>NW_027507718.1:7774286-8400952 GCF_037356315.1 Lithobates pipiens
CCCAAAGTCCCCCTCTAAATCGCGCGACTTTGGGGTCGCAATAGTGTAAACAAAGCCTTAGTATGGGACTTCAGAAACAAAACACTTTGTGTGTGTTTGTGTGTGTGTGTGTGTGTGTATATATGTGTATATATATATATATATATATATATATACATACACACACGCACACGCACAGTTGTACTCATAAATTTACATACCCAGAATAGCAGGATTTATGATTTCTTGGCCATTTTTCAGAGAATATGCATTTTATGCAAAAATGAAATAGCATTTTTGACTCATGGTTAGTGTTTGGCTGAAGCCATTTATTATCAATCAACTGTGTTTACTCTTTTTAAATCATAATGGCAGCATAAACTACCCAAATGACCCTGATCAAAAGTTTACATACCCTGGGGATTTTGGCCTGATAACATACACACAAGTTGACACAAAGGGGTTTGAATGGCTATGTCAGGAATCAGCGGCTAAAGAGACAAGACACAAAGCTACACAAGAAAAACTGAGACCAAACAATGTATTTATCATCTAAATTATGTTTATTTACAGTGAAACACACAAATACACACCAGCAAACAGTAAACACAAACTCCAAAAGGTAACAGGGATGCAAGGAAGGGAAACACCACTGGGTACAAGAGCAAGGCAGAGGGGTGCAGGGTGGACCAGGATACAGGCGGCACAAGGAACTGGTAGCAAAGGGGCAATCATCAGGATAGTGGCACACTGGGGGAAGGGAGGAGCAGCCTTAAATAACCATCTGGCAGCTGGAGACAGGTGTGGCTGATCAGAACCTGCTGGCTTCTGGGAGACACCTTGTGGTGGACACTGGAACTGCAGCCAGTGAACTTAGTCCTGACAGAACCCCCCCCCCCTTAAAGAGCAGCCTCTGTGTCCGAAGGCTTGGTGAGAACCGCGCTGCTGGGGTCCAAAAACTGGCTGGGTTTTCTGCTGGTCAGATCCTCAGAGGCAGGCAGGTTGTTGGGCACAGGACATTCAGAGGCAGGCTGGGAAGCAGGCACCAGATCAGCAGACTGAGCAGCAGGCAGCAGCTCAGGAATCGGCATAGTCCAGCTTGACAGCAGCCCAGGAATCAGCATACTGCGGCTGGGCAACAGCCTCGGAATCAACATAGTCCAGCTGGGCGGCAGGCTTGGCAGCAGATGGTAGGTTCCCCATGGCAGGCAGCAGCATGGTTGAGGAATGGACACCATCGGCAAGTGGCAGCATGGAGGAGGAATGGACACCATCAACAAGCTGCAGCATGGAGGAGGAATGGACACCATCGGCAAGTGGCAGCATGGAGTAGAAATGGACACCACTGGCAAGCAGAAGCATGGAGGAGGAATGGACACCATCAGCAAGTGGCAACAGCCTGGAGGAGGCTTGGACCCCATCAGCAGGTGGCATCAGCATGGAGGAAGCCTGAACCCCATCAGCAGGCAGCATCAGCATGGAGGAGGCATGAACCCCATCAGCAGGCGGCATCAGCATGGAGGAGGCATGGGCCCCATCAGCAGGTGCCATCAGCATAGAGGAGGCATGGGCCCCATCAACAGGCAGCATAGAGGAGGCATGGACCCCATCAGCAGAGGGCATCAGCAAGGAGGATGCAGACGGCATCAGCAAGGATGAGGCAAGGACCCCATAAGGAGGAGTCATGGACTGGATCAGCAGGCAGCATCAGCATGAAGGAGGCATGGACCCCATCAGCAGGGCGGCAACATGGAGGAGGCATGGACACCCTCAGCAGGTGGCAGCATGGAAGAGGCAGGGACACCATCAGCAGGCGGTAACATGGAGGAGGCATAGACACCATCAGCAGTCGGCAACATGGAGGAGGCATGGACTCCATCAGCAAGCGGCAACATGGAGGAGGACTGGGTCACATCGGCAGCAGTCATCAATATGGAGGAGGACTTGATCACATCGGCAGCAGTCATCAGCATGGAAGAGGACTGGATCGCATCGGCAGCATGGACACCATCAGCAGGCAGCAACATGGAGGAGGAATGGACACCCTCGGTGGGCGGTAACATGGAGGAGGCATGGGCAGCATCAGCAGGCGGCAACATGGAGGACGCCTGTTTTACATTGGCAGCAGTCATCAGCATGGAGGAGGACTTGATCACATCGGTAGCAGTCATCAGCATGGAGGAAGACTGGATCGCATCGGCAACAGTCATCAACATGGAAGAGGACTGGATCACATTGGCAGAATTGTCAAAGGATCTGCGGGAAAAGATAGTTGAACTGTAAAAAACAGGAAAGGGATATAAAAAGATATCCAATGAATTGAGAATGCCAATCAGCAGTGTTCAAACGCTAATCAAGAGGTGGAAAATGAAGGGTTCTGTTGAAACCAAACCACGGTCAGGTAGACCAACTAAAATTTCAGCCACAACTGCCAGGAAAATTGCCAGGATGCAAATAAAAACCAACCAAAATACTTCAGGTGAAATACAGGACTCTCTGAAAACATGTGATGTGGCTGTTTCAAGATGCAGAATAAGGAAGCACTTGAAGAAAGATGGGCTGCATGGTTGAGTCGCCAGAAGTAAGCCATTACTACGTATCCCGCTTACGATACGCCAAACAGCACAGAGACAAGCCTCAAATCTTCTGGCACAAAGTCATTTGGAGTGATGAGACCAAATTTGAGCTTTTTGGCCACAACCATAAACGCTACATTTGGAGAGCAGTCAACAAGGCCTATGATGAAAGCTACGGAGGTGGATTGCTGATGTTTTGTAGATGTGTGAGCTACAAATGCACAGGAATTTTGGCTAAAATTGTTGGCAAGATGAATGCAGTAGGTTTTCAAAAAATACTGGAGGAACATCTGCATTCATCAGCCAGGAAGCTGCACATGGAACGTACTTGGATATTCCAACATGACAGTGATCCAAAACAAACATGTAGGTCTAGGAAGGGGTTCAAAGCCATTTCTAAGGCTTTGGAACTCCAGTGAACCACAGGGAGAGCCATTATCAACAAATGGAGTTAACTTGAAACAATGGTGAACCTTCCCACAAGTGGCCGGCCTACAAAACATAAATCCAAGAGCATGACGATGACTCACCCAGGAGGTCATAAAAGAACCCAGAACAACATCTAAAGAACTGCAGGCCTCACTTGCCTCAAGGTAAGTTCAGTTTCAAAGATCCAACAATAAGAAAGAGACTATGCAAAATGGCATCCATGGGAGAGTTCTAAGGCCAAAGCCACTGCTGACCAAAAAGAAAAAAAGCATATCTCACATTTACCAGAAAATTTCATGATGTGAGTCATTTAAATGTGAAAAATATGCAAGAAAATCAGAAAGGGGGCAAATATTTTTTTTACACAACTGGGTATATATATATAGTATCTCTCAAAAGTGAGTACACCCCTCACACTTTTGTAAATATTTTTATTATATCTTTTCATGTGACAACACTGAAGAAATTACACTTTGCTACAATGTAAAGTGTAAGTTTACTGTCCCCTTAAAATAACTCAACACGCAGCCATTAATGTCTGGCAACACACGTGAGTACACCCCTAAGTGAAAATGTCCAAATGGGGCCATTTTCCTTCCCTGGTGTCATATGACTCATTTATGAATGGGGAGCGGGTGTGTTACATTTCGGTGTTTTATCACTCTCTCTCTCATGCTGGTCACTGGAAGTTCAACATGGCACCTCATGGCAAAGAACTCTCTGAGGATCTGAAAAAAATAATTTTTGCTCTACATAAAGATGGCCTAGGCCATAAGAAGACTGCCAAGACCTTGAAACTGAGATGCAGCATGTGGCAAAGACCATACAGTGGTTTACCAGGACAGGTTCCACTCAAAACAGGCCTCACCAAGGTCGACCAAAGAAGTGCATGTGCTCAGCGTCATATCCAGAGGTTGTCTTTGGGAATTAGACATATGAGCACTGCCAGCATTGCTGCAGAGGTTGAAGGGGTGGGGGATCAGCCTGTCAGTGCTCAGACCATACGTCACACACTGAATAAAATTGGTCTGCATGGCTATCGACCCAGAAGGAAGCCTCTTCTAAAGATGATGCACAAGAAAGCCCACAAACGGTTCCAGTAATCCATGTCTTCAACAAACTATGTCCTGTGGTCTGATAAGACCAAGATAAACTTATTTGGTTCAGATGGTGTCAAGCGTGTGTGGCGGCAACCAGGTGAGGAGTACAAAGACAAGTGTGTCTTGCATACTGTCAAGCATGGTGGTGGGAGTGTCATGGTCTGGGGCTGCATAAGTGCTGCTGGCACTGGGGAGCTACAGTTTATTGAGGGAACCATGAATGCCAACATGTACTGTGACATACTGAAGCAGAGCATGACCCCTCCCTTCGGAAACTGGGCTGCAGGGCAGTATTCCAACATGGTAACGGACCCCACACACACCTCCAAGACAACTGCTGCCTTGCTAAAGAAGCTAAGGGTAAAGGTGATGGACTGGCCAAGGATGTCTCCAGACTTAAACCCTATTGAGCATCTGTAGGGCATCCTCAAACAATAGGTGGAGGAGCGCAAGGTTTCTAACATCCACCAGCTCCGTGATGTCATCATGGAGGAGTGGAAGAGGACTCCAGTGACAACCTGTGAAGCTCTGGTGAACTTCATGCCCAAGAGGGTTAAGGCAGTACTGGAAAATAATGGTGGCCATAAAAAATATTGACACTTTAGGCCCAATTTGGACATTTTCACTTAGGGGTGTACTCACTTTTGTCGCCAGCGGTTTAGACATTAATGGCTGTGTGTTGAGTTATTTTGAGTTTTGAGGGCAGCAAACATACACTGTTATACAAGCTGCACACTCCCTACTTTAAATTGTAGCAAAGTGTCATTTCTTCAGTGTTGTCACTTAAAAAGTTATAATAAAATATTTACAAAAATGTGCCAGGTGTACTCACTTTTGTGAGATACTGTGTGTGTATGTGTATGTGTGTGTGTGTGTGTATATATATATATATATATATATATATATATATATACACACCTTGCTTTGTGCACTGATGCGCATTCATATTGGAACAGGAAGGGGCCATCCCCAAACTGTTCCCACAAAGTTGGGAGCATGAAATTGTCCAAAATGTCTTGGTATGCTGACACCATAAGAGGTCCCTTTACTGGAACTAAGAAGCCAAGCCCAACCCCTGAAAAACAACCCCACACTATAATCCCCCCTCCAGTGCACAAAGCAAGGTCCATAAAGACATGGGTGAGCGAGTTTGGGGTAAAGGAACTTGACAGGCCTGCACAGAGTCCTGACCTTTTTTGTCCACATCAGTGTCTGACCTCACAAAGGCACTTCTGGAAGAATGATCAAACATTCCCATAGACACACTCCTAAACCTTGTGGACAGCCTTCCCAGAGGAGTTGAAGCTGTTATAGCTGGAATGGGTGGGCCAACTCAATATTGAACCCTACAGACTAAGACTGGGATGCCATTAAAGCGGAGTTACAACACCATTTTTGATTTTTTTTTTTCTAATGCCCAACTCAGGATCATATAGTTTAGATTATAGTTCATTTTGCCGCTAGATTGAAGATTTTATATAAAGAAATACCTTATATTTTGCTGTCTTGGCCTTTCCCATATTGCTTGTGGGTATGTGAAGCCCACAAGCATTATATTCTGGGATACGGTGCAGCTGAGTGACCAACCAGCATGCACCGCCTGTTCTCACACATGCACAGTAGGAAAGGCTTGCCACGTCGGAAGTGCCCCCCATTGTGATGGCAACGAAGATATCTCACAGTGCTGAGTGGCACTGACTCCTGTGAATTATGGCACCAAGCTCCCAGGAGACAGTGCGCCACAGGAAATGACAGGATTAGCCGCGGGTGGGAGAAGGAGGAAGTAAAACTGAACAGCTTACAATCATGGTAAGTTGACTGAAAAAAATAAAGTAACAATCAATGAAGAAAATATTGCCATTTATATAATAATTAAGGTTATGTTAAAAAAATTGGGTGGAACTCCACTTTAAAGATTATGCCTTTGTAAAGGCAGGAATCCCAATACTTATAAATATATATATATATATTAGTGTGGGGGAAAAAATAGGCTTATCCGTTCATTCCATTAAGTTAATACCATAATTAAGCTGTTTTTTGGAAGAACAGTTACATGCAAGATGTTCATTCTACATCAACATGGCCTCTCACAAGAAGAAATTTCACAGGGTGTCTCCAGATGTGCTTTTCAAGGCATTTTATTGCTTAATCGTAGAAATCTGAGTGCAGCAAGCAAAAGACATCAAGCTTACATCCCATCAAAACAAGGTGTCCAGCACCGCTATCAGCTCAGAACTGTCAAAGTAGAAACAAAGCCAACCCACCTAAGCACAAGAAAAAACACAAGATTGCATAAAAATTAGAGCAGGTATTCTGGCCCGTGGAGTTCAGTTTTTTACTATTTCGGTCTAACAGAAGGCAGTTTGCAAAAGAATGGAGAACTATCAATAAAAGAATCCCTGCAGGCAACAGTAAAGCATTGTGAAGATTCCCTGCATATTTGGGGCTGCATTTCTGTAAACTGAGTTGGTGGGTTTATGGCATACTCATTCATAATGCAGTACCATGAGGGAGTCATCTGACTTCTTCCAACTTGTGTAGCATGACAATCACTCCAAACAAATTACCTAAATCATTAACAACTATCTGCAATGGAAATAAGAACCAGCTATTGTACCAGTTGGTATGCCACCACAGAGCCTTTGTCTCCACATCATTGGTGTATTCTGGAATTACTTACAGAGACAAAAAGAAGGTAGTCAAAATCTGTTTCCCGGAAAAGTGGTTCTCTAGGATGTTTGGAGCCGCCTACCGCACAAGTATCTTCATGCAAGTGTACCTAGAGGATTATGGTTGTGCAAAGGGTGGCCACGCCAAATCTTGATGCTGTATATGGCTTATTTCTGGTTGCTGCACTTTCTGCAATTTCTGGGAAGTTGCTTTATTAAAGTGATTGTAAAGTCTTGTCTTTTTTTCTATTAAAATAACAAGAGTCCCGGATGGCCAAGACTTGTGGATATCGCTGGATAGAGATGGGCTCAGGTAAGTTTTAGGGGGGGCTGGGTGGCTGCTGCACACTGAAAGCTTTTTATCTTAATGCATAGAATGCATTGAGATAAAAAACCTTCCGACTTTACAATCACTTTAAAAAAAAGTTTTTGAGTGTACATAAAGATACAGAGAGCTTCTGTAAATGTAAAAATAAATTAATTCAAGTGTAGGGATGGTGAGAGCTGCCAGGTTGCTATCCCAGTTTGCAGATGTTGTATAGCTTTATACATATTTGATTATGGTTTATGGTAAACATTTATTTTAAAGTGCCCCTTAAAAATTACATAATTTAGTGCTATCAGGCAAGCATTGGTCGTGAAGGAAGACCAGAACACATTATACAGGAAGTAGTCTTGCTTGGATATATGTATAAGCTAAGCAGAGGTCATATATCTTCATTGTTTATGCTATTTGGACTTGACCTTCCTTTCATAAATTCTTGAAAATAATACAGGTCATTTACTGCAGATTATAGTAAGACAAATCTATCAATGTTTTTTTCTGGTAAATGATTTTATAAAGATAGTTGATTTCCTGAAGGCCAAAAATGCCTTAGTTGGTTCTTTCTCCGTTGTAGTTACATGTTTTCCAATCCAGCAGTACTTATCATAAATATTCCTTGCACTGTTGTTTTAAAAGCTGATGCCAGGACTATAACATTGCTGCAAAAAGGAGTTGCTAATTGCAAATTAAATATCAATCTATCAGCAACCAAAAGTGTTTTTGATAAAATAAAACATGTAGTATTAATTTTTTTAATACACAAGCTATTTACTGGGCTTTTTAATATATATAATACTCTACTGTGCAAAAAATTTAGGCAGTTGTGAAAAAATGCTGTAAATTGAGAATGCTTTCAGAGATGAAAGTGTAAATAGTTTATTTTCATAAATTAACAAAATGGAAAGTAAATAAAGAGAAGAAAAATCTAAATCAAGTAATATTTGGTGTGACCAAACTTTTGCCTTCAAAATAGCATCAATTCTTCTAGGTACACGTGAAAACAGTTTTTGAAGGATCTCAGCAGGTAGGTTGTTCCAAACATCCTAGAGAGCTAACCACTGATCTTTTGTGAATGTAGGCTGCCTCAAATCTTTCTGTCCCTTCATGTAATCCCAAACAGGCTCTATGATGTTGAGGGCAGGGCTGCTGTTAGAAATCACGGGGCCTCATACAGCCTTCCTGACAGTGCCCCCCACCCTCACCCGGGCTGAAAGTGACTGAGGACATAGAGTTAATCTGCCAGCACTGCAGGGGAAAGTGGCGCAAGGGGAGCCTGGACAACAGATGGAAGGTGCACGTGTGCTAGAACCAATCACCTTGAAGTGCAGCCAGAGGGGGGGAGAGGAGGAGAAGCTGACCGCGCTGCAGTGGGAGACAGAAGAGGATCGGTGTCTGCAATAAGACAGTACAGCTGGTGTTCTGGCATATAGCGTCCGTCCATCGGATAGTGTCCGCCCCATACTGAGATATAGAAGGAGATTTGGAAAATCTCTGAAGATGAACGGCACCTGCGCCGGGAGTGGAGGTGCTAGCCCCACCATCCAAGTGGACATAGGGCTGCAAATATTAGAAAGCCCCTCGTGGGCTTGCTTCGCTCGCCACGCTTCGGGCACGGCCTCACTGTGCTTGGCTCTTTTTATTCCAACTCTATGTCCACTTGGATGGTGGGGCTAGAACCTGGACTCATGGCGCAGGCGCCATTCATCTTCAGCTATTTTCAGAATCTGTGTGTCCTGTGTACTGCGCATGCGCAGTACACAGCGGACACTATCCAATGGGGGACACAATGTGATAGGACACCTCCTTCTCAGCATGTGCCTGGGCCCCCCTTTTTGACCCCAGTACAGGAGAGCTGGCTGTTCTGCCCTATCAGTGGCCCTGTCTGTGGTTGCCAAACCATCACTTCCAGGACTCATTGTTCTTTACGTTGAAGATAGTTCTTAAAGGCATTGGCTGTATGTTTAGGGTCATTGTCCTGCAGAATAAATTTGGAGTCAATCACACACCTCGCTGATGATATGGCATGATGGATAAGTATCTGCCTATATATGTGTGTGTGTTTAGTAAATTTAAGGTCTTTCTACCATTTCCATTATGATTTCAACCATTATTTCAGCAAAGGAATGGCCATTTAAAATTATGTGAGCACATTTAAAATTATGTGAGCATTGCTTTTAGGTCTATGTTTATTATTTAAAGCGCCATAATCCATGCATGAATCATTGTGAATTGACTTTTATGGTTTATGCACCTAAAATTTTAAATTGAATGATGTGTGTGTATTAATGTCAGCTAAACTGTGCAGTAATGGCTTTAGTGAGTAGATAAATTATTTTATTTTTTGTTTATAAGAAAAAAAAAAAGATACTACTTGCATAATCCTTTTGTGAAGTAGGCACTTTGACACAAAAGAAAACACTTATGGATTCTGTTTTTTAAATGAATGGTAGTACTCTATTTTGTCCCCCTCCATCCCCATTAAAGTGGTTGTAAACCCTAAACATTTTTTTACTGTAATGCATTTTGTACATTAAGGTAAAAAATGTTTCTGGATATGTATTGCCCCTCCCCCTCCCCTCCCCCTATACTTACCTCAGCCAGTTCTTGGTCCTGCACTATGCCCATCTGTTGCTGCTCTCTCCTCTTCTTCCTGCACTCAAGGCTTTGCTAAGAGCAGCAGGAGTCAGGGGCAGACCCATATGGGTCACAGGAGTCGCCATTGCAACCTGGTCCCATGCTGTAGGGGGTCCCATACGGCCCCCTGTATTCCTGAATAGGAAGAGTGGCTGAGACCAAGCTCCCTATTCCTCTGACGAACTTTAAATCAGCACTGCGGGAGCTCACCACACTTTAGACCTAAGAAAGTGAAGGAACAGTGTGTGCTGTGTTCTCTGCCTACAGTGCAGTACCCAGCAGGTAGAGTTAAAGTGGATGTAAACCCGGTTCATGAAATTTGAGCTGGGCACATGTATCTGCACTGTTTTGTTATCTCTCTTTAAAGCACTATGTCCTGTACCTGTCTCCTGCTCTGTTCTTCTGTTATCAGCCTGATAACTCCTGACAAATTCTCCATCACTTATGATAAAATCAGCCTGAGTTTTTAGTTGGGGAGGATGCTATAAATAGATTAGCGTGTGTATGTATGCACATTACTTTTAATCCTGACCCCCTATATGTGTACAATCAGAACAGATTTTTTTTACAGCTTGTTCATAGTACCAGCGAGAAAATGCCATTCCTCTGAAAAGTGATCCATGCATACCATCCATACCATTAAGAAATGACACCCCTGTGTGTCTGCTAAAGAGTAGCACATTTGTGTGTCAGGAAAATGCGTCATTTTACAAGCATTCCGTGGCACGCAGTAATATGAGCCAAGCCTTATGCTGGCCATACACTGTACGAAAAATCAGCCAAACCCATTTTTGAAAAATGAACATTCAGCCGTGAGCGTAAACAATAGTGCCATCATGTAATGACTGATAAATTGTTCAGTGGACAAAAATGAATGCATTTTTAACATATACCTAGTGCAGACAGTTCTGACAGGAAACAATTTCAATATATTGTTCGTTCGGCAGAAAATTTCCAAACTTGTAATCAATTTTGTGCCCATTAAAGAGGAAGTAAACTCTCCCACTCTGATGCTTCTTTTCATTTAGTCCATTATAATAAGTAATTATCAAACTATAGCCACTGTAATCCAGCCCAAATTGCATATTACTTACTGTTTAAGAAACTTTAAAAAAATTTAGGCAGCGCCATCTTAAGTATTGTTTTCTGAGTGTACTTACACTTACAGTGGAGTGTATTTCCGCACTTGCATTGAGCACTTCCTGTACTGTAAACAAAGCCTTCTTCTCAATTCAACATTTCTATGGCAACCCTGCTTCCCTGTTCATAGCTGACTTGTTTTATTTCATAGTATTTACTTGTGCTGATTATTAGCTGTTTGCCTGTATGAGTCCTATCAGCTTCAGCTGATAAGTCTGCAGTACTGCTGTCCCATGCCCTGCTTTACACTGTATGTGAGGTCACATGGTGTGTAGAAGGAAGCTCTGAGTGATTCTGCAGCCTTCTGTGAGTTCAGTGTTGTGTGCCGTAGGAAGTCCTGATAACAGATAGATACGACATAGAGAGTGTGCCATAAATTGGGGGAGATCTGGGCATTCTCAGTGACGTCATTCTAAAGAACAAAAAGGATTACAACAATACTAAGTAAGTAAGGAGATATCTACAAGCAGTGTTCATTAGGAATTTTTATGCCTATTTACATGGGATGAAGTTGTGGGGGAGGGTTTATACCACTTTAACTGGCTAAAAAACGAATGACCTGTCCTAATGACCAAATTGCGGACGATTTTTCGTATAGTGTATGGCCACCATTAGACTGGAGTTCCTTCAGACTGAAAATACTTTCAAGGGTGCTCTGACTGGAAAATGGTTGAGAAATACTGGCACAGAAAAACCAATCTTTCCATTTTTCTCCTGCAGCCGCTGAATGCCGGAGGGAGGGGAAGCAGGCGGGAAAATGGAAAGATTAGTTCCTTTATATGCAGCTGCCCCCACAGCTTCTCCTATGCATCTTCTTTCTGATGCTTCCCTGTGTGCTTTCCAGCCCCCCGTGCTTTTTTCTGCCTCCCCTCCCCACAAATCTGCAGGGTTCTCCCCTCTCCTGCCGGCTGCTGTGGGGGATCTGTCTGACATTTTCTAAATGGGGAGTTCGTGATCCGTACCAATCACTGACTCTGTCTATTCATAACTGAAACATCCTGAACTGTGTTTACAATGCTTCAGATTGTGATTGATCAGGAAGCTCTGTACAGAGCTATTATTGTCCATTCATTCTGTGCAGCTCAGGCTGCAGAGAAAGAGATGGAGGGATGTGTCCTCCATCTCCTTTCTCTGTCTAAGGCTGAGTTCACACTTGCTGCAGCCACAACTCGCAGCAGGGGTCCGGTGCATCCCTGTTCTCCCTTTCAGGGCCGAATTCAGGCAAAAAATCAGACCTGAAACTGAGCTTGGCTGCCCCAGAGATGTGTGAACCGACTCCATTGCGAGTCGGGCACACTCTCCTGTCATGAAAATTGGATGCGGGGGAAAGTCACACCCAATCAGCATAAGCCCTTGTACACACGGTTGGAGAATCCGTCGGAATGCATCTTATCGGACCGTGTCATCAGATAATCCGACTGTGTGTGGTATGCATCGGACTGATTCCGTCCGAATCTCCGTCGGACCCAATTTTCCAACATGTTGGAAATATTTTCCGACCAACTGGTTTGATCGGACATACTCCGATCATGTGTAGAGAATTTTGATCGGACCAAGTGCCACGCATGCTCAGATCAAATTCCTACATCAAAGCTATTGGCTACTAGCCTGAACGTAGTCCCATCGTAACGAAATTACGTCATCACGTTCTGAATGATCGGATTTTTCGACAACTTAGTCCGACCGTGTGTATGCAACAGTTTCGGACAAGATCCGATGGGCAAAATCCGACAGACAAAATCTGACGTATTTGGTTGGCAGAATGTCCGACCGTGTGTACAGGGGCTAAGTGTGATCCCAGCCTCAAAGATTGAACATCTGAGGTCTGTTTAGACTCCTGATTTCTCACCAAAGCCCCCAACGGGGCTCCTAAAATTTTTTTTTTTATATTTTTAAAAAACTATATTGTAATCCAAATGAATTAAACAAATGGTAGACAAATAAAATACAAGTAAAAATCTACTGACACCAGTAGCAGAACTACCACACAAATGTCACAATTGCGACCAGGCAGTGGCATTCCACCACCAGGCTCAGAGGGAAGGGCCTGGCCTGGGGGGGTCAGGGGGCTCTTCATGGTTTCTTGTATGGGGGCCCCAAAGGTTCTAGTTATTGGTTTGTGCTGCTGTCAATCAAATTATGTAAGGAGGTAGTGGGGAGCAGGGCCAGGGGAGCTGTCTGTGTCTACAGAGGCAGACAGCACAGTTCAAGATCAAGCCTGCAGGTATACCACCACAGAAGGCATCTTCCTATGGTGGTACACCAAGAAGAGGAGGAGCAGAGGACCCCAGAAGAGGAGGGTCAGGGCTGCTTTGTGCAATACAATTGTAAATATATTATGTTTGTTGTTTTTTTTTTAAAATGACACTTTAATTTATGTCAGTTTTACATATTAATAGAAAGTAACAATTCATAATGCATTAGTCCTATCTCACTGATGACTATTGGTGGTGGACAAGCAAGGGGAATAGAGTAATCTTCCCTGCTGAGCAACTCCATTCTGACAAAGTCGACCATTAGATTGACTTGTGTCGAGCAGAAACTGCCATAGATTAATTTAAATTTGGCCGGACCCTACTGAACCTGCTGAATTTCGATCCATCTATGGCGAGCTGTAGAATTAAACTTTGAAAAGTATGTTTTCATAACAGTGCAGTGCTGTCGGTTGTTGTCTGTTAACAAATACTGTAGTGACATTACTGACTTCCAGTTTTTAGCATTCCCTGTTAGTACTCGTGTTAATTTGCTAGCAGTCATTTCAAGCTTTGACATGTACCTGCTTTATCATATCAAGTCACAAAGTGCATGTACTGTATATTTGCTTTTGAATGCTGCATTTTGCTTACTTAAAGAAATGCATTGTGTATGTCTTTTCTGATATTACCCTTAGTGTATAATTGACAACTAAAACTTTGTTGTGTAATACATAGGAATGCACTACTTGAAAGTGATGGAAATTTTAAAGTGAGTACTATTATAAGGGTATTCACACACTCTTTTATGAAAGAATATGACCAGGATAATCTACAGGTAATGTTCTGATTTAAGTTTTTCTTCTTTCATCCAACTGTTTGTTCATCATAGTTTTGTTGCTTTTCCTCTCCTGCATTGTCTTCTATACCCTCCTACTTCAGTACACAGGCTCTGAAGTTTGCATACCCAGAAAGTTATGTCAGTGGGCCAACCCCATCTACAGCATGCAGCAAACAGATTGCAGAAACACTGACAGAGCACTCCCATAATAAAAAAACATGCGCAGCCAGAGCTCACACAGATATAGCATGCACAGAAATTTCAAACACAGAACACACGCAGAAGAGAATGCACAGACAAAGCATGCACAATTGTACAACACAGTTAACCACTTGCCAACCACAATACATCTATATACTTTTAGGTTTTGGCTGAAACTATCAGCCAAATTATGTCTGAAGCTTATGGCTGAAGCTATCAGCCATGACCCCAGTATTTTTTTTTTGCAGCCGTCGGTTGGCTTTCTCATGAAAGCATTCTGAGAGGCTCATTAGCTACTGGACCGCTTTCAGAAGTGGCGGGTGGGGACGTTCCCCATTGCTCACTGGTGTTTCTCGGGCTTACCGATTTCACTGCCATACCGAAGAAACGATCCAACTGTGTGGCTGGCTGGACACAGATTTGGGCAGAGACCAAGTTCTTCTCTGATCTCCTCTATGGCCTTGGAAGACCAGAGAGACTTCATGATGGCACTTCCAGTCTAGGGCAGAAGTAAACAATTTTTTTTTTGATCTTTTGCTTTTAAAGGTAAAGGAGAGATTTGGGGTCCTGTCATCCTCTATATTGCAAGTGATGCTTACATTTCTTGTAATAGGAATAAAAGTAATTGGGGAAAAAAAGAGGGACAGTTTAAAATTAAATTAAATAAGAAAAAAAAGTGCGAGCACATACATAAGTTGAGCATGCATATGTATGAGATATCACCACAAAATGTTAGATCAATAATTCTATCACTAGACCTCCTCTGTAACTCTAAACAGGTAACCTGTAAAAAAAAAAAAAAATGTAAAGCGTTGTCTATGGAGAAATTTTTAAGTACTGTCGTTTGTAGCCATTCCTTGAGCGTGCACAATTTTTAAGCATGACATGTTAGGTATCTATTTACTCAGTGTAACATCGTCTTTCATATTTTAGAAAAAAATTAAGTATATGTTGTGTTTTGTTTTAATTCAATAAAGTTTTTTTACCATAAAACTTGCATTTGAAGAACCACTACACAAATACAGTGTGACATAAAAAATTGTAACAATTGCCATTCTATTCCGTAGTGTCTCTGCTAAATATATATATATATAATGTTTGGGGGTCATAGGTAATATTCTAGCCAGAAAAGGAGGCACAGGCACAGAGCACTAAAAAACAAATTGCAATCCCACTTATTGATGTTGTGGCAAGCATATCCAGAATTGAGTGGTGGTGTTCTGACAAAACAGCCAGATTTGGACGAGTTTGCTGTTTTGACACAACACCGGCAGCGTATACACAACAGTACACGATATAAGGAGTGGATATTGTTAGTCCACCCACTAGTTACCAACAACATGGCCGCCTCCAAGGCAGCTACAACTTTTTCCTCCTTAGCTGCTGTTCTGTCTTCGTGTACCATAGTGTATACGCTGCCGGTGTTATGTCAAAACAGGCGACTCATCGAAATCCCCATTTACTGATGCTGGAGAGTAACTGGAAGTGAGGTGGTTGGAGATTTTGACGACTTGGCTATTTTTACAGAACAATGGCACTGAAATTGCTACTTTTGTTTCTAATGTTGCACTGAAGTTATTATTGCATGTAATGGGAGATTTCCTGGTTATTCTCTATAAATGGCAACTGGGTTCTAGTGAAATATGGTGGTTTGGTTGAAGTACTAGTGTGATGTGCTTAGCAGCTTACAGAAGAGGAGGATAAGAAAGATTTGTAAAAGTGGAAGATGTCTGTGCAACCACAAATATTTAGGCTCTGTTTCCACTAGTGCGACTCCTAATGCGACATAGGACACAATTTTTGATTTCAGAGGCACCTGTTCCTATCTATGTGACTTAAAGCTGCATGTACTTTGAAAAGGTTCCTGCACTACTTTGATGCGACTTTAGATGCAACTTCGATCCAGAGACTACAAAGTTGGATCAAAGCTGCACTCAGTCGCATCCCAAAGTCCCACTATAAATTGCGTGACTTTGGGGTCACAATAGTGGAAACAAAGCCTTAGTATGGGACTTCAGAAACAAAACACTTTGTGTGTGTGTGCATATATATATATATATATATATATATATATATATATATATATATTATATTACAACATTTATTATTATTTATTATTATTATATATTATAACATTTTAAAATTTATTAAAATATGGACGGTGCTAGTAGGGCAGAGGTTGGTGTAAGTTAATAGAGCAGTGGACAATGTTTTTTATTGTTTTTTACAATTGTATTATTTTTTATGGATTTTTTTATTTTTTATTGATTTTACAATTTTATTGGGAGTTGGGGGGATTTGAGGAAAGGGAAAATCGGTGCTATATGGGGTGATTAGGGTGTGCCCAGGCAAACATGGCACACCCCGTGCATACACCTTTGCCTCATGGGCTTTTATCACTGTAGTTTAATATTTGTTAAAGCTTTGTTATAAAGCTTTCTGCCAGCTCAACTGCTAAGCCTTACAACTATCTATATTTTTTTATTAATTTATCTAGTTTACTAGATCGTTTCTTAAGAGTACAGTAGCACTTAAAAAACTGTACTGCAAGCGGTAGCAATTTGCTGATATCTGAAACATAAAATAACAAAAACTGGACCTGTACTGTATATTTATTTATTCCTTCGGTATAAGGTCACCCTTAATTCAAATTCTGCTAGCTTTTACTTCACAGGAGTTTTTAACATATAAGTTAAAATATGCTTTGTGTCAAGTCAAATTCTTTGCCCGGAGCGACATGTTTCTAGTGCTGAGGCTGCAGATGTCTGATAGTATAATATTTGTTTCTAAGTGTGTTTGCGTGGCAGATGTGTACAGATCCTCATGCAATAGCTTTCTGTTCCAGAAGAAATAAATGATGTAATTTAAAAAAATTACCTATCTACTAATTGTATAATAAAGTATTGCTAAAAGAGCGCAATAAAGCAGACATGCGGTATGTCTTAGGTCTGATCGTGTATATAGATGATTAGCGAATATATGTAATTGAAGGGAACTGGTGTATTCTTAGTATCACACAGCCCACCAGCACCCAAGAGAGTAGAAGACCACCTGGTTGTGCTTAGGCCAGAGCATTAAAAACTGTATATTAGCGTGGTCTGAAGTTTGTGTGATGGTATATATTTATGCTGAGCAGAAAAAGTAGATCCAGCTAGAGCTTGCCTAATTAAAATCTCAATTGTTCCTTAAAGTGATTGTAAACTCTTAGCCCTTGTACACACGGTCAGACATTCCGTCAACAAAATCCGACGGATTTTTTTCCGATGGATTTTTTCCGAAACTGGTGTTGCATACACACGGTCGGACAAAGTTGTCGGAAAATCCGATCAGTTGGAACGTGATGACGTTTGTACGTTACGACGGGACTACGTTTAGGCTAGTAGCCAATAGCTTTGGTCTCGTAATTTGATCTGAGCATGCGTGGCACTTTGTCTGATCGGAATTCTCTACAAACGATCGGACAAAGTCCTATCAGATCATGTTGTCGGAGATTTTTATATCCAGCTCTCAAACTTTGTTGGTCGGACATTCCGATGGAAAAAGTCTGATGGAGCCCACACACAGTCGGATTATCTGACAACACGGTCCGATCAGACATTTTCCGTCAGAATGTCCGACCGTGTGTACAAGGGCTTACACATATGCCCAGGGAAGTGACTAGCCTCAGGAGATACTCAAAGATGAAACAAATCCTCCTACATGAGTTGTACCTGTTTATCTGCACCCGTTTCTTCTCTAAATCCATTTATAGTCCAGAATTTATACAGCTTGTATGAGCTTTCAGAAAGCAGGGAATGAGGAGCTGAAGTTACACTATGCCGAGCTCAGTGAGGAGAGCTCTGAGAGCTGTTTGGCGGGAAGAGGCACACCCCACTCACACAGCACACAGAAACAGAGCTGAGGCTGTCCATCGCATGCTGTGTGCTGGCGCTCCCTCCCTGTCAACCTTTTACCTCTGGATGTCAGGAAAACTTGTCAAAAGTGACTCATACAGATAGCAGAGAGAAATTACACTTTGTGATCTGGATTGGGACAAGTACACACTATAGAGATTAATTAATGGTCTTAGTTTATAAAATATCTTTAATTCAAGTTTACAGAGATTATGGTATATGTGTAATCTTGAAAAAGAATTTAGGAACTAGGCTGCAAAGAGGAAAAATCATAAAAAATCTATTTTGAGAGATAAAGCTGAATCCCAGGAAAGCTTCTAATTACACAGTTTAAATACATATATGCAAACTCTGAAGGATTTTTAGTTTAGTTAAACCAATGCTTGTGGCACATCTGCCAGATAGCACAGCCAGAATGTGGTCCTTCACTGCTGTCAGCACAGCTTGGTTCTAGCTTGATGACTGTAAAAAGAAGGGACAGCAGCACAATGATCTATCATTACTCTGCTCTGTCCTGTTATTGACATAATCACTGCCTGCTCAGGAACACTGCAGCATCGCATGATTGGCTCCCAGTCCTGGCCCTCCATCTCTCTGAGTCATGTTGGATTACAGGAAGCCAGTGCAAAGAAAAATGTACAAATTTGCTCTAAATGCCTTTTAAAATCCATTCCGTTCTTGTTTTAATGATGCATAAATACGTTTATGGTGTTTCATGATTAATTAGTGTTTTTTAATATTTACCTAGAGTTCCGTGTAATGAGAAGGAGTAAAATTGTATGTGTGTTGGTGATGCTTGGGAATCTCTGAAACAGCAAGTAAACTTGTATGTGAAGATCTCCTGTCCTAGTAATTTACCAATTATAAGTGTAATAATAAATCTTTCTATTCTAGCCAAAGCTTCCACTAAGAGCTTATTTTCCCAGTGAAAGCCCTGCGCTGGTGTTGGCATTATTGAGAAAGTATGAAGGTATGTTTTTTAAATAGGCTGCTTCAAATGGCATGAAACAGTTCTCAGAAGTTTATTATGAAATATTGTTACATTCTTTTCATTTAATCTTAGTTTTAGGAATCTTCTGTACACTTAACCTGTTTATTGGCTCCATTGTCCAAAAGGGAGCTGATTTTTGCTTCTCCCTGCAGTAACCATTTCTCATCTCATCTATCATGTGTTGCATTGTCATGTTAACAAGCTTTGCATGCAATGCTCTGATTCTCAAGGATATCAGATGCTTGTGCATCAGTATACAGCTGAATGTGCTCACATCTCATTTCAACATGTTATAGGATCTGAGGTCAGGCAAGAAAATAAATCTCTCTCGCCCTCAGCATTCCCCTTGCAATATTCCAGTTGACAGTATCTCACTTCTCCGGGAATTTCCAAACTGTATCATACATCTTACGTTTTCTCTGCACAGAAAAACTTCTTTAATGCACATATTTTATATCACATCAAGAGTTCTGAAACAACAATTCCAGCTACATTTTAAGTCCATAAATATGACTGGACTAGAATAAGGAAGTTCATAACCAGTAGCCAATAGCTGCCCTAGCGTCGGTTTTAGTCCGTCAGACTAGCACACACACGAGCGGATTTCTGGGTCCGGCAGAGTTCTGTCGGAAAAATTTGAAACATGTTCCATTTCTAAAGTCTGTCAGACTTTTGCAAATCAAAAGTCCGCTGCAGCCCACACACGATCGAATAGTCTGCCGGAATTGTTCCGTCGGACCTTTGATGTTGAAAAGTCCGCTCGTGTGTACGCGGCATAAGTTTTCTTTGCCTTACCTGCAGCTTTTTTCACTGTTACTGGGACTAACTCCAGTGGGTCTGAATACAATTTTCTAGGTCCCTGGTAGTTAATTTGTTCTATATTTTTTTGGGCAATTCTTTTCTGATGTTCTGTTTGTGTAACCATATACACGAAAACTTTTGCAAGTATAGTATGTATGTATATAATCCAATACAAAACATTCCCAATGCTTTTGCAACATTTTCCATGATTTAGTCACATGCATTTGAAAGGAAATAACATACTTTAGATTGCAAACTAAAATCCAAAGTATATCTAAGGTCCAGGCTTTTAATTAGATAGAGTAGTGAGGGTTTATAACACCTTTCAGGTTTTTAAGGCTGTATGTGTCCCATATTGGTAAATTCACTCTTTCTTCTTGTCAAGGTGCCCAATATCACTTTGGCTGAAAGCCAAGGCACATCCAAAATCTTGAGTTGTCGCCAGAACAGAAATAGAGTGGACATTTTTCAATGGGAACAGTTGTCCCGATGACAACGTAGAGGAAATTTCCCTCAATTTGGAGCCATTTCATCTCAACCCCTGTTGCATCTACAGGAAGTGAGACAAAATTGTTTAATAGAACACAAATGGCAAAAAAAAAACCTAGCAGTAGTTAACTATTCTATATTTTATTCAAATTAAAACAAAAAATTTAGCTTTAGTTATACTTGAATTTCTGTGCAACGCAAGCTAGTTTTAGATACGTGTTCATCGAGGGTTCTTTGTCTTTGTAGATACAGTAATTGCACGCAAATAGATCCATGTACAGTGGGTAAAATAATAGAAGGTGCTATTGACATGAATTGTTCACCAAATGTCGGTAACAATCCATACATACAAATAAACCAAAACAAATAAGTTCAGAAATTAGGTTATGTGTAATAAAATAGAATGACCCTGAGAAAAAGTATTGAACACATGATGAAAGAGAGGTGCAAAAAGGCATTTAGCCCTTGTTCACACCGAGTTCTGCTGGACTCGCACAATTTCAAACCGGCATTTGAGTCCGACTTCGGGGGCGATTTGCAAACATCTCTGTGGGTTCATGCACAGATGTCTATTGAAACTGCCCTGAAAGTCACTAAAAGTAGTGTAGAAACTACTTTTTGGAATCAGTTGTCCTTGCAAGATTTCTAACAGAGGAGTGACAAGAATTATCAGAAGAGTTGTCCAAGAACCACTTGTGGAGAGCTTACTGAAAGACCTGGAATTGACAGGTACAATTGTTTCAAAGAAAACAATAAGTAATTTCGGCTCCTTTGCCTAAGGTGGGGGACACCAGTTGTGGATCTCTTGGCCTCTCGTCTCAGTTGGAAGGTACAGAGGTTTGTGGCCAGGTCAAAAGATCCCTGGGCGAACACGGCAGACGGGTTGGTGGCTCCATGGGGTCGTTATAGGCTGATTTATGCCTTCCCCCCGCTCAAACTTCTACCACATCTGCTACGAAGAATGGGGGCCGAGGGGATTCCATCGATTCTGATTGCCCCAGATTGGCCTTGATTGGATGTTCCTTGGCGGCTGCCGATGCAAGAGGAACTACTGTCACAAGGTCCGATACTTCATCCTGCTTTACCGTCACTGGCTTTAACGGCATGGCTGTTGAAAGGCATGTGCTAAGGGGCCGAGGTCTGTCAGATTCCGTAATCTCCACTATGCTGAGGGCACCAAACTCATCTTCTCGAAAGATTTATCATTGTACATGGAAGGCCTTGATCTCCTTGTGTGAGGAGATGGGGTGGCGTTCCGTGTACTTATTCAGTTTCCAGGATCCTGCTGTTTTTTGCAGAGAGGAGTGGATCAGAAACTTGCATTAAGGGCAGGTATCAGCTTTGGCTGTCTTCTTTCAACAAACTTTGGCGACTCATTCATTGGTGAGTACGTTTGTTCAGAGGGTTCGAAATGCGACCCCTCCGGTTCGACCACCGCTGCCTCCTTGGGATTTGAATCTGGTGCTCTTGGTGCTTCAGAAACTGCAGTTTAAAAAGATCAGGGAGATTCCCTTATTGACACTCTCTCAGAAAGTATCCATTCTAGTGGCTATTACATTTGCCAGGGGGGTTTCTGAGTTGGCGGCCTTGTCATGCAAGTCTCCCTACTTGATACTCCACAAGGATAAGGCGGTGCTGTGTCCGCAGCCTTAATTTCTTCCAAAGGTTGTTTCGGCCTTTCATCTAAATGAGGACATTGTGCTTCCGTCCTTATGTCCTCGGCCGTCACATCCCAAAGAGGTTGCCTTGCATTCTTTGGACGTGGTCCTGGCTCTGTGGGTGTATCTGTCTGCTATAGCTCCTTTCCGGAGGTCAGGCTCGCTGTTTGTATCAGTGGCTGGTCCAAAGAAGGTCCTGGCAGTCTCCTCGGCCACCATTTCTCAGTGGATCAGACTTATTGTGGTTTAGGCTTATGCCATAAGGGGGCGGGCACCCCCCTTTCCGGTCACAGCACATTCTACCAGGGCATTTGGTGCCTCCTGGGCTTTCCAACATCAAGCGTCCGTTTCCCAGGTGTGTAAGGCCGGCAACCTGGGTGTCCATTCAAACTTTCACCAAATTTTACAAGGTTGATGTATGCGCATCTTCGGATGCTTCTTTGGGCCGCAAGGTTTTGCAGGCGGCTGTTAAAGGTTGCAACTCCTCTGTTGAGGAGTTCTGGTTGTTATGGGTGGAGTTTATTTTCTTGCTGTTCCCACCCCTCTTTTTTTGACACTGCTTGGGGACATCCCTAAGGTCAAGATTAAAGGTGCTGTGTCCGTCAATGAACGAAAGAAAAAATAGGATTTTTGTATTCGCCGTAAAATCCTTTTCTCTGAAGTTCATTGACGGACACAGCACCCACCCCTCCTATTTATGTTTGTACTGATTTTTAACGAACTAAGCTGCTGGAAGCAGAGTGAGGGGTTATAGCCAGTAGGACCGCCCCCTGAGCGGTACTGTGCAGTTTTGCTGTTTTTACATGTTCTGCCTAGTCCTCTCCTGAAGGTGGCGATATAACCCTAAGGTCAAAATTAAAGGTGCTGTGTCCATCAATGAACTTCAGAGAAAAGGATTTTACGGTCATTACAAAAATCCTATTTTTTCGCCACACCAATCTCTTTAACCATTTCTGTGTCCATTAGTACCTCAACCCTCACCTCCCTGCAAGTGATGGATTGAATTCCCACTACTGCTATTCTGGCCCTTTCTTTACATGAGGTCCAGCGGGTGAGGTGAGACAGCACACGTGCTAAGTACCAACCACTGCTCAGCTGCACCTCAGACCGCACCTGCAGGAATGCACCTCATCACACCAGCATACGAAGAGACTTCTACTATGTCTATCATTTCTGATTCCTCTAGCAGTTCCCCTGAGCGCTTTCCACACACAACTGCCACAGGAAGCCAGTGAAAGTTCCACCTGAGCAGTATCAGAGCTGTTCTGGAGCACTTTTCGGCTCCAAATCTGTGGCACTGCCTGTGGTTGCAATGGCAAAAACCTTCATCATAAACATTTTCAGAAATACATTCCTCATTATCTTTCCTGACTCTCATAGGCTGTCCCAGCTCATTACCAGCTTGAACCTGTGGGATATTTATTATATCACGTTTTGCTTTATAAGACACTCCCTCACCCACCGGGGTGGGTACACAGTCATCCTGGGAAACCTCAAGCTCAGACACAATGAGCTACTGGGAGGTATCCAGGGACAACACTGTTGCACCTGTCATGGTTGCTAGGGGCAATGGCACATATCTCTCCGTGGTCACCCCTGACATATATACTTCAGCACTCTACTGAATCAGTTCTGTCATTTGCACAGAACCATTTTCCCTTTTAAACACCAACATAGAGGGCAATGCATCAGAAAAGGTTGCACCAATTCAGCCCAGCGGATTATGGGCCACCCTTGGGAGGAAGCAATCATCGCAAATTCAGCCAAAAAGTCTTCAACATTTTCAGAAGGCAACATAGCCATATGAAGTCAGCTGTATGGATTTCTGCTTTGTTGCCTCTGGCAACCACGCCCATCTGCTCACTCTTTGCAAGTGATGGCTTTCTTTCCTTTTCCCTTTGCTCCAGTACGACCAAGTGCATCTTGCACCAGTCTGGGGCTTGTTCTGTCGGTAACCACCCCTCCAGTCACAGGGTTCTGTCTCTCATCTCAGCAAACATTGCTTCCTTTTTGCGTTTTGACCGCCTCATCTCTGCAGTCCGGCCCACAACGCTTTTTAACACATTTCTTTTTAACACAGGAAAATTTGGCGTACTCTCTTTAAGACTTGCAAGCAACACACTTTCACATGCAGACTTCACTGGTTCACTTTAGCTGATCTTCACCACATTGCTGCAAAACATAGTTTCTTGCTACTCATTGTATTTGGAACTCTTCCGTCATGCCTGCATTCGAACACCACTTGTGGTATTGGGAGTTATTTTGCTTCAGTGTAGAGCTTACCAGTGAGCTGAGTCTACACCAGATCTGCAGTTTAAGAGCTTTTTTGGCCCATGTTTATTGAAGTAAAAGAAAACAGTCCATCCAGGATTCCCACGCAGGGGTTTCTTCCACAAAGCAATAATGAGCCACCTGGCTCTCTGGTCAGCACTGCTGTTCAGGCGTTGATCTTCGGTCCTCTTGACCCTGTAACTGTGTCCCTATTTGGTACCCACACTGTACCTCTGGTGACACTCTCTCTTTTATCTTGTTGGCTTGCGTTATTGCCATACGGCTGCTTCAGGCTTGTAGCCTAGGCCTTAGGTCAGCTCCTTAGAACAAAAGGGTTTCCTTGAGTTAAGCTCTCTTCTAGCTTACTCCTGATCAGTGCCTTGCTGCTCTGTCACAAAGTACATCTGCCTCCTGCAGACATGCATGCTCTGACTGCACCCATGCAGTCTCTGACTCCTGCAGAGGAATGGGAGTCCACCTGCCTTCCTGTCTGTAGGTTGGGTCCCTGAGCCATAGCCAGGTCACAACTAAATAGCTCACTGCTGTGCAATCAACGTGCCTTTCTCTCCAAAATCCGGTGTAAACCAGCAATATTCCAGGTAGCACAGGGTCCAATTCCACACTAGATAAATGGTGACATGTTCAATATTTATTTTACCCGCTGTGTGTCTAGAAAACACAATACTTACATGTATCAACATTGAAATGTTGAAAGAAATTTCAGAGATGTTAAAATGGATTTACAATTGTCATAAAATTTACAATAATCTCAGCAGTGGGTATGCGTGGTAGGATTTCACAAATGGCCAGGCTCTGTTATTGGTATGCTTATAGTACAGCATAATATAGTACAGTCCAACAGCTTTTATGTACAATCTGTTTTAGCTTTGCTTAACACCCTCCTGCAGCTGCCTCCTGGCATTTTAACAGGATCTAAATTCTGGGATGCCTGGGGTGGGCATTCCAATCATCTGACAGCTGTGATTGGCAGTCACAGTGGTCACATGATCAGAAAGTTCCCAATCACTAGTATGGATCGGGAGCTTTCTGGCACCAGCTCGCTGCGGGAGGGGAAGACATCATATGAGTCATAGAAGTGAGGGGGGGGGTGTATTAGGATTGAGAGGAAAAGTAAATCAGGTTAGGGGGCCCAATAAGTAAAACTAGCTGATTATTCCAAAGTTATACAATTGACCAAAACACTCTCAGTCTCTCTTTTAGTTTCAGACTCTGTTTCCCCATATCTTATCCATTCACTTCATCACTCAATCACTTACACATGTGTATCTCCTTATCTATACGGCCAGTGATACATACGTTCTTATGTCCTGCTTCTGCCCTTTACATATATGATTAAGGTGGGCCTGGTGGTCCCGGAAAACATGTCAGAAGGCGTGGCTTATGGAGTGGTGTAAAATTGAGGCCATCTCACACGTTAACAATACAGAATGGACTCGGAGAGCTGCAATTTTTCTAACTATACTACACACTACTGGATTGCCGGGACCCATTCCTAAGCACCAGCAACACAATATACATCTTCTGTTTTTTTATTTTGCTTAGAGCGGCACTACAAATATAAGTAAATAAAAAAGGTGATCAGCGCATATATATGCGCTGATCACCTTTATATATACAGTACAGACCAAAAGTTTGGACACACCTTCTCATTCAAAGAGTTTTCTTTATTTTCATGACTATGAAAATTGTAGATTCACACTGAAGGCATCAAAACTATGAATTAACACATGTCCAATTATATACTGAACAAAAAAGTGTGAAACAACTGAAAATTTGTCTTATATTCTAAGTTCTTCAAAGTAGCCACCCTTTGCTTTGATTACTGCTCCGCACACTCTTGGCATTCTGTTGATGAGCTTCAAGAGGTAGTCACCCGAAATGGTTTTCACTTCACAGGTATGCCCTGTCAGGTTTAATAAGTGGGATTTCAAGCCTTATAAATGGGGTTGGGACCATCAGTTGTGTTGTGCAGGAGGTGGATACAGTACACAGCTGATAGTCCTACTGAATAGACTGTTAGAATTTGTATTATGGCAAGAAAAAAGCAGCTAAGTAAAGAAAAACGAGTGGCCATCATTACTTTAAGAAATGAAGGTCAGTCAGTCCGAACAATTGGGAAAACTTTGAAAGTGTCCCCAAGTGCAGTGGCAAAAACCATCAAGCACTACAAAGAAACTGGCTCACATGACGACCGCCCCAGGAAAGGAAGACCAAGAGTCACCTCTGCTGTGGACGATAAGTTCATCCGAGTCACCAGCCTCAGAAATCGCAGGTTAACAGCAGCTCAGATTAGAGAACAGGTCAATGCCACACAGAGTTCTAGCAGCAGACACATCTCTAGAACAACTGTTAAGAGGAGACTGTGTGAATCAGGCCTTCATAGTAAAATAGCTGCTAGGAAACCACTGCTGAGGACAGGCAACAAGCAGAAGAGACTTGTTTGGGCTAAAGAACACAAGGAATGGACATTAGACCAGTGGAAATCTGTGCTTTGGTCTGATGAGTACAAGTTTGAGATCTTTGGTTCCAACCACCGTGTCTTTGTGCGACGCAGAAGAAGTGAACGCATGGACTCTACATGCCTGGTTCCCACCGTGAAGCATGGAGGAGGTGTGATGGTGTGGGGGTGCTTTGCTGGTGACACTGTTGGGGATTTATTCAAAATTGAAGGCATACTGAACCAGCATGGCTACCACAGCATCTTGCAGCGGCATGCTATTCCATCCGGTTTGCGTTTAGTTGGACCATCATTTATTTTTCAAATAGGACAATGAGCCCAAACACACCTCCAGGCTGTGTAAGGGCTATTTGACCAAGAAGGAGAGTGATGGGGTGCTGCGCCAGAGGACCTGGCCTCCACAGTCACCGGACCTGAACCCAATCAAGATGGTTTGGGGTGTGCTGGACAGCAGAGTGAAGGCAAAAGGGCCAACGAGTGCTAAGCATCTCTGGGAACTCCTTCAAGACTGTTGGAAAGCCATTTCAGGTGACTACCTATTGAAGCTCATCAACAGAATTCCAAGAGTGTGCGGAGCAGTAATCAAAGCAAAAGGTGACTACTTTGAAGAACCTAGAATAGAAGACATATTTTCAGTTGTTTCACACTTTTTTGTTCAGTATATAATTGGACGTGTGTTAATTCATAGTTTTGATGCCTTCAGTGTGAATCTACAATTTTCATAGTCATGAAAATAAAGAAAACTCTTTGAATGAGAAGGTGTGTCCAAACTTTTGGTCTGTACTGTATATATATATATATATATATATATATATATATATACCATATATTACCACAAAGATGGAATATCCTTGTTTGATATGTATTCTACCTCATAGATAAAGTGCAATAAATCAATAATTATACCAATACTAATGGTGAATCTTAATGCAAATTGCTGCTGTGCATGCAACTATTTAGCTGCTATGCAAAACCGCTACTGTGCAAACTACGTAAATAAATTATTTGCTGCGCATGCGATTATTTAGCTGCTGTGCAAACTGCTACTGTGCAAACTAAGCAAATAAATTATTTTCAAAAAATGCGCAACACATTACCATAAACTCATAAAGTGAATAAAATAGCTGCTGCTGTGCAGATAATTAAAACAAACAATTAATATAGTGCAAAATCGTGAAAATCATCACCAGGTGCTAAATATTAAATAATAATTGACTGAACACTAAATAGTGCAAAATGGTGCAAGATTATCATAAAGTGCTGAGTATCAAATGATCCTTTGTGTACACCTTTAAGTGTGTAGGTGTACCAATACAGTCCTATTTATATTGAGTAGTGATACCCATAAAATTCCATCCATAAACAGTAAACGTGCAAATTAGTGCAAAAAGTGCTGGTGTGCAGCAATGTGACAGGCAAACTCTTCAGGTGACATCCACTGTGTACTCTTTGTGTGCTCCACTCAGTACTCTTTATGCGGTTACCTCTAAATGGGTAAGAAATGCCACTCTAATGATGAGTTCTCCTGAGTGTGGTAACCAGGAATGATGTCCTTAAGAGTGCTGTATTGCAATAATGGCTCCCAGTTGGTTAGTTCGCCCGTTCATCCACGGCAAATGAAAGCGGGGAATAAGCAGGAAGATCCCATAGCGTAATATGTCTCAAATAGGTTTATTTATGTTTAAAAAATGGCTATTTACAACAATGCTGAAAACGGCAGGCAGATCAAACAATGTTACAAACGTCTCTATGTGTCAATTCCGGTAGTTCCTTAATCCAGTAACTTCCCTATGCATTACGTCACAGGTCGTGACTTCATCAGAGTTCATTAGAAATCTGTATAGTAGGATTAGTTAGCAGAGCGAGCACATCACATGTTAACCATGCCAGTTTGAAAACACTTAGTAGAGGTCTCCTTTATATTATGTCCTCTTCTGATCAAATGTTCTTACCCTACATTGTAGTTTTGAGCTATTTTCTCTATTTGTTGAATGTTCTTTACCTCTTCTGCTCAAATGATGTTAAAGTGGTGTTGCCACCAAAAAAATAAAACTACTTAAAATTCGTAAAAAAAATCAAAAAAAAATAATTGGCAAAAAAAAAATTTTTTACTCACCTCTAAATACCGGTTGCTAGGGGGTCCCTCGTAGTCTGCCTTCTTCATTGCCCGGGCTGGTGACATCACTTCCCCTCGCGCCGCACATTCACCTGGGACCTGTCATGTGTCCCAGGTGACTGTACGGCGTATCACTGCGCCCTGCGCCGCTCGCGCATGCGCAGTGGGTGCCCGGCTGTGAAGCCACAGCCGGGTGCCCACAGTATGCATGACGGCGCCGCGAGCGGAGCGGGGAGCGAGGGGGGGGGCTTCGTTCCCCCGCATCGCTGGACCCTGGGGCAGGTAAGTGTCCGATTATTAAAAGCCAGCAGCTGCAGTATTTGTAGCTGCTGACTTTTAATTTTTTTTTTTTAGGGGGTACCCCACTTTAAGACTATTTTCTCTTTGAACAAATGTTAGGTTATGTTACATTCGGTCTGTGAAAGGCAACGGAAAATAAACTGACTCACATATTACAAACATCACAGAGATTATTGACTTTCGTGGCAGTCTGACACTGAGTATGATCAGGAGTTACAGTAGATGCAGTTTTTACACCAGGTGGCCCTAGGTGTGATGGTCCTTTTTATAATGCCATAACACATTTGAGAAAGGACTGCTAGTGTCATTCCTGTTTTCTGTCTTCAAGAAATTGACTGTCTGATCCTGTCTACAACATCACAAACTTGTAGTGGTGCTACAACTCAAGAGCAACATCAAGGGAGTTCTAAGCAGACTTTCTGTCGAAAGGCCTCCTGTAGCTGGATTGACAGGAGTAAGGAGGACTAGTAAGAAACATTGTTAAAGATAAAAAGATGCATTAGGATATGGAGTGAGAAAGTGCTTTTAAGGTTCTGCATGCAGAGAGAATGAGGATGAAAAAGGAGAAGTATGTGTAAAGAGAAGTGAGGAAAACAGCTTGGAAGTATATATGAAAAACATATGTGAGGAAGCCGAATGGAATAAAGATAATTGTCAATTGACTAAGATGTAGAGGAAGACTAAGTACAGTACAGTTTTCAGGAGGAGCAGGAAGAACTTGGGAGAAGCAGTTTGTAATAAGAATTACAAAGGTTTGGCACAGAGTGAAGTGTGTCTGAGGTACAACCTAAAATGGATGCTGTATTTTTAGCTTTTGTCCAACAAGCTATCGTAAAGAAAAGTTAGGTTGATTTTATGAAGTATTATTAGCATCTCCTCTTATTTTTTCCAGGATTACCATCTGATGCCTGTGTTCAACACTTGTGCACTGTTGTTAAAATTCTCAGAAATATGGACAAGGAAGAGAGGTAAAACATTTAGTTCCAAAACCTATGCACAAAATTTTTTAAAAACTCAACCTGTTAGAAACCTTTTATGCCACGTGCACACAAGCGGAATGTCCGACAGAAAAAGTCAGATGGGAGCTTTTCATCGTATATTCCGATCGTGTGTATGCCCCATCGGACTATTTTATGACAGACCTAGACATGCTCTAAATATTTCCGATGGAACCAATTCCTAACGGGAAAACAGCTCGTCTGTATGCTGTTCCGACGGACCAAAAACGACGCATGCTCTGAAGCAAGTATGAGACGGAAGCTACTGGGTATTGAACTTTCTTTTTCTAGTCCCATCGTACGTGCTGTACATCACCGCGTTCTTGATGATAGGACTTTGGTGTGATCATGTGTACACAAGACAGTTTCAGCAGAATTGCATCGGAACTCCGTCGAAAAATCCTTCAGAGTTTATTCCAATGGGAAAACCAGTCGTGTGTATATGGCATTAAAAGACGGAACCCAAGAGGCTTCCTTTTCATATATGAATAGGATTTTGAAGATTAACCACCTCAATACAGTGCACTTACACCCCCTTAGTGACTAGACCAATTTTCAGCTTTCAGCGCTCTCACAGTTTGAATGACAATTACTCAGTCATGCAACACTGTACCCATATGAAACTTGCGTCCTTTTTTCCACACAAATAGAGCTTTCTTTTAGTGATATTAAATCACTAGTGGGTTTTTATTTTTTGTGCTATAAATTTTAAAAAAATGTAAATTTGTGAAAAAAAATGCAGTTTTCTTTGTTTCTGTCCAAAAAAATTGCTAATTAGTAATTTTTCTTCATAAATTTTGGCCAAAATTTATACTGCTACATATCTTTGGTAAAAATAACCCACGTGAGTGTATATTATTTGGTCTTTGTGAAAGTTATAGAGTCTACAAACTATGGTGCCAATCACTGAAAATTGATCACATCTGATCGGGCCTTCAGTACATCAGATGTATCTCATTTCTTGAGACACTAACAAGTCAGGAAAGTACAAATACCCCCCCAAATGACCCCTTTTTTAGAAAGTAGACATTCCAAGGTATTAAGTAAGTAGCTTGGTGAGTTTTTTTAAGTTGTCATTTTTTCCCACAATTCTTTGCAAAATTAAGATTTTTTTTTTTTTTGATTTTTTTACAAAATTGTCATATTATCAGGTTATTTCTCACACACAGCATATGCATACAACAAATTACACCCCAAAATACCTTGAATACATTGAAGTAATACCATCAGGCGTTCTATGAGCAAAAATTACACATCTCATTTCACAGCCACCTATTACACTTTTGAAGGCCCTGGAGTACCAGCACAATAGAATTGCCCATAAATGACCCCATTTTGGAACGCTAACACCCCAATGTATAATCTGTGAGGCATAATGAGTCTTTTGAACGGTTAATTTTTTTCCAGAAGTTTTTGGAAAATGTGGAAAAAAATGAAAACACATTTTTTTTTACATAAAGTTGTCAATTTATAAGATATTTCTAACACATAGCATGTATATAGCAAAAATTACACCCCAAAACACATTTTGCTACTCCTCCCGAGTATGGCGATACCACATGTCTAGGACTTTTACACAGCCTGGCCACATACAGAGGCCGAACATTGAAGTAGTACCTTCAGGCATTCTAGGAGGATAAACGACACATCTGATTTCATTCCTACCCATCACACTTTTGAAGGTCCTGGAGCGCCAGGACAATGGAATTACCCCAAAATGACCCCATTTTGGAAAGCAGACACCCAAACGTATATTATGTGAGGCATGGGCTGCAAATAGGTACTCGGGTACTCTGATGGGCTGCAGATAGGTACTCTGGTACTCTGATGGCCTGGTGACAGGTACTCAGGTACTCTGTTGGCCTGGTGACAGGTACCCGGGTACTCTGATGGCCTGGTGACAGGTTCTCTGATGGGCTGGTGACAGGTACTTGAGTACTCTGATGGCCTGGTGACAGGTACTGGAGTACTCTGATGGCCTGGTGACAGGTACTGGAGTACTCTGATGGCTTGGTGAAAGGTTCTCTGATGGCCTGGTGACTGGTATTTGGGTACTCTGAAGGGCGGTGATAGGTACTTAGGTACTCATATGGACTGTGACAGGTACTCCGATACTCAGATGAACTGTGACAGGTATTCAGGTACTCAGATGGACTGGGACAGGTACTCAGATGAACTGTGACAAGTACTCGGGTACTCAGATGGACTGGTACAGGTACTCAGGTACTCTGATGGGCTGTGACAGGTACTCGGGTACTCAAATGGACTGTGACAGGTACTCGGGTACTCTGATGGGCTGTGACAGGTACTCAGGTACTCTGATGGGCTGTGACAGGTACTCGGGTACTTTGATGGGCTGTGACAGGTACTCGGGTACTCGGATGGACTGTGACAGGTACTCGGATGGACTGTGACAGGTACGCGGGTACTCTGATGGACTGTGACAGGTACTCGGGTACTCTGATGGGCTGTGACAGGTACCCGGGTACTCTGATGGACTGTGACAGATACTCGGGTACTCTGATGGACTGTGAGTGACAGGTACTATAATGGGTGGTGACAGGTCCTCTTTATTGGGAGGGGCAATCAGTGTGCTTGATGTGTACTATAAGCGGTAACGAGATGTTACCGCAATCTCCTCCTCACACATGATCGGTGTGTGAGGAGGAGAATCTCTCGCTACCGCAGTTTGTTTACATTTAGTGATCGGCTGTGAAAGGATCACAGCCGATCACGTGGGTACACAGCCAGCCAATGGCTGTTTACCAGCGTCGGTGACGAGCAGTGTTCCCTGGAACACACTGCCACCAACGCGCACGCATCGTGCACAGGGTGGAACCATCTGTGATCGGCCGTGACTTCATCACGGCTGATCACGTGGTAAACAGCCATGCCCAATGGCTGTTCACCCCCCTCGGTGGCGAGCGGTGTCTCCGTGACACGCCGCCACTGAAGGAAGAGGTATGCGTGCGCACGATCACGCGCATTCCCTGTTTAATCGGGAGGACGTCATATGACAGCCTCCCGCCACAATAGGTCAGCCGGCGTTCAGCATCTAGTTAAAAAAGATCTAACCCTAACTGAATGACATTTAATTTGCTAAAGCACTGTGTATCCTAAACAGTGTTGATATTTTTTAAATAAAATACTGTTTTTAATGGGGTTTTTTTTTCATTCTTTTTTGCATCTCAGTGCTGCTGATCTCATTTGGCTTCTTTTAGCTAAGCCTGATAGTGACACTTTTGGTCTCTGTGGCAGAGTTGGCTGCAGCAAGGTGACAATGGAAATCAAGAACTGTCATGGATAAATCAATAGATGCTGCAGATTTAAGAGATTGAAAATAACTTTTGAAGTTACATTAGGTCTACTTTAAACCCTGAATAATTGTTCCTTGAATCACATTTGCATAAACTTGCTTATAATTGCAGAACATGCATGCTTATGTGATATACAGACACTTTAGGCTTCTGTCTAATCCTTAAAAAAAAAACAATTAAATACATTTTTGCTGCGAGAGCGGTTGGCCTGGGAAAAATTATAAAAAAAGTACAGGAGGACGCATAATAACACTACATAAACTTTATATGACTCTACATCAAAATTGCCACTATAAACATTTATCATTATCCATTCCCATAAAATAATGAGGCAGAAGGAACAATATAGGGTAATCTTAGTTTAGAAAAGGACTGACATCCCAGTGGTGATTTAGACCTAGAAGAATTCTTGAGAGTAACATAAGTATCTACCAAACGTTCAAGGAGCATGAAGACATCATAATGCTATCACTGTATAACACTGGCAGGCACTTGCTTATGATATTTCTGATTAGAGGTCGACCGATATGGGTTTTTCTCTGGCCGATGCCGATATTTAGAAATCATGGCGGCCGATTGCCGATATACGATGCCGATTTTTTTGGGCCAATATGTTAGGCCGATTTTATTTTTATTATTTTTTTTTTTTCCTTTTTTTTTTTTTTTAAAATCCCCCTTGATCTAACACACCTTTCCCACTGGGGCGTTTTTCAGGCGCTTTTGGGCTAAAAATAGCGCCTGTAAAGTGCCTTCAAAATGGCTCCCCTGCAGTCTGTGTGAAAGACAGAGTGCTTTCACACGGAGGCGATGCGCTGCAAGGATCTTTAAAAAAAGTCCTGCAAGCAGCACGTTTGGAGTGGTGTATACCGCTCCTCCACCACTCCTGCCCATTGATATGAATGGGCACCACTGCCGAAGCGCATGCAATGCGATTTGGCAGCAGTGCTTCATGGGCGCATTTAACCTATTCCTTGGCCGCTAGCTGGGTTATATGTGCCCCACTAGCAGCCAAATAGCACCGCTAAAATGATGGTAAAGAGCTGCTAAAACTTGCGTTTTACCATCAACGCCTGCCCGCTCCAGTGTGAAAGCAGTCTTCATAAGTGATGCAGAAAATTTCTTACATTTAAACATTTATTAAACAAAACAAACCTCCAATCAGTTTACTTGTATGTATGATTTAGATAAAAAAAAAATATATGTTAAATAAAAACAGGTAGTCAAAACTTTTGGACAAAAAAAAAATGGGCTAACTTTACTGTTTTTATTATTTTTTATTTTTTAAATAGTGTATCTTTTTCCCCAAAAAAATGCATTTGAAAAACCTCTGTGCAAATGCCGTGTGACATAAAATATTGCAACAACCGCTATTTTATTCCCTAGGATCTCTGCTAAAAAAATATATATAATTTTTGGGGGGGTCTAAGTGATTTTCTGGCAGAAAATACAGGATTTTTACTTGTAAGCAACAAGTGTCAGAAAAGATTTAGTCTTTAAATGGTTAAACTGAGAACTTCTACACACAGAGATGACTTCATTCATTCAAGTGTAAACATTGTATCTTTCTGTTCTTTTCTTGGCAGCCTGCCCAGAGAGGAGGAAAGACGTTTCTATGACGACTCAGGCAACTTACACTGACTTCTATTACAGAAGTCATTTCAAAGTTCCGCTGTAGTTCTAAATCGGCTTTTTATCAGCACAATCGGCCGATGCCGATTAATTAAAAAACGGCAAATATCGGCCGGCCGATATATCGGTCGACCTCTATTTCTGATGCTTTGAAACTCTACAGAAAATGTTGTTACAAAAGTAACTCCCCTTAGGGCATGGTAGCAAGGAAAGCCAACTACCTTGTATGGATCTTTAAGAAGTGAAATCAGCAGGAACAAGTTGGGTCCACAAGTTCATGTAGACCAAGAGAGAGGGTTCTTGGAAAGTTTATGATCGTTGGGGATCACTCGAAAGCACCTGCCAGTGCTTACGCAAAATGCCTTCTTGGAATGGGAAGAAAAGGAAACTACCATGAGTAGATGTGGTTTATTTTTAAGCTTAAACTTAAGAAAAGATTGCCTGTTTACAGACTGTGGCACAATTAGTTACCACAGTGAGTGGCCCCTGGGGGTAATGCTTAGCTAGGAATGCAGGCATTATTTCTTGTGTTCTGGCATCAGTTGTTCAATAGTACCAGTAATATGTCTGGTGCAAATGAACTGGTTTTAGGGTAAGCCCTTATTAAGGGGATCCTGGTTAAAACCTGTGGCAGATAGGTGGTTTGTCCTATCTGTAGGTTTATGATAAAGGTCAATTGACAGGTTTCCCTGGTGAAGGTTTATGTCAGCATCTAAGAAGTTAATCTGGGTAGAGTTAAAATCAAGTGAGAAAAAAAGATTGGGTAGACAGTGGCCTCTGCTAAATGAATACAATGTCATTAATGTACCTACCATAGCACAATATGGCCATAGTACACTGGATGAGTGTAAACATAAGTTTTTATTTCAATATAAACCATGTACAGGTTTGCATAGCTTGAAGCTATGTTCAAGCCGATTGCTGTCCCCTAGAGCTGTAGGTAAAACTTACTAAAAAGCTAAAGTAATTCAATATGTACAATATGGAGTAAAAAGAAAAAATGGAAAATAGGAGTTTAAAGTGCCAAGGTCCTAAAGTCCTATTTTCCATTATTTTATTTTCAAATTCACATATTTGGATGTGCCATTTCAAGCAAATTGTGCTCCCATTTTTTTCTTTACAATATGGAGTTGAAGATATATAAACTGCTAACTTCCATAGTGCATGAGTGGCAATCTGATGGTGACCTACCCACTCTCAGAAGGGAGCTGAGAAAGTCAGTTTTGGTATGAAGGTATGGACATGCAATAGGTTGGAATACAGAGGCAGTGAAAAATTGGGAAAAACTCAGCACCAAAAATAAAAAATTATAAGCCTAAAAATTAATTTAATTCTGCTCCACTGAAAAAGAGAATAATACACTCCTCAGTTCAGATTTAGATAACAACATATAGGGGGCGCTAGTTGGCAAAAAATTCTCATCAACGTGAATAATACCCCTCTCATTAACAATCAATATTTTGCCACTCTTAAACAAATGTCATTTGTGCAACTACTCATAATATATATCATATCATATGTGCATTCACCATAATATGTAAATAAAATAAATTTTACAACAATTCACACATTCATGTGATAACACCCCAGTGACAGCAGTTACTGCAACAACTGTATTAGAAAAGTCCTTGAAATTTAAACTATTCCAGTAAAAAGTTCCTTTATAGTGTGATATGATTGCCACGCACAGAACGATGACAGATCTTTCGTGTAAAAGAATGTAGCCAAAACCTTCCACGTGATACTTCACCACAGCCTCGATTATCCACACCCAATAAGTGATTGTAATGTGATTCAACTTACCAGATGTTATTGACCACTTTATTGAAAAAGTTAGTCAATAATCAGCTCTGCAGGGTTGTGCCTGCTCACATGCTTTAAGCCTGTAGATAGATTCAGCCTTTCTCCTCACAGACAGGTACGATAAATGCGATATATAAAAGACAGATGGAGAGCTTCCATAGCGTAATTCAATTTATTAAAAAATTAAAAATAGTACACAGCCAAATGGCTCCTTACTTGTAAAAGTGCCTTTCCCCCGGTACTGGGGCTGCTGGCGTTATTCTAGGGCGATTCTTGCTGCAATACGGAAGGTATCCACTGCAGTTGGCATGGCACCCCCCTGAAGACGTTATACTAACGAAACATACGTCTGGCTAACGGCGCGAGTGTGTGGAACGCACGCCAACTGCAGTGGATAGTGTGGATACCTTCCGTATTGCAGCTCGCCCTAGAATAACGGCAGCATTTTAGATGCACCTGACGCTCAAGACCAGGTTGTCCTTGGCCTGGAGGCTCACAAATCCAGAACTAGGAGTCAAAAAAAATCATTCCTTCCACTGGTCTGGAAGATTCTCATGAAGGATACGATTCTGACAGGCTGGGAAGGAGCCCTAGACATTCTCTTGGTGCAAGGCATTTGGTCGCCAGAAGAAGCTTGTGTACTGATTAACATACCAGAGCTAAAAGTGATTTGGTTATCCCTTTAACATTGGACCACTCATCTGTGACATTCAATGAGAATTGACTTGGACAATGCCACAGCCATGGAAAATGTCAATCATCAAGAAGGAATCAAAGTCTTTCAACTCAAAGAGAATTCTGGCCTGGGCGGAACTTTATGTTCAAGCTCTGTTCGTTGTATACATTCTAGGCATAGAAAATTGTCAGGCGGACTTTCTCAGTCGACAGCATCTAAATTTAGAAGAATGGTCTCTTCACCTGGAAGTGTTTAAATACCTGTGTCCCAGGTGGGAAACTCAGATATGAATCTCCTGGTCTCCAGATTCAGTGACAAACTGAACAAATGTGTCTCCAGGTTTAGGGAGCCTTAACTGTGCATGCATTTGTGATGCTCAGTGGGATCAGTTCAGACTGATTTTTGCTTTTACTCCCCTGAAGCCCCTGTCTCATTTGCTTCATAGGATTGAGGAAGAGGGCATTTCAGTGATACTCACTGAACTGGCCCAGCAGATGTGGTGCCTCATCAGACGGCAGAGATCTGTTGTCTCAGGGACCAGTCTAACGCCTTGCTTCACAGATGGTCACTGACATAAGTTACGTTTCTGTTGAAGTCCAGTTTCTACAGGACAGGTTTATGTTATTCCATGGCTCCTAAACGCTGCTGGAATTCACCTCTCCCATTCCATACCAGGAAATACGCCAAGAGCATCCTGCTCTTTCTTCAGTCAGGTCTAGATCAACATTTGGCAACATTTGTACTACCAAAGTTCAAATTTTGCCTCTAACTCAAAACATGTAGCGCTTATAGGTTATATCATATAACATCCAACAAATAAATAATAACTCATAAAAAAATCATACAAAAGTGTGCACAACATCAATGAGAGAGAACAGTCTTTCCAAAGATTAGTCCACAATATAAGTCCACCATCCAAAATGTGATATAAATAGTTTTGCAAATATATTGCCATGAAGTGCAACAAAAATGCAGGAAAGTGTAGGCTTTTAAGCTGTGAGCCACCTCACCATTGTGATCCTTCACTGCATGCAAAACCACACATGCTTACCAAAAACAGTTCATTCTTATTCTCAGACATTTCAAATAGCACTCAATGTGAACAAGCTCTAATCACAGAAGCTAAGGCACAGAAGGTAAGGCACATCCCACTCCGAACTCATAGCCTCCCTCCAGTTATCCAAAATAATTATGCAGAAAAAAAACTTAGGATCCACATAGTGTGAAACCATAAAGCTAATCATTTATTAAAAAATACCCAGCATACTCACATCAATGTAGATAAATAGCACATATACCAAACAAGCCAGTCCCAAAAATAAGACAGATACCACCCATGACGTCATCACACATAAGGCAGCTCTGTGATCTTCATCTAACCCTCTATGTATATATGCATATTTTTTTCATAGGCCTATTACTATTTTGTTTGAGGTCTTGTCCACCCCTCACTTGGACTGCTTTTGGACATTCCAGTTATCTTAGCCCTTGTACACACGGTCGGAGATTCCGACAACCAAATTCGACGGATTTTGTCCGAAACATACACACGGTCGGACAAAGTTGTCGGAAAATCCGACGTGATGACGATATTTCGTTACGACGGGACTACGTTCATGCTAGTAGCCAATAGCTTTGGTGTAGGAATTTGATCTGAGCATGCGTGCCACTTTGTCCGATCGGAATTCTCTACACATGATCGGAGTATGTCCGATCGGAGCATTTTGTCGGAAAATTCCAACAAACAGCCACATAACACAAAAATACTACTTTGGTGTAGGATTACGATTTAATATATATCTAATATGTTTAACATCAATAATATATCATAATATTTAGCAATGGTAATTTGTTTGCATCATATGATATTGTATGAAGTAGACATTGTATATATTTGACAGGTAAAGGATAATTGTGCTGTCTGTTTTAGAAAAAAACAGTTCATAGTTAAATTTCTTCTCATTATTATTATTTTTTCCTTCCACAAATCACCCCTTGTCCCCCAGCATCCTTCTTACTGAGCTTGAATCAAATCTTCTACAAATTGTTAATGTGCAGTGGGTTAATTGAGATGGAAATATGATTACTTTTTCATATTAATATGCTGCAATCCTTTATTTCATTTTTGCAGGACTGCTGACTGTGTCTTTAAATCCTGGTATTTACTAATCCACTTTGGCGAATGGGTAGACATTGCAGCAGAGCAGCTGTTGACATCAGACTTGGAAGTTTCAGATGACCTGCTGTGGCTTTTGGCATTTTACTACAATCCATGCAATGAGAACCAAAGCACAGATAGAACAATGGTGGGTTGTAAATGAAAAATAGCATGAGTCTCGTTACAAACAAGAATTGTGCACTCTGTTTGAATTAACTGATGCATATGCCAACTGACAGTTATACCTGTTTTCAAAATGTGATGTATTTAAAAAAAAAAATTGTATTTAATAGATACAAGTTTAATGTCAAACTGCAAACAACATCTCAGAAAGGCAGCATATGTCTTGGGAGAGGCAACCTTTCAGGGCTTCTTTTCCTCTGGTATTGTTTCAAGACTCTAATACAGGGAAATGACTTGCCTCACGTCACAAATGACACAGTGTTGCTGTACTAGAGTGACTTCTCTCTCAGGGTTGATATATTAAAAAATGCTTTATAAATGTAACAAACATTAATACAGTCACAATTACTATCATTATATGTGTAATTTGGTTATTTCCTAAGCACCATCTAGTGGCCATAATGCAGTATTTTTTTAAATACCTTAAGCATTAGGCTTTTAGATGACACTTTATATCATAGGGAATAATCCTATTACAAAAAAAAAAAAAGCTAAGCAGCAATTTTGTTGGGGCTGTGCAAATGTTTGTCACATTTGTCTAGCAAAGTTTTTTGGCATTTTGTATTTCTGTTTTCTGTGCAGATTCTGTTCTTTTTCTCAGTTTAGGTGTTGAAAGTTCATGAGCCACAATATAGTTGGTTAAACAAATCTGCTTTGCACACCAAAGTGGTTTATGCGCCATGTCTGTATGGTTAGCATACATGCCTCTGCACTGCCGATTCCTGGGTTCATATCCCACCAGTGACAATCTCTGCTTAGATGTATGTAGATTCTTTCAATGTTTGTGGGGGACTTGCTCCAGGTGATCCAGTGTCTTCCCAAAACCTAGAAACATACTGGTGGGTTTGTTGACATCTGACCATAGTAGGAGAGCAGAAGAAACATTGTATTATAAACTCCTTCAAGGACATTTACCATAGTGAGTACAATACGTTATCTGTTGATACATTCTTAACATCATCAAGTAAATCCTATCAGGTTCTTCTGCTTTCAGCCAATGCACATTGAAATTTTGACTACAGAAGTTATGCTGCTTGCTTTTTCCCATTACCAGACAGAGCTTTATAGAACGAGGAAGATTTTTCTGTGTACTAAATGTGCCAAAATTCAGGTATTTTGACCCACGTTAAGAAGAACTTCTGAAATAGTTTCTTTCATATTTCTGTCTGCAAACCTACAGTACATATTGAAGGGTGTCCTCAGAAATGATACAAGTAGTTATACTCATTTTATCACTGAAATTTATTTCAGTCTGTGAAAAGTTCTGACCACCCAGGAAGATGTCTCTTAATTTTCAGTAAGTATTTGGGAAACCACTTGTATTTGCATTCTTTCACGAGACCGCACATGAAATAAAAGCTGCATTTATACAGGGAACAAATAACTCTATATGCATATATCCTGTTTTTCCAGAGTCTTTGGATGGGATATATTTACACCATGGCGTCCCAGAGTATGAGTGGGGTTTAAATGAACTCTAAATAAGATGATTTTTAAAGAAGCAATTTAAGGTCCCTGTTGATTGCTTAATTTAAAAAAAAGTAATTCACCACATATCAAAGAATTATTTCCTTGTTTTCTGCCAAGTAGATACACATTTCTTTGTAAAGAGGTGTAATTTACAATCCACATATCCCTTTAATATCAAGTTTAACCACTACAGCCCCGGACCAATAAACACCTTAAGGACCAGAGGTCTTTTTCCAATTTCGCACTGCGCTGCTTTAACTGGTAATTGCGCGGTCATACAATATTGCACCCAAACGAAATTTGCGTCCTTTTCTTCCCACAAATAGAGCTTTCTTTTTATGGTATTTGATTGCCTCTGCAATTTTTATTTTTTGCGATATAAATGGAAAAAGAGCGAAAATTTTGAAAAAAAAAGATATTTTCTTCTTTTTGTTATAAGAAAAATCGAATAAACTAAATTTTAGTCATACATTGAGGGCAAAATGTATTCAGCCACATGTCTTTAGTAAAAAAAATGTCAATAAGTGTATATTTTTTGGTTTGCGCAAAAGTTATAGCGTCTACAAACTAGAGTAAATTTTCTGGAATTTACACAGCTTTTAATTTATGACTGCCTATCTCATTTCTTGAGGTGCTAAAATGGCAGGGCAGTACAAACCCCCCCCCAAAATGACCCCATTTTGGAAAGTAGACACCCCAAGGAAATTGCTGATGGGTATGTTGAGCCCATTGAATATTTATTTTTTTTGTCCTAAGGGATTGAATAATGACAAAAAAAAAAATTTTTTTACAAAAAGTTGTCACTAAATTATATATTGCTCACACATGCCATGGTTATATGTGGAATTGCACCCCAAAATATATTCCGCTACTTCTCCCGAGTATGGGGATACCACATGTGTGGGACTTTTTGGGAGTCTAGTCGCGCACGGCACCCCGAAAACCAATCACCACCTTCAGGATTTCTAAGGGTGCAAATTTTTGATTTCACTCCTCACTACCTATCACAGTTTCGAAGGCCATAAAATGCCAAAATAGCACAAAACCCCCCCCAAAATGACCCCATTTTGGAAAGTAGACACCCCAAGCTATTTACTGAGAGGCATGTTGAGTCCATGGAATATTTTATATTTTGCCACAAGTTGCGGGAATATTACAAACTTTTTTTTTTTTGCGCAAAGTTGTCACTAAATGATATATTGCTCACACATGCTATGGGCATATGTGAAATGACACCCCAAAATACATTCTGCTGCTTCTCCTGAGTACAGGGATACCACATGTGTGGGACTTTTTGGCAGCCTAGCCACGTACGGGAACCCGAAATCCAAGCACCGCCTTCAGGATTTCTAAGGGCATACATTTTTTATTTTACTCCTCACTACCTATCACTACCTATCACAGTTTTGAAGGCCATAAAATGCCAAGATGGCACAAAACCCCCCCAAATGACCCCATTTTGGAAAGTAGACACCCCAAGCTATTTGATGAGGGCCATGTTGAGACCATTGAATATTTTTTTTTTGTCCCAAGGGATTGAATAATGACAAAAAATAAAAAAAATTTTTTTTTTTTACAAAAAGTTGTCACTAAATGATATATTGCTCACACATGCCATGGTTATATGTGGAATTGCACCCCAAAATATATTCTGCTACTTCTCCCGAGTATGGGGATACCACATGTGTGGGACTTTTTGGGAGTCTAGTCGCGCATGGCACCCCGAAAACCAATCACCACCTTCAGGATTTCTAAGGGTGCAAATTTTTGATTTCACTCCTCACTACCTATCACATTTCCGAAGGCCATAAAATGCCAAAATAGCACAAAACCCCCCAAAATGACCCCATTTTGGAAAGTAGACACCCCAAGCTATTTACTGAGAGGCATGTTGAGTCCATGGAATATTTTATATTTTGCCAGAAGTTGCGGGAATATTACAAACTTTTTTTTTTTTTGCACAAAGTTGTCACTAAATGATATATTGCTCACACATGCTATGGGCATAAGTCAAATTACACCGCAAAATAAATTCTGCTGCTTCTCCCGAGTACGGAGATACCACATGTGGGGGACTTTTTGGGAGCCTAGCCACGTACGGGACCCCGAAAACCAGGATTTAAATATAAAATGCTACCAAAAAACTGTTAGCGATCGCAGGGATCAGGCCTGACTCTGCGATCGCTGCAGTTATGTGTTTAGTGTTTTGTAAGTGACAGTGATCGATCGATACTGCACTTGGGTGGGCTGGGCAGAGGGGCAAAACGCAGGTGCTACCTAGCGACACTAGCGACACTAATGCAGCGATCAGAAAAATTATCGCTTAGTGACAGTGGCAAAAGGGGGTGAAAGGGTTAACTAGGGGCAATCAGGGGGTTAAAACCATTATTGGGTAGTATATCGGGGTACCTAGCGCTATAAAAACCAGGCGGTGAACCTAAAAAAGTAACTAGCTACCTAGCGACAGTAGCGACACTAATCCAGCGATCAGAAAAATGATCGCTTAGTGACACTGGCAAAAGGGGGTGAAAGGGTTAACTCTAGGGGCAATCAGGGGGTTAAATCTTTATTGGGGGGTGATAGGGGGCTACCCTGGACCTAACACTAACTGCCCTGACAGTTTTAACTGTTAAAACTGACACTGAATGCAGTGATCAGTAAAGAAATGATCAATGCAATCAGTGACACTGTGACTTGGGGGGGGAGGGGGGGCGGGGGGCGATCGGCGGGGTGGGTCTGTGTACCTATGTGTACCTATGTGTACCTATGTGTCAGTGTAGTGTTTTGGTGCACTTACTGTTAGTCTTATCCTCGTAGTCCGGTTAAAAAGACCGCCCCGAGGAGAATGACATCACTTCCTCCTTCCTGTGTAAACAATACACAGTGGGAGGAAGCTTGTCATTGGCCAGGAGCGATCCAGAGGGGGTGGCCAGAAACCAACGGCCATCCCCTCATCACGGATCGCTCCTGGAGCGAACCGGACCGCCGTATCCAGCGGGAGGGGGTCCGATCAGACCCCCCACCCGCTGGAAGGCAGGCACGTACATCTACGTGCTTGTGCCTGCCTGTGCCATTGTGATGACGTACAATGGCAATACGGCGGTCCTTAAGTGGTTAAATAAAACCTTTACCTTTCCTTTACAGCTGTTTGAGCATACCTGTTTAAGTTTCGTTTCGTCTATTTTAGCATTCTTGTTCACAAGCTGACTTCACACTATTGTGTTATGCAACTTTTCTGTGTATTTTGGTGAAGTGCACACACAAATGTATATAGGCCTTTAAAATGATTAAACAATCAGCCATATTCTGTCTGCAAATCCATATGCCCCTAGACTTTTTCACTACAGTCCCCAGTCTATGTAACATATGAGTTATCACTCATTACCTTTTATCGTGGTGTAAAACATGTTTAAAATGTAATAACATTTGTGATACTTGTAAATGGATTTGTAAATGGATGTGCAGGCAGAATCTTTCTGCTTGTAAATGGAAACTGTCCTGAGATAAATATTTAGGCTGACCCCTTTGTGAAAATGTTGCCTATGTGTCTCTAGCTCCAGTACTTTCAGGATTACTGATGCAGAACAGTTGTGCAGCAAGTGAAGTCAGAATGTTTGAGCTACATGGCTGTTACAGCTCAGTGACTCAGAAGGTTTTGAGAGCCTAGGATCAACATGACAACATGAAACATTAATTTACAGGGACTTTTGTGAGACTTCTACTTATTGTAGAATATTCCACCTCTTTTCCTTCAAAACCTCCTGGGTTGCTTTTGCAGTGTGCTTTGGATCATTGTCCACCTGTACTGTGAGCTCTCAAATCAACTTTGCCGCATTTGACTAAATCTGAACTGACAGTATAGCTCTAAACACTGCAAAATTAATCTGGCTGCTTCTGTCTTCTGTCACAACATCAATAAATACCAATGACCCAGTGCCACTGGAAGCCATGCATGCCCATTCCATCAGATTGCCTCCACCATGTTTTACAGGTGATGTGTGCTTTGGATCATGAGCTGTTCTAAGCCTTCTCCACGCTTTTTTCTTCCCATTATTCTGGTACAGATTAATCTTATGCCGGCCATACACGATGCGAATTCCGAACGACCCGTCGAACGATAAACGAAAGCGGCACTCACAACAACATGCGAATGTGCCATCAATTAAGTACGAAAATCGTACGTTAAAACACTATGTTTTAACAGGTTTTTTTTATTCCGTGTTGGTTTCCTTCTGGTTCAAACTTTCCAGAGATCGTGCGCAGTTCATTTTCTTATGTCAAATCGTCCAACTCTGCCATTAACGATACGATTTTTGGACGATTTTTGAAAAAAAAACCAACATGTTGGATTTGTCAATTTGCCCTGTCGTACGAAAATCGCATGTCGCGCATACCACACTAACGATACGAAAATCGGTCGATTTTACTTTCGCTCGGATTTTCGTTCGGAATTCGCATCGTGTATGGCCGGCATTAGTTCCATCCGTCCAAAGAATGCTTTTCCAGAACTGGTCTGGATTGTTTTAGATGTTTTTTGGCAAAGCCTAATCTGGCTTTTCAATTCTCCAGGCTTATGAATTGTTTGCATCTTGTGGTGAACCCCCTGTGTTTGCTCTCGTGAAGTCTTCTCTTGATTGTAGACTTTGACAATGATAGGCCCACCTCATGGAAAGTGTCTTTCGTTTGTCTGGATGTTGTGAATGGGTTTTTCTTTACTATAGAGAGGAAACCTATCATCATCTACCACTGTTGTTTTCCATAGATGTCCAGGCCCTTTTATATTGCTGAGCTCATCCGTGTATTCATCTTTCCTCAGAATGTACCAAACTGTTGATTTGGCCAGTCCTAAAGTTGCTACTATTTCTCTGATGTGTTTGTTTTGTTTTAAAAGTGGCCTGTTTTACTTGCATGGACAGCTCCTTTGAACCCATGATGTAGGTTCACAGCTATAGATTTGAAATGCAAATACCACACTTAGAATCAACTCCAGACCACCCACTGGACATATACTGCGACAGGGTGGCTCTATTGCGCAAAACAACTTACCTGTACATTTCATGCAATAGATACTGTGGGCACTTGTGCCCGATACACACCACAGGAGCACGTGTGTGGGTCTAGAGGACACGATGTCCGCAGGCCACCCGCGATCCCTCCACAGAGAGGTAGAATGGGGATCTGCCTATGTAAAGGCGGATCCCCATTCTGACAGGGGACAACATGGAGATCTGCTGTTCCTAGTGATCAGGAACAGTAATCTCTGTGTTGTTCCAAGGAGCCAAGCCCGCTCACAGAACACACCCAGGTGAACAGTTAACCCCTTGATCACCCCCTAGTGTTAACCCCTTCCCTGCCAGTGTAATTTATACATTGATCAGTCCATATTTTTAGCACTGATCACTGTAATAAAGTCACTGGTCCCCAAAAAGGGTCATTTGGGGTCAAATTTGTCCGCCGCAATGTCGCAGTGCAAAAATTGCAGATCACCGCCATTACCAGTAAAAACATAAAAAAAAAGTAAAAGTCCATAAATCTATTCCCTATTTTGTAGATGCTATAACTTTTGTGCAAACCAATCAATATATGCGTATTGCGTTTTTTTTTTTTACCAAAATTATGTAGCAGAATACATATTGGCCTAAACTGATGAATACATTTTTTTTATATATTTTTTTTTTTTTTTGGATAGGTATTATTGCAGAAAGTAATATATAAAGTGGGAAAGAAAGGACATCAATTTTGTTTGGGTACAACATTGCACGACCGCGCAATTGTCAGAGTTAAAGCGACGCAGTGCCAAATTGCAAAAAATGGCCTGATCATTAAGGGGTAAATCCTTCTGGGGCTGAAGTGGTTAATTGATTCATCCTCCTTTCCTCCTTCTCTGTTCCTCCCCCTTCTTATTTTTGTTTTTCCTTTTGTTGTTTTGGTAAAAATAAAAAAATGCTCTATATTAATATTTAACCACTTGCTTACTGGGCACTTAAACCCCCCTCAGTCCCAGACCAATTTTCAGCTTTCAGTGCTCTCACATTTTGAATGACAATTACTCAGTCATGCAACACTGTAACCAAATGATTTTTTTGTCCTTTTCTTCATACCAATAGAGCTTTCTTTTGGTGGTATTTGATCACCTCTCGGTTTTTCTATTTTCTGCGCTATAAATGAAAAAAGACCGAAAATTTTGAAAAAAAATGAATTTTTCTTCGTTTCTGTGACAAAATTTAGCAAATTAGCTATTTTTCTTCATAAATTTTGGCCACAATTTATACTACTACACATCTTTGGTAAAAATAACCCAAATTATTGCATATTATATGATCTGTGTGAAATTTATAGAGTCTACAAGCTATGGTGCAAATCATAAAGATTGCAAAAAAAGATCACATCTGATGTACTAAGGCCTATCTCCATTCTTGAGACCCTAACAAGCCAGGAAAGTACAAATGCCCCCCAAATGACCCCTTTTTGGAAAGTAGACATTCCAATGTATTTAGTAAGAGGCATGGTGAGTTATTTTAAGTTGTCATTTTTTCCCACAATTCTTTGCAAAATTACGATTTTTTTTTTCCACAAACTTTTCATTGTAATAGCTTATTTCTCCCACACGGAATGTGCATACCACAAATAACACCCCAAAATACATACTCCTACTCCTCCCGAGTATAACAATACCACATGTGTGAGACTTTTACACAGCCTGACCACATACAGAGGCCTAATTTTGAAGTAGCACCTTCAGGCATTCTAGGAGCATAAATGACACATTTCATTTCTCAACCACCTATTACAGTTTTGAAGGCCCTGGAACACCAGGGCAATGGAAACGTCCAGAAAATGACCCCATTTTGGAAAGCTAACACCCCAACGTATAATCTATGAGGCATAATGAGTCTTTTCAATGGTTCATTTTTTTCCAGACGTTTTCGGAAAATGTGGAAAAAGATATTATAAGATATTTCCAACACATAGCATTTACATAGCAAAAATGGCACCCAAAAATACATTCTCCTACTCCTTCTGAGTATAACGATACCACATGTGTGAGACGTTTACACAGCCTGGCCACATACAGAGGGACAACATGCAAGGAACATCGTCGGCGTTCCAGGGACACATAGCCTGCACATACCAAGAATTACACCCCAAAATAAATTATGCTGAGCAAAGGGTAAAGAAAAGATTACCTATGGTTTTAGAAGCGCAGTTGTCCACAGGAGGATATCACTGGTCCAGGCAGCAGGAAGGGACTTGGTCAGCAACAGCGAACACAGTTTTTCAGGCAGCAGGCAGGGATACTGTCCATATTACAGTCCAGGGTCAGTGCAGAGATGTCAGCAGTGCCAAAAATATTGGTCCTGGTAGTAGGCAGGTCCTTGTGGTGTGGTCAGTGCGGCATGACGGCAGTAAGTCCTACAGGCAGCAGACAGAAGTAGAGCCTCGTTCAGGACAGAATGGGGATAGGGGTAGAGGCTTCTCCCTCCCAAATCTCTTTGAAGCCTCCGAGTCTCCAGACCCTAATCTAGGAATAAGAAAACAAAGAAAATTGTTTTCTTCTTCCAGAAAAACTATACTGGAGCCCCTCACATATGTGAGACCCCGTGTTGAATCCCACTAGTCCAGTTGCAGAATACAAGATCAGTCCAAGAGGCAGGCAAATATCGTGGTCAAACAGTCCAAGGTCAGTTCCAGATCAGGCAGAGGTATGTACAGAATAGTTAGGCAGAAGCATGGTCGAATAACAGTCCAGGGTCAGTTCCAGATCAGGCAGAGGTATGTACAGAATCGTTAGGCAGAAGCATGGTCGAATAACAGTCCAGGGTCAGTTCCAGATCAGGCAGCGGTATGTACAGAATCGACAGGCATAAGAGTGGTCAAATAACAAGCCAGGGTCAGTTACAGAGCAGGCAGTGGCATAAGGAGTGTGAAGGTGTATGAACGCAGGAACTGAGGATTATGTTTACCATACTTCACTAAAAATTTATTGAAGTATGGTAACGCCGAAAACAGTCGCCTATGCAGAGGCCTGGTTGGGAAGGACATTGTGCACAATAATAAGATGTGTCTCTTCTGACTCCTGCTCTGGTACACACCTTACATCTTTTTTGACATCTTTGGCTTGTTGGTTTGGGAGGGATTTTATCGGGAAAGTGGCGCTCGGAGAGTCGACTAATAACATCTGATCGGATATTTTCTGGTGGGCCGTTTGGGAAAATAAGGGCAGTGAAAACTTCCTCCTGGTAGCCAAAGAAACGTTTGGGGTTTTGGGTGGAGTTGCGGTAAATGACATAGGAATTGTAAATGGCCAATTGAAAAAAATAAATTGCTACTTTTTTGTACCAATGGTATGTCTGTCTTGTGACAAGATATGGTTCCATCATTTGGTCTTTGAAGTCGACTCCCCCCATGAACAAATTGTATTCGTAAATGCATTTTGGTTTCTTTACGGGGCCATTCCTTCTGGGGATTTCCACGAAGGTATCATTGTGGATAGAAGACAACATATACACATCCCTTCTGTCCCTCCACTTCACTGCCAGAACCTCCTTGTTTCTCAGACTTGCGGTTTCTCCTTTTCGCAGCTTCTTATTCACAAGACTTTGAGGAAAGCCCTTCCGATTCCTTTTTACGGTGCCACATGCTGGCGTCTTCTTCCGGTGAAGGTTGTGGAACAGGGGCAGAGATGTGTAGAAGTTATCTACATACAGGTGGTAGCCTTTATCCAATAGGGGGTATATGAGGTCCCAAACAACTTTTCCGCTGGATCCCAAGTAGTCCGGACAATTAGGGGGCTGCAGCTGGGTGTCCTTCCCTTCGTACACTATGAATGAATATGTGTACCCTGTGGCTCGGTCGCATAATTTGTAGACCTTCACCCCATAGCGGGCCCTTTTGCTGGGCATAAATTGCTTCATTTTAAGCCTGCCGCTAAATTTAATAAGGGACTCATCCACACATATGTGTTGGTCCGGGGTAAACAATTTGGGGAATGTTTTTAAAAAATAATTAAGTATTGGTCGAATTTTGGAAAGCCGGTCATAATTTGGATCATTTCGTGGAAGGCACTGGGAATTGTCGCTGAAATGTAAGAACCTCAGGATCATCTGATACCTGGTTCTGGGCATTACCGCGGAGAAGAGCGGTGAGTCGTGGAGGGGGGTGGGTTGACCAATAGGTATGCAATTGATTTTTTTTGTTGAGTCCCATGTTAAATGTAAGGCCTAAAAAAACCTTGAACTCCTCCACCGTTAGGTCTCTCCATTCGTAGGGACGGGCATAATAAGATGTCGGATTTTTCAAAATAAATTGTTGTGCATACAGGTTGCACTGGGCCACAATTGACGACAACATATCCTCCGTAAAAATTAAATTAAAAAAATCTATTGGGGTAAATTTCTCCCACCTGGACTCCTTGCTGGACAGTGAAAGGGGAAACATTGGCCTCTCCTGAATTAGGAGGAAGCCACAAGGGGTTCTGAAGGGCATAGGGAAGGCCGGCATGGCTCCTAACCCTTTGGGGATGAGATGACACCCCACTGGTACTTGGCCTTTCTTGCCGGGGCACTGTGGTGCTGGTGGACGGCACTGCGGTGCTGGTGGACGGCACTGCGGTGCTGGTGGACGGCACTGCGGTGCTGGTGGACGGCACTGCCTCACTAGAACGCCTTCGTTTTGATGGGCCGGATATCTTCCTCCTCGGATTCAGTCAGTGTTTCACTGCTGAGGACTGGCTCATAATTTATGTCGGCTTCAGAATCCAAATCTGAAAAGGAATCTGAAGAGGAGAGCTCCCCGTTGCTCTCGTCGGCCGTGGAAATAATTTGGTACGCCTCCTCGGCGGAAAAGACTCGTTTAGCCATGGTTGCTGGTTAAGCCTGCACTGATGGGCACTGATGAGGTGGCACAGATGTGCACTGATGAGGTGGCACAGATGTGTACTGTTGAAGCAGCACAGAGGTGGCACAGATGGGCACTGATGAGTCGGCACAGATGTGCACTGATGAGTCGGCACAGATGTGCACTGATTGTACAGATGGGCGCTTTTGAGGTGGCACAGATGGGCGCTTTTGAGGTGGCACAGATGGGCGCTTTTGAGGTGGCACAGATGGGCGCTTTTGAGGTGTCACAGATGGGTGCTTTTGAGGTGGCACAGATGGGCGCTGTTGAGGCGGCACAAATGGGCACTGATGGGTCGGCACAGATGTGCAGATTTATTGCACAGATGTGCACTGATGAGGCGGCAGATGGGCGCTGCTGAGTCGGCACAGATGGGCACTGCTGAGTCGGCACAGATGGGCACTGCTGAGTCGGCACAGGTGGGCACTGCTGAGTCGGCACAGATGGGCACTGATGGGTCGGCACAGATGTGCACTGATTTATTGCACAGATGTGCAGATTTATTGCAAATGTGCGCTGATGAGGCAGCAGATGGGCACAGATGGGCACTGCTGGGGCGGCACAGATGGGCACTGAGGCGGCACAGATGGGCACTGCTGAGGCGACACAGATGAGCACTGCTGAGGTGGCACAGATGGGCACCGATTGGTACAGATGGGCACCGATTGGCACTGGCAGGCACTGGCAGTGCACAGATGGGCACTGGCGGTGCACAGATGGCCACTGACATTGCACAGATGGTGCACAGATGGCACAGGTGGGCACTGGCGGGGTAGATATGGGCACTGGCAGGGTAGATATGGGCACTGGCTGGCACAGATGGCACAAAACACTTTTTTTTTTCACTCACGGTATCTCTCTCCTCACACGCTATCTCTGTGTGAGGAGACAGATTCAGCAATGGGTGATGATCTCATTTGTTTACATTTGAGATCATCACCCATTGGAGGCGGCGATTGCACTGTAAACGGCCGCTGTGATTGGCCGTTTACAGCGATCTGTGATTGGCTGTGTCCAGGGGACACGGCCAACACAGATTTTCCCCGATGCGCGCTCCCAGGAGCGCGCAGTGAGCCCTTAAAGGATAGACGTCAATGAGCGGCCGTTTACCGTGATCCGTGATGCTCTCGAGTGCGCGACCCCAGGGGGCGCGCGAGAGCGGAATTCTGGGAGGACGTCATATGACGGCCTCCCAGAGTTAAGAAACCGCCCTGTAGCCGTCATTCGGCTATAGGGCGGTTGTTAAGTGGTTAAATTAAAAACAAAGAACTAACAAAGGCATAGCCTACACCTGGCTATGAAACGGCTTTTGATTCAATTGTCCAAGTACTTTTGGTCCCTTGAAAAAGGGGGGATGGCTAGTCTTAAGAGCTGTAATTACTAAACCCTTCCTCTGATTTGGATGTGCATACCCTCAAATTAAACCTGAGCATGTGCACTTTCAGCCCATATCCATTATATAACTATAGTTTGAATATGTTTTGGTAAATACCTGAAAAAAGCTAAAATTGTGCCTCTGTCCAAATATATATGGCCCTAACTACCTTTTTATTTATTTTTTGCCATTCTGGTTGTGTTACATCACATGTTATCTTTTTGCATCCTGAATGCTGCAGAGAGTGGCTCCACGTCAGTACTTGCCTATGAATCCAGGGCAGCCTGATTAAGCATTCTCAGAGGGAGAGATCTTTCATGTTCTGGGCTCACAGGATGTGGGAAACCTCTCTGGTTCGCATAGCATAGTATTAATGCAGAGCTGTTTTGAAGTAAAAGGCAGTTAATAACATTTGTTTGTAAGACATAACACTTAACCAGGAGTAGGGCTTTAAAATTATATAATCTAGTTATTACAAGTACAAAAAAAAAAAACAATGCTTGGAAAAATCAGAGCAAGGCATTTGATACAGTGGGTCATTTGGTCTGTCATCCTTTTTATGCATCAGGCTTTATTTGACAAAACAGTATAGTGAACAATGATGTACAGTTTAAAACAGCACTTGCGTGAAATGTTTTTGGTGGCCACTCCTGCTGGATTCCAGGCTCTCCCCACCACCACCCTTCGTACATAAAGATCAGACAACAAATAGTAGATTGGATTTGACAGGTGTTTTTAATGAGCCAAATAGGAAAATACAAAGTGTCAGAACTCATAACAACAGATAATATTCTTCTTTCAGTAATATGACTTATAGTAAACTGAAATCTGATTGATTGCTTGGACTTCCTGCACTGTGCATGTTAATATTGGGCTTTGCATTTCCCAGATAAACAAACACAGAAGAAATGAACCTTTGCATCAAAAAAGATGTTTTATAAATAAAGCACACCTTTACATTTAAAGTCAGCTTGTCACAACTAAAACCTAATGAAACTAAGCTCAGAACATAAGTGTAGGCACCACCACACACAACAATCCTCATGAAACACTATTGCATTACCTCCACAAATCCATATGTAAATACAGACTTTTCATAAAATTGGCAACCAATACACATACCCCAGTGCACTGTGAAGGGCACCTGCATTGCATTATGTAATGAAGTCTGTATGTGTTAAGGCTCTTGCTTTTTCCAACCCATGGATCATGGGCTGGAGTTCAAGTGGAGATCTTGTGTGTAAAAGGAGTAGTTTACTTTAAATTAAACTTTTTCCTAATAGTTCATCTGAAGATTGCAGCCTTTCTGATATTTTGACAATTATGTAGAATGTTACCAATAATGGTCAAACTTATAAATGAAAAAACATCTGTCTTGAAATAAAAAATACTTTCTTATCGTACATCGCGGGACAAAGAGCCATAGTACTTACTATGTGGGTTTTATAGGCCATCTTCAGGTGCTGGACACTGGCACACCCTAAATGAAAAAGTGCCCTCCCTATATAACCCCTCCCACTGGTGGGAGTACCTCAGTTTTTTTCGCCAGTGGTCACGAGTGAAGATGTGCTGTGCTGAGCCCCACTGGAGCAATCCTTGCTGGGGCTAGCCAGCCTGACCGGATCCATTCAAAGTGTCTCTTTTGGCCGAAGTGAATGGTACCCGGGCCTCGTATTCGAAGAAACAAGGTTTTGCCTGCGAATGTTTCTCTTTTAGAGAGCTGGACCATGGGATCCAGTACTTTTTGGTAGTGAGGCCATAAAGTTTTACTGGCAGGCCCAGGATAGTTGGTTTCCTCTAGGATCCTCTGCTCCTGAAGATTTATCAGAACCCACCATGAAGGATGAAGATTGGGCCTGTTGCTTTACCACAGAAAACCCTGCGGCAAAAAAAGGTAAGTGATGTTTTCTAAGAAGTTTTCTTATGAATGTCTCCTTTAAGATTGTAAGTGTTGTCATGCCTATGTAGTCACCACTGGGGGCTGTATTGAGCACTTACGTGACTCAAGCTTCTCAGAAAGCCACAATGTGATTCAAGAAGCAGAAACTCTTCTTCCTCCGAACGGCAGCGAAGTCCTCCAGTAAGCCGGGGGGGGTCCTCTCCCCACCACATACCCCATGTGCAGCCTGTTTTTCTCCCCTTCTTCTCGAGGGAAAAAAACCGGCATGAATGGATGCCGCTCGTGGCTCTAGTAAGACTCCTACAGTGACATGGCAGCCTAGAAACATCTCAAAAAAGATGTCATCATCCCCTGAGAGTGATATGGCTGATCAGAGTGAGTCATCAGGAGGGGCAAGTGTTGCAGCTGCTCTTGACACTGCAGCCCCTATGTATATTACCCAGGAGTTTTTTTCTTCAACCATTTTAAGCTTGGAGCAAAAAATTTATGCTTTATTTGCATTCCAGACTGGGGCGTAGCAGGTCCCCGTCCATTGCTCATGACCCTCATTCTGAGGAGCAAAGAGCAAGAGAAGATGATTTGCCTTCTAAAGACCAGGAAGAGGCTAACGCCTCTGCGTATGAGGAACCTAATACAGGAATATCAGGTCCGCAGGAAAGATTGTTGGTACATCCTCTCACTGGGTTGGTCTGCTCTACCTTTTTGCTGCCAGCAGCGCAGTCAGTTGATGAGCCCATGTCTGGTTTGGGTTCACTTAAGCCTCCCCAATCTGATCATCCTTTTCCTATACATGCGTGGCTAAGGAAGCTTATATATTCTGAATGGGAGCACCCAGATAAACAATTTTTCCCTCCAAAAAGGTTTTCTATACTTTATCCTATGGAGGAAGACTTTTATAAAAAATGGGGGATTCCAGCAATTGACGCTGCTAAGGATTCCATAAAGGAACCAATAAAGGAACTGATCCATTTGGTCAAAACAAAGAAGAATCCTATTCGTCTTTGCATGAAATTGTTGTGAAAGATGGTGGCTTCTTTCGAGGCCGTTCCTTATGCGCAGTTTCATTCGAGACTGCTACAAAGCAGTATCCTATCTACTTGGAACAAGAAGGTATATGCTCTGGACTTTCCAATGCATTTATCCCACAGTGTGCATCAGAGCCTCAATTGGTGGTTGATATCCAAGAATCTTCAACAAGGGAAATCCTTTCTGCCAGTCACCTGGAAGGTGGTAACAACAGATGCCAGCCTTTTAGGCTGCGGAGCAGTCCTGGAAGAAGCATCTGTCCAGGGGAAATGGTCCATCTCAGAGATGATCTTGCCCATCAATATTCTAGAAATTCGGGCAGTACGCCTGGCCCTAGAGGTCTGGACGCTCAAGCTACGGAATTATCCTGTCAGAATTCAATCCGACAATGCCACAGCAGTGGTCTACATCAATCACCAAGGGGGCACGAGAAGTCATGTGGCCCAGAGAGAGGTGAATCATATTCTTTCTTGGGCAGAAAGCAACATTCCTTGCCTATCAGAAATTTTCATTCCAGGAATAGAGAATTGACAGGCGGACTACCTGAGTCGCCAACAATTGTTCCCGAGAGAATTCATCCCGACATCTTTCTGTCAATATGCCAAAAATGGGGGGTTACGGACATGGATCTGTTTGCGTCCAGGTTCAACAACAAAATCAACAACTTTGTGTCAAGGACAAGTGATCCGATGGCATGCGGAACAGATGCCGTGGTCTTTCCTTGGGATCAGTTCTCACTATCATCTATGCGTTCCCTCCTGTTCTACTGCTTCCGCGGCTTCTTTGCAGGATCGAGCAAGAAGGAAAGAAGGTGATTCTTGTGGCCCAGGAGATCTTGGTTTGCCGAGATCATAAAAATGGCGATAGGGGACCCTTGGACCCTACCACTGTGGCCAGACCTTCCAGGACAAGGTCCAGTATTCCATCCTACCTTACAAACGCTAAATTTAACGGTTTGGCTATTGAGACCCACATTCTAAATGACCTTGGGCTATCAACTTCAGTAGTTTCTACTGTTGTTAATGCTAGGAAGCCGGCCTCCAGAATCATATACTATAGAGTCTGGAAGGCATATGTCTCCTGGTGTGAATCCAGGGGTTTGCACCCCAGGAAATATGTCATAGGTAGGATCCTTAAATTCTTACAAATGGGATTAGAGATGAAGCTGGCCTTGAGTCCTATCAAAGGCCAAGCGTCAGCCTTATCTGTGTTTTTTTGAACCCTTGAGACTTAAATCTAGTCCTATCGGCTTTACAAATGCAGCCTTTTGAGCCAATGCGGGATATTCCCTTGGTCCTCTTGACAAGGCAATTTGTTTTTTTGGTTGCCATATCTTCTGCTTGAAGAGTATCAGAGTTGGCTGCTCTTTCTTATAAAGAGCCATATTTGATTCTGCATAAAGATAAGGTTGTATAAGGTTGTATTATGACCTCATCCTAAATTCCTACCGAAAGTAATATCAAGTTTTCATTTAAACCAAGATATTGTTCTGCCTTCTTTTTTTCCAGAGCCTTGTTCTGTGAAGGAAAAGTCACTACATTCTCTTGATGTGGTGAGAGCGGTCAAGGTCTATTTGAAAGTGACCGCTCAGATTCGTAAAACAGATGTTTTGTTTGTGTTTCCAGACGGTCCTAAAAGAGGAAGAAAAAAAGGAGAGGAAATCTGCGCTACAGTGTGTACTTAACGAAAAAATGTGTGATGCAGCAGTTCTTATATATACCCAAAGTGTAATATACATATAGAGACAAAGAAAAAAAGGAAGAGAACTGCGCAATCCCTAATATTTCTATTAGGATTTAAACCAAACTACCTTAAACAGGTATATCTTGTGATCTATAACTCTAACACACCAAACTTATGGCTAAATAAACCAAAAGCATTACTTATAATTATATACAGTGAATATATATATGTTCCCTCATAGGCTATGAACCAAAAAGGAAAAAGACATGTGTAATTCAAAAAAAGGCATATGAAGTAAACTCAAACGGTTCTCAAACTATATGTGATAACATAAAGTCCATAAACAGTCCAACTGGAGAGCCTCCCTGTGTGAAAAGGATCTATTCAATCGTAAAGCTTATCGATCAGCGTGAAGCAAAACCAGGTGCACCTCAACCAGACAAGTAATAATAGCCCCTTACCAGATGTCCCGGTAGGGAGCGCGTATTCACAAAATGGGTCTGCAGATGGATCAAACTTGAGCCCTCCAAATGGAACACTCCCGTAAGGCAGGTTTAGGAGATACACCAGTCATAAACCGTGAAGCATGGGAAGACGCTGTTTGAAGCGGGACTCAGATGTATGGCATTGTAGAGTCAAGGAGGGTTCACCATAGGGAGGAAAAAAAGCGCTCCAAATAGTGTAAAATCATTTATTAAAACGAATATAAAAAAAACAAGAGATGCACTTACAAACATGAAAGAACATCGGGCATATCATCAAACTGGGCAAGCGTCGGCCGATCGCGAACACCAATCGATATCCCTTCTAGTACCGGTTCACATGAGGCAAGTAAGCGTGTCACGCCACCCAACGCGTTTCGTGAAAAATTCACGTCGTCTGGGGTATGGGTGACACGCCATATTGCCTCCATTAAATAGTGAATGTTGGAACAAGCCACCTCCTCCACTGTTTGAAAGCCTCTTTCACTTCCGGGGTCAGAGGGCCAAGCCTCACTCCCATATCCAATAGAATGCGAGGTCAAAGGGCCAAGACAGCGGAAGTGATGCTCCCATGTCCAATGACGTGCAAGATCAGGGGGTCAGGGCGGCGGAAGTGATCCATGCAATCACCCGCCCATCTCTATTTCCGTCTAAAAAGGCGCTCAATACGACGGCGTGACAACACGCCGTACGTAACGAGCGGATGACGTCACGTCATGGATCACGAGCGGATGACACCACGACGTGCGTGGCGAGCGGATGGGCGGCGCACAACACCCACTACAAGGAAGTGTGTGCGCTCCATCTGATACCATGTCTCACTTTCAATACAATGGGCGTGACGAACGGATGACATCGCGCCGTACGTAGCAGATGGATGAACGGCGCACATCACCCCTTACATGGAAGTGTGTGCGCTCCATCCGGTGCCACGTCTCACTTTCAATAAAGCGTGGTAATAACTACGGGCCTCCATAGCCAATAAATCTTCCTACTTATCCCAAAGGAGGAAGACATATATGGGAGGAAGATGTATATACCTCAAACAAAACTAAATGGAGACGGGAGGAGGGGACTGGTCCAAACACAAAAATTAAAAATTATTAACTGACAATTAATAGTCAAAATAGATAAAACATGCAAGGCACTTTATAATGCATATCTAACTAATTATGTGGTTAAACACTTCGTAATGATAGAATGGCGGTATTGGATCAGCTACAAAGTTCACCCACAACAAAAAGTGGAAGGGACATACACAACTGTATTATATGGGACTCAATGTATTATGAAATATAAAGTTTTTCCCTCTTAGAATAGAAAAATGGGAGCTTGCAAGAACAACCATCAGACGCTAAAGTAAGGTAAGGAAATCCACAGATATCCAGATCCCACAATGTCTAATGGAAAAGTCATATCTGTTTAGCGTCTATACCTAGAACACTGACATAAACAACACGCTAAGCATTATTAATGAATGCATTAACGTCTGTATCTGTATTCATACCATAAGGGGTGTAAGTTTTTAGTCTATGGATCCAAGACATCTCCAACCGTGAGATCTCTCTGACCAGAGCTCCCCCCCTCCAGTGGGGTTTGTACTTATCAATCCCCATGTACAAGGTGTTGGACGGATCCCTTCCATGTTTCTCGTCATAGTGTCTAGAAAGGGGATGTTTGTCAAAACCCCGTTTAATGTTGGCAATATGCTCATTCAAAAACTGTCAATACCAGTCAACACTGCGCTATCTCCAAAAAAACACCAACAAAGAAAAAAGCTGCTAACACGATCACAAGGATATAGAAACGTGAACAAATTTAGTTTAAAATATGCTCATTCAATCTGACCTTGAGGGCTCTCTTAGTTCTCCCCACGTACTGAAGCCCACAAGGACATTGAATGAGATAAACCACTGCTTCTGACGAGCATGTAATGAACGGCTCCACTGTGTACTTTCTATGGGTACTGGTGGAGACGAACTCAAGGATTTTAGAATTTTTGTTCTTATTATAGGAACATACCTGACAATTCCTACATCTATAATACCCTTTAAGGTTCTGAAAGAAGCATCTGTCTTTAACAGGGGGGTTCTGTACGCTAGGGGCAATCATATTACCTAGTGAAGAGACTCCTTTAAAGATCACTCTGGGGACTTCCGGTAGGATAGTTCCAAGAGTTTGGTCACTGGTCAAAATATGCCAGTGTCTGCGGATAAGCTGTTTAACCTTCTGGTGTTGCATCGAGAAGGTAGTGACGAAGGGTAATAGGGACTGATTCGCATCAACCTCACGCTCCCTGTCCACCAGCAAAGCAGATCTGTCTCTCTCCCGTGATTTTGTATACGCTTCGGTCAGCAGGTCCGCTGCGTAGCCCTTCTCCGCAAACCGCTGGGATAGAAGCTTAGCTTGCTCATCAAACTTGTTGGTATCAGAACAGTTTCTCCTGATACGTAGGTACTGTCCCAAAGGGACCGACCTTAACCAGGAGTCCAAGTGACAGCTGCCCATAGGAATATAAGAATTCCTATCTGTAGACTTAAAGAAGGTGGAGGTGACAAAACTCTCACTGTTAACCTTGATGTTTAAATCTAGAAAGTTGACACCTTCCTGGCTGGCTTCATAGCTGAATTTGATGCCTCTCGTGTTGTTATTTAGCCCTTCCATAAAGGCATGGAGTTCGTGTTCGTCACCGTCCCAAAGGAGGAGGACGTCATCGATATACCGTGCCCACAGCACTATCTCCGGTCGTCTGGGAGAATCGATGACATCCTCCTCCCATTTGGCCATAAATAAGTTAGCCAAACTGGGGGCATATTTGGCCCCCATGGCAACCCCTTTATCTTGACGATAAAACTGGTTGTCGAACCAGAAGTAATTGTGCTTGGCTGCAAAATCTAAAAGGGCCAAAATAAAATCAATCTGGATCTGTGTTAAACCAGAGTCTCGCTCCAGATAAACCCTGGCGGCTTCAAGTCCCAGTTCATGGGGAATAATGGTGTAAAGGGATGTGACATCGGCTGTCACAAGCCATAAACCTGGGGTTGGTTTGTAGGTGTTTAACAGGGATCCAGTGACGAAATACAAAAAGGAATTAACAGGGATTGTAGATGCGGGTTTCCGTAGAGGGATCCTTACGGACAGGGAAAAATCTTTCCTTGTACCTATGGCCCCCAGAACCCCAGTTATCTATTATCTCCCGAAGCTACATAAGAGTACTACCTGCCCCCCTGGTCGACCTATTGTCAGTGGCATAGATTCAGTGACGTCCAGGGTGGGCAGGTATATAGATTTTTTTCTTCAGCCGCTTGTGAAGAAAATCCCATCATACGTGAGGGATACCAAGCAAATCCTGAACATGTTAAACACCTACAAACCAACCCCAGGTTTATGGCTTGTGACAGCCGATGTCACATCCCTTTAACATGTTCAGGATTTGCTTGGTATCCCTCACGTATGATGGGATTTTCTTCACAAGCGGCTGAAGAAAAAAATCTATATACCTGCCCACCCTGAACGTCACTGAATCTATGCCACTGACAATAGGTCGACCAGGGGGGCAGGTAGTACTCTTATGTAGCTTCGGGAGATAATAGATAACTGGGGTTCTGGGGGCCATAGGTACAAGGAAAGATTTTTCCCTGTCCGTAAGGATCCCTCTACGGAAACCCGCATCTACAATCCCTGTTAATTCCTTTTTGTATTTCGTCACTGGATCCCTGTTAAACACCTACAAACCAACCCCAGGTTTATGGCTTGTGACAGCCGATGTCACATCCCTTTACACCATTATTCCCCATGAACTGGGACTTGAAGCCGCCAGGGTTTATCTGGAGCGAGACTCTGGTTTAACACAGATCCAGATTGATTTTATTTTGGCCCTTTTAGATTTTGCAGCCAAGCACAATTACTTCTGGTTCGACAACCAGTTTTATTGTCAAGATAAAGGGGTTGCCATGGGGGCCAAATATGCCCCCAGTTTGGCTAACTTATTTATGGCCAAATGGGAGGAGGATGTCATCGATTCTCCCAGACGACCGGAGATAGTGCTGTGGGCACGGTATATCGATGACGTCCTCCTCCTTTGGGACGGTGACGAACACGAACTCCATGCCTTTATGGAAGGGCTAAATAACAACACGAGAGGCATCAAATTCAGCTATGAAGCCAGCCAGGAAGGTGTCAACTTTCTAGATTTAAACATCAAGGTTAACAGTGAGAGTTTTGTCACCTCCACCTTCTTTAAGTCTACAGATAGGAATTCTTATATTCCTATGGGCAGCTGTCACTTGGACTCCTGGTTAAGGTCGGTCCCTTTGGGACAGTACCTACGTATCAGGAGAAACTGTTCTGATACCAACAAGTTTGATGAGCAAGCTAAGCTTCTATCCCAGCGGTTTGCGGAGAAGGGCTACGCAGCGGACCTGCTGACCGAAGCGTATACAAAATCACGGGAGAGAGACAGATCTGCTTTGCTGGTGGACAGGGAGCGTGAGGTTGATGCGAATCAGTCCCTATTACCCTTCGTCACTACCTTCTCGATGCAACACCAGAAGGTTAAACAGCTTATCCGCAGACACTGGCATATTTTGACCAGTGACCAAACTCTTGGAACTATCCTACCGGAAGTCCCCAGAGTGATCTTTAAAGGAGTCTCTTCACTAGGTAATATGATTGCCCCTAGCGTACAGAACCCCCCTGTTAAAGACAGATGCTTCTTTCAGAACCTTAAAGGGTATTATAGATGTAGGAATTGTCAGGTATGTTCCTATAATAAGAACAAAAATTCTAAAATCCTTGAGTTCGTCTCCACCAGTACCCATAGAAAGTACACAGTGGAGCCGTTCATTACATGCTCGTCAGAAGCAGTGGTTTATCTCATTCAATGTCCTTGTGGGCTTCAGTACGTGGGGAGAACTAAGAGAGCCCTCAAGGTCAGATTGAATGAGCATATTGCCAACATTAAACGGGGTTTTGACAAACATCCCCTTTCTAGACACTATGACGAGAAACATGGAAGGGATCCGTCCAACACCTTGTACATGGGGATTGATAAGTACAAACCCCACTGGAGGGGGGGAGCTCTGGTCAGAGAGATCTCACGGTTGGAGATGTCTTGGATCCATAGACTAAAAACTTACACCCCTTATGGTATGAATACAGATACAGACGTTAATGCATTCATTAATAATGCTTAGCGTGTTGTTTATGTCAGTGTTCTAGGTATAGACGCTAAACAGATATGACTTTTCCATTAGACATTGTGGGATCTGGATATCTGTGGATTTCCTTACCTTACTTTAGCGTCTGATGGTTGTTCTTGCAAGCTCCCATTTTTCTATTCTAAGAGGGAAATACTTTATATTTCATAATACATTGAGTCCCATATAATACAGTTGTGTATGTCCCTTCCACTTTTTGTTGTGGGTGAACTTTGTAGCTGATCCAATACCGCCATTCTATCATTACGAAGTGTTTAACCACATAATTAGTTAGATATGCATTATAAAGTGCCTTGCATGTTTTATCTATTTTGACTATTAATTGTCAGTTAATAATTTTTAATTTTTGTGTTTGGACCAGTCCCCTCCTCCCGTCTCCATTTAGTTTTGTTTGAGGTATATACATCTTCCTCCCATATATGTCTTCCTCCTTTGGGATAAGTAGGAAGATTTATTGGCTATGGAGGCCCGTAGTTATTACCACGCTTTATTGAAAGTGAGACGTGGCACCGGATGGAGCGCACACACTTCCATGTAAGGGGTGATGTGCGCCGTTCATCCATCTGCTACGTACGGCGCGATGTCATCCGTTCGTCACGCCCATTGTATTGAAAGTGAGACATGGTATCAGATGGAGCGCACACACTTCCTTGTAGTGGGTGTTGTGCGCCGCCCATCCGCTCGCCATGCACGTCGTGGTGTCATCCGCTCGTGATCCACGACGTGACGTCATCCGCTCGTTACGTACGGCGTGTTGTCACGCCGTCGTATTGAGCGCCTTTTTAGACGGAAATAGAAATGGGCGGGTGATTGCATGGATCACTTCCGCCGCCCTGACCCCCTGATCTTGCACGTCACTGGACATGGGAGCATCACTTCCGCTGTCTTGGCCCTTTGACCTCGCATTCTATTGGATATGGGAGTGAGGCTTGGCCCTCTGACCCGGAAGTGAAAGAGGCTTTCAAACAGTGGAGGAGGTGGCTTGTTCCAACATTCACTATTTAATGGAGGCAATATGGCATGTCACCCATACCCCAGACGACGTGAATTTTTCACGAAACGCGTTGGGTGGCGTGACACGCTTACTTGCCTCATGTGAACCGGTACTAGAAGGGATATCGATTGGTGTTCGCGATCGGCCGACGCTTGCCCAGTTTGATGATATCCCCGATGTTCTTTCATGTTTGTAAGTGCATCTCTTGTTTTTTTTATATTCGTTTTAATAAATGATTTTACACTATTTGGAGCGCTTTTTTTCCTCCCTATGGTGAACCCTCCTTGACTCTACAATGCCATACATCTGAGTCCCGCTTCAAACAGCGTCTTCCCATGCTTGACGGTTTATGACTGGTGTATCTCCTAAACCTGCCTTATGGGAGTGTTCCATTTGGAGGGCTCAAGTTTGATCCATCTGCAGACCCATTTTGTGAATACGCGCTCCCTACCAGGACATCTGGTAAGGGGCTATTATTACTTGTCTGGTTGAGGTGCACCTGGTTTTGCTTCACGCTGATCGATAAGCTTTACGATTGAATAGATCCTTTTCACACAGGGTGGCTCTCCAGTTGGACTGTTTATGGACTTTATGTTATCACATATAGTTTGAGAACCGTTTGAGTTTACTTCATATGCCTTTTTTTGAATTACACATGTCTTTTTCCTTTTTGGTTCATAGCCTATGAGGGAACATATATATATTCACTGTATATAATTATAAGTAATGCTTTTGGTTTATTTAGCCATAAGTTTGGTGTGTTAGAGTTAGGGCCGGTTCACACAGCGAGGCGCGGCGAGGCGTCTCCGACTTGCCTCGCCGCGACCTGCGGGGACCTCAGCGGCGACTTGCAGAGGACTTCTGTATAGAAGTCAATGCAAGTCGCCCCCGAAGTCGCCCCGAAGTAGTACAGGAACCTTTTTTCTGAGTCGGAGCGACTCGAGTCGCTCCTCTCAGAACGGTTCCATTGTACAGAACGGGGGCGACTTGCGGGAGCGAGGCGAGGCGAGCCGTGTCGCCTCGCATCGCCTCGCTGTGTGAACCGGCCCTTATAGATCACAAGATATACCTGTTTAAGGTAGTTTGGTTTAAATCCTAATAGAAATATTAGGGATTGCGCAGTTCTCTTCCTTTTTTTCTTGGTCCTAAAAGAGGACAGGCAGCGTGAAAATCTACTATTTCTAAATGGATTTGTCAAATGATTGTTCAAGCCTATAGTTTAAAGAGGAAAATTCCTCCTTTTCATATTAAATCGCACTCCACCAGAGCTGTTTGTGCTTCTTGGGCAGTGAATCACCAAGCCTCCTTGGTTCAGATCTGCAAGGCCGCAACTTGGTCTTCAGACCACACATTTACCAAATTCTATAAAGTAGATGTGAGAGGTCATAAGGATAGCGCTTTTGGGCGCAGTGTACTGCAGGCTGCAGTATAAGTTCTCTGGTCTCTTGGTGCCCTACTTTTGTTGGCATTGCTATGGGACATCCCACAGAATAAGTACTATGGCTCTGTGTCCCATGATGTACGATAAGAAAATAGGATTTTTAAAACCGCTTACCTGTAAAATCCTTTTCTTTGAGGTACATCACGGGGCACAGGTCCCTCCCTTCTTTGGTATACAAGTGTGTTGCTTTGCTACAAAACTGAGGTACTCCCACCAGTGGGAGGGGTTTTATAAGGAGGGCACTTTTTAATTTAGGGCGTGCCAGTGTCCAGCACCGGAAGGTGGCCTATAAAACCCACATAGTAAGTACTATGGCTCTGTGTCCCGTGATGTACCTCAAAGAAAAGGATTTTTACAGGTAAGCTGTTTTAAAAATCCTATTATTTATATTGCCACTTAATAGAGCAAAGTCTCAGTTTTGGGTAGGTCAGAAATAATATCCTGGCTTTCTCTGAAAGTTCTGACATCAGAGTGATACATACTGTATCTCCCAAAAGTGAGTACACCCCTCACATTTTTGTTAATATTTTATTATATCTTTTAATGTGACAACACTGAAGAAATTACACTTACGCTACAATGTAAAGTAGTGAGTGTACAGCTTGTATAACAGTGTAAATTAGCTTTTCCCTCAAAATAAACTCAACGCACAGCCATTAATGTCTAAACTGCTGGCAACAAAAGCAAATACACACCTAAGTGAAAATGTCCAAATTGTGTCCAAAGTTCAGTGTTTTGTGTGGCCACAATTGTTTTCCAGCACTGCCTTAACCCTCTTGGGCATGGAGTTCACCAGAGCTTTACTGGTTGCCACTGGAGTCCTCTTCCGCTCCTCCATGATGACATCACGGAGCTGGTAGATGTTAGAGACCTTGCGCTCTTCCACCTTCCTTTTGAGGATGCCCCACAGATGCTTAATAGGGTTTAGGTCTAGAGCCATGCTTGGCCAGTCCATCACCTTTACCCTCAGCTTCTTTAACAAGGCAGTGGTCGTCTTGGACGTGTGTTTGAGGTCGTTATCATGTTAGAATACTGCCATGCGGCCCAGTCTCCGCAGGGAGGGGATCATGCTCTGCTTCAGTATGTCACAGTTCATGTTGGCATTCACAGTTCCTTGTCATGGATTACTGGAACCATGTCCTGTGGTCTGATGAGTCCAAGATAAACTTGTGTGCCTTGTGCAGCCCCAAACCATGACACTCCCACCACATGCTTGACTGTAGGCAAGGCACACAAGTTTATCTTGGTCTCATCAGACCACATGACAAGTAGACGAAGGACAAGGATTACTGTGGTCTGATGAGACCAAGATAAACTTGTGTGCCTTGCCTACAGTCAAACATGGTGGTGGGAGTGTCATGGTTTGGGGCTGCACGAGTGCTACCAGCACTGGGGAGCTACAGTTCATTGAGGGAACCATGAATGCGAACATGTACTGTGACATACTGAAGCAGAGCATGATCCCCTCCCTTCGGAGCCCGGGCCGCCAGGCAGTATTCCAACATAACGACCCTAAACACACCTCCAAGATGACCACTGCCTTGCTAAAGAAGCTGAGGGTAAAGGTGATGAACTGGCCAAGCATGTCTCTAGACCTAAACCCTATTGAGCATCTGTGGGGCATCCTCAATCCGAAGGTGGAGGTGCGCAAGGTCTCAACATACACCAGCTCCATGATGTCATCATGGAGGAGTAAAAGAGGACTTCAGTGGCAACCTGTGAAGCTCCATGCCCAAGAGGGTTAAGTCAGTGCTGGAAAATAATGGTGGCCACACAAGATATTGGCACTTTGGGCCCGATTTGGACATTTTCACTTAGAGGTGTATTCACTTTTGTTTCCAGCGGTTTAGACATTAATGGCTGTGTGTTATTTTGAGGGGACAGCAAATGTACACTGTTATACAAGCTGTAAACTCACTACCTTACAGTGTAGCAAAGTGTTATTTCTTCAGTGTCACATGAAAAGATATAATAAAATATTTACAAAAATGTGAGGTGTACTCACTTTTTTGAGATACTGTATCTAATACTTTACTTCTGTACCAAAAGACAACAGGGACATTACTTCACCGCCATTTTATGTACAGTATATGCTATTCTACTTGAAGACCTGAAATAATGGTATTTTCTATGAAAAACATGCAGTTCTGAAATCAGATTGTGGGATTTTCATTTCAGCAATCTGCTATTATCTTGTAACAGATCATTTACAAATCCTGCTGAATAATGGTAAACAGGGCTTATTCTTGTGATGCCCGTGAAAATGTGTTATATAATAGTGACAATATAGAAAGACATTATTCAGGGAGTTTTCCGTTTCTGATTTCCCAATTAATTATTCGGTTGTTGGCAGATTGCCCTGACAGCTTAATAATAGACCAAAGAAATTTAGGGTATTTTAATTTTTTCTTTTTCAAAGTTTTAGTGTCAAGCTGAGTGTCCCAGTGCCTAAATCCAGCCTCTTCTGAAATTGAATGGTCTGCTGACTTCCTAACATGGATTTCAGCTGTCACTAATCCCTCATTACAAAACTTCTTGGAGACATCTGTGTGCTTGATGTTCTGCATCGCTTTGTGCAGTGTCAGATGAGAGTTTTTTCTGCCAATTATTTAAAAAAAAATTTAAGACAAAGTTGATAACGTCTTCTTCATGATCTATGCAGTATTATTGGTTGAAGGCACCCTACATGAAAGCAGGTGTTAAAACTGTAATTCAGGATAAACAAATATTGTCTACATACAAGAGTCATGTGTATTCTTAGTTCAATCTTGGTGTATTTCGTGTATTTCTTCTTGATCTGAGCAGTAATTTAGCTGATGTTTTCTTAATTGTCTCATGTTATATCTCCTAGATGGAAGCAAAATCCGCATATAGAAGTTTAGTATCACTCTTCAGAAATTCAACAGTTTGTGTTACGTCCCTGAAAAAAATATTCCAAGTGGAAAATAAATCAGACGAATGGCAAGCGTGTACTCTGCAGCTGATCAGACATCTTTGCGTAACTTTCCTTCTGTGTTCTCCTGAGTGGCATAACATCATCAAACAGTGTATTTCTTTTGTAAGTGTTAAAGATGTAATGTAATGATCAAAGTCATTTTGATAGCCAATGCCAGCTCACACAGTGTTGCTTACACATAATATTGTACAAGAGTGCCAAAACTAGGCGCTCTAAGGGGAAACAAGATTAATTATACTGTAGGATCAATTTGTATTAATATCTCCTGCATCCTCCTCCAGGGGCGAGTCTTCATTTTTAAAGACAATTTTACTAGAGCAACAGAGGACAGACATAACATGATAAGGGTGAGGTTTTCTGCTCCATTGGATGAATTTATTAAAAATCTGTGCTTTAGCTGCACTACATTCGTCTGTCGGACCTATCTGTGCTTTAACCCTTTCACTGCCAGGTCCGTACACCGTATGGACCTACAGAACTGCCTGCAGGTGGCCAAGTCTGTACGCTGTACGGACCTACATTGTTCTCTGTTATAAGCTCATGGTCACTTCAGTGGCCATAAACTTATATCAGAAATGTTCAGCAAACTCTGCTGAACAAAACAATGACTCTGATTAGTGGCTAAAAAGCCGCTGATCATAGTTATTCAGCGAAAATAACACCCCCCCCCCCTTTGCGGCTTCCTCTCTACCTGTCACCCTCTGCTTCCTTCCGTCCTATACCGCGGGGCCTAAAAATCAGTAGCACCTTCTTTTATTCATATGCTTTCAGAAAAGATATGGCTTTGGGGGTCTTTCACAATTTCTGTAAGCTGCAAGGGAAAAATGAAAACCCTGATCCACCCCCCCCCCCCCCCCCGAGTCAATCCTTTGTAGAACCACCTTTCACTGCAATTACAGCTGCTAGTCTTTTTGGGGACGTCTCTACCAGCTTTGCATATCTAGAGAGACATTTTTGCCCATTCTTCTTTTCAAGTCTTGCCACAGATTCTCTATTGGATTTCGATTTCAACTTTGAATGGGCCATTCTAACACATGAATATGCTTTGATCTACACCATTCCATTGCAGCTCCAGGTGTATGTTTAGTGTGGTCGTCCCGCTGGAAGGTGAACCTCAGCAACACTCTCAAGTCTTTTGCAGACTCTAAAATTGCCCTGTATTTGGCTCATGTATCGGCTCATGTATTTGCCATCCATCTTCCTATCAGCTCTGACCAGCTTCCCTGTCCCTGCTGAAGAAAAGCATATCCTCAACGGTGGGGATGGTACTTGCCACTCTTCCATAAAGACCAAATTTGGGGAGTGACTAATAGTTGTCCTGTGGACTGATTCCCCCACCTGAGCTGTGGATCTCTGCGGCTTCTCTAGAGTTACCATGGGCCTCTGGGCTGCTTCTCTGATTAATGCTCTCCTTGCCCGGCCTATCCGTTTAGGTGGAGGGCCATGTCTTCGTAGGTTTGCAGTTGTTCCATACTCTTTCCATTTTCAGATGATGGATTGAACAGTGCTACGTGAGGTGTCCAAAGCTTGGGATATTTTTTTTTATAACCTAACCCTGCTTTAAACTTCTCCACAACTTTATCCCTGACCTGTCTGGTATGTTCCTTGGCCTTCATGATGCTGTTTGTTCACTAAGGTTCTCTAACAAACCTCTGAGGACTTCACAGAACAGTTGTATTTATACTGAGATTAACCACTTGCTTACCAGGCACTTAAACCCCCCTCCTATCCAGACCAATTTTCAGCTTTCAGCGCTGTCACACTTTGAATGACAATTGCGTGGTCATACAACACTGTACCCAAATAACATTTTTATCATTTTTTTCCCACAAATAAAGCTTTCGTTTAGTGGTATTTGATCACCTGTGCAATTTTTTTATTTTTTGATTAAAAAAATGTAAAAAGACTGAATTAAAAAAAAAACCTTTTTATTTTTATTTTGTTACGGGTAATTTTTGTCCGTCACTGATGAGGCTGCACTGATGGGCCCCGATAGGTGGCAGTGATGGGCAGCACTTCTAGGTGGCACTGATTGGGACCACGGGCATTGATAGGTGGCACTCGTGGGTACTGTCAGATGGCATAAATGAGGCATAATTGCCTTTTCCTCTTTGGGACCGATGTCCCTTTAAGATGAGCCGGTGATCTGCTTTTTTTTTCTCCTCAGCTGTCAGCGTGAGGAGAAAAATAAAATGATCACCGAGCTTTTGTTTTGATCATGTGATCAGCTGTCATTGGCCTGTAGGGCACGCACAGGCAGCGTGCACAGGGGAGGCCGCCATATGACGGGCTCCCGGGAATTCAGATCCGTGATGTGGCCGTCATTCGGCTATAGCACAGATGTCAAGTGGCTAAAGGGGTTGTAAAGCTAAAAATGTTTTTGCCAATATCTGATCTATATGATATATAGATCATGAATCTAGCTGTTATTTCTGCCAATTTTTTTTATTTACCTGTTAGATAAATAGGCTTTATCGGCACTTCCTCCTTTCCTCTCTGTATGTTCTCTTCAACTTCCAGGTTATCGAGCGTGCTGCCTGCAGCAATGTCAAGGCTTCAAAGGAACTACAATTCCCTTGATGCTTAGCAGCATTGCACATGCGTAGTGCTGCTTTTTTGACGACCTGAGCCACACTTCCACTTCAGCATAAAAGGGGAAGAGTAGAGCGGAGTAAAGGCGAGGCTGAGCTGAGATGGTATTTCAGATTACAATAGCAAGGCATGGGAGGTGGAGCTACAGCGTCTTAGACACGCCCACGGCTCCCCTGCCTCCCGAAATAAAGTAGCAGAATACAGTGCCTTGCAAAAGTATTCGGCCCCCTTGAACTTTTCAACCTTTTGCCACATTTCAGGCTTCAAACATAAAGATATAAAATTTAAATTTTTTGTGAAGAATCACCAACAAGTGGGACACAATTGTGAAGTGGAACGAAATCTATTGGATAATTTAAACTTTTTTAGCAAATAAAAAACTGAAAAGTGGTGCGTGCAAAATTATTCTGCCCCTTTACTTTCAGTGCAGCAAACTCACTCCAGAAGTTCAGCGAGGATCTCTGAATGATCCAATGTTGTCCTAAATGACTGATGGTGATAAATAGAATCCACCTGTGTGTAATCAAGTCTCTGTATAAATGCACCTGCTCTGTGATAGTCTCAGGGTTCTGTTGAAAGCGCAGAGAGTATCATGAAGACCAAGGAACACATCAGGCAGGTCCGTAATACTGTTGTGGAGAAGTTTAAAGCCGGATTTGGATACAAAAAGATTTCCCAAGCTTTAAACATCCCAAGGAGCACTGTGCAAGCGATCATTTTGAAATGGAAGGAGTATCAGACCACTGCAAATCTACCAAGACCTGGCTGTCCCTCTAAACTTTCAGCTCAGACAAGGAGAAGACTTATCAGAGATGCAGCCAAGAGGCCCATGATCACTCTGGATGAACTGCAGAGAACTACAGCTGAGGTGGGAGAGTCTGTCCATAGGACAACAATCAGTCGTACACTGCACAAATCTGGCCTTTATGGAAGAGTGGCAAGAAGAAAGCCATTTCTCAAAGATATCCATAAAAAGTCTCGTCTAAAGTTTGCCACAAGCCACCTGGGAGACACACCAAACATGTGGAAGAAGGTGCTCTGGTCAGATGAAACCAAAATCGAACTTTTTGCCCACAATGCAAAACTATATGTTTGGCGTAAGAGCAACACAGCTCATCACCCTCAACACACCATCCCCACTGTCGAAACATGGTGGTGGCAGCATCATGGTTTGGGCCTGCTTTTCTTCAGCGGGGACAGGGAAGATGGTTAAAATTGAGGGGAAGATGGATGCAGCCAAATACAGGACCATTCTGGATGAAAACCTGTTGGAGTCTGCAAAAGACCTGAAACTGGGACGGAGATTTATCTTCCAACAAGACAATGATCCCAAACATACAGCAAATCTACAAAGGAATGGTTCACAAATAAACGTATCCAGGTGTTAGAATGGCCAAGTCAAAGTCCAGACCTGAATCCAATCGAGAATCTGAAAGAGCTGAAAACTGCTGTTCACAAACGCTCTCCATCCAACCTCACTGAGCTCGAGCTGTTTTGCAAGGAAGAATGGGCAAGAATTTAAAGTCTCTCGATGTGCAAAACTGATAGAGACATACCCCAAGCGACTTGCAGCTGTAATCGCAGCAAAAGGTGGCTCTACAAAGTATTAACGCAAGGGGGCCGAATAATTTTGCACGCCCCACTTTTCATTTTTTTATTAGTTAAAAAAGTTTCAAAAATCTAATAGATTTCGTTCCACTTCACAATTGTGTCCCACTTGTTGGTGATTCTTGACAAAAAATAAAAAATTTATATCTTTATGTTTGAAGCCTAAAGTGTGGCAAAAGGTTGAAAAGTTCAAGGGGGCCGAATACTTTCGCAAGGCACTGTACATTTTGGCCTAAATTTATGAAGAACAATTATTTATTTGCAAAATGTTATAGCAGAAACAAATTTTTTGCAACATTTTCTGTCTTTTTTTGTTTATTTAGCAACAAATAAAAAAACTGTGGGATTAATCACTTGACCTCCAGAAGATTAACCCCCCCTTCATGACCAGGCCATTTTTTGCAATACAGCACCGCGTTACCTTGACCACTAAAGAGCCGTAAGGATTTACCCCCTTAATGATCAGGCCATTTTTTGCGACACAGCACTACGTCACTTTAAATGACAATTGCATGGTCATGCAAAGTTTTACCCAATCAAAATTGATGTCTTTTTTTTCCCCCCACAAATAGAGCTTTCTTTTGGTGGTATTTGATCACCTCTGCGCTTTTGTGCTATAAACAAAAAAAGAGCATACATTTTGAAGAAATAGCAATGTTTTTCCATTTTTGCTATAATAAATATCCCCCCAAAAAATATAAAAAAACTAATTTCTTCCTCAGTTTAGGCCAATATGCATTCTCCTACATACTTTGGTAAAAAATATTGCACTTAACCAATTAAGGACCGAACCTCTTTCTGAAATTTGTGGTTTAAAACAGGTTTTTTTTTGCTATAAAATTACTTGAAACCCCAAACATTATACATTTTATCACAAGGAATGTACAGTAAACATCCCTTGTAATAGAAAAAAAGCATGACGGGACCTCTGTCAAAAAGACCTCAGATCTCATATTTACACTAAAATGCAATAAAAAAAATTGTCATTTAAAAAAATACAAAAAAAATGCGCGGAAGTGGCGTTTTGATGTTGTGTCCGCCCTGCAATAATATGGGGACGGGTGAGGGCCATTTTCCCCTCACTTGTCTCCATGTCACACAAGGGACAGCATCCGATCGGCTCCGCCACTGCCAACGTCACCGGTAAGCGGTGGAGGGCACCGAAGCGTGGCGGGTGCCCTCTGCCGCTTACCAGTGCTGTTGCCACCATCATTATACGTCGGTAATTTGAAGAGGGATGTCGTTGTTATGTCGTTGTTATAGCAGCAGCTAGCTGCCATAACCCCAGTATCCTCTTCTTCAGCGGGCTGTCCGCTTCAAGATAAAAGTGGTCTCTGCGGCGGATTCACCGCAAGATCACTTTTATCTGTGGCGGGAGAGGGGCATATATTGATTGGTTTGCTCAAAAGTTATAGCAACTACAGAATAGGGGATAGATTTATGGCATTTTATAATTTTTTTATTCTTATACTAATAATGGTGGCGATAAGCAATTTTTAGCAGGACTGCGACATTGAGGCGAACAGATCGGACACTTTTGACACTTTTTTGGGACCAGTGACATTTATACAGCGATCAGTGCTATAAAAAAGCACTGATTACTGTATAAATGACACTGGCAGAGAAGGAGTTAACACTAGTGATCAAGGGGTTAAATGTGTTCCCTGGGGGGTGTTTCTAACTGTAGGGGGAGTGTACTGACTGAAGAAGGAGAGAGATCAGTGTTCCTGATCACTAGAAACAGACGATCTCTCTACTCCCCTGTCAGAACGGGGATCTGTTTGTTTACATTGAAAGATCCCCATTCTGGCTCTCTGTGGAGCATTTGTAGGTGACTGGCGGACATCGTGGCCGCCTGTCGCACGCTTCGGCTCCAGTGCCGCGGGTGTAAACCCACTGTATCTATTGCATAAACCGACGTACAGCTACGGTGATTTGCGCAATGAAGCCAACCTGCCTCAGTATAATGATGGCGGCTGGTCGGCAAGTGCTTAACTGACAGTTGCGCGGTCACGCCACACTGTACCCAAATAAAATTTATCTCCCTTTTTCCCACAAATAGAGCTTTTATTAGATGCTATTTCATCACCATTGCATTTTTTATTTTTTGCACTATGAACAAAAAAGACCAACAATTTTGAAAAAAAAAAAAAACATAATATTTTTTTCTTTCTGCTATAAAACATACCCAATAAAAAAAAATGAAAAAAATCAAATGTCTTCATCAATTTAGGCCAATATGTATTCTGCTACATATTTTTGGTGAAAAAAATCCCAATAAGCGTATATTGATTTGTTTGCGCAAAAGTTATAGCGTCTACAAACTGTGGGATTTTTTTTTTTCATTTTTACTAGTAATTATAGTGATCAGTGACTTATGGCAGGACTGTGATATTGTGGTGAACAGTTGGACACTGACACTTTTTACTCTTTTTGGGGACCAGTGACACTAATACAGTGATCAGTACTAAAAATATGCATTGTCACTGTAATAATTACACTGCCTGGAAAAGCGTTAAACATCAGAGGCGATCAAAGGGTTAACTGTGTTCCTAGTCAGTGTTTTAGTGTACTGGGGAAGGTGCATTTACTAAGAGAAGAAATTGAATTTATTCCCTGCTTTACAGGGACACAAATTTCATCCCTTTCCTTCTGTCAGAATGGCTTTCTGCCTTGTTTACATAAGCAGATCACCATTCTGGCTCTCTGCCTAACGATGGATGGGTGCTGGCGGACATTGAATCTGCGGTACCCGCAGATCATCTCCCAGCCTACCCGAAAGTGTTGGATCACTTACTAGGTACGTGATCTGGCACAGCCGAGCCATCTTGATGCCATATATCTAGATTATACGGTTGACAAGTGGTTAAATACCATCAAAAGAAAGCTCTATTTTTGTGAACAAAACTATAAAAATTTCTTATGGGTACAGTGTTGCATGACAGCGCAATTGTCATTTAAAGTGCGACACTGCAGAAGGTTAAAAATTGGCCTGGGCAAGAAAGGGGGTAAAAGTGCCTGGTATTGAAGTGGTTAAGTGCTGCTGCATTTTTTTTTTTTTATTATTTCTTTTTTTGTAAGCGGGAGACTATGGTTCGACGTTATCATCACAAAAGCATTGTGTCAGTCTTTTTAGTTCTCACCAGTACAAGATATAAATCAGCTTGTAAATATAATATGAAATGTATATAGGATTGGTTAATTATTTTAAACTGAGTAAAAAAATGTGCTCATAGAAAATGCAGTGCAGTTAGGTAAGAAGGGGGTTATTGTATGTTCTCTGTTAAAATGCAATGCATAAAATGTACGTGGCTTATGTAAATGCATTCTTGGGAAGCTTTATTTTCCTTTTTGCTATATTTATCTCGTTGTTTAGTTGCAAATCCTTTGATTTTTGAACATGGCAAGACCCAAAGCGAATGGTCAGAGTCTGATCAGATTGCAGGGAGCTAGCTTTTACATTACAGAGAATAATTAGAAACATGAAAGTTGTTTGTTTTGTGGTCATAGTGTGGCTTATTAGCATTTGGAAAAATGTATTGCATATTTGTTTGTGGAATACTAAAAGGCATTTGAGGATAACGTTACTTGTTTCCTCTCTCTCAGATGACTCAGACACAGGAAGCTGCCAGTGAAGTTTCTGACGTACTGGCTCGTACTTTATGCAGACTTGATATTCCTGGAATGGAAAGTCGAAAGATAATCACGATAGCGCACTGGCTGCTTCAGGACTCCTAATAGGAATTAAGGAAAACAGGGCCTAATGTGTCTTACAACAACAGTGTATACAGCCGCTTGCTTTTCACTCGGCCAGTGGAAATTTGATGTTTCTTGGCAAACTGTTTTGTCCATGTCACTTTTTCCTGTACAAAAATGGAGCTATTTATTCACAGCAGTGACTCCAGGGAATTGCTTATTTAGAATACAGATGTCAGGAAGTTGTTTGTGACTAGTTTAATATTAATGAGTGATTTGGAACTTCCACCAGCATTTGCCTATGAAATGGGCACACTGTGGATAAAAGGCAAGCAAAATATGTAAAAAATTTGAATTGTACCCTCTATTTTTTATTTTTATTATTCTTTTCAATGTTATAGTTACTTGTTAATATATGTTATAACACCTCAGATGTTCTTAATTACTCTTTTTTTATTATTAATATTATGTACAAAAAAAAAAACTGATGTAAAAAAAAAGGTAAACATTCAAAAATGCAAACGTACAGAAAAACTATGAGTGTTCTGTCTTTCAAATTTGATGAAATACAAGGCCTTTAGTACAATGGCTTACTGTAGATTTCTCTGAAGAATGAGGCCCTAAGTAGCTCATTCCTATCATACTATAGGAATGTAAACCCTTCCTCTCTGGATGTACTACTACAGCTAAATCCATCATACAAACATTTGTCATTTCAATCATTTTATATTCTAATGTAAATCTCTAATACAAATTATAATTCAACTTAAAAAGCTGAAATTATAATGGTTTTGAGTGAGTTTTTGCTTGTATTACGCTGCTACATCATTGGAAAGAAAGAAACAAAAATGTGCAAGAAGAATGTGCACCAAATAAGCTCTCATTATATAGTATAACCCCCATTCATCACACCTTCATGCCTGTAGGTAAAAAAAAAAAAGTTAGGCATACATCCAATAGGCCAATTATTATTAAATATAAAACTTGCTGGAACTGACATTAAGTGCAGATCAAAAGATACTTCTTTGATCTGATGCAAAAGAACTCAAAATACATTGCAACAATATTGAGATACAATAATTCTGAATATTTCTTTCAGGTTTCACACTAGGTTCACACTGACTGCGGGATTTAAATTGTGCACGTTTAGCTGAACAATTTCATTCCAGCATGTTAGCCCAAACTTCAGGGGCGGTTTCAGAGACATCTGTGCGGGTTTCTGCACAGATGTCAATGGAAAGTGCACCCCGAAATTGCCAAGAGTAGTACAGAAAATTCTTTTGGATATCGGTGCGGCTCCAAAAATGCGGCCTTGCACCGATACGGCCGCTGCCGTTTCTGGCAATTGCCACTGATTTGGCATGCAATTTAACATGTCAAATCACATGCCAAATCACATCAATGTGAACCAGGGCTCAGTCATACAGAACCTGCTCCTGAGCAAAGACCATGACTTATTACCACTCCTAAACATTTTACTAGTTAGAACAGCTATGTCATTGTATGAAGCCATGGGGGTACAAGGTATATTCAAGTTCTTGATTTAAGTAAAGTATGCTTAAGGCTTGGTTCACACTGCTGCAAAGTCACTATGACAACTTTCTTCCAACTTGGATGCTATTTAGGAGCCTGAACAAGGGCTGAAATTGCAACCAAGTTGACCAAAGTAGTACAGAAACCTCTTCTAAAGTCGGAGTAACTTGTGTAGTATTACTTAAACACTTCTATACTGACGCACGCCGATATACGTCCTAACTTTGATGGGGGATATCGATGTTATGGCAGCAGCTAGCTGCCATAACCCCTGTACCCTTGTGTTTGGCCGGCAGTCCGGTTTCTGATAAAAGTGGTCTCTGAGGTGGATTCGCCAAGAGGTCACTTTTAACGGCGGCGGGAGAGGGCCCCCCTCCCACTGCACTCTGGTGCCCTCCGCTGCTTACTGGATCCGTCAGCAGCGGCTAGGCAATTGGATCTTCACCCTGGCTGGGCATGGAGATGAGTGAGGGGAAGATGGCCCCCACCATCTCCATAACGATGCAGGGCGGAAGCGACGTCAAAACGTAACTTCCTACCACAGCTCTTAAAGGGACATATTTTTTATATATATATATATATATATATATATATATATATATATATATATATGTGTGTAAATATGAGATCTGAGGTCTTTTTGACCCCAGATCTCATATTTAAGAGGTCCTGTCATGCTTTTTTTCTATTACAAGGGATGTTTACATTCTTTGTAATAGGAATAAAAGTGACACTTAAAAAAAAAAAAAACAGTGTAAGAAAAAAAATAAGGTAAAATAAATAATAATATTTTTTTTTTTTTTAAATGCGCCCCGTCCCGCCAAGCTCGCGTGCAGAAGCGAACGCATATGTGAGTAGCGCCCGCATATGAAAACGGTGTTCAAACCATACATGTGAGGTATCACTGCAATCGGTAGAGTGAGAGCAATAATTCTAGCCCTAGTACTCCTCCTCTGTAACTTAAAACATGCAACCTGTAGAATTTTTTAAACGTTGCCTATGGAGATTTTTAAGGGTAAAAGTTTGTTTCCATTCCACGAGCGGGCGCAATTTTGAAGCGTAACATTATCTTTCACAATATAAAAAAATTGGACTAATTTTACTGTTGTCTTATTTTTTAAATAAAAAAAGTGTCTTTTTAAAAAAAAAAAAGTGCGCTTATAAGACCGCTGCGCAAATACGGTGTGACAAAGTATTACAGCGACCCCCATTTTATTCTCTAGGGTGTTAGAAAAAAAGATGTATAATATTTGTCGGCTTTAAGTAATTTTCTACCAAAAAAAAAACAGTTTTTAACTTGTAATCATACTTGAGGTGATTGTAGCCGTATTGTGACAGAGAAAAATGTCTGTGATACTTTTTTTATTTGCACTAACATACAATTTTTGCAGTACTGCTTTGACCTTGAAGAAGGGGACATACCCGGAAATCTTGTCCTGAAAAATTGCATGTTAGTGCAAATAAAAAAAGTATCACGGACAGTACTCAATTTTCTCTTTAACTTGTAAACAACACATCTCAAAAAAGGCTTAGTCATTAAGTGGTTAAGATGGCTCTCATAGGGAAACATTGGATTTGACATGTCATGTGACTTGGTTTCTCACAAGGTCCCGTAGTCCCATGTCCCATGTCATAGCAGTATGAACTGAGCCTAAAGTTTTCACATGATTTTAACTGCTAAATTTCAAGTGCAATAAGAATGACCAGTCAGAATAGGGTAAAATTGGGTCTGATTGATAGTTTTTTCGTTGACAAACTTAGGGGTTGATTTAGTAAAGGCAAATAGGCTGTTTTCATGTTGCAAGGGAATTTTCCAATAGCTTAGTGAATGAAGTGAAGTTCTGCTAACTTTTATCATCCAATCATGCACAAGCAAAAATACAGTTTTTTTTTATTTTAGTTTTTTTATTATTTTATTTGCATGTGATTGAGTATTCTTTGCAAAGTAAATTTTTCATCACAATCACTAGGAAAAATTACCTTGCAAGTGAAAATTCCCTCTCATAGGGAACAGCCTATTTGCCTTTAGAAAATCAACCCCTTAAAGTATACAGTATGTTAAGTTGGATAATATAAATAACATCCAGTCACCTAATTTTATTGCCATACAATAAAACATTGTTCAAAAAAAGGCAGCTGTAAGGGTCCTTTCACCTTTTTGTGACATCAATGTCAGTTCATCTCTGACACTGGACTGTGACAGACCCATGCTGGATCTATGGGCTATCGTATGTAAAAGAACTTGTATTTGTTTACATCATTCTACCTCTGATTCGTCACATTTACGTCCAAACATTTAGGTCGAACAAAAATATGTGACCATTTCCTTTTCCTTTTTTTTTTTTTTTTTTTTTTTTTTTACAGACCTGAACAGACTTGCAGGCAGATGTAAATGAACACAATTCCATTTACATCGAACTGCTCATAGACCTGCATGGAGTTTTCGATCAGGTCCACCTGAAAAACTGACAGGTGGACCTGATTGAAAAGCCTGTGTGAAAGGTGCGATGCTTTTATTTTTTTACTCTTGGTCATCATGTGACAAGAGTTGCTCTTCTCATTGCTTTTCCTGAGTTTAGAAGGCTTCCACATGCACTGTTAAAGGGCAGGGAGCAGCATGAGATGTATGGAGGTCTGTCAATTGACCACTTGCCGATTGTATAACTTTAATAAACGGTGGGAAGGCGGCACTGCTGCGCTGGATCACCTACCTAGTACATGATCTGACACTTCCAGTTTGAGGGTGCCCAAGCGAGCTGCCAGCAGCCCACTCCTGCTTTGATTATACATAGTGGGAGCTTATCTGCGTGTACCGCAAACTCAATGTCTGCCAGCACTTGCCAATCATCAAGCACAGAGGCAGAACGGCGGTCTACCTATGTAAACAAGGTAGGTCATCGTTCTGTCAGTAGGGAAGGCATGGATCCTGTGTTCCTGCAAAGCAGGGACATTGATCCATGCCTTCCCCTAGTAAAAGCACCACATACACTGTAAAAAAAAACACTGGCTAGGCACACAGTTAACCCTTTGATCGCCCCTGATGTTAACCCCTTCCCAGACAGTGTCATTAGTACAGTAACAGTGCATATCTTTTAGAACTGATCACTGTAATAGTGTCACTGGTCCCCAAAAAGTGTCAGTGTGAAAATGTCCACTGCAATATCACAGTCCCGCTATAAGTCGCTGATTGCCGTCATATCTAATGCATTGAAAAAAAATTATAAAAATATCACGTAGTTTGCAGAAGCTATAACTTTTGCATAAACCAATCAGTATACACTTATTGGGATTTTATTTGCCAAAAATATATAGCAGAATACATATTGGCCTAAATTAATGAAGAAATTCGATTTTTTTCTATTTTTATTGGAAATTTATAGCAGAAATTAGAAAATATTATATATTTTTTTCAAAATTGGCAGCTTTTTTTGTTTATAGTACAAAAAAACAAAATAAAAAAAGCACAGAGGTGACAAAATATCACCAAAATAAAGCTAGATTTGTGAGATAGAAAAGAACGTAAATTTAATTTAAAAATACAGAGTTGTATGCCTGCGCACTTGTCAGTTAAAACAACACAGTGCCATATCGCAAAAAGTGGCCTGGTCAGGAAGGGGAGTAAATCTTCCAGAAGTCAAATGGTTAAGTCAAGGGGGGTTGGGCAGTTGGCGAGTCTTCTAGATAACTACAGAGCTACAGGCACACTGTTCACTTTTTAGCTTGGATAAGAAGCTATGGGATGCAAACTGACCAAGCAGACACAGATCTACTTTTGTGCTTAGCGTGGTCAAAATGATTCAAGAACAGAAAGGGACTAGCAGGACACCCAGATATTTTATGATGAAAAGGAATGTAGTTTAAAAAATGAAAGCACGTGCACAAGACAAAATATTGACACAGGAATGCATTAAAGAGATCTAATAAGAAATAAGACTGGAGTGTACATCTGTGCAGGTCCGATGCATGGATTAGAATACAGACAGACCGGACCAGCATAAATGTACACTCCGGCATTTGCTTGGAGATCCATGCAGGGCCTGCATATTCCTGCACCAAACACCTGTGCTTCCTGAGCAGCTAAAGACATCCTTTTGGTTGGGTGTATGGATTGGTACATTTAAAGGAGGCCTAAGTGACAAAATGGCTTGTGTAACATACTGTATATATATATATATATTGTCTTTTGATAAATAGGCATTTCATTAAAATTGAGTTTAACAAGGTTGTGGAGTTATGTGTTGTAGGTATGCATTTATTATATCCCCTATATACAGCTTCTATTAATAACTGGAAGAGGGGATACACTTGACTTGTTATCTCACACCACCTGTTTATCATCCAGATGGCTGGATGATTCAGGCTAAAGGATTTTGAAATACATACCTAGTTTTTCCAACAGAATATTTAAATTGTTACCTAGCTGTTGAAACATCTGCTGAACTATAACAGAAGTGGAAATGCAATCATATGAGGTTTAGCATTCCTATGGAGTCTAAATGAGGAAGCTGTCTGCATGCTTCAAATCGGATTGTTCCATCCAGTGGGAAAATAAGCGAGGAATGCAAGCTTCCGCCAAAGAATTTAAAGTTAACGTGCATGCTACAAAAGAGAATAGACACTTAATATAAAAGGCTATTTCCACTGGCACCATTCAAGAGCTCTGTTTGCATTATTTAATTTTATTTATGCTAACATTGTAATATATTTTAATAAAAATCATAAGAAATATTATATCATAATAATGGGCTGTGACAAAACATTACTACACAAGAAAAAAAAATGTTTACCTTTGGTTAAGTAACTCATTTGGTTTAACAGACAGTTTATTTCTAAAGATGTATTATAATGTTCATTGTGTTATAGTTACAGCATCTCTGGTGATTTTGCAGTGTTTCCTCAATGTGAGGAAACTCATGTTTTCTGATTGTTTTTCACTAGTTTTGTATTTGGCTCGGGTCAGTGTCACTACTGGTAGCATGAGGCAATACTGCACCCTATAGAGGTTGCAGAGGCAGTCCAACTCCTCCAGGATGGCACATCAATACGTGCCATTGCCAGAAGGTTCAAAGAGTCTCAAGAGCATAGAAGAGATTCCAGGAGACAGGCAGTTACTCTAAACCCTTGTACACACGGTCAGACATTCCGACAGAAAATGTCCGATCTGACCGTGTTGTCGGATAATCCGACCGTGTGTGGGCTCCATCGGACTGTTTCCGTCGGAATATCCGACCGACAAAGTTTTAGAGCTGGGCTATAAAATTTTCTTACAACATGATCCGATCAGACTTTGTCTGATCGTTTGTACAGAATTCAGATCGGACAAAGTGCCACGCATGCTCAGATCAAATTCCTAGACCAAAGCTATTGGCTACTAGCCTGAACGTAGTCCCGTCGTAATGAAATAACGTCAACACGTTCTGAACAATCGGATTTTCCGACAACTTTGTCTGCCCGTGTGTATGCAACACAAGTTTTGGACAAAATCCGTCCGACAAAATCCGACGGATTTGGTTGTCGGAATGTCCATCCGTGTGTACAAGGGCTAAGAGAGCTGAACAGGGCTGTAGAAGGCCCTTAACTCATCAGCAGGACCGGTATCTGCTCCTTTGTGCAAGGAGGAACAGGGTGAGCACTGCCAGAGCCCTACAAAATGACTGCCACTGGTGTGAATTTCTCTGACCAAACAATCAGAAATAGACTTCATGAGGGTGGCCTGAGGGCCTGACGTCCTCTAGTGGGCCCTGTGCTCACTGCCCAACACCATGGAGCTTGATTGGCATTTGCCATTGAACACCAAATTGGCAGTTCTGCCACTGGCGCCCTGTGCTTTTCACAGATGAGAGCATATTCACCCTGAGCGTGTGACAGACATGAATGGGTTTGGAGAAACCACAGAGAATGTTATGTTGCCTGTCACATCGTTCAGCATAACCGGTTTGGTGATGGATCAGTGATGGTCTGGGGAGGCATATCCATAGAGGGACACCCAGACCTCTACAGGCTAGACTATGGCACACTGACTGCCATTAGGTAGCGGGATATAATCCCTGGACCCATTGTCAGACCCTACACTGGTGCATTGGGTCCTGGGTTCCTGGTGCACGATAATGCTGGGCCTCATGTGGCAATAGCATGCAGCCAGTTACGGGAGGATGAAGGAATTGATGCCATTAGCTTCTACGCTCGCCTGACAAAAATCTAAAGGAACACCTCTGGGACATTATGTTCAAATCAAATTGAAATTAGTATGTCAACATATCAGTCATCCGTACCAATTTCAATTTGATTTTGTTTCAATGCCAGATATCCAATTTCTGATTACTGTCTCATGTGAATCATATATACCCCTGATGAAGAGAATTTATGTAAGATCTCGAAACGCGTTGGGTTTGTCCTATGTCCACTGTAATGGGTTGTAATACAGTGGGTTTTAGGTGAAATACAGTAAAGCAGGAACAAACATTGTTAACTTTGTCTGTTTTTTATCTTCTGTAAATATATGAAATTTGTATTGAAGATATCATCGGCCAAATATCGATACCAATGCCAAATATCGGCCGATATGTCGGTCGACCTCTAGTTTAGAAACCCAGTGATTCCCTGGCCCAGATCTGGGAAGAAATACCCCAGGACACCATACAAGCACATGGGAACCATACAGACTATTGACTACCATTTTGAGTTGCTGCAATGAAATTACAGCAACATGGACTAGCCTGCTGCATCATTTTGTCACTTTAATTTTTGGGGTGTCTTTGAATTCAGCCCTCGGTAGGTTGATAATTTACATTTCCATCAAACAATGTGGTATCTTTTCATTCCTAACAAATTACCCAGTCCATCTCAGTATAGATATCCAGCATGATATTTTTCATTGAGATCTGATGTGTTTTCAAAGTGTTCCTTTTATTTTTTTTGAGCAGTGTACTTGCCTATCACTTGCCACATAACTGTGTTGGCTACAAAATGTTGCTCTGAATAATTCTTACCATGAGCAGTTACATTTTTTTTATTATAGAGAAGTCATGATGTGAGGCTCTGTTGACTAAATTGCTTGTTATTCAAAGACTACATAGACTGTTACATTCTTTAATTTACATCTTTTCTTGGCTCTCTTCTTTATATTTCCCAGTGTGCAGAGCCCTGCCATTCAAAGCTGTTTAAACAATTTATTGGAGGGAAAGAGTAACGTCATTTTTCATCGTGTGATTTGATCTCCATCAGAGCATGGCAACTCAATCCTGCGAGACTCTGTGTCACTGAGCAGGCACAAAGAAAATTTTTTAACAGTTAAAAGAAGGATTTAAAAACATTGCCCTCCACTGACCTAGCAGAGACTGTGTTAATATGATCTACTTAAAATAAAGAAAATGTTAATTACAAAGTGAACAGACAAAAGAAACTTATAGCAATTATAACCATTGTTTAAGTGCTATCCATGCTTTGTTATGGTTTTTGTGTGTTTTTTATCAACAAGAAAAAATTGTAGTAAATGCCTTTTCTGAATTTTAATATTTTTTTCCTTGAAAGAATAATCCATTAAAATACAAGGTATCTTTTTTTTTTTCTATAAACATAGAATGGACAAATATGAATGTACATGTTTTAAGAGAATATCAAAGTAGCACAGAATTGGGATAAATCTAGATAGGGGATGGGTGGGTAATATTTATACTCACCTTTGAGACTTTCTGTACAATAATCCCCCTGGCCAATGCTACTGCCAGATAATGTTTACAATATTTAAAAGAGACGTTTGGACTATGTAAAAATAGTATATACTCACCTCCATGCTGCAGCATTGGTCTGATGATGTAGCTGTACCCTGCTGGCTTTAAGCCCAAGAACTGAGTGACCACATGACCAACAATCAATCACTTTTTAGTCTTCTCAGAGCAGTGACTGTCAGTTACCGCTCCCTGCTCAGTGTCTCCAGGGCTCACTGGACCTCAAGACTGGAGAGGGAGCACATGCAGATGGCTTTGGCTTTCAGCTACACACACACATACAATCAGGCAGCTGGGTGTACCTGGACAATATGAGCTGGATCCTTCCTGGGGCAACTCTGTGATGTCAGCTGATAGCGAGCAATAGTCTGCTATAAGCTGACTCTGGGTCACAGGAAAGCAAATATAAGTTCATTCCTATGGCCAAATCATACTTTACAAACTTTACAAAATTAAAGCAATGAATGTGTATTTGTTTTGTAAAGATTTTTTTTTTACTATTAGTGAATGCATGGTTAGCATAGGTGTAGTTAATGCATTGTACAGACAAAACATAAAATCTATTCTTGGATTACTGCTATTAGGGTATTTTCAGTGACCACTAATATTGACTTATTGCAATGGCTAACTCAAAATATATTTATGTGATTTTTACATTTTAGGTGATTGCCCTTCTGATTGTTTGGAAAATGGGACAGGGCTGCATTTTATACACAGGACATAATGCACTGTGCAGTGCCAACGAATGGAAGCACACCAACACAAGTAGCAGGCATTACCACAGTGCAGTGGTGTGAATGGACCCTCTGAGACTAATGAATGACACAGTGCTAACTAGCAGGGTAGATGTCTGTTCTCAGTTTGCAAGTTCTTGAGAACTTATAATGTATTTGTTGATGCACATCTGTACAAATAAATCAAAAAAGCAGGTCACGAAGAGTTGGACACGACTGAGCAACAAATAAAATTACCTTTGTCTCAATATAGAGTCAATCTTTGGTCATCGTTAGAGTGGGTTCATAGCCACTATCTATGTCCATATCCCATTTATTTCAAATCACATACTTTTTAGGATATTTGCAAAAGAACCATAAATAACCATTTATATTTTGTTTTTTGTACACATTTATTATTCAGTTTATTGCAGATAGAAATCATATTGAGGAAAATTCAATAAAGCTTATGTGCCACTTTTCTGGTGATAATCCCTCTTGTTAATGTGTTGCACCGAATCCTTGAAGCATCTGCAACACTTTTTGTTCTGACAGCGACTTGTGCGGCAAATTCAGGGAGTTCTAAAATGTGCCACTTTTTACATTGTGGTGCAACCAACTCTGTTTTGGAGTACAGAGAGAGCCCTTAGCGCAGACAGATTTGCTAATGTGTCTTGCATGCATTCTAAAACTTGTTTCCCCACAAACCCATCAAATGTCTTATTTTCCATGTATCATGTGCATTTAGTTATTTTACACATATTTCTAACTGGTCAAGCAGATAGCAACAGTAACAGATCATAACACATTTTGCAACACAACAGGGTTAATTTAGTTAAGGAATACGTATTACTGCGGTGTTTGAAAAAAAATTGCCAGTTCCGCAAGAAACCACAGCTGCGCAGAATAGGTAGGGTTCAGACAAAAGCAAATTGCAAATGTGGAAACAATGTATTTATTGTGCGTTGATAGTACACACAAAACATTTGTCAATATATCACCAGTAAAGATGATGTGTGTGAAATATCTCGGATTCTTCTGTAAAATGGCATTTAAAATGTTTGTAAGAAAAGGGTGCATTGCCACGTTTTTTAGCCAAAGTTTTTGGATTGGTTTTGGCATATGCACTTCCACGATTTCTTGCTCATTGGTAGAATATAGCACAATCAATTAGTGAGCATTCATAAATTTACTTGAACAGGTCATGTGACTAGCTTTTCCAGTGATTATCAAAATACATTTTAAAAGTTAGCCAAATTGAAATTTGCCGCAAAACATTTTGAAGTCTTAGGGAGCAAATATGGTCAATGGTGTCATTTCAAACAAGTGACCCTGTTCTGTGTTTCCAATCCTGCAGCACCAGAAATCTTTCATTTAACAGCAGGTAAAGATCCATGAGTGAGAGGTCATTATGACTGATGAAGTTTACATCTTTGGACAACTTGATTGATGCAGGATTGCGGTGGTGACAGTAAAATGTTTTTTTGTATTTGTGATTTTTATTTTCTTCAATTAAAGTATTTTGTCAAGGGGTTTGTGTGTTTATCTACGTTTAACTTTTTTTTGTAAATGAAAAATAAGAGGTAATAATTTACCCCATACTCATTTCCCTAGTAGGGGGGTTGATATCTAATGTACCTCTTATTATAAAGGGGGCTTTCAGATTCTGTAAAGACCCCCCATACCCCACCTGTGCTCAACATTGGGACATAGTACCTGGATCAGGGTCTGGTTTTGTAAAAGGGAACACAGTGCTATTTTTTTGCACATTTTTTTAAGCACTATATTATAATGTTTTGAAGCAACCTGTACAGTTTAGGGAAATCACCCAAGCATGTTAACAGATTTCTGTTTTTGTTTTTTGTTTTTCAATTGTTGACTTTTAAACTACCTGGAAAGGCCCTCTCTTTGCTGAATGGTTTTAAATATTTGTTTGGCATGTACACCATCCCCATGGCAGTACCCAGCCAAAATGGCCTTTATGACAATCACTTGCCTATTATATTGAAAATGTTCTTTGCACAGTTTTGCAAAAAAGGACATAAGCCATTTTTAATAAGTATGTGGTAATATATTTTTTAAAAGACTACATTTATAAATATGTACAGGTGATACTCGAAAAATGTGAATATTGTGCAAAAGTTAATTTACTTATTCACTAATGCAACTTAAAATATGAAATTAATATATGAGATAGGCTCATTACATGCAAAGAAAGATATTTCAAGCTGTGATTTGTCACAATTGTGATGATTATGGCTCACAGCTCATGAAAACCCCTAATCCACAATCTTAGAAAATTAGAATATTGTGAAAAGGTGCAATATTGTAGGCTCAAAGAGTCTCACTCTAATCAGCTAATTAAGCCATAACACCTGCAAAGGGTTCCTGAGCCTATAAACGGTCTCTTGGTCTGGTTCAGTAGGAATCACAGTCATGGGAAAGATTGCTGACCTGACAGTTGTGCAGAAAACCATCATTGACACCCTCCATAAGGAGGTAAAGCCTCAAAAGGTAATTGCAAAAGAAGTTGGATGTTCCCAGCGTGCTGTATCAAAGCACATTAATCAAAAGTTATGTAGAAGGGAAAAGTGTGGAAGAAAAAGGTGCACAAGCAGCAGGGATGACCGCAACCTGGAGAGGATTGTCAAGAAAAGGCCATTCAAAAGTGTTTGGGACTTTCACAAGGAGTGGACTGAGGCTGGAGTCAGAGCCACCACACACAGACGGATCCTGGACATGGGCTTCAAATGTCGTATTCCTCTTGTCAAGCCACTCCTGAACAACAAACAACGCCAGAAGCGTATTACCTGGGCTAAAGAAAAACAGACCTGGTTGGTTGCTCAGTGTTCCAAAGTCCTCTTTTCTGATGAGAGCAAATTTTGCATCTCATTTGGAAACCAAGGACCCAGAGTATGGAGGAAGAATGGAGAGGCACACACTGCAAGATGCTTGAAGTCCAGTGTGAAATTTCCACAGTCTGTGTTGATTTGGGGAGCCATGTCATCTGCTGGTCTTTGTTCACTGTGCTTCATTAAGTCCAGGAGATTTTTAAGCACTTCATGCTTCCTTCTGAAGATGAGCTCTATGGGATGCTGACTTCATTTTCCAGCAGGACTTGGCACCTGCCCACACTGCCAAAAGCACCAAAACCTGGTTCAATGACCGTGGAATTACTGTGTTTGATTGGCCAGCAAACTCACCTGACCTGTACCCCATAGGAAATCTTTGGTGCATTGCCAAGAGAAAGATGAGAGACATGAGACCGAACAATGCAGAAGAGCAGAAGGCCACTATTGAAGCATCCTGGTCTTCCATAACACCTCAGCAGTGCTGCAGGCTGATAGCTTCCATGCCACGCCGCATTGAGGCAGAAATTGTTGCAAAAGGGGCCCAAACCAAGTACTGAGTACATATACATGCTTATACTTTTCAGAGGTCTGATATTGTTCTTTGTACAATCCTTGTTTTATTGATCGCATGTAATATTCTAATTTTCTGAGATTGTGGATTTGGGGTTTTCATAAGCTGCAAGCCATAATCATCACAATTATGACAAATCACGGCCTGAACTATCTTGCTTTACATGTAATGAGTCTATCACATATATTAATATAAACAAATAAATATATATTTATATAAATATATAAAATTAATATATTAGTTTCACCTTTTAAGTTGCATTAGTGTAATAAATTAACTTTTGCACGATATTCAAATTTTTTGAGAATCACCTGTATATAGAGCGAGAGAAGGAGAACATTTTTTGGGCCACACAAGACAAATACATAAAGTGGCTTCAGCATTCCTTGGCAAAAAGGTTTGTGTTGTGTCCCCCTCACCAGGCATCCAGGTTTTGTGCTCTGGCTTGTGGTGGCAGACACCTAGCTCAGCTCTGGCTCCCTCTCCTCAGTCATTTTGCAGGGTTCTTGTCATTCGATATAGATGTCATGAAGCACATAGCAAGCAACAGTAGTCTTGGCAGCTTTCTGAGGAGAGTACGGCAACTCATGCACTGCTTTCATCAACCTAGCACAATCAGAAATCATTTCTGAACTGATCAGACCACTGTGAATTGAAACTTAGTTATAATGGTTTACAGAAGTTGATATATCATCATTGCTCCTTGCACTGCCATACAACCGTGACTAATAGCGTGCATCAGGCATTTTAATATGGACATAGAAAAAAAAAACACCATGAAGCCACTTCAGTCCTCAAATTCCTCTTTGATTTGAGGTGTTATGTATGTCTAAATTCAAATGAAAAGTATATTCTAGACAAAACTTTCAGATTTCCTTTCCCTGCATTTAATTTAATGGTAGTCATTTGGAATAGAGTGTTAACCTTCAAAAAATCCTCATGTTAACAATATTAAATTCCACCCACTGAAATAATCTGACCTCAGTGTTTTATGGAAAATGAACCCAGTAACTGGAAGCTTTTACACAGAAATACAGGGTTTCTGGGTGGAGGAGTATAATTTCTAAAATATAAAATAAACATTATGTCCCGTTTAGATGGAACTTGGGATTTTCCCATATTCCTGTGAAATTCTGCCGAGAAATCATATTAAAAACACATATGCCTTTTCAGGAAGCAGCAGCAGTAACCATGGCAGTGGAAAACTTATAATGTATTCTGAAATATACTGCACCTGAATTAACAGTGTTCTTGGCTGTTGTAGATGCAATTAAATGTACATATAAAATAAGTGTCTTTATTTTCGAAAGAGGGAGAGACCAACTTATAGTGTTACCACAGCATACGTGATTTACGGAAAAGAGACCTATGCTCACTAAAGATATTGTATCGCTTAGCTGTTAACCATTACATCAGAATAATTGAACTCAGTCTATGAATTCATACAAAAATAAAGTCTAGATGCAGTGTACTAAGCTTAAGGATAGTGAGCAAGACCTGTATGGATTTTGCACTGATTTTCATTTGCTTAAATCTAAAATCATATTATTTGTTTACATTGCCTTCAACTAAACTCTAGGCCTAAATTCAACATCTCGATTGTTTGGACGAGAGCCTATGCCCACTTGCAGGGTAAAATTACCTGTACACTGCTGCACAGAACAAGACTAATGAGGTTAATGTACATGGGTGGCAGGGATTTTAAGGGCACCAAATAAAACAATAATTTTACTCACATACCCCACATAAAAAATAGAACTAAATCAAAATTAAAAATATACATCTTACATAGAGCAGATAATTGTTTGAAAAACATCCCCAAAACAAAAAGGGGTAAATCGATATTTCTGTCTTATGCATTTCGAGATTTTCTTTTCTTCAGGGGCAATCCGATGGACCTTCATAAAGATAGAGAAGTGAGAGATCCATATACCCACATTTAACATACATTTTACCCATATCATGATGTAGTAAATGTAACTACTTACAAACTAATGAAATGTGCAATAAACAACAGCATATGTGAGGGATGGCCTGTGATTATTATTTAAAAACCTTTTTCATGCAAGCCTAATCTGATCCAGGGGAGGGAGAGCTGTGAGGGAGAGCTGGGTGGGGGGCAGGGAAGGAAAAGCCAGCAAACAAATGCAGGGATCTAAGAAGGTCCTGAAATTTTTTTTTAAAATACCCCAATAATAATAAGCAACAACAACACAAAACAATTGAAAACAAACCAGAACCAGAAAGCAGGGTCCGCAATGCCGCAAAATATAACCTAAAACAGCTCTGAGGTAAATACACGGGGAGCCCTACCTAGAGTGCCTTGGCACTGTGGTGGTAGGGAGAATGCAGTTGCAGTTGGAGCATCTCCTGGTTCATCATTACTCCAGCTACTTCTTTGCAAAACCAGGCTGTTAGTGTAAACATGAAACAATAGTGGGCCCTTGCTCACATCAATTATCATATATTCCCATAGACTACTCACTAAAGCAAGTGTTGTCACCATAGCCAGACACATACAGTGGTGTGAAAAAGTGTTTGCCCCCTTCCTCATTTCCTGTTCCTTTGCATGTTTGTCACACTTAAGTGTTTCGGAACATCAAACCAATTTAAACAATAGTCAAGGACAACACAAGTAAACACAAAATGCAATTTGTAAATGAAGGTGTTTATTATTAAAGGTGAAAAAAAATCCAAACCATCATGGCCCTGTGTGAAAAAGTGATTGCCCCCTAAACCTAATAACTGGTTGGGCCACCCTTAGCAGCAACAACTGCAACCAAGCGTTTGCGATAACGTGCAATGAGGCTTTTACAGCGTCCTGGAGGAATTTTGGCCCACTCATCTTTGCAGAATTGTCCTAATTCAGTTACATTAGAGGGTTTTCGAGCATGAACGGCCTTTTTAAGGTCATACCACAACATCTCAATAGGATTCAGGTCAGGACTTTGGCTAGGCCACTCCAAAGTCTTCATTTTATTTTTCTTCAGCCATTCGGTGGTGGACTTGCTGGTGTGTTTAGGATCATTGTCCTGCTGCAGAACCCAAGTTCGTTTCAGCTTGAGTACACGAACAGATGGTCGGACATTCTCCTTCAGGATCTCTTGGTAGACAGCAGAATTCATAGTTCCTTTTATCACGGCAAGTCTTCCAGGTCCTGAAGCAGCAAAACAGCCCCAGACCATCACACTACCACCACCATATTTTACTGTTGGTATAATGTTCTTTTTATGAAATGCAGTGTTCCTTCTACGCCAGATATACTTGGACACACACCTTCCAAAGAGTTCCACTTTTGTCTCATCGGTCCACAGAATGTTGTCCCAAAAGTCTTGGGGATCATCAAGATGTGTTGTGGAGAAATTGAGACGAGCTTTGATGTTCTTTTTGCTCAGCAGTGGTTTTCTCCTTGGAACTCTGCCATGCAGGCCATTTTTGCCCAGTCTTTTCCTGATGGTGGAGGCATGAACGCTGACCTTAACTGAGGCAAGTGAGGCCTGCAGTTCCTTGGACGTTGTTGTGGGGTCTTCTGTGACCTCTTGGATGAGTCGTCGCTGCGCTCTTGGGGTAATTTTGGGCGGCCGGCCACTCCTGGGAAGGTTCACCACTGTTCCATGTCTTCGCAATTTGTGGATAATGGCTCTCACTGTGGTTCGCTGGATTCCCAAAGCTTTGGAAATGGCTTTATAACCCTTTCCAGACTGATAGATCTCAATTACTTTCTTTCTCAATTGTTCCCGAATTTCTTTGGGTCTCGGCATGATGTGTAGCTTTTAAGGATCTTCTGGTGGACCTTACTGTGTCAAGCAGCTCCTATTTAAGTGATGCCTTGATTGTGAACAGGTGTGGCAATAATCAGGCCTGGGTGTGGCTAGAGAAATTGAACTCAGGTGTGGACAACCACAGTTATAGTATGTTTTAACAAGGGGGGCAATCACTTTTTCACACAGGGCCATGATGGTTTGGATTTTTTTTCACCTTTAATAATAAACACCTTCATTTACAAATTGCATTTTGTGTTTACTTGTGTTGTCCTTGACTATTGTTTAAATTGGTTTGATGTTCTGAAACACTTAAGTGTGACAAACATGCAAAGGAACAGGAAATGAGGAAGGGGGCAAACACTTTTTCACACCACTGTATATAATACAAAAACCCTGGTAAAATATTACTTGGGAGGCAAAGCGGTTACTTTAGTGACAAAAAGGCCATAATAGGGTTTGCTAGTAAAAAAATAGAAACTTTATTTTAAATTCATGGCAGCAATGTTCAATATTAAAAACGATTTAGCTTCCAACGTTGCAGGATCACACAGACCCAATGAAAGCACCCTAAATAAGGTGCCTACAAGGCTGACAAACATTTTTGCTCTGGTTGGATCTGTGTGAAAAACACTAAACACAAAACACAATATGCTGAATGACCAGACTCCAAATAATACACACATGAGCTGTCATGCAATAAATAATACCTTTAAATAAAAAAAAAATTGGTACAAGACTAATGTAGTTCAAAATGTCAACTGATGTGTGTAAAGCCCGTAGGGACCATAGCTCCGTTATAACCCCCTATTTACCTATGTACCTTACAAGGCATTGATTGAATAAATGGTATTTCACTAACTGCTGATGTCGGTTTCTCTGAGCCATCAAAGGGGGGGGGGGGGGGGGGGGGTTTCCACACTAGCTCAGTGGAGCCGTTGGATCATGGTGATTGGAATATCAAAGTGTAATGATGAAAACGATAGAGAGCTTTCAGCAGTCAATATTCAATTAAAAAACATTTTGTCAGCCTGCCAGCTGTAACGGGTTTGTGAGGAGTGCTGTTCAACAATACATTAGTCTTGCAGTTTCATCAGCCTGCTGAATATGATGTAAGGATAAAAACAGCAGTGCAATCATAGCAAGCAATAGGTGGTAATGAAGGTATGGGAACAAAATCATAGCATTCACCTCCAGTTAGCTATAATAGCCCAGTGGGGCAACAGTGCTGTTACAGCTGCCAAGTGTAACAATTGGGAAAACTAGGAGGTGGTATTCCAAAACACCATCATGTGAAATCCTTGAAGTTTGTCCCCTACACATTAGCAGTATGTCCGTCTAGAGCATGCACTACATACAGGCTTCCTGGGGCTGAGCAAGGAAGCAACAAGCAGTACTTTACTGCGCCATAGGGTTGCTTGTAAACTCCAGAAGTCCTGGTGTTTCCATACTTGGCAATCTCTGACCACTGTTCCTCCAATGGTTGCTGAGTCCTCCAAATGCCAGGCACACTCCAGCTCCTGGTCCCCATTTACCAGGGCATTCCACCAGTGGTGACCTGAAGGGCCTGGTATGGATTTTTTAGACGAGACCCCTACACCATTTTTTTTTTAAATTTGGCGCAGGGTTCCCCTTAATATTAATACCGGACTGGGGGGACCCATGCCGTTTTTTTAAATAAGTTTTATCTGTATTACCAAGACCCGACAATTCATTCCAGCCGCGAACAGTTTCAGACTTTTTTCCTTTAGAAATGTCCTTTTTGCTTTGGTACTGTTGTAAACATGGGAAAAATGTGACACTTTACATTGTTATTGTTTCTCTTTAAGTATTGATAAAATCACTGCTCCTGAAAAGATGGGCACTTTTAAAACTTTTTTGCATTGATACATGTCCCCTGGGGCGGGACCCAGCTCCCCAAACACTTTTTATGACAATAACTTGCATATAAGCCTTTAAAATTAGCACTTTTGATTTTTCATGTTCATGTCCTATAGAGTTTTAATGGTGTGCTGCGGCTTTCGACATAAATGTCCCTAAAGTCTTTAAGAAATACCTGGAGATTCTACGCTGTATTTAATCCTGGTGGCGTGAGAGACCTTAACCTGTATATCCACCACTTCTTTTTCTGAAGTAATATATGGTTAAAGTCCCCCCTTCTTGATGGTAACTTAAGGATATAGATCCCCTTTATTTTCATGCCATCGTTTCTACCTCCGTGGCATGAGGCAAAATGTTTTGCCAAGGGTTTTTCCGGGTCCTTTTCTTTGATCTCTCTTAGGTGTTCACCTACTCTAATCTTAAGGGGTATCTTGATTTTGATATATTGGTCTGTTGCACAGGAAACATTCCTTTAGACATAGGGTACTCTGATAGCCAGTTTGGGCTTGGTTCTTTTGTAAATTCTGAGTAACAAAATAACCCCCAGGTTCTTTGCCCATCGTGCTACCATTTTCAGAGCTGGTCCCACTATGCTAGCAAGTCCTGGGCTATTTGTCAGGATCCCCCAATGTCTTTCTAGGATGTTGTGTACTGTATTCCATTGCGCTCTGAATGGTGTTATTAGCCTCACTGGGCCAGGTTTAGCTTGCTCTTCATTCTCATTGCTGGCTCTAATTGATAAGAGACTCTCTCTACTATGGCTTGCTGCCCTGCGTTTGGCATTACAGATTTGTCCATGAGAATATCCATGTGTGGAACCTCCTGTAAAGTTCATTACCCTCTTTTCTATAGTCACTTGGTTTGGTACAGTTTCTTTTTATCCTTAAAAATACCGGAATCCCATCTTTAAGCCACATGGGGTGGTGGCTATCGGCCTGTAAGAGAGTGTTAGCTGGCATCTCTTTGCGGAATGTACACATACATAATTGCCCATTTTCGCTGGCAATCCATAGGTCAAGAAATTATATTTAGGTACGATCATAGATATATGTGAGGCGTATATTGTATTCATTGTTGTTCAGTTGATCAACAAATTTATGCAAATCCTCAATATTCTGTTCCACGCCACAAGTACGTTATCAATTTATCTTAGCCAGGTATGTACTCGGCCCAAGTACATTGGCGAGGTAAAAACCTCCTCCTCCTCCCCCCATAGGCCCAATTGTAAGCAGGCGTAGGTTGGCGCCCACACTGCCCCCATAAAGATGTCCCTGATTTGTTGGTAATAGTGCCTGGAAAATTGAAAAATATAATTTGGAAGAGCAAGGCCAAGTAGGTCCTCTAAAAATTAATTCTGTGGGCCAAACTCAGGATAATGAAAGTCTAGGAAAATGTCTACTGCTTTTAAGCCACAGGAATTGGGAATCGAAGTATAGAATGATTCCACATCTATACCTATCAACCACACATCACCTTCAACCTGCAGATCAGCTATTTTTGACAGTACATGTTAGATGTCCTGGATATAGAACCTTAGTTCTTTAACCATCTCCTTAAAAAGTGAATCCATGCACCCATCAATTCTTTCTAGTGGGTCCTGTACTGCCTGAGACAATTGTTCTGCCTGGCAGTCTCTCAAGGCATTTATGCACCTTCGGTATGACATAAAATGTAGGTACATTAAATTCCCTTAAAAGGAGGCACTCAAGCTCTTGTTTGTTTAGAAGACCTGCTTCCTTTGCCTCGTTGAGTTTTTTATTCAACTGGCAATGGGTTGTGGATTGTGGTCTAATCTTTTGTATGTCCTTAAATAACCTCAAATAACATCCGCTATGGATTTTGAGGGGGAACCCCACGCCATTTTTTTTTAAATTTTGGCGCAGGGTTCCCCTTAATATTCATACCAGACCTGAAGGGCCTGGTATGGAATTTAGGGGGACTCCCATGCATTATTTTTTTAAATTTTGGGTTGGGGTTCCCCTGTGGGGAAATTCCACGCCGTTTTTATCAATTAACTTTTATGTGTATTGTCGGATCGGCAATTGATTATAGCGAGTAGTTTTAAATTACTTTTTTTCCTTTAGAAATTTAATTTTTCTGTCAGACTGTTCTAAACATGGGAAACATGTGCCACTTTACAGGCATACTATAGACAACCCCCAGGTATGGTATTTAAAGGAATATTACACTTTTATTGTTTCACTTTAAGCATTATTAAAATCACTGCTCCCGAAAAAACTGAATTTTTTTAAACTTTTTTTGCATTGATACATGTCCCCTGGGGAAGGACCCAGGTCCCCAAACACTTTTTATGACAATACCATGCATATAAGCCTTTAAAATGAGCACTTTTGATTATTCATGTTCGTGTCCCATAGACTTTAACGGTGTTCATACAAATATTTTGCCTCGTCGCATGTTCTGGATGTGAATTGAACAGGGGGGTGTTCGGCTCATCCCTACTCATCATCTTTGAATATATCAGAGATAGCTCTCCCCTACGAAAATGCATAAACTGTATTTCAAATGTTTCAAAGTGCAGATTCTGGACCCTCTTCTTCAGAGCTCTGAGGAAAAGGGTACTTTACAAAGTACAGACTCCAGACGCTTTTCTTCGGCGCTCTAAGGTAAGGGGTACATTACAAAGTACAGACTCCAAACACTCTTCTTCAGAGCTCTGAGGAAAGGGGTACTTTACAAAGTACAGACACTCTTCTTCAGAGCTCTGAGGAAAGGAGTACTTTACAAAGTACAGACTCCCGACACTCTTCTTCAGACCTATGAGGAAAGGGGTACTTTACAATGTACAGATACTCTTCAGAGCTCTGAGGAAAGGGGTACTTTACAAAGTACCTATACTCTTCAGAGCTCTGAGGAAAAGGGTACTTAACTGCAACTTACTGATATACACTGCATACTCAATTACATCCCTTCTGTTACAAAGAAAAAAAAAAAACATTTACTAAGAGACTGAAAAAAAAGACCAGCACAAGCCAAATGGACATGGTGTCTGTTGTATTTTCATATTACGGTAGTTGTTTCATAAACTGTTGTTCTTGGAATATGAAAATGACATAAAAGAGGTCTTCAAGGTCTGGATGGAAACACAGGGAACATTAAAACTTGACATCACAGTATAAAGGGGTGTTGTTATAAGGAAATTTATTGTAGTTCAACATTAAATGACCTAATTTATTTATGCTCTTTATTTTCATATAAGAATGTGTACTTGTCGATGACAGGCACTTTGACTTTTCTTAGTATTTACAATTGGAGTATATATGCGGCATACTTAATTGACTATATACAATAAAGCTTTTAATGTAAGGAAAAAAATAGAGAGCAAATAAGGCTGCTCTATTGGCATTAATAATAGACGGTTTGCACATGGGTGTGTTTGTTTACACAGGTGTTTAGGAAATCCAACCTGATTAAATGACGCCACCCTCCACTTATCAAGGTTTATGTAGTATTTCCATTGAGATACGTAAAAAGGCTTGCTTTTCATTGGAGACATACTGGCAAATTACAATCACTTGTCTACCACTCAGGAGAACAATTTTAGTTTGGAAAAGAAAAAAAAATCACCATTAGGCACACAATAGGCTAGCCCTTAAGTTGTTGCATCTTTTAACCTAATAAAGTATATTTACTATATGTGATGTATACATATTGTAATACCTGTCAAATTTTTTTCTTTACTTATCAAGATGACATTGAAAAACAAGAATAGAGTCCTTCAGCAGTGAAACTGGATGTTGCAATCTCTCTTTACATTTTTTTTTTGAAAACTGACAGTTTATTGAATTTCCAATTTTTAACAAATACAGAAAAAAGAACATTAAGGTACAGTAAATGAGGGCAGGCAGTCACAAGCTACTTTACTCCTTATGGCGGGTGGCATATACCAAACGAGCTGTCTATACTTCTATTCAGTGGACTGGTCGCATAGTCCAGACTCTCTGGGTCCATAAATTTTGTAACAGAAATTTGTAACAGAAACATAATATACACCAACTCAGACATTACACCACTACCGATGTACATTTACAGCGGGAATTCAATTCCTGCATTATTCCACTGGCCTAGTTAGTAATCATTCATGTGACTTATGTTAAGATGGATGAGGAGAAAGAGGGAAAATGGGAGAGGAGGATAAAGACATGTAGAATCATGTAAACAGCCCTAGGACAGGAGAAAACGTTAGAGTAGGTAAAGAGAGAGAGAGAGAGAGAGAAGGAAAATAAAGGACGCCCGTCCGACCCCACGCCCCCGCAGCCCTGTCAGTTGGGAATGGGGGCCTCCATCCTATCCCAAAGGTCCCATACCTTGTTATGTTTGTCAAGAGTGTTATTTAAGGAAGCTGTGAGATATTCCATTTGTCTGACGTCTCTGATTCTGGTATGCAACTCAATCAATGAGGGGGTTTCCCTTTTCTTCCATTTTAGAGCTATTAAGCATCACCCGGCTGTCAGCACCTGAGCTAATAGTTTTTGGGAGGATCATGAGAATGAGGTAGGAGGGAGGCCCAGTAGAAATAGTTTGGGGTCTAATGGTATTTGTACCTCAAAAATGGTTTGTAATAAGGCCTGGACTGTTTCCCAATAGTGGACACGTCCAGTAAATATGGAACAGCGTTCCTACTGCACTACTGCAGCGCCAGCAGCGGGAGTCAGCGGAGGAGTATATAGAATGGAGTAGTTCCGAGGTTTGATACCAATGGAGCATAACCTTATATTGGTTTTCCTTATATAAGGTGCATATGGAGCTTTTAGCTGCACGCGACCACACCTGCTGTCATGTCTTTAAAGGTATGGTCTCCCTCAGATTTCTCTCCCATTTATCCATATAAGCATGCCGCGGTCCCTTCAAAGAGGAGTCTGCTATTAGAATTTGGTAGGTGCGTGAGATCATGCCCTTTGGGGACGAGCCCTCCAGACATACTTTCTCGAACTCTGTTAAAGGGGAGAATTATAGGGTCGGCGTAAAAGACTGTGCAAAGTGGCGGATTTGCAGGTATCTATAGAATGCTTGTCTAGGTTAGTCATAAGAATCTTTCAATTCCTGGAATGATCTAAGTGTCCTAGTCCTAGTATCTACCAAGTGGCGATAGTGGAACAGGCCTCTATGAAACCAGTAATGGGACATTCGTGATGTTAGACTATCTGGGACAGTGGGAGTAAACAGAAAGGAGGTGGCCAGGGAGGCTGTGGAGGTCAGTGGATACACCTTTTTGGTGCGGTGCCACAATGTGTGGACGAGCGCTATTGGTCCCAGTGATTGGTATTTACTAAGACTGACATCCGTACTCCATAACATGGAGTTAGGATGCGTTGGCGCCAACCACAACTTCTCGATTTGAGTCCAACGGTTATAGGCGTGTAGCGTACTCCAAGAAGCTATTGGACGGAGTTGGGCTGCTAAGTAATATTTGGCTATATTGCGGAAGACAAGTCCCCCCTGGTTCCGGAGGGCAAATAATACGGATCTGGCTAACCGGTGCCTCCCATAGTTCCAAAATAACTTTATAAGATCACCTTGGAGCGTCCTAAGGTGCGCTGGTGGGATTTGGGATGGGGAGTGTCTCATAAAGGTAGAGAAGTCTGGGAAGGATTGCCATCTTAATGGTTGCTAAAGAGGGACAGCTTTAAAGATTTCCATTTGGTTAGGGATGCCCTAATATCCGTAGATAGCTGAGGGAAGTTAGCTTTATATAGAGTCTCATAGGTCGTGTGAGATGTACCCCCAGGTATTTTAGAGAGGATGACTTCCATTAATAGTTAAATGAGTGAGAAAGGGCTGACAATGTCCTCAGGGCCATATTAAGGGGAAGGGCTTCTGTCTTCAAGTTATTAATTTTGTAGCCCGAGAGGAGGCTATATTTATCTAATTCCTTATGAAGATTTGGCAAGGAGATTTGTGGCGGGGTCAGGGTTAGAAGGACATCATCCACAAACAGGGACACTTTAAAGTCCCTTGTCCGGACCGGGATGCCATGGATGTTTGGATTTCGCCTTATATGGGCAGCAAGGGGTTCGATGCACAATGCATATAAAAGAGTCCCGTTAGTTATGGGTAGTGTTGGAGAGAGGGCAAACTGGGTCCTTACCAGGGTCAGAGGGGATGAGTATATGTGGGAAATAGATTGAAGGAACGAACCCTCCACACCCGCCCTCCGGAGGGTGGCGAACAAGAAGGGCCAGCCCAGCCTATCAAAGGCCTTCTCAGCGTCCAAGCTGAGGAGGAGCGTTTCTGTCTTGTTCGTGTTTGCCACCTCCACAAGGTCAACCACTCTCCTGGTGTTATCCCCTGCCTGTCGACCGGGGATGAACCCCACTTGGTCTTTGTGTATCAATGAAGGCATGAAAGCGTTCAATCTGTTGGCCAATAGCTTAGTAAAAAAATTTAAATCCGAATTCAGGAGAGCTATCGGCCTGTAATTAGGGCACAGAGTGTGGTCTTTCCCAGGTTTGGGAATCATTGTCAGAAAGGATGTTTGCATATCTCTCGGAATGAGTGTTGAGCACATGAAGGCGTTAAATAGGGATGTAATCCGGGGGAGCAGGGTCGGCATAAAAGTTTTGTAGTAGAGGGAAGGTAGACCGTCAGGGCCTTGTTGTTTGGAAGGGCTTTAATTATGTCCTCAACTTCCTCTTCTACGATTGGGTAGTTGAGGCTGGCTAGGTCTTTACATTTTTAAACTCCTGTGCTCTCAGCAGATGGCCAGTCTTGCGGCTTACTTAAGCAGTTAGCTAATCAGGGCTGAAAATCAAAAATGTGTTAAGCAGCAAGAGAGTATTGGTCACTCTAAGTTTAAAAGACTTATATGTGCTGTGATCAACCTACAGTGCACCCGGAAAGTATTTACAGCGCTTCACTTTTTCAACATTTTGTTATTCCAAATTGGATTAAATTCATTATTTTCCTTAAAATTCTACAAACAATACCCCATAATCACAACATGAAAGAAGTTTGTCTGAAATCTTTGCAAATTTATATTAAAAAAAAATAATCACATGTACATAATTATTCACAGCCTTTGCTCCATACGTTGTTGAAGCACATTTGGCACCAATTTGGCGTCAACCTACTACTAATTCCCCCAATACTACCCATAGAATTTGTTCTGTGCTGACTATCTCTACCTCTGTACCTAGTTTAACCACTTCAGCCCTGGAGGATTTGGCTGGCCAAAGACCAGAGCACTTTTTGCGATTCAACAATGAGTAGTTTTAACTAACAATTGAGCGGTCATACAACGTGGCTCCCAAACATAATTGACGTCCTTTTTCCCCCACAAATAGAGATTTCTTTTGGTGGTATTTGATTACCTCTGCGGTCTTTATTTTTTGTGCTATAAACAAAAAAAGAACAACAATTTTGAAAAAAACGCATTTCTTTTTTACGTTTTGTTATAATAAATATCCCCAAAAAATATAAACAAAAAACATTTTTTCCCTCAGTATAGGCAGATACATATTCTTCTACATATTCTTGTTTAAAAAAAAAAAATCACAATAAACGTTTATTGATAGGTTTGCACAAAAGTTATAGCGTCTACAAAATAGGGGATAGTTTTATAGCATTTTTATCATTTTTTTTACTAGAAATGGCAATGATCAGTGATTTTTATTGTGACTGCGACATTATGGCGGACAAATCGGACACTTTTGGCGCTATTTTGGGACCATTCACATTTATACAGCGATCAGTGCGATTAAAAATGAATTGATTACTGTACAAATGTGACTGGCAGTGAAGGAGTTAACACTAGGTGGCGCTGTAGGGGTTAAGTGTGCCCTAGGGAGTGATTCTAACTGTGGGGGGAGGGAATGTGTGTGACACATCACTGATTATCGCTCCCGATTACAGGGACTGTCGGACTCGGACTCGCGGAGCATCCGGCGGGCACACGCACGCACCCGCTAGCCAAGCCTCATGAGATCACGTACAATAACGTGATTTCACACAGCGGAGCCAACCTGCCGCAGTAAAACTGAGGCGGCTGGTCCGCAAGTGGTTAAAAGCCCCTCTAACTTGTCGGCCATCTTCTCTCCCAGTCAATCTGTACTTTCCCCATTTAGGTGCAGTCCATCCCTGCTAAAAAGCTGGTAACCGACTAAGAAGTTGACCCAGTTCTCCAGGAACCCAAACCCCTCCCTTCTACACCAGCTCCTCAGCCACTTGTTTACTTCTCTAATCTCCCACTGCCTTTCTGGTGTGGCTCGAGGTACAAATAGTATTTCTGAGAATATTACCTTGGAGGTCCTTTTCTTCAATTTAGCTCCTAAGTCCCTAAAATCGTTTTTTAGGACACTCCATCTTCCTCTGACTTTGTCATTGGTGCCAACGTGCGTATTATTTATGTAACTAAGACATCGGTAGTTTGTGGTGATTGTTGTTGTATTAGCGCACTTGTTACCAAAACAGTTGAGTACTGTCCGTGATACTTTTTTTATTTGTACATCCAGATTTTCAGGGCAAGCTTTTGGGGTGTACCCCCTTCTTCAAGGTTCATGCAGTACTCGGTATACTATGTCTACATAGATTATTCCAAACTTATGCAAACAGCTTTTTTGTAGAATAAAGGTTTATTGTTTTCACGCAATGAAGCTACAGAAAAGCATTCGAAGCTACATATTTCTTTTAAAAATTATACCACACAGTCACAATACAATGTCAGGGCACAGAAATGATACAGTCACAGTGTATATTATTCAGATGTAAAATTGGGTGCCATAGTGCAAGAAATAGCTAACATGGTTTGTTGTGGCACGTCCCTAACTCAGTGGAAGTCACATACTGTAGCTGTGCATATTTATATTGTCGGCATAGTGCAAGTAAAGAAAGTGGAAAACAAGCAGAAGTGGGAAATAAAGGGAAAAGAGGGGGCATTAATAAGAAAGAATAGAGGATCTAAGGAATGGAAGAGGAGGAAGGACTGGGTAATTGGGACTGTTCGGGGGGGGGGGGGGGGGTATGCAGTCTCATAACATTAGTTCTGACATATGCACTCAAAAAACATCAAAACGAGTCATAATGTGCACTAAACCCAAGAAGATGATCCAAGTGGTCACGTCAATGTATGAAGAGTACCTGTTATAATGTTGTATGGATAAATCTTCCAGACAGTAAGTGGGCCAATTCAACACTCCACTCCACCATAGTGGGGGCAAAAATTGTACCCCCAGTATCCAGGAATTACGTTCCCAGCAGCCAGAAAAAGCAGACAACTTTTGAAACAAGATACTACAGTGTATCTGATTTATTTAACATTTATATATATGACATAATACTTTGATTCACATACTTTCTGCTTGTTAATGACAATGCCAAGCCTGTTGTAATCCACAACACCATCTTCATAATTTCCAATCAGAGATGCTGGTAAAATCCGGTGAGCATCAGTCTTTTTAACTAGCTGTATGACTAAATGAGAAATGAAAGCTTTGGAAACAAGGAGCCTTATCTACAGAACAAAGAAGTAGCAAGTGACAAATCAGAAAACATTCAACTATCTACTTATGCATAGTCATATAATTTATTGTTGAGCTTATGGGTTTGGTTTCTGTTCTGCCTGTTAGGCCTTTGTTCAATAGGTGGAGCCTCTCTTTTAAGTGTTTCCTTGCCTGAAATGTACAGTATATTCTTGGAGATTCTAATAATTTGTTCTAGAATCTGCCTATATTTTATACTACTGTCATTCTGTATAAGGAAGAACATTATGTGCACCCACAGCAGCCTGTTTAACCACTTAAGGACCGCCGTATTGCCATTCTACGTCATCAGAATGGCACAGGCAGGCACAAGCACGTAGATGTACGTGCCTGCCTTCCAGCGGGTGGGGGGTCCGATCGGACCCCCTCCCGCTGGCTACGGCGGTCCGTTTCCCTCCGGGAGCGATCCGTGATGAGGGGATGGCCGTTGGTTTCTGGCCACCCCCTCTGGATCGCTCCTGGCCAATGACGAACTTCCTTCCACTGTGTATTGTTTACACAGGAAGGAGGAAGTGATGTCATTCTCCTCGGGGCGGTCTTTTTGACCGGACTACGATATACTACCCAATAATGATTTTAACCCCCTGATTGCCCCTAGTTAACCCTTTCACCCCCTTTTGCCAGTGTCACTAAGCGATCGTTTTTCTGATCGCTGCATTAGTGTCACTAGTGTCGTTAGGTAGCTAGTTATTTTTTTAGGTTCACCGCCAGGTTTTTATAGCGTTAGGTACCCCCATATACTACCCAATAATGGTTTTAACCCCCTGATTGCCCCTAGTTAACCCTTTCACCAGCGATCACAGTATAAGTGTCACTGGTGACGCTGGTTAGCCAGTTAGTTATTAAGGTTCCCCATCAGGTTTTTATATAGCGCCAGGGACCCCCATATACTACCTAATAAAAATTTGAACCCCCTGATTGCCCCTAGTTAACCCTTTCACCACTTATCACCGTATAAGTGTTACGGGTGACTCTGGTTAGTTTGCTTTTTATAGCATCAGGGCACCCACCATTTATTACCCAATAAAGGTTTAACCCCCTGATCACCCGGCGGGTGATATCAATTAGGATTTAGGGTCAGGGTCTGCGTCGCCCCAGGCAGTGCTAGGTTAGTGCCAGTACCGCTAACACCCACACGCAAAGCATAAACCTCCTGTAGTGGTATAGAATCTGAACAGATCAATATCTGATCTGATCAGATCTATACTAGCATCCCCAGCAGTTCAGGGTTCCAAAAAAACGCATTGTTAGCGGGATCAGCCCAGATACCTGCTGGCACCTGCGTTTTGCCCCTCTGCCCAGCCCACCCAAGTGCAGTATCGATCGATCACTGTCACTTACAAAACACTAAACACATAACTGCAGCGATCGCAGAGTCAGGCCTGATCCCTGCGATCGCTAACAGTTTTTTTGGTAGCATTTTATATTTAAATCCGGAAAGCAGTGCTTGGTTTTCGGGGTCTCGTATGTGGCTAGGCTCCCAAAAAGTCCCCCACATGTGGTATCCCCGTACTCGGGAGAAGCAGCAGAATTTATTTTGGGGTGTAATTTGACTTATGCCCATAGCATGTGTGAGCAATATATCATTTAGTGACAACTTTGTGCAAAAAAAAAAAGTTTGTAATATTCTCGCAACTTGTGGCAAAATATAAAATTTTCCATGGACTCAACATGCCTCTCAGTAAATAGCTTGGGGTGTCTACTTTCCAAAATGGGGTCATTTTGGGGGGTTTTGTGCAATTTTGGCATTTTATGGCCTTCGAAACTGTGATAGGTAGTGAGGAGTGAAATCAAAAATTTGCACCCTTAGAAATACTGAAGGTGGTGATTGGTTTTCGGGGTGCCGTGCGCGACTAGACTCCCAAAAAGTCCCACACATGTGGTATCCCCATACTCGGGAGAAGTAGCGGAATATATTTTGGGGTGCAATTCCACATATAACCATGGCATGTGTGAGCAATATATCATTTAGTGACAACTTTTTGTAAAAAAAAATTTTTTTTTTATTTTTTGTCATTATTCAATCCCTTGGGACAAAAAAAAATATTCAATGGTCTCAACATGGCCCTCAGCAAATAGCTTGGGGTGTCTACTTTCCAAAATGGGGTCATTTGGGGGGGTTTTGTGCCATCTTGGCATTTTATGGCCTTCAAAACTGTGATAGGTAGTGATAGGTAGTGAGGAGTAAAATAAAAAATGTATGCCCTTAGAAATCCTGAAGGCGGTGCTTGGATTTCGGGGTCCCGTATGGGGCTAGGCTCCCAAAAAGTCCCACACATGTGGTATGCCTGTACTCAGGAGAAGCAGCAGAATGTATTTTGGGGTGTCATTTCACATATGCCCATAGCATGTGTGAGCAATATATCATTTAGTGACAACTTTGTGCAAAAAAAAAAGTTTGTAATATTCCCGCAACTTGTGGCAAAATATAAAATATTCCATGGACTCAACATGCCTCTCAGTAAATAGCTTGGGGTGTCTACTTTCCAAAATGGGGTCATTTTGGGGGATTTTGTGCTATTTTGGCATTTTATGGCCTTCGAAACTGTGATAGGTAGTGAGGAGTAAATTCAAAAATTTGCACCCTTAGAAATCCTGAAGGTGGTGATTGGTTTTCAGGGTGCCGTGCGCGAATAGACTCCCAAAAAGTCCCACACATGTGGTAGCTGCCAGTCTCTAATAGAGTTTAACAGGCTGTTGGCAGTGGGGCTGGCCTGGACCTCTAAGTTTAGCTAAACTCCAAACCCTAATGCACAGGGGCCTAAAATACCAGTATTGGAGTTTTCTGTGTATTGAACTTGTGGAACTACAAGAACTACTCTTGAAGTATCCCTGCTACTGATATTGTTGTACTGTGATAGACTGTATTTGATTTCTACCTTGCGCAAACACCTGCTTTCTGCAACCTGTGACTGCACACATTTATGCCAAATTAAACTTTTCAAATACTATATACCACATAGACATGTATATAAGTATAAGAATGTAAAAAAAGTGTATATATATATATATATATATATATAGATAGATAGATAGATAGATATATATATATATATATATATATATATATATATATATATATATTATGAATACACCAATATTAAAATATTCACATAAAAATAGTGCTGATATTCCCCCATATTTCCACATACAGATAGGGTTGCCACCTGTCCAGGATTCACCCGGACAGTTTGGGTTTTGAATCATGTGTCCGGGTTTCAGTCCGTCTGAAACCCAGACACAATATTCAGACAGAAATGTGACTTAAAATAGGACCTGATAAGAGAGTGAGAGGGAAATATATGCACAGCATTACTATTCTCTTTGGAGCGCCTAAAGGTGTCCCAGGTCTGTTAAATCCTATAGTATATATAAAAATAAAAATTTGTGGTGCGCCGCTAAAGTGTTCGGTTTTGGCTTGAAGAAAAAGTGGCAACTATGTTCCTTGTATGTCCATGATATGCAGGTTCAACATGTGTTTCAAATTAACTTCTTCCTCAGGGGCTTGAGGGTAATTAGGCCCTTTTCACACCGGGGCGGTGCGGGCATCGGCGGTAAAGTGCTGCTATTTTTAGCAGCGTTTTAGCGGAGGTCTGCGGCCGCTAGCGGGGTGGTTTTAACCCCCGCTAGTGGCCGAAAAAGGGTTAAAACCGCCCGCAAAGTGCTGCTGCAGCGGCGCTTTGCCAGCGGTATAGCCGCGCTGCCCCATTGATTTCAATGGGTAGGAGCGGTTTAGGAGCGGTGAATACACCGCTCCTTTCACCGCTCCAAAGATGCGGCTAGCAGGACTTTTTTCACCGTCCTGCTAGCGCACCGCTCCAGTGTGAAAGCCCTCCAGCTTTCACACTGGAGTGAAAGGGGCAGTTTTTTTCAGGTACTACACAGGCGCTATTTTTAGCGCTTTAGCGCCTGAAAACCGCCCCAGTGTGAAAGGGGCCTTAGAGAATGGTGAGAACAATTCTTATCAGCCAATTGAGTAAAAGAAATTCCAGTCAAACAGGCTATCACAGGTAGTTGCAGAGGAGGGTGCAGACCCCACCAGCCTTATGTTTCCTGCCCTTCTTATAGGAAACATAAAGTTGGTCCAGATAGTCCTACTAAATACCAGGTACAAACTACTATCTGGCCTTAGTCACTCCCATGGTCTTTGTGAGGTTTGCACCCTCCTCAGAGACTACAGATGATAGCATGTTTGACTGGAATTGCTTTCACTCTACCTAATTGGCTGATAAGTATTGTATCTACCATTCTTTATTCCCTTTCAAGCCCTTGAGGAATAAGTTCATGTGAAATGCATTGGATTGTTTCCACATACTGAACCTGCATATCATACAAAGGACATATTAATATATATGTGGGAATATGGGGGGAATTAATTGGTGATTGTACACAATGGGAATATCAGCCATTTTTATGTGAATATTTTAGCTGTATTAATAAAATATACCATATATAAATGTAAACATATTCCTGTCTATGTATTAAATAGTGGCTGAAAAGTTCCATATGGTGAATGTTGGTGAAAATGTAGGGTATAATCAGGGATCTTGGAACTTAGATCCACCACTTCCTATATGAATGTTACTGCACACAAGCATAGCAACATGTCTCATAAAGACCTGTGCATTCACTAGAGACAGACCCTCAAGACCCCCAATCTGCAACATGTAGAGGTATCTGATATGACTGGAAATCCATCTGATCTGTGCATTGCATAACCGCTGCTGATGAAACATGTGATTTTGCATCTCACTTGTAAGCACAAAAAGAGCTTGGTTTCATGGTTAGTAAGGTTGAATAAAGACACCAGTCCATCCAGTTCAACCTGAGCGAGTGTCTACAATTGCCCCTGTACATTGCACACTTACATTGGTCCCTACCCTCAAAGAGCCTACACAATCCAAGGTTCCCATTCATATACTAGAGCCAATTTTGGACAGAAGCCAATTAACCTACCTGCATGTCTTTGGATTGTGGGAGGAAACCGGAGTACCCGGAGGAAACCCACGCAGCCACAGGGAGAACATGCAAACTCCAGGCAGGTAGTGTCGTGGTTGGGATTTGAACCAGCGACCCTTCTTACTGCTAGGTGAGAGTGCTAACCACTACACCACTGTGCTGCCCTTATAAAAGCTATAAGAGATTGAATGAAAAATATTCTTCTCTTATCAAAATGAAATGTCTCCGTACAGTTGGAGTGGAAATTCTTAATTCCAGAAGGGAATATCCGAGGGACATGGGAAGATGGTTGCCCAAACTCTACTGATTTTCCAAAATAGACCTCTAGTTTTTGTACGCCAGGAGTAAGAACTTCAGAAACAAAAAATAATGTATTCATACACAAATTTTTATTTATTCTGGTTAGAGTTGAATCCAACCATCCACGGAGGGGATGCATCAGCACACCCAGATCCTTAGCCAAAATAGCAATGTATGCAATCCAAATAGTCTGATAATCAACAGATCAAGGTGTTCCAAAGAATAATCCCCCTATCAATTCACATCAATCTGAGGTCATACTGTACAAGTGACATTACACAAGACAATCATTGTAATCCGTCTGCATTGACCATTACTGTAAAATCATTCAGAAAGAATGGTTCAAAAGAATGGTATTGCAATGCTCCTTACTGCACTATAGCCATTCGCCATGGCACTTATTAATAAGATTATTCACATAAACTGAATTATTTTATAGCTATAAAATAAAAATTGAGAAGATTTTACGTTCCCTTGACTAGTGAATAGGTTCCATAATTGCTCAGTGATTTTGGGACTTTTTATACCTGCACATTGCATTTAATTACAGATCAGTGTTTTAGCCTGTTCTGGCATGTATACTTATTTTTCTGCTTGAGTATACATAAATGGATGATTTCCTGAGCAAATGCCCATTGTTAAGGGAGCAAACATAATAAAGATGGTGTAATAAGGTTCTGGCTTAGATTTTTTTTTTTCAAGAGTAAGAGTAATTCAATTACCTAACTATGTTAGAGAGAAATGGTTTGCATTAACCACTGCAAAAAAAATTTGTCTTGACATGAATACATTGTTTCACAGAAATGTAGATCAATGTACATTAAAGATCACTGTGGCTTGAATGGCAGCCACAGATGTCACCACAATGTTTTGAAATGTAGAAAAAATGATAATTTAGGCATATTTAAACTAGTCATGTAGGGTAGATATGACTGATGGCTCTTATACACACAGCTATATAACAATTATGGCAATTCTTTTCCCTTTTAATAGGTATAGTAATGAAGATTTGTAACCCCTTCATAATTATTTGAATTCCTCAATGTTGTTGTAAGATTTAGAAAAAGTAAAGCTTTTTTGAAAATGCATATATGCATTGAACCAGTCCAAAATAATCTGCAAATAATAAGAGGACCATAAGGGTTAATCAGTTGTAGCCAGCTAAGTATGGATTTAAAATAATAATTTCTAGATAGGTCAGTAAATCCTGCTCATTGATGTGAATCTTAGAATACTGATATTTGAAATATCCCGCTGCCTGGCTGCTGTAATAAAAACACTCATCAGATCTGAACCCATACCTTATTATTTTCTTCCCAGAGCTACCTGTGCATTCTTTATAGTAATAGACAAAGCCACCAAAAGGGCCCAGTGCAAAAACAATTTCTGGGCACCTCCAAACTACAACTGCCCAATAGTGACAAGCCAAACATACCCAGGTTCTGTTTGAGGCAGGTTCAGTAAACATTACTAAAGTTCGGGTGCCAAATCCAAACCCTATTGAAGTCAATGGGAGCCAAATGTTAGAAAAATACAGTAATGGACATTTTGTATGGTTTTAAGGCAAGGAATTGTCAAATAAATGTCTTTCAGGGCTGGACGCTGTCCTGGGGAAGATGTACCAAAGCAAAATGTTTTGATTATTCTGTCTGGCTGAGGGCGGCTATTTTAGTAACCTAAAGTTAAACATTAAAAAATTCTAAATTCCTTTAACCTGTTTCCGTCCACGCTATAGCCGAATGATGGCTACAGTGCGGACCTACATTTCCGGGAGGCCGTCAATAGACGTCCTCCTCTTTACACGCTCTCCATGTGCACTGTGATCACCGAGTCAATGAGATAAGGGTGATCACAGATCAGAGTAAGGGGTTGATCCCGGCCCCTTACCACATAATCAGCTGTCAGCCAATGACAGCTGATCACCTGATGTAAACAGAAGAAGTGTGAGGAGAAAAAAAAGCAGATCACCAGCTTCTGTGTAAGGGACATCAGTCCAGAAGAGAAAGATGTACAGCCGCCTTAGCTGTGTCAACCAGTACTGCCTGCCAGTGCCCACACAGTGCATATCAGTGCCCACCAGTGTATAATAATGCCACCAATCAGTGCCCACAAGTGCCACCTATCAATACCCAAGAGTGCCACCTATCAATGCCCAGTGGTTTAATCAACGCCTCATCAGTACCACCTAGCAGTGCCACCTCTCAGTGCCCACCAGTGCCACCTTATCAGTGCCCACCAGTGATGCCTCATCAGTGTCCACCAGTGCCGCCTTATCAGTGCCCATCAATGCAGCCTATCAGTGTAGCCTCATCAGCGTACATCAATGAAGAAGAAAAATTACCTGTCTTCAAAATTGAAAAACAAAACATAAAACTGTTTTGTATTTTTATTCCAAATTTTCAGTCATTTTAATTTTTTTAACAAAAAAATAAAAACCCCAGAGGTGATCAAATACCACCAAAAGAAAGATATATTTGTGGGGAAAAAAATTATAAAAATGTAATTTGGGTACAGTGTAGCATAACCGCTCAATTGTCATTCAAAATGTGACAGTGCTGAAAGCTGAAAATTGGTTTGGGCAGGAGGGGGGTTTAGGTGCCCAGTAAGCAAGTGGTTAAATACCATGCCTGGGAGATGTTCTGACCCTTCCTGAGAAGTGGCACATTTATGCGGTGTATACAACCTCCTACAGCAAAACACATTTAAAAACAAGAAATAAAAGAAAATAGAAAAAAGTGTGTTCAAACTGTTGACAAAATAAAAGCTTTGTTCTTCTGTTTGTAAACAAGGCAGCCAGCTATTACCTTCATCTATACCAGACCTTTATAAAAAAAAACGGCATTACCATCATTATAGGATCATGTTTATAAATGGTCAATGATGTCACCGGTAGAATCCTCCCCTTTGTTTATATCAGCTGTCATATCCTGGAGCTGTCATTGGTGGGAGTGACAAGACAGGAACAGACGTGTGTCGATCATCTGCGTTTTTTTATTTTGTAATTGACGTGAATCAGGCAATGTGATTGACAATGGATGTACATCTTGGGGCATTTTTGGAGTCTTTCTATTATAAAAGTATTTGTCAAATACCCCATCCCCTTTCTTTTCTTTTGTTCTGTTTTCCTCTTCCTACTGTACATCTCAAACATTTCTGTCTCTAACTTACCATTCCCTATCACCCTTTCCCCGCTTCCCTACACCAGTCTTGTGAAAACCATTTAAAGTGTTTAACGGAATTGATTGTGATTCTAGTACAGGAAAGATAGTTTCCTTTTTTTCTTTTTTGTATTCCTGTTTGGATACTCAAGCTGTTTCTTGTTCCTTTTGCTATTTCTAGTATGAAATTTATGAATTTTTTTTATTGCAACGTTGCAAGTCACTTTGACACAATGCTGATATGTATTTTGGCTTTCCAAGGAAGCATATGAGTTCAATATGTACATTCCGGGGTGGTTTGTAAGTAAGCCATAAACAACTCATCCAGCTTTAAAATACATGACTGACATTTCTTTGATGATGCTTGTATGCGAAAGATTGCATTGATTACATCTGATATTCTAACTGTTGTATGATACACTTCATTGCAATTCTTAAACAAAATAGACAAAAAAAAGTACAAAAACTGTGTCCATCTTTTTTTACTCTTTGCTCTGTACCCCTCACTCTTTCACTTGGGGGGGGGGGGGGTATATGGGTGCCCCTATTGTTAAAAGGGGCTTCCAAATTTCAATAAGCCCCTTGCTTGCAGAACCCAATAACCACCAGGCCAGGGTTGAGAGGAACTGGCATAAACTTGAGCAAGTAAGGTAATTCCCCCCATGTTGAAAAAACGTAGCTTGTCTCCTTTTCTTACATGGCTGGGGATTCCTGGCCTACATGGTGAATGCGGCTGATGACATCTCTGGCTGTTAAGGACTCGGCAGTGCCTGCATCCACCAGCGTTCTTAGGAACCATTGCCAGCTGAAAGCTGTTATGTATAATTGCAGTAGAATTACTGCTGTCATACATGACATTCCACTATCACCAGCCAAAGCCTGTAAGCTCATTCCTATTGCCCAATTGCAAACACATGTCCAAGATAGATAGATAGATGTAGGCGAAGATGCACAGTAGTCTTTGCGATACCCTAAATTCTCATGCTTCATAATATGCAACTTGGGTCAGAGAGTGGACTCATCATTCCCCTCTGGTCTAAAAGATATATCAGTTGGAACTGGGAGAAGCATTTTGCATTTTTCATTATCAGTCAGTATAAACGGTAAGCCCGTGAAACACCAGCAAGCAGCGGAAGGGGGGATGTTTTTACCAGTGCCTGAGAAACAATCTGATGGTGTGGCTGGCTGGTCACAGAGGCTACCAGAGAATAGATAGTCTTTGATCTCCTCCATGGCCTTGGAGGATCGGAGAAATGTCATGATGTCACTTCTGGTCTAGGGTGGAAGTAAACAATTTTTTGGGGTTTTATAAACCAAAGTAGGAGACCCATTTTGAGTGAGAGGATATAGTATTTTTTGATATATCAAGATATATCAAGATTTCCATGTCAGTTTCACTCTACTTACTCTACATACGCACGAGGTGTGAGTGTTCTGATCTCTCGTTCCTTACAGTTCCTTACGGTTCTCATGCAAACAGTGTTTTAAAGACTACGTAGATCGCTATATTATGTTACTATGTTCACTAAATGATATACATTTTTTGTTGGTGAATGTATATATTCCCCCTCGTTATAATGTTGAAGTGCTGAACACTGTTTCTAAAAAAAATGGCACAATGGCCATTGGTGATTGGGGGATGCCATTAAGGATTATGTATGAGAAGTAATGTTTAAAGAAATCTCCAGAATTAAGAGTTCATCAAGGCAACGAGAGTAGGAAGTAATGCAAATGATGAATCAGGCAGAGCAGGAATTTATCACGGACCCTACCAAAGAGAGGCGGTTAGCTTGGCGTGTAGAGAAATATGTGCAGCGCTCACAATTGTGTCCAAAAAAATATAAAAACAGGATGAGATTGATTAGTGAATAATCTAATCCAAATAATGATATAAATCACGTGAGGATGCAATAATGCAAAAAAACATGTAAATGTGAACAAGAAACAAATACAAATAATGTGGATGGTGCTCATAAAACACAGTAAATTATAGGACTAAGTCCATATATTGACCCCAAAAATACATAGGAAAAGTTCTTATGGTGAACTCTTCCCAAGAAAAACACAATAAGGTACTCTTACCGACTTGGGTGGACGCACGTATCATATGGTAGTGAGTCAAACAGGCTTGTCACTCCAAAGGAGTATTATGATAGGCAATCCCAAAGAGTATGACCAGACGAGACCAACGACCCGTGGTAGATATAAATGATGTCACATAGGATGCGGTGGTGGACGACTCCAAGCGTGGGACCAAGCGTAACCAGAAAAAATCTTACAAAGACTTGCAAGACAATAAAAAGTGATCACAAATATAAAAATGTATAAAAAGCAATGTGGGTGGCATAAATGTGTAAGCCCGATGTGTTTCGACACATGGGTCTTCAACAGGGGCATCAAAGTATCCCACCACATTGCTACTAAATTTATAGCGTTGGTAAGATGAAGGGACCACCCCCATCATAACGAACAGGAAGTGATGCAGGTGGCGTGTGTTCCAAGCCTCACAATCACTTCCGCTTGTGATATAAACAATCAGATAGTTGGGGCAAACCCTTTCACCCTCATATATCATCTACGGCCAAACAGGACGCCAATCGCCACAAAGGTAATTCAAGATCTGTGGTAAGGGGGGGGCGTGGCCGGATGTAGACCGAGGAGGACGTGTGGTGCTGGAGCTCCTGCCATCCTGATTGTTAATCCTGTGCCATCCTTCGCCTGTCTGCCCTTAGGGACGGCCAAAGTGTTTCTTATCCGCTGCTGACATTCCGCTGGGCTGCGGGGAGACGTTCGTGGAGCGGCGAGCGGTGTCCCAGGCGGCCTCGAGGCTTGCGGCCTAGCTGCTCTGCGGTGTCCGGCCGCCATCTTGCGGCCTGTGGAGCCTCCGGACCTGCCGCGGTGGAGTGCCGAGTGCGGGGATCGGCCGCACGGGCGCGCTTCACGAAGGGGAAGGGGAACCATCCTTGGGCCTCACTGCCGAAAACGGATGCTGTGAGGGCCACGATCCGTCCCAAACGGCCGCGCAGCGGCGCCTGCATTGCGGGGAGGACTGTCTGCTGTGTGGGGGCCCTGTGTTCACTTTGCTGGCCGGTGAGTCTTTAACTGGGGGGCATTGCTCCTTGCACGAGAAGCGGTGGAGAGAGGAGAGGGGGAGAGGGTAGCAGCCCTGGTGACATTTTCTGCTGCTTAACCTGCTGCACAGCTGCCTTGCATTGACTGTCTGTCTTAAAGGGCCATACTCCACCTTCCCTGTATCTGGCAAGACTGTATGCTTTCTGTCCAATTCTGTTTATGACAGTGAGTGGCTCCTGGGCTACAAGAATTGTGTTGTTTTTTGTCATAATCATTCACTGATACATCCCAGTGGTTACCTATCCTTAAAGGGCCGCACCACCCTCTCTACTCACCAGTGTATTTACAGCCAGCTTACTCGCTATCTTTTCCTCATGCCCTCCAAAGGCAAGTCTGCAGCTAAGAAAGCAGCGTTACAGCCTGCGCAGACCCCTGGTGACTTTCTAAATCAATTTAAGGCTCTCATGGCAGATATGGAGCAGGCGGCCCCACCAGAGGCTAACGCATCTGCACCCACGGCACCTTCCACTAATGATACCACAGTTATTCTTGCAGCGATTGAGCAAAGCAGAACTTCATTGTTGGTGCGTATAGATCACCTAGCAGAGGAATGCAACCTTATAAGAGCAGATTTTGATAAATTCCGGGGCAGGCTCTCGGAGACTGAATCGCGCATCTCTGCGACGGAGGACACCACTAACCGCCACGATGTGGCCATCCAAGCACTGCAGCGCACGGTCCAGACTCTGGTGGCCAAGTCCGATGACGCCGAAAACCGCCTGCGCAGAAACAATGTCAGGGTCTTGGGCCTACCGGAGGGGGCGGAAGGGGACCGTCCGGCTGAATTCGCTGAAGGTTTCTTCAAATCGTTGCTTAATCTGACTGATGTCCCTCCAACGTATGTGGTCGAGAGAGCTCACAGGGTCCCGACAAGTCGGGGTCCTCCGGGGGCCCCCCCCAGACCGTTTTTGGTACGCTTTCTCAATTTTCGGGACCGGGATCGGATCCTACGTGAGGCCCGCCAACATCAGACTCTGCCTTTTGAAAACACAGTGGTGCACTTGTATCCTGATTTCTCTGCGGATCTTCAGAGACGACGCAAGACCTTTACAGATGTCAGAAGGAGGCTCCGTGAGCGTGAGATGAAATATTCTATGCTTTATCCCAGCCGGTTACGGGTGCAACATGGAGGATCGGTGAAATTCTTTGAGTCTCCCGCAGAAGTGGATCAATGGCTGCAATCTCTGTAACTGGCCTGCCATGACACTCCTGATCATTAAGTGGCGGTTTGATTTGTAGCTGCTTACTCCTCTTTTTTCTTTTTCTTCTTCGTGGTTGCCGTGTATGGTTGGTACCCCCAGTCGGGGGGGCCTGCCCTCTCTACACTGATGTCCCTGGCTGGAATATCCTTGATTTCTACCAAGAAGCATGACGCACTTTGGCCAGGGTGGGGGGCGGCGGTCGGAGGCAGCTTCTTCCATACATTTTCCTGCAGGCTCCCTTCCTCGGGTGGGGCAGCCTGTCATGGTCGCCTCTATCTTTTTTTTTTTTTTTTTTTTTTTTTTTTTTTTTGTGCTTACCCCCATCTGGGCGGCACGGGCTTTCCGGATACCCGTACTGAGGGTCGGACGGGCTGTGAAGGGAGTTGGAGCTCCAGGCACATGAACACTATTTCCGTGTTATTTTGGACTCTTGACCCCTCTTTTTTCTTGGTTATAGGGGTTTTCTTACTTTTTGTCTTGTGGTCCTTTTTGACCCATCAAGGCTATGCCTTCCGGGACTGTTTTTGGACTCAGTTTGGGGTTAGGCTGCGTGTACATGTTTTTTTGTGTTGTTACACGGCAGCAGGGTGTTTTTGGGGTTTACGGGGTAATGGGTGTAATAGGTGCAGCCCTCCAAGGTAAATGGTTTATCTATATGTTTGATGTTGTCTCTGAATTCAGTCTGCCGGTGTATGTATTACTGCTTTTGTTGGTACTGTATCCACCGTCTAACGAGTTATATGGGGAATGATGGCGGGATCGGGGTTTAATGTAATTTCATGGAATGTTAGAGGTCTTAATGATAAATTCCGTAGAGCATTAATGTTTCAATATCTAAAAACGTTCCATCCTCATGTGGTGTTTTTGCAGGAGACGCATTTGGATGGGAGCAGGGTGCTGGCCTTACGCAGAGCCTGGGTGCAGAGAGCGTTACATGCTACCTACTCTACCTACTCCAGGGGAGTATCAATTTTAATCAGTAAGGCGGTACCGTGCACCATTCACCATGTGATCTCAGACCCGGGTGGTAGGTTTTTGGTGGTTGTGGCGGATGTGGGTGCGTGCAAAATGGTATTGGTGAATGTGTATATCCCACCCCCCTTTCAGATCCAGATCCTATATGACCTTTTGGGTAAACTGGCGCCTTATATGCATCTCCCTCTCCTTATAGCCGGGGACTTTAATGCTATCCTCTCTACTGCCTTGGACTCGTCCAACGCCTCTAGGGTGGCGTCGGCCGATCTCTCTGCCTGGGCGGAGGTTGCTTCCCTGACGGAACTTTGGCGTTGGAAAAACCCTGTCACCAGAGGTTACTCATATTTGTCTAAAACTCATAAATCCTCCTCGAGAATTGATTTAGCATTTGCAAATACTTCTATGCTGCAATTAGTGGGGGGGGCACAATATCTAGCGGGGGGTATTTCAGACCATTCGCCTTTGTCAATTCATATAGGATCCGCTGTTGGTCCTACGGGGAGGGGGTGGAGATTAAACCCGGGGTGGTTGGAGGTGGAGGAGGTGTCCTCTCATGTAGCGCCACACTTTGCACATTATTGGGAGGATAACGAGGGGTCTGCCGACGCCGCCATAGTTTGGGATGCTTTTAAGGCCTGCATGCGGGGGCACTATATTTCAGCCATTAAACAGGCCCGCAGGTCCCATAATCAGATAGATCAGGAGTTGCAGGACAGGGAGAGGGTGTGTGCTATGGAGCACGCGAATAATCAGTCTGATGTCACTTATGGCGCACTGCTGGAGGCAAGGCGTGCTCTGGCACTTCATTACTCTGATCTAACACACACATCTAGGACAAAAATGGCTGAATCCATCTTTGAACAAGGGGATAAGAACGGTAAACTGTTGGCCATGCTGGTGGCTGAGCAACGGGTACAGACTAATATCCCCTGTATCAAGAACACTCAGGGTGACTTGTTGACAAACCCGACGGACATACTGGACACATTTGTGGAGTACTACAGGACTCTGTACGCACCCATTCCGACTTATGACATGGCGGAGTTAGACGGGGTGTTGGCATCGTTGCAGATACCGAGGCTGTCTGAGGCGGATAGGGACTCTTTGGAGGCTGCCATAACGACGGAAGAAATTGAAAAAGCTATTAGGTCCTTTCCTCCCCGTAAGTCCCCAGGGCCTGACGGCTTCTGCATAGAGTGGTATAGACAGCATCTTGAAGAATTGGTTCCTAGACTAAAAAACCTATATGACTACTGTTTAGAGCACAGGTGTCTCCCGGCTTCTTTGCTGGAGGCACAGGTGATCTTGCTGCCGAAGCCGGGCAAGGACCCCCTATTATGCTCGTCATATCGACCGATTGCACTGCTGAACCAGGACTTAAAAATCTTAACCAAGGTACTGGCTACCCGACTCTCTCAGGTTATCACGACTCTGGTGGATATAGATCAGACGGGTTTCATACCGCAGAAATCTACTGATACTAATCTACGCAGATTGTTTGCCCACCTACAGATTGAACATGCAGACAGGGGATCTAGAGTGGTAGTTTCCCTGGATATGGCCAAGGCCTTTGATTCAGTAGACTGGCAATACATGTTGACAGTTCTGCGGAAAATGGGCTTTGGGGAGATCTATGTGACCTGGATCTCTTTGCTTTACAGTTCTCCACGGGCGGGTATCAAGATAGCTAACTCAGTTTCACCCCAATTTGGCGTTCGCAGGGGCACACGTCAGGGGTGTCCATTATCCCCATTCTTATTTGCTTTGGCGATAGAACCGCTGGCTATAGCCCTGAGGCTATCACCTGGGGTGGGAGCACTGGAGGTGGGGGGCATTAGGGAATGTGTAGCGCTGTATGCAGACGACATGCTTCTCTTCTTGAAGGATGCAGGGCCATCTTTAGAGGCGGTGTTTGGGGTGCTCGACAAATTTGCTGAGTTCTCCGGGCTCCGGGTCAATTGGGAGAAATCCAACGTGCTGGCTATTGACGAGGAGGCGCGGGAGTCGGCGACTACTAGGGTTTCCATCGCCTGGGTGCAAGAATTTAAATATTTGGGAGTGAGAGTCTCACCAAAAGTGGGCGACTTTATGTCTCTGAATCTCCTTCCCTTGCTGGCCAGGGTGAAAGGACAGCTGGATGCTTGGAAGCATCTGCCGCTGTCCCTCATCGGTAGGGTTAATTTGCTCAAAATGAAGGTTCTGCCTGTTTTCCTTTACCTTTTACGTAATTCCCCTATTTGGGTTCCTTGCTCTTTTTTCCGGAGGGTTAATAGTCTCTTCGGATCCTTTTTATGGGCCGCTGCGCACCCCCGCATAAGTCTCCGGGTTTTGCAAGAGCCATGGGGTCAAGGTGGCTTGGCATTGCCGGATCTTTTTAAATATTATTTGGCTGGGCAAATGGTGGTCGCTAGACGGTGGCTGACACGGGAGGATGGGGATTCGGCGAATGTACTGGAGGCGGCCCTTTTGGGCTCCTATGAGAGCCTGTCTTATCTGGTGTATAGAGGTTCCGGGGCCTCACTAGCTCTGACGGCCTCTATGCGGGCAACGATACGGGCCTGGGAAAAAGCGCAGACTTTGTTGAAACAGCCGGAGGGGAGTTGGTCTCCTGACACTCCTCTATGGTTTAATCCTAAATTGCCACATTTTGGGGGCATACCAGATCCGGTGATATGGGCCAGGGTGGGCGTTAAGCAACTGAAGCATGTGGTGAGTGGGGGGCAGCTCCTGACGTTTGATCAGCTTAAGGTTAATCATGATCTTCCAAACTGGTATTTTTTTAGATACCTGCAGTTGCGGCACGCTTTTCTCTCTCAGTTCGGTCCTGGGGTTTTGCGGGTGGGAGTCTCGCCTTTGGAGACTGTGCTGCGGACAGAGGACCTGGAAAAGCCTCTCTCCGTTGTGTATGGCATGCTGTTCCCGGACAGGCCGAAGCCTGTTCAGAACTGTAGGGAGGTTTGGAGTGCTTTAATACCTGACTTTGGAGGGGAGGATTGGGACGACATGTGGGGACACCCGTTTCAGACCCTAGTATCGACTAGAGACAGACTTATCCAGTTTAAATTTCTGTATAGAGTATATTATACCCCAGCCAGACTGGCTAGGATTTACGGTACTGGCGCGGGGGGGTGCTGGCGCTGCACAGCTGACCGAGCTGATTTTGACCATGTGTTTTGGCAGTGCCCGCGGATTGAGGAGTTCTGGAAGGGAGTGACACAGGTTATACAATCTGTCCTGGTGGTGCCGATTCCAGTCACAGTTGCGGTATGTTTGCTCGGACTGGTGGAGGGGTTGGCACCTCGAAGGGCACAGAGGACTCTGATTTCTCTGGCGCTGTTCTATGCACGCAAAGCTATCCTGTTGTGTTGGAAGAAACCCGAACCTCCTACGGTTTCTTATTGGAAAGGTTTAATTAATAAAGCTTTGCCATTATACAAAGCCACCTATCTTAGCAGAGGGTGCCCTAACAAATTTGAGAGGGTGTGGCGGTGCTGGCTTGATGCCGCAGATACTGTGAATTAATTGCTAGGCGAGGGGTTTTCTCCTTGTGGGTCGGGCAAGGGGCGGGGCAGGGAGGTGCTTTCCCTCGGATTGGTTACATCCCCATTTTAAGTGGTTCTTTATTTAGTTACGGTACGGGCTATGTGTTTCTTATATATGTGGTACTGTTGATGTTTTTAGACTGAACTAAGCGGAAGGATGGAGGGCTGCACAGGCGGGAGGTTGGTTGGGTGGGGGGAGGTGGAGGGTGGAAGGGAGGGGGGGGGGGGGGTTGGGAAGGTTTTTTGGGACCGTTTGGTATGTTTGTTTGTTATTAATGTATTGAAAACCTTTAATAAAAATAAATAAAAAAAAAAAAAAAAGATCTGTGGTAAGCCGACATATTGACACTGAACCAGCAGCACCCATCCAAGCCTCACTATGGAACTCAAAGGACTGGAACATGACGTAATTTCAGGTATCGATCTAAGTGCAAGGCAGAGCTCCAAGCCTCACTTTAAAACAGGGAAGGTTAGAGCACGGCGTCACTTCCAGAATACCAATAGATCATGTGGTGCTCTCTCTGCCAATCGGCGTTCTGGACAATCAGCGTTCAAACCCTGCGAAACTCCACACTGAGAGCAGCGACATCATGTCCAATGTTGCACGGATCACATACTGCCCAATCAATCGTTCACCCCTACATATATTAAATTATCTCCCGATGTGCGTCATACGTGTCCCAACCCATAACCAGGGTAAGAACAACGCCACAGCACCATCAGGAAAGGGGAAAACATGACAAAGTCGCTTCTGCGAGGTGGAACTGCTCATTGAGTGCAACATATACACAATATTATTAGAAAACAACAGGGAAAAATCTAAGTAGCACAGCACCACAGAAAAACTTCGCCAAATTGTGCAGAGCCTCAAATGACCAAGGACCCCACACAAACACGGGGTCACAAGTCATAGCTCAATCACATGGGGCACAATATAATGAATGCCCAGAAAATATATAGAACCTTATCTTTAACAAAAGCAGAAAATACTAGATTTTTTCAAAGACAAAAACATTATGAGGCAGGGGAGCAGGTAGAGCATATACTGGCTGTTATAGCTTGAGCCCAAGAGGTCCTGATAGCTATTGCAGCAATTAAAATACAAGGGGGTGATAATGTACGACACAAGTGGTATTCAGAGGATATTTGTTGATTTTTATACCTTGCTTTATAAGTCTAAAATGTCTAAGGTAACAAATCAAATTAAAAAATTTTTTGTTAAATTGGATATCCCTTAACTTAAACCAATAGAAAGAGAATTGTTAGACAGCTTATACAGTAAAACCTTGGATTGCGAGCATAATTCGTTCCAGAAACATGCTTGTAATCCAAAGCACTTGTATATCAACACAAATTTCCCCATAAGAAATAATGGAAACTCATATGTTCCACAACCATTCAATCATAGACCCTTCAGTTTATTGTCCATATAAAAAGATTATAGTAATGTGACCAGGTTGAGTGACCATAAAATGTCCATCCACAAATGCTAGCCTCCACAAGGGGATTAGAAGCAAAATCCAGCAGAAGCTACCGAGTATTAAAGAGAAGAGAGGTGCCTCCAAGTGCAGTAATATGTTGCTACCTTCATTAAATGTAACCATATTGCTACACTTAGAGGCGCCTCTCTTCTCTTTTATACTCAGTTGTGACATGACGTTACTTGTATATCAAGATATCGCTTGTATATCAAGTCAAAATGCATTAAAAAATTTTGCTTGTCTTACCAAACGCTGTCAAACCAAGTTACTCTCAAACCAAGGTTTAGAAGAGCTAAAACAAACAGTAGAACAGACTCATAACAATAAAGTCCCAGGGATAGATGGATTGCCAACAGAAATTTACAAAAAATATGGTCAGATTGTATTACCTGAACTTCTGGAAGTGTTAAATTTTGCTTCTAGAACACAAAAGCTTCCTATCTCACTCCTCATCTCAGATGTTAAGATCCTAGCCAGGGTGCTTGCAAACAGGTTATCAAAATATATTAATACTCTAATCCATGAAGATCAAATGGGTTTCATCCCTACAAGAGCTGCATCAACAAATATTTGCAGACTTTTCTTAACCATGCAATTACCCATGGATAATGTAGTCACAAGAGGCATATTGTGTCTGGATGCCCAGAAAGCTTTTGATATGGTGGAGTGGGAATATTTATGGCCTGTACTTATTGCTTTTGGTATGGGCCCTGGATTTTTAAAATGGTTGAAAATGTTGTATAAAGATCCTAAAGTGAGGTTGAGAATTAATAATAATGTATCCTCGTCTGTTCTTTCTACTTTCCAGAGGACCAGGGCAGGGCTGTTTACATTGTTGTTCGCTATATAGAGCCTTTGGCATAAATTGATATTGTTGCCACTAGATTATTTAAAAACACCTTTGCCAGACCAAGCCTCTCAAACTCAAATTAAGTGTACAGTGAAATATTTAGGGGTAGAGCTATCCCAGAATTTAAAGGACTATACTAATCTGAATCTGAGGCCGCGTACACACGCGGGGACTGTTCGCTCAACTTTGTCCGTCAAACAGTTTCAGCGGACAGTCCGCTCAAAATTAGCATGGACGGACTTGCCCACACACGACGAACGAACAGTCCGCTGAAACCGTGCGCGATGACGTGAACGGCACGTACGACGGGACGAAAAATACGACGTCCTATACACTGCAATGCAAACTTCGGCGTGTAAATCCTTTCTGAGCATGCGCGGAACTTAGTTTGACGAACAAGCCTACACACGAGGGGACTGTTCGCTGAAACAAAGTTTCAGCGGACAGTTTTTCGGAATTTCCGAAAAACTTTGTTCAGCAGACTGTCTGCTGAAACTGTCCGCTGAAAGCCCACACACGAGCGGACTGTCCGCCGAAACACTGTTCAGCGGACAAAGTTGAGCGAACAGTCCCCGCATGTGTACGCGGCCTCAAATGCCAAAGCTGGTGTAAACTCCCACTGACAGTGGTCGGCAGAACCAACATTATTAAAATGATTTGGACCACACAACTCCCCCATATGACTTACCTCACTTTGGTTTAGGAAGATTGAATCCCTTTTTAGAAAACTTATCTAGTGGAAAAAATAACCCCATATTAAAATGACTACACTAATGTTAGCTAGAGATGCAGGGGGGGGCTTGCTAACCCCCATCCTAAAAGCTGTTTTCTAGCCTCACAGTTACAGCATTTTGTCGGATGGACGACAGCATTGGACTCTGACCTTGTACAGGGCCTACTACTGTTGTTATATATGCTGAATATCCATTATTATCCTTATTGGAGACAAGAAACCAGTTACATTATAAAAGTTTTTTAATGGGTAAACCTTTTGATAAAGTATGACAGAAGATGAAAAATATTACAGGTATAGAGGGGTATATACACTATTCACTCCAATATGGAATAACTTTAACTATGGAGAATTAGTGAAATTGGAAGGGTTTGACCTGTGGAAAACTAAAGGTCTGAGGTATATAGCACAATTATTTCAGAATGATGTGTTAAAAACCCACAGAATGGGTTCCCAGTCTCATCAGTGCTGCGAGTAGGCCCAAGAGCAGTGACTGCGCATGGGAGAGGCTGAACCTGGCAGTAGCTGCCAAAGGCAGAGGTATGGACATACAGCTACTCTTCACCAGCTCAAGAGGTATGAGAAAAAAAAGGAGAATGTTGGGGGAGGGACTATGTCTTTAATTTATGCTATTCACTAGTCCTAAAGGAAGGAGTCGAAGCAGAGCTCGATCATCTGTATGCTGCCATGGAGGCACCAGGAAAACCCTTTGCACAATTAAGTATTGAATATGGGATCCCAAACCAAAGATTCTTTCAATTCTTACAGCTTAGGTATGACATACAGGAGCAGGCCTGCTCTCACAAATTAAATAAATCCATAATAATATCACTACTGGATAAGAGGGATATTAGACATGGTCTAATTTTACAACTATACAGTATACTTTACAATAAGCTCCAAGAATCGATGGACATACCATCCAGGATACACTGGGTATGAGATTTGGGGTCTATATCAGATGACCAATGGGCAGCAGTATTGCCAGCAGTCTCAGCAGCATGGTCTCTTTATCCACTGTGCATAAACTAACCCAATGATTTATTTTTAATTAGAAAAGTAAACAGGAGAAAAAATATAATTGTCATACTTATAAACACAATACAAGCAGTGTAAAATGTCTGAAATATACAGAAGATTGTTATTCTCCAGTACAAGTAAACAACTCTCAAATTGTACCTATATTAACCAAATGATATAATGTAAGATAACCAGTGTACAAAAAACAAAACAAAACACAATTTCAGACAAAGTTCCATAGATCCCTGGGGAAAAAGGGGGTATTAAACCAGTAAACAACAAGAAGAAAAACTGTGTATGAACCAGTAAGACGAAGTTACCATGGAGCTACAGCATTTGGTTCAAAGCTGCCTCGGGGGCTTAGTATTTCCAAACAGGGGGCCTACCCCTGAAGTGGTCTATCTCTGACCAGTTATGTGCGCGCAAGGCCAGGGACATCAAACTACAGCTGCCACATGGAGTAAAATTTATGAGAAACATTTCTATGTTGATGTCAGCTTTTCACCTATGAGCATATCATTCACTCTTTTCACCCACTGCCGCCTGGTGGGTACCCAGGAGACAATCCAATATTAGGCAATCAATTTACGTGCAGTATACAACAGCCTAATAACCGTAGTATGAGCTTGTGGAGTTAGGCATTCTTCCTCCAGGGCACCCAGCAGACACACAAGAGGGGTTATAGAAATCCTAAACATATATACTTGTGAGATTATGTCTAAAACCTCAGTCCAGTAATGGACTAATTTAGGGCATCTCCAGATCATGCTAATAAGGTCACCACGATCACATTCCCATTTTTGGACATAATGGGGTACTTTATCTGTGTAGATGGACTGGTGTCCTATAAACCCTGTGCAGTAAATATATATGTGAGAGCTTTTAACCACTTCAGCCTCGGAAGAATTTACCCCCTTCCTGACCAGAGCACATTTTGCGATTCGGCACTGTGTCGCTTTAATTGACAATTGCGCGGTCCTGCAATGTGGCTCCCAAACAAATTTGACGTCCTTTTTTTCCCACAAATAGAGCTTTCTTTTAGTGGTATTTGAACACCCCTGCGGTTTTTATTTTTTGCGCTATAAACAAAAAAAGAGCGTCAATTTTGAAAAAAAAAAACACATTTTTTTTTACTTTTTGCTATAATAAATATCCCCCAAAATATATAAAAAAAAATGTTTTTCCTCAGTTTAGGCCGATACGTATTCTTCTACATATTTTTGGTTAAAAAAATCGCAATAAGCGATTATTGATTGGTTTGCGCACAAGTTATAAGTTTTACAAAATAGAGGATAGTTTTATGGCATTTTTATTAATATATATATATTTTTTTTAAATGGCAACGATCATCGATTTTTATCATGACTGCGACATTATGGCGGACACATCGGACATTTTTGACACATTTTTGGGACCATTGTCATTTATACAGCTATCAGTGCTATACAAATGCACTGATTCCTGTGTAAATGACACTGGCAGTGACGGGGGTTAACCAGGGGGTGGCAGTGTAGGAGTTAAGTGTGTCCTAGGGGCGTGTTACTAACTGTGGGGGACTGTGTGCTAGTGAACACTGATCTCTGCTCCAATCACAGGGAGCAGAGACCAGTGTCACTTGTTTCTAGGCAGAACGGGGAGATGCTGTTTACAATGGCTTCTCCCCGTTCTCCTTCCCTATGAGACGATTGCGGGTATCCCCACGACGATCGAGTCCACGGGACCCGCAACCGGACTCACGGGGGTCCCGCCGGCGGCACGCACATGATGGCAGGGCGGCAAATTCACCTGAACGTACCTGTATGTCAGTTTGCCTGCCCGTGCCATTCTGCTGACGTACATCGTCGTGTGCCGTTTGTGAAGTGGTTAAATACCGTACCTGGGGGTTGTCTATAGTATGCCTGTAAAGTGGCGCATGTTTCCCATGTTTAGAACAGTCTGACAGCAAAATTACATTTCTAAAGGCACGGCTATAATCAATTGTCGGTCCGACAATACACATAAAAGTTCATTAATAAAAACAGCATGGAATTTCCCCACAGGGGAACCCCAACCCAAAAATAAAAAAATAAAAATGCGTGGGGGTCCCCCTAAATTCCATACCAGGCCCTTCCGGTCGATGTTGATAATTCATCAGGATAAAAAGGATAGATCAGGTTGATAATTTATCCTATATGTAATCTGTTGGCGCTTGTCCTGCCCCCCCTCCCTGTCCCCTCCAAAGGCTGCAGATGGGCATGAGTCAGGCTGCACTAATGGTGAGCCTGCATTCATGTCAATGGGGGTGCTGCATTTATGGCAATGGGGGTGCTGCATTCATGGCAATGGGGGTGCCATATTCATTTCAATGTAGGTGCTGCATTCATGGCAATGGGGGTGCTGCATTCATGGCAACGTTGAGTCTGCATTCATGGCAACAGTGAGTCTGAATTCATGGCAACAGTGAGTCTGCATTCATGGAAATTGTGAGTCTGCATTCATGTCAATGGGGGTGCTGCATTCATGGCAATGTGGTTGCTGTATTCATGGCAATGTGGGTGCTGCTGCATCCATGGAAACGGGGGTGCCTGTTATACGCCGATAACTATAGTATATCCAAATAGCACGTCCAAGCTCATCTCTTCACCACACACAGCCACAAAGGCAGGAAAATTCTTGTTAGGCAGTGTAATAGTGCAAACACACTTAGACAAACACGCATGGACCGAAATTTAGTGGTTCAAAGAATGTCAGGCAAAATGGTCGGCCCTCACGCATGTTCACAATGTCTATTTATCTGCACTCCATTGTAAGGGCCCCAAAGCATTACTTTGCCCAGGGGCCTATGATGCTATTAAGATTGCCCTGCTGTCAAGGAGAGGAAAGGAATAACCTGTGTGTGTGTGCTTTGGTGGTGGTGGTGGTGGTGGTGATGTGGGGGGGGGGGGGGGGGGGGGGTCTAGATTAGATTTGGTTAGAGGCTAGGGAGACAAGGCAGCTTGTCCTTCACATCTAGGCATCTGACCAAAAAGTGAAACATTTGCAATGAAATCCTTTATCTTTCAGAAAGTTTATCCTTTCTATTGTGGTTTTAAGAGCATTGGCATACTGTAAACTATGGTGATCAATCAAAAATCAGATTGTTGTAATGCTGTGTAGTAATTTGAATGAGCTCTGATTTACTACACACTACGGCCTTCTGTGCCATGTTTCTCAAAAGACATTTCGGTCAGAAAATCAGAAACATCTGCTTTCAAGCAGTTAAAATGTCCACTGTAAATCTTTCTTTTCTGCACAGTAGTCAGCCAGCATAATATAATATATGATTGCTGTTTGATGAAAATCTGCACTAGCATTAAGCTAATGTCTTGTGTTCTTTAGGATCATGTGCAAAGTCTGCTTAATTGAAGTAGATTAAACGAATACATAAATGGTAATATCAAACTCTGTAGCTTTTCGCTCTTTTCAACATACAATATAAAGCTGCTCATATAAAACCCAACAATTGCAAATGGAACAACCAAGCTATGTATCACAATGTATAATCTCTTTATGTGTAGATTCAGCAGTCCACACAAAAATCATTCTTCAGAAAATGTTTAAAATACATTAGTTACACTGTACTTTCTCTTATAACCAGGTAGTACTCACCTTGGTAGCTATGTTTAGCAAATAATTATTATAGACATCAGGCATGTTGTCCAACGCTAAGGAAAGCATCCGTCTTTTAAAATAAAAAATGTGGTATGAAAGTGGTATATGGGTTTGTAGGTCAATAAAAAAAATATAGGACAGGTCTGTATTTTGCTGAGTTTGTATATATTTACCAGTGGTATACTTGTTGCAAAATCTTCTGCATCAACAATGTATTTCACTCTAAAACATACCCATATAAATATACATTCTTGTATTGTTTCTACATGGAAACAGAAAAGTCACGGCAGAAAAAGTAGAGTAGTCCATTGAGCCTGCCCATTTTTTTTCTGTTTTCCTTTTGTTTTTGTTTTTTTTTCCGTTAACTTTATTGTCTTACTATAGATCTATGTTTGTCCCAAGCATGTTTGAAGCCATTTACTGTTGATGGTCTCACTACTTCTGCTGGTAGTTTATTCCAAGAATCAACTACCCTTTTGGTAAAATAATACTTTCTAAGATTCGGTTTGAATGTTCTTCCAGTTAGTTTGATGTCATGTCCCTGTGTTCTTGATTTTGGTTTCATATTGAAAATACTGCCTTCTTGAACCTTATTCACCCCTTATTTGAAGGTTTCAAATATTGTCTCCCTCTTCCCTTTTTTCCTCCAGACTGTACATATTAAGTTCCTGAAGTCACTGTCAATATGTTTTATCCCCCAGACCTCTAACCATTTTTATTACCTGTCTCTGGACCTGTTCTATCTGATCAATATCTTTTTGTGAGGTCTCCAAAAACTGGACACCGTATTCTAAATTAATATTCACTAAAGATCTACTGTATATAGAGGAATCGTGACCTCCTTCCTTCTGCTGGTGATGCATCCTAGAATTTTATTCACTTTTCCCACTGCCTGGTTACACTGTTTGCTCATTTCGCAATCATCTGAAATAAGTGGAAAACTGGAAAAAGAAACTGCGCTACGGAATTAGCACTAATCTTATAAATGGTCTAACAAAGACCTAGTGGAAGCTGCAATTCTGCTGTACACCAGCAATACAGAAAAAAATATATGAGAAAAATATGAATTGTGCTAAACCTGTGAAATTCATTAAATGTGTGTGAGTAAACCGCAAATTACAAATAATATCCTCACTTTATCAGATGTAGTCAGGCTACACTGGTCATGAGAAACCTCTCAAAGACCATGTGAGTCGAAACCTATCACCAAATGTTGTGCCCAACCCTACTCCAACATATTATAATAATGTAGATACCCAAAACACACCAAACTTCTTAAGTGAATTGCTGCCTGGTGCTATAACACAAATATCACAAATAAGTAAAAAACATAAATAGTCCACCCAAAATAATATATGTGAAAGTCCAGCAAAAATTCAGTGTATAAATAAAGTCCAACAATCAAAAATTATCCACCCATGCGTGAATAGGTGAAACACACAGCAAGTCCAGATGAAATTCTTCAAATGTGTAAACTGTGTTGAATCCACCACCACCACCTAGGTGAAGATTTGCTCCTTATCAGAAAAACCATGACCCCCTGTTGATTGTATGGTCTCCCCAGCATAGGCTTAAACCAATCCTCTCCAAATCCTTCCCCAACCACACAAAGTTCACCGGTAAATGCAGTTGTATATAAAAAATAGGAAGGCTCCAAATAGTGTAAAACCTTAAAATAGTGTAAAACCTTAACTTTAATTGTATTAAAATATATAAAATGCACTTACAAACGCTGGATATATCAGGCCTTAAGTATGGTGCGCTGGCCGGATGCACACAAACAAACCCGTCCTTCCTGGATATTGCGATCACAAACACAAGGTGACGTCAGCGCATCGCTCCGCACTATGCGTTTCGTAATAGGTTACGTCTTCCAGGGGCACAGGCGGCACGCTACGTCACCCCCTTTATACATCCTCCATCTAACCAGGCCTCCTTCTGAGCCTGCAGCCATCACGGAAGTGAGACAAACGAGCTCCAATACTCGCAAGATTACTTAAATGTGTTGATCAAAACAAACATTAAACCAACCGTAAATTATATAAATATATCTGCTCAAATCCTAAATCCCAAAGCAGCATGCAACACAAGCATAGATTAAAATTTTGATCGCAATATGCTTGTGTTGTACGCTGCTTTGGGATTTAGAATTTGAGCAGATATATTTATATAATTTATGGCTGGTTTAATGTTTGTTTTGATCAACACATTTAACCACCTCGCGCCCGCCCTATAGCCGATTTACGGCCTTAGAGCAGGCGCTTTCCTGCAATTGGCCGTCCCTGGATGTCCTATTGTTTACTTCCGCAATGCGCGCCGCCGCGGGCGTGCATCGCAGAAGTTCTGTGTTCGCCGTGTCCCCCGAGGACAGGCAAACACAGATCGCTGTAAACGGCCAATCACAGCGGCCGTTTACAGCGTGATCGGCGTGTCCAATGGGAGATGATCTCATATGTAAACATATGAGATCATCTCTCAGCGCCGCTCTCCCTCCTCACACAGACAGCGTGTGAGAGGGGAGAGATGAACGGCTGCAGCAGCCGTCAGTGCACAGAGAGAAAAAAAAAAAGTGTAAAAAAAAAAGTGCCATCCTCCCCCAGTGCAATCCTCCCACAGGGCAATCCTGCCCCAGTGCCATCCTGCCCCAGTGCCATCCGCCCCAGTGCCATCCTGCCCCAGTGCCATCCGCCCCAGTGCCATCCGCCCCAGTGCAATCCACCCCAGTGCAATCCACCCCACCCCAGTGCCACCTGCCCCCAGTGCTATCTGTCCCCAGTGCCACCTGTTGTCAGTGCCATTTGTCCCCAGTGCCATCTGTCATCAGTGCCACGTATAAGTGGCATCTGTCAACAGTGCCACATGTCATTAGTGCTACATAGTGCCATCTGTCATCAGTGCCACATATTAGTGCCATTTGTCATCAGTGCCACGTATCAGTGCCATTTGTCATCAGTGCCACCTGTCAGTGTCACGTGCCATCTGTTGTCAGTGTCACGTGTCATCAATGCCACTTATCAGTGCCATCTGTCATCAGTGTCACGCGTCATCGGTGCCACGTATTAGTGCCATCTGTCATCGGTGCCACGTATTAGTGGCACGTATTAGTGCCACGTGTCATCAGTGCCACGTATTAGTGCTACGTGTCATCAGTGCCACGTATTAGTGCCACGTGTCATCAGTGCCACGTATTAGTGCCACGTGTCATCAGTGCCACATATTAGTGTCATCTGTCATCAGTGCCACATATTAGTACCATCTGTCATCAGTGCCACGTATAAGTGTCATCATTGCCACGTATCAGTGCCATCTGTCATCAGTGTCACGTGTCATTGTCCTGGTATTTCAAAAGTGTAATAAGTAGTCAACAAGTTAGATGTGTAATTTATGCTCCTAGAACACGTGATAGCGCTCCCTGCATGTTGGGCCTCTCTATGTGGCCAGGCTGTGAAAAAGTCCCACACATGTGGTATTGTAATACTCAGGAGGAGTAGCAGAATTTTTTTGGGGGGTGTCATTTGTGGTATACACATGCCATGTGAGAGAAATAACCTATTACAATGACAATTTTGGGGAGAAAAATAAAAAAAATGAAAAATCTTAATTTTGCAAAGAATTGTGGGAAAAAAATGACAACATCAAAAAGCTCACCATGCCTCTTACTAAATACCTTGGAATGTCTACTTTCCAAAAAGGGGTCATTTGGGGGGTATTTGTACTTTCCTGACTTGTTTGGGTCACAAGAAGCGAGATAGGCCACCAGTACATCAGATGTGATCAATTTTGTGCGATTCGCACCACAGCTTGTAGACTCTATAACTTTCACAAAGACCAAATAATATCCACTAATTTGGGTTATTTTTTACCAAAGATATGTAGCAGTTAAAATTGTCGCCAAAATTTATGAAGAAAAATTAATAATTTGCATAATTCTGTCACAGAAACAAAGAAATATGCGTTTTTTTTCAAAATTTTCGGTCTTTTTTCATTTATAGCGCAAAAAATAAAAACCCCAGAGGTGATCAAATACCACTAAAAGAAAGCTCTATTTGTGGGAAAAAAGGACACAAAATTCATTTGGGTACTGTGTTGTCATTCAAAGTGTGAGAGCACCAAAAGCTGAAAATTGGTCTGGTCAGGAAGGGTGTTTAAGTGCCCAGTAAGCAAGTGGTTAAGTAATCTCGCGAGTATTGGAGCTTGTTTGTCTCACTTCCGTGATGGTTGCTGGATGTTAAACTCACTGGCCTGTAATTGCCAGCTTCTACCTTGCTGTCCTTCTTGTGGAGAAGTACAATATTAGCTGTCCGCCAGTCAAGGGGAACTTCTCCTGTTAGAAGAGATTGATTAAAAAGATCCCTTTAAGATCCAACAACTATACCTCAAAGTTCTCTTAGAACTCTGGGATGAATACCACCAGGGCCCATTGCTTTATTATGCTTTACCTTAGCCAGTTCCTCTGCTACCTCTGTCTCCAGAAATCCTAGAAATTAACCATCATTACTAGAACTAATATGATTCCCCACCTTGTTATTGTTAGTGCAATTTATTTCTGAGAAGACTGAACATAAGTAATTGTTTCAATGGTTTGCTACATCCAGGTCTCCCTCAACATATGTGCTGTGCCCAGTTTTCATTTTCATGAGCCCATTGTCATTTTTTCTTCTATCACTAATGTACCTAAAAAAGGTTTTATTTCCTTACGTAATAGATTTGGCAATTTCCTACTCTTTTTGTGCTTTGGCAGCACTGATAATGTGTTTGGCCTCCTTTCCTTTTGTCTATTTCTATACTCTTATCTGTCAGCTACATCTCCTGTTTCCTTGAATCTTCTATATGCTATTTTTTTCATTTACGATCCTACTTACCTCTTTAGTGAACCATATTTTTTTTCTTCTGTTTATTCTTACTAACTTGCCTGACATATAATCTAGTTGCCTCCAGGATGGTAGACTTTATTAGTGCCCACTGATTACTTACTCCTGTCATTTTATTCCAACCTCTCAATTAATTTTTTTTAGAAATTTCCCCATTTCATCTGTTATTATGCTGGATATAGAATTTAATTCTGTTATTTTAGAGCCTGCTTTTTGCGGTTCACAAACATAAATATATAACTTGTGTGGAATTGTCATTTTTCTGCATCAAATAAACATTTAACTAAAAATTATTTTATCTATTCCAGTGCCGCCTTTTATTTTATCTCCAATTCTTGCCAAAATACCTCAAGAAATTACCATTAACTCCAGTAAGTATCAGGACTTTTGATATCTATGGGCTCAAACAATTATGGATGAGTATTTCTGTGTTACTAATGACTTTATTGTATATCATTGTATAGATCTTAGAGGTTTACTTTGTCCCTGAGGAAGAGTTATTTTTTGGGTAAACTATACTGCTTTTACAGTCATTATTCCTCACATCAATAACACAATACATGGGCAAGCCACAGTATTTATTTTGCGTCATATGGACACTTCAATATTTAGATCTCAGAATACTATGTAAATAATGTTGATTAGTGTGGATGTTGTTTCTGCAAAATCAGCCATTTTTTTATGACTTTATCTTGTGTAAAAATAAAGATCTGTTATTTCTTACAATATATTTTTTGTTACCGGTGCCTTTATACCCAGGTGTGTTCCACACATTAAAGTGATATTAATGCTGAAATGTCACCTTTTTATTGATTATAAAACATAATCAATAAGTTATCAATATTGCAGGGGTATGTTTTCAGGCATTAATAATGCCTTAATTGCAAATCAAATTGCGGTACACCTCAATATAACACAGACATCCATCATATATGAACAGTACCATAATAAACATGAGGTTAAGAGACCAGAATATGAGGCTACAAGACCTGGCTTTAACAGCATTACAAGCAATTTTTTGAGAAACAGTGGCTTACACTCAATAAGCAAGAGATAGCATTAAATAGTTGACATTACAGTAACATCCTATGAAGGACCAGTTCAAGTAGGGAGTAGCCAGGGATATCTAGCCCCCCCCCCCCCTCCCCGCAGCCCTGATGTTCATAAATAAGGCACCCATAGAGCAGAGTTGTACCCATATGAGAAATCCAGTCTTGGATAGAGGTAGTAGTATCAGATTTCCAATATAATAGAATGAGTTTTCAGGCCTGAAACAGCACTCTAGTGGCTGTTTATTTATCATGAGACTCTAGTTTAACCACTTCAGCTCTGGAATGTTTTACCCCCTAACGACCAGGCCAATTTTTGAAATTTGGCATTGTGCTATTTTAACTGACAATTGTGCGGTCATGCAACGCTGTACCCAAACAAAATTTATATCTTTTTTTCACACAAATGATGTCATCAAGTATACCAACAACACACCTTTTTTGGGCTGTACATTAATATTGGTCTGAAAGGCCTTATTAATTGTGTCAACTAAGGCATATGCATTAGAGCACTGTGGTCTCTACAGCATCTGCATCAAATTGGGTCCTGTAACAGACCCATGCTATGCAATTTAGCCAGGGTAAGGTGAGCATGTAGTATAATATAAAGCTGGGAAAGTTTCTGTGTGATTGTAATGACCTTAGAGTGAATAACTTTGTTCACTAGATGGACCATTTAGATATTTATACATGGTGGTTGTATTCCCCCTTAAACCCTTCTCAAGACAAATGCAGCTCTCCTAATTTAATTGTTGAACTCCCAGTGCTGCTTTTTTTGCCATCTTCTGCACTCTCTCCTGTTTCCCAATATTATTTTTGTGAACTGGTGCTCAAAACTGACCTGCATATTTCAGATGAGGGATTACTAAGGATTTTTACAGGGAAACAATTATGTCTCTTTTTAAGATAAGATTGTATTGTGCTTGCTTCCGAAAATGCAACTTTGCTGCACTGCATGCTATTAAGTTTATCTTCTATCAGAACACCCAGATCCTTCACAGTCATTGACTCCACTAGTTGTGACCAGTTGTAGTTGTACAATGGATGTTGCATGTTTATAGCTCAATATTGCATAACTTTACATATTTCAACATTGAACATCATTTGTTGCAATGTTGCCAAATCAAACAAGGTCTAAGCGTAACTTGAAGACTTCCTGTAAGGACTTTATTGAACTACATAGCTTGGTGCTATCTGCACAGAACACAGAAATGGTACTTGTAATCCCAAACCCCATATAATTTATGAATAATTAAAAATGTGAGGATTCAACCCTGAATCTTGGGTACACCACTAATTACTAACAACCTTAGTCCATTCTGAGAATGAACCAAAAATCAGTACACTTTGTTTTGAGCCAATTTTCTTTGCATTGAACTTTCTTAGCCCTTGTACACACGGTCGGAGATTCCAACGGAATGTGTCCGATCGGAGCGTTTTGTCGGATATTCCGACTGTGTGTGGTATGCATCGGACTGTTTCCGTCGGAATATCCGTCGGACCAAATTTTCCAACTTGCCGGAAATATTTTCAGACAAAATGCTCCGATCGGACATACTCCGATCATGTGTAGAGAATTCCGATCGGACAAAGTGCCACGAATGCTCAGATCAAATTCCTACATCAAAGCTATTGGCTACTAGCCTGAACATAGTCACGTTGTAACGAAATAACGTCATCACGTTCTGAGCGATCGGATTTTCCAACAACTTCGTCCGACCGTGTGTATGCAACAGTTTCGGACAAGATCCGTCGGACAAAATCCGACGGACAGAATCCGACGGATTTGGTTGTCGGAATCTCCGACCGCGTGTACAAGGGCTAAGCCTTTAGAACATAACTTACATTAGTGAGCAGTGGGGAACAGTGTCACAAAAAGAAGTTATATAAAAAGAAGTAATCAGATTTGTTTGACAACGTCAGTTCTTTGTGAATCCATGCTGACTATTAATGATAAGCTAGAGCATCCTCTAAATTTATCTCTAACCTGAACACCAAACTTCCACTTTTTATCATCCAATTGGCTGGGGGCGGGGTCACTTTTATTATTATTAGAATATTGTTTTCTTGCAAAATTCATCTATGTGATCTTTTGTCAAACTCTAAAGTATCTTCTGGACTATAGATGTTAAATAAAGAGGTCTGTAGGTACCTGGTAAAGATTTTGATCCCCTTTTAAATATAGACACAGCATTGGCAAATCCATTTGTACCATGCCAGTCTGTAAAGAGTCTTTAAGAATTCCAAATGGGGTACAAGCTCGTGGGATGTTTGGGGCTACGGGCAGGGTGGGGGGAGGCGAATTTCTGATCCTCGGTTATGGATCACAGTTTATTACAGATGGTTTGACTTTTACACCATTTTTTATACCATGTTCCTATTGTGTATGATTTTGCCTCCACCACTCTTGGGGGTGACGATACTACTGTCCTGTGATGTAATGTATGGAACAGGGGGGTGGGGTGGGGTGCTCTGTCCGCTTCGGAGGGCTCCCAGGTGCACCCTTCATGGTCACCACTATGATCCTTTCTCGTTGATTATAGTACTTATTCGCCATGCAATCTCTTTACTTGATATGTGAGAGGCCTCAATTCCAGGATTAAACATGCCTTAATGTTCAAATATATCCAAAAATGTAACCCAAGTATAATCTTTCTCCAAGAAACACACTTGACAGGATCTAAGACATTGGCGCATCACAGGGCATTTGTGGGCAGAGCATTCCACTCTACGTACTCCAACTATGCCAGGGGGGTGTCGGTCTTGGTCTCCAAGACATTACTGTATCATACCAAGATGGTCAAGACCGACCCTGTGGGTAGGTTTGTGGTTCTAATATTGGAAATAGACAACAGATTGTATACATTTGTAGCTGTGTACATCCCCCATTTACTATAGAAGTGTGGGGAACAATTATGGATACTGTCCTCCGGGTCGCAGAGGGCCCCATTATTCTGGCAGGTGATATGAATGTGGTGCTCTCCCCTGGCACGGACAGATTTGGTATGACACCTAGAAATAGTTCCCCATTGGCACAGTGTATTAGATCATATAACCTAGTGGAGGCCTGGAGATGGTAGAACCCACATGTCAGAGCTTATTCCTGTCACTCCACCACGTTCAATACCCTTTCCAGGATAGACTTGTGTTTTGTGCCCAGTGATTTATTGCCGAGAGTGCTGGAAGCCCAATACCTACCTCGTGCTGTGTCGGATCACTCCCCACTCTTGATCACTATTGACATAGAGAGGCCGAGAGGGTACAATGTGTGGAGATTGAACCCATTGTGGCTCAAGGAGGAATGTTTGGAGAGGTCTACGCAGACATCTATACAAGACTTTTGGCTTGAGAACAGAGCTGAGGCTCCTGTCGGAGTAACATGGGACGCGTTTAAGGTCACACTTAGAGGCTCCGTTGCTGGGGTTATTAAACAACTTAGATTGGATAGGCAATGGAAGCTTTTAGATGCTGAAAGGAAAGGGACAGATGCAGAGGTGGACTATGTTGAACACCCCAATTCAAATACATATAAAATCTGGAGGGAGGGGGTGCGACACTTAAGGCCCGTGCACACGGTCGGACTTTTTGACAACAAACATGCAAATTAGCTGTTTTGGAGCAACATCCGACTGTGTGTACGCTCCATCGGACAAACTTTTTCTGTTTTCATCAGACTTTTGTTGGCTGTGCGAACGGACAAACTTTCTGGCAACAAAAGTCCGATGGAGCAAAGTCCGTCCGTGTGTACGCAAAAGCATCGGACTTTTGTACAAGGTACAAACACGCATGCTCAGAACCAATGCAAAAGATCAGACTACAATACAGAAGTTGACCAAAGGTGGCGCTGGAGTCATTGAATGTCCTCTTTTGAAGTGGCGTCAGTACGTTGTGACGTCACTACATTCGTGTTTGTTGTCAAAAAGTCCGACCGTGTGTATGCAATACAAACTTGTGGACCACTCCCTTTGTACAAAAGTCCACGGGAAAGTTTGTACAAAGTCCGACCTTGTGTATGAGGCTTTAGATTTAGTACTGGTGGAAAAAACTCATTGCATAGATTGATGGCATACCTAGCCCACTCACAGCAGACCCCAGCTTCTATCCCATGTATATATGACAAACAGAGGACCCTGTGTACCACACAAACAGGAATAGCGAATGCTTTTGTGCAATTTTACTCTGAATTGTATTCTTCTAGGGTGGATTATGGGGAAGAGGAGGTTCGTGAGTACCTGGCCCCCATCCCGCTCTTAGAACTGGGTGAGGATGCGGTGAAGGACCTGGAACTTCCCATTAAAATAGAGGAAATACTCTCTTCAATACGTGTCCTCAGCCCGAATAAGACACCAGGCTTGTATGGCTTCATGGCAGAGTGGTATGACACCTATGCAGACAGTCTGGCCCCAAAATTGTTGGACATGTATATAGGAGCCCGGGAGCAGGGTCTCCTTCCTGAATCACTGAGGGAGGCGCTTATTGTGTTAATACCGAAACCGCACAAGGACCATGAGCTATGCGAGTTGTATAGGCCCATTTCATTGATTAATGTTGATGCCAAAATATTAGCTAAAATTCTTGCCCTAAGACTCAACAAGGTTATAGCATCCGATATTCATCCGGATCAAACGGGCTCTATACCCAGGAGATCAACAGCAATAAATCTTCTTTTTACCATTCTCCAATCAGAAGGCCAAGATCAAGACACACGAGTAGTAGTGTCCTTAGACACACATAAAGCATTTGATTCAATAGAATGGCCATATTTGCTCGCGGTCCTTGGGCGGTTGGGCTTTGGCCCTAGATTTATAGCATGGGGGAAACTGCTGTACACTAGGCCAACGGCAAGACTCAAAGTGAATAATATTATCACAGACTCATTTGAGATTACAAGAGGCACTCGGCAGGGGTGCCCGTTGTCGCCCCTGCTGTTTACCCTAGCTATTGAGCCATTGGCAGAAGGCTTAAGTTAAGACTCCGGAATTAAGGGGTCTAAAATCAATGATAGAGAAGAAAAAACCTCATTATATGCTGATGATATGCTCCTTTACTTAGCAGATGCAGAAGACTCAATGAGGAAGGCACTTGATCAGATCTCTAGGTTTGGTGCATACTCAGGATTCAGAGTAAACTGGACTAAATCCATGCTCCTCCCGCTCTGCCCTGGGTATGATCCTAGATTGCCGTCGGAGGTGCCCTTAAAAAAGGTTTCCCAGTTCCGTTATTTGGGGGTTGAGGTGCAGCTGCCATTGAGTAATTATACTAAGAACAATATATCCCCCCTTAGTGATGAGATTGAAAGAAAATCTACAGGCGTGGCGTACACTGCCCCTCAACCTTCTGTGTAAAATAAATATATATAAGATGATATACCTCCCTAGATTTTTATACCTGTTGTGGCACGCACCGATATATATCCCCCAAAAAGTATTTTATGGAATTAATAAGATACTAATAATAATACTTTCTGTGGGGAGCCAAACCAGCCAGAGTGTCATTGGACACGTTGCATCTACCGATTCGCTCGGGAGGACTGGCACTGCCAGATTTATAGTGTTATTATCTGGCCTCCCAATTAACACATGTGCACTGGTGGGGCTTCCCAACATTGGATATTGCCTCAGTGGCTACTCGGGCAGCCCAGGTCCACTCCTATGAAGCATTAATTAATGTACTGTACAGAAATGGCCCCTATCCTGCACACGGAGCTGATATACTGAAGCTATCCCATAAAATATTCCACATATGCAATGTTAAAATAAAGGGAACTAGCCTCTCCAGGTCGCCCAATGCCCCCCTGTGGCATAATCCCTAGCTGGCGGAAATCTTTAAAATACCAGATGGGGAATGTTGGGCAACGTATGGGATTAAGTATGCACACCAACTTTTCCAAGAGGGAATATTCAGAACATTTACAGATTTGAAAATAGCCTAATACATTCTTCTATAGATATCTGCAGCTGAGGCATGCTGTACATGCACAATACGGTAGACAGGAGGTGATACTAACCCCATCGAAATTAGAACAGCTAATAGCGGATGAGGACCACACAAAGCTCATATCTCGGTATTACTTTACCTTACTGACATCATCTTCTGCCAGGATGGGCAGGGTGTCTGCACAAGGGAAGTCGGACATCCCGTCCATCACAGAGGAATCCTGGGATGAGGTCTTGGAGACAGCGCTACCTTCACTGATCTCGGCCAGGGACAAGCTGTTACAGTTTCACGATCTCCATAGAATTTACTACACCCCACAGCGTCTCCACAAAATGGGAAGAATGGATTCACCTGAATGTCATAGATGTAGGGGGGCAGTGGGAGACTTTTTCCACATGATCTGGCAATGCCCAAAAAATTCTGGAGAGCAATCCTCTTATATTTAGAAGATGCTTTAGCCCTAATCCAATATCTATTCTCCTGCCAGGTGCTTATTGGATGTTTTGGAGGAGGAAAATATATCCACATCTCAGAAGACTCTAGTTAGAATACATTTCTGCTATGCTAAAAAAGCAATTGCTCTTAGATGGAAAGAAGCAACCCCACCATCTCTACAAAACTGGATAGGATTAGTAAATAGCTCACTACCAATGTATAAACTCACGTATACAGCCAGAGGGAGTACTAAAAAATTTGACAAAGTATGGGCAGGTTGGTTGAAATGTGCCCCGTGTGATGGAATATCTGCTTAGGATGGGGGGGGGGGACACAGACAATACTTACTAAAGTAGGAATAGGTAATGATCATGACCCTGAACACGAAAGATGTACTACTGTATTTAAACTGTGTAGATATTGGCGAGGAATTTGAATGGAACATACTTACACCCACATAGAGCAATATGATGAAAATATTTTTATTATTTAGGCATTGCAAGTAAGAAGCACTTATGTATGTATACAGTTGACGATATAAGAATGTAAAATCAAGAACATGTTATGTACAGATGTACACTGTTATTTTTGATTATGTTATTTTTCTAAAAACAAATAAAATTTAAGCTTTAAAAAAAAAAAGAATTCCTCAGCTGTTTGATGGCGTGTATGTGTAAGCCATCTGGTCCAGGTGCTTTATTCCATTTTGTCTATATGTATCTAAACTGTATCTAGACTTATCAATTATACGCCATTGCAGTTCATTAAAGGCTGTGGCAATACTATTCACAGAATGTGTTTAACCAGTTCCCGACCGGCTTACGCAGAATGGCACGGGCAGGCATACACTGCCACCCACTGGTTAACCCCTTCACTGCCAGTGTCATTTACACAGGAATCACTGCATTTGTATAGCACTGATTTCTGTATAAATGACAATGGTCCCAAAAATGTGTCAAAAATGTCTGATGTGTCTGCCATAATGTCGCAGTCACAATAAAAATCGCTGATCACGGCCATTACTAGTAAAAAAAATTATTAATAAAAATGCCATAAAACTATCCCCTATTTTCTAAACGCTATAACTTTTGCCCAAACCAATCAATAATCGCTTATTGCAATTTTTTTACCAAAAATATGTAGAAAGAATACGTATCGGCCTAAACTGAGGGAAAAAAATGTTTTTTTATATATTTTTGGGGGATATTTATTATAGCAAAAAGTAAAAAATAATGCATTTTTTTTTCAAAATTGTCGCTCTATTTTTGTTTATAGCGCAAAAAATAAAAACCGCAGACGTATACCACCAAAAGAAATCTCTATTTGTGGGAAAAAAAGGACATCAATTTTGTTTGGGAGCTACGTCGCACGACCACGCAATTGTCAGTTAAAGCGACACAGTGCCGAATCGCAAAAAGTGGTCTGGTCTTAAGCCAGCAAAATGGTCCGGTCTGAAAGTGGTTAACACATTTACTTTCTCTCTGTCTTTGTGTAAGGAGCAAATGCACAGACCCTACATTTTTTTATATGAATATACACTGCATAAATAATTATTGGGGTTTGTCTTACACTCTTTCGCAACATGTCATTTGTTTTTCCTTTTTACACATTTTGTTATATTTGTGTAACATTGAAATGATGATGCTGTCCCTATGTTTTCATATTTTAAAATGTCCTTTTCCTATTCTTTATGGGTTTTTTAACATTGGCTGTAAGCCACATAGATTTTACTATTAGGCTTTTAGGCATATTGCATTATTTTTAGTGTGTTTGCATAGAGGGGGTTGGTTACTTCCCTATTTCTGTTCTGTGCTGTTGATGAATATAGTCCCTCCCAGTGTAATGCAGGCCATACATGGGTCAAATTACGAACACATTTTCTTTCGAAAATCAGACATTTCGTGCATTTTGTAATCCGATAGTGCCGCCATTGATTTCAGGATTTGACCAACCAAGCTTTCAATTTCACCTCATATTGCTACAAAAAATAAATTTTGTGTCTGGGATTCTTCTTTTCTTTCCAGCTCACAGGTTTCTTTTTCAATTATATTTCTCACTTTTGGGGGACTTTAACTGCTACCTAGATCCCAAAATGGACAGACACCCCCCGACGGCGCCTCCTGGGGGCAACCGGGGTACTGCCCTTAGCAGATTACTGACGGAAGTGGGGTGGGCTGACATATGGCGGATCCGAAACCCAGACTGTAGACAGTTCTCATGTTTTTCCAAAGCCCATGGATCCCTGTCCCGTATAGATCTCTGTGTGGGTACTCCCAACATGGTGGGGTTCACCTCGAGGGTGGAATACTTCCCTCGGGGAGTGTCGGACCATTCCCCCTTGGCTCTATGGCTGACTACTCAACCCCCCAGCACGCTGCCCAGGGCCCCGTAGAAGCTGAATGCCTTTTGGCTCAAGCTGTTCCCCTCGCCGGATAGGATCGCATCCCAAATCCAGGGTTTCTTCCAGACACACCGCCACCACCCCAATGACCTTTTGACGTGGGAAACTTTTAAGGCATTTCTGCGGGGGGTGTTTGTCCATGAGATATACCTAGTAAAGCAGAACTCCACGGCAATGCTGGAGCAGGCGGGAGACTTGGTAAAAAGGTTGGAAATAGAGTATGTCACGGGGCCTACTGACTCGGCAAGGGAGGCATGGATGGTGGCACAGGATTCCCTGAATCGCCTGAGATCCTCCACTGCAGAGCGTAGACGATTCTTTACAAAATTGGCGTTTTATGAGGAGGGGGAAAAGACGGGGCGCCTACTCGCCAGAATTGCGAAAGCGCAACAGATGTCCCCGGCCATAGGGGCCATTCGAGCCAAAAACGGCAAGGTGGTCAATTCCCAGGAGATCATTATATCCGAGCTGGCTGACTTCTACCAGGATCTTTACAGGTCGAGGGAAACCTACTCGGATGACGATCTACAATCATACTTGGCCACAATAAATTTACCCAGGCTCTCGGAAGAGGCCGTGCGTCATCTTGACGCCCCGATCACCCTAGAGGAATTAATGGCGGCCGTCGGCTCTTTCCCCACCTGCAAGGCGCCTGGGACAGATGGTATTCCCATGGAGGTATATGTACAGTACAGGGAGGATATTCTGCCTGAACTGTTGAAGGTGTTTAATGTATGCTTGGAGGGCGGTGCCCTCCCCGAATCTATGTCAAAGGCTAATATTGTCTTACTGCTTAAACCGGGGAAGGATCCAGTGGATCCGGGGTCATATAGACCCATCTCTTTGCTGCAAAGCGATGTAAAGATCCTGGCCAAGGTCCTGGCACTCTGGGTAAATGGGATAGTGTCCACTATTATTCACCAAGATCAGGCTGGCTTTATGCCACATAAGTCCACAGCAACCAACCTTAGGAGATTATTTCTGAACATGCAGCTGCAGGCAGATAATGGGGAGAGTAGGGCCCTTCTGTCCCTTGACGCCAACAAGGCGTTTGACAGTATAGGCTGGAGGTACCTGTGGGCGGTGTTAGGTAAGTTTGGCTTCGGACAGCGCTTTACTGCCTGGGTTAAACTATTGTACGCCTCCCCGAAGGCCAATATTAGGATGACAGACAAGATGTCTGCCGATTTTGCCTTGGCCAGGGGGACGCGGCAAGGGTGCCCGCTGTCCCCCCTGCTTTTCGCATTTGCGATAGAACCTCTTGCCGCCCTTATAAGAGACAGTGTAGGAATACAGGGATTTCAGTATGGGGCTGTTCACGAAAAGATCATACTCTATGCGGATGATATGCTGCTTTTCCTGGACGACCCCAGTCAGTCCCTGCCGCAGGTGATGGCCATAATAGAAAAGTTTGGAAGGTTCTCCGGTTTGACCATTAACTGGTCTAAGTCGGCCATGTTGAAATTAGATGGAGGAGAGGTGGCGGTTCCGGAGTCCTGCCCAGTGCCAGTAGTGACTAGTTTTAAATACTTGGGGGTACAAATAACGTCCAAAGTAGGGGACTACTGCTCAGTGAACATATGCCCTCTGCTGTCGAGATTCCGGGACAGGATAAACACATGGAACACCCTTAGGATGTCCCTGGCCGGGAAGGCCAATCTTATAAAAATGATTTTAATGCCCCAATTGCTCTATTTCCTCCACAACTCACCGGTTGTAATACATTTAAAAATTTTCAGAGTAGTGAATACGCTTTTTCGGAAGTTGTTGTGGAACACGAAGCCCCCTAGGATCAAGTTGGAATAGCTGCAGCGCTCCAAGGACAGCGGAGGGTTGGCGGTACCCAACCCTTGGCTGTACTATGTTGCGGCCCAGTTGCAACATTTGGTGGGCTCCATGTCTCATGAACCGGCGGGCTCCTCAGCGAGGCTGCTGCTTTATGCGTCAGGGGCAGAGACCATCCCTATGGGACTGGAGGCCCAGATGTTTAAGGGCTCCAATAAACTAACCCCTACGCTGTCCATGATACAAAAAATATGGAACAAGAGTAGACAGTTGCAGGGGGTGCAGGGATTCACGGAATATAGTCCGATATGGGGTAATCATACGTATGTAGAGATCGCTAAAATACAGCCTGACCCTAGATGGAGTGCCCATAACGTAAAAATGCTGTCCCATATATTTCAGGATGGAAAGCTTCTCTCCTTTGCAGCCATGCAGCGAAAATGTAACCTTACGGAGGCTATGATCTTTCCCTACTTGCAGCTAAGGCACACGGTGGCCACGCAGGGGGACTCGGGAAAATGGGTATCGTCGCCCACCCCGTTGTACCATGCGTTGAACTCTGCGGACGGCACGAAGGGTATAATTTCACAATGCTATCAGATGCTGCTAGTGCGGCACCTGCGTGACCACCCGTGCAAAGCACTGCCGCTTTGGGAACAGGATGTAGGTACACTCACGGGTGAGCAGTGGGAGGAGGCCATGCAGGCCATCACCTACTGTTCACTGAATGTGGCGCAAAAAGTCTCACAACTTTATATCACACTGAGAGCGCACTACACACCGGTTAGGCTGTGTAGGATGGGTGGGGCGGCTGACCCCCTGTGCGGTAGGTGCAGGCAACACGAGGGGGATCTTATCCACCTCCTGGGGCACTGCCCGAAGCTCCACAGATATTGGAAGGAGGTAGTGGACACTGTCAATATGGTGTTTCACATGCAGATACCTTTGGATCCCATATGTTGTATTCCAGGGGTACTGGAGGATGTGGTGTCTTTGGAACCAATCAGGGTGGCAGTCTCCAGGGCGCTATTCCAGGCTAGGAAACTTATTTTGCTGGGCTGGAAATCTGCAGAACCCCCAGCAGTGGCGACCTGGATAACCCATATGGGCAGGACCCTTATCATGGAGAAATACATCTATCAGCACAGGGGATGCCCGGGAAGGTTTGAGCGCCTGTGGTCACATTCCAAACTAAATAATATTGTCCAGATTACTGTAAGATGTGTGGCAAAGGGCGAACAAGGGATGCTTAGCCCGGAAATGTTATACCTGCTGGGGAACTTTGTGCGATTATGGGGCGGAGGGAGGAAGTCCTGGGCTGATGTATTGCCTGTCTGTACATTGACAATTGTGTATCAAGCGGATGTAACTGTGCACTGGAAATTGCTGTATACCTGTAACTTCAATAAACACCTTTTTGATTTAAAAAAAATTATATTTCTCACATGGCTCTCCCATCATTGATTAGAAATATGTCTGTTTTTCAAAAAATTTCCAACATGCCCGGTTACTCAAATTCAATGGCCATGTGAGAACCGGCTGTTGCTGCCACCCACTAATGGTGCGAAATTCTATTGAAAATTCATAGTTACGATTTTCAAAAGTAAATTGTTTTAGAATTCAACCCATGTATGGCCAGCTTTAGTCTTAGTGTGCCTTTGAAAATGTGTTCGCCCAAAATTAACGTTTTTTTATCTTTCCAATATGTGCTTATTTAGAATTTAAATACATGAAATCAGGTTATGGTCACTGCTATCCAAATGTTTTTTATATGGATATTTCTAATAAGCTCCACATTGTTTGAGATTAACAGGTCCAACAGAGCATCATTTCTAGTTGGGACTTCTATAATCTGTATCATAAAATTATCTCGTAATAATTTTATAAATGTACACCCTTTTACAGTTCCAGCATTGCTATTTCTGCAGTCATTTTCAGGGTAGTTAAACATTTCCTAATATTATGATTGTCCTAGACCTTGTAGCCCTTTCTATTTGTATAAGGAGCCACTACCTTAACACTGGGTGGTCTGCTCCAAACTCCAAAAATTTACTTTGAAATACATACATAATACATAATCTCACACTCAACAAGATCCTCTTTCACATTTACTTTAAGATCGATTCTCCCATTGAGACATATTATGCCACCTGTTTGTTGTACCCCATCTAGCCAAGAGCGCATGACTGGGAAAATTAATAGCCCAATCAATCTTGTGAAGAATGTGAACATGATTAACCACTTCAGCTCCGGACCAATAAACACCTTAAGGACCAGAGGTCTTTTTCCAATTTCGTACTGTGCTGCTTTAACTGGTAATTGCGCAGTCATGCAATATTGCACCCAAACGAAATTTGCGTCCTTTTCTTCCCACAAATAGAGCTTTCTTTTGATGGTATTTGATTGCCTCTGCGATTTTTTTTTTTTGCGATATAAATGGAAAAAGAGCGAAAATTTTGAAAAAAAATGATATTTTCTTCTTTTTGTTATAAGAAAAATCGAATAAACTAAATTTTAGTCATACATTGAGGGCAAAATTTATTCAGCCACATGTCTTTAGTAAAAAAAATGTCAATAAGCGTATATTTTTTGGTTTGCGCAAAAGTTATAGCGTCTACAAACTAGAGTACATTTTCTGGAATTTACACAGCTTTTAATTTATGACTGCCTATCTCATTTCTTGAGGTGCTAAAATGGCAGGGCAGTACAAACCCCCCCCAAATGACCCCATTTTGGAAAGTAGACACCCCAAGGAAATTTCTGATGGGTATGTTGAGCCCATTGAATATTTTTTTTTTTTGTCCTAAGGGATTGAATAATGACAAAAAAAAAAAAAAATGTTTACAAAAAGTTGTCACTAAATGATATATTGCTCACACATGCCATGGTTATATGTGGAATTGCACCCCAAAATATATTCCGCTACTTCTCCCGAGTATGGGGATAGCACATGTGTGGGACTTTTTGGGAGTCTAGTCGCGCACGGCACCCCGAAAACCAATCACCACCTTCAGGATTTCTAAGGGTGCAAATTTTTGATTTCACTCCTCACTACCTATCACAGTTTCGAAGGCCATAAAATACCAAAATAGCACAAAACCCCCCAAAATGACCCCATTTTGGAAAGAAGACACCCCAAGCTATTTACTGAGAGGCATGTTGAGTCCATGGAATATTTTATATTTTGCCACAAGTTGCGGGAATATTACAAACTTTTTTTTTTTTGCACAAAGTTGTCACTAAATGATATATTGCTCACACATGCTATGGGCATATGTGAAATGACACCCCAAAATACATTCTGCTGCTTCTCCTGAGTACGGGGATACCACATGTGTGGGACTTTTTGGGAGCCTAGCCGCGTACGGGACCCCGAAATCCAAGCACCGCCTTCAGGATTTCTAAGGGCATACATTTTTTATTTTACTCCTCACTACCTATCACTACCTATCACAGTTTTGAAGGCCATAAAATGCCAAGATGGCACAAAACCCCCCCAAATGACCCCATTTTGGAAAGTAGACACCCCAAGCTATTTGCTGAGGGCCATGTTGAGACCATTGAATATTTTTTTTTTGTCCCAAGGGATTGAATAATGACAAAAAATAAAAAAATTTTTTTTTTTTACAAAAAGTTGTCACTAAATGATATATTGCTCACACATGCCATGGTTATATGTGGAATTGCACCCCAAAATATATTCCGCTACTTCTCCCGAGTATGGGGATACCACATGTGTGGGACTTTTTGGGAGTCTATTCGCGCACGGCACCCCGAAAACCAATCACCACCTTCAGGATTTCTAAGGCCGCGTACACACGGGCAGACTGTTCGTCCAACTTTGTCCGCTGAACAGTGTTTCAGCAGACAGTCCGCTCGTGTGTGGGCTTCAGCGGACAGTTTCAGCGGACAGTCTGACGAACAAAGTTTTTCGGAATTTCCGTAAGACTGTCCGCTGAAACTTGGTTTGATCGGACAGTCCGCTCATGTGTAGGCTTGTTCGTCAAACTAAGTTCCGCGCATGCTCAGAAAGGATTTACACGCCGAAGGTTGCATTGCAGTGTATAGGACTTTGAATCTCTCGTCCCGTCGTACGTGCCGTTCACGTCATCGCGCAAGTTTTCAGCGGACTGTTCGTTCGTCGTGTGTGGTCAAGTCCGCTCATGCAAATTTTGAACGGACTGTTTGTCAAACTGTTTGACGAACCTAGTTGAGCGGACAGTCTGCCCGTGTGTACGCGGCCTAAGGGTGCAAATTTTTGATTTAACTCCTCACTACCTATCACAGTTTCAAAGGCCATAAAATGCCAAAATAGCACAAAACCCCCCAAAATGACCCCATTTTGGAAAGTAGACACCCCAAGCTATTTACTGAGAGGCATGTTGAGTCCATGGAATATTTTATATTTTGCCAAAAGTTGCGGGAATATTACAAACTTTTTTTTTTTGCACAAAGTTGTCACTAAATGATATATTGCTCACACATGCTATGGGCAGAAGTCAAATTACACCCCAAAATAAATTCTGCTGCTTCTCCCGAGTACGGGAATACCACATGTGGGGGACTTTTTGGGAGCCTAGCCACGTACGGGACCCCGAAAACCAAGCACTGCCTTCCGGATTTAAATATAAAATGCTACCAAAAAAACTGTTAGCGATGGCAGGGATCAGGCCTGACTCTGCGATCGCTGCAGTTATGTGTTTAGTGTTTTGTAAGTGACAGTGATCGATCGATACTGCACTTGGGTGGGCTGGGCAGAGGGGCAAAACGCAGGTGCTAGCAGGTATCTGGGCTGATCCCGCTAACAATGCGTTTTTTTGGAACCCTAAACTGCTGGGGATGCTAGTATAGATCTGATCAGATCAGATATTGATCTGTTCAGATTCTATACCACTACGGGAGGTGTATGCTTTGCGCGTGGGTGTTAGCGGTACTGGCACTAACGTAGCGCTGCCTGGGGCGACGCAGACCCTGACCCTAAAACCTAATTGATATCACCCGCCGGGTGATCAGGGGGTTAAACCTTTATTGGATAATAAATGGTGGGTGCCCTGATGCTATAAAAAGCAAACTAACCAGAGTCACCCGTAACACTTATACGGTGATCAGTGGTGAAAGGGTTAACTAGGGGCAATCAGGGGGTTCAAATTTTTATTAAGTAGTATATGGGGGTCCCTGGCGCTATATAAAAACCTGACGGGGAACCTAAATAACTAACTGGCTAACCAGCGTCACCAGTGACACTTATACTGTGATCGCTGGTGAAAGGGTTAACTAGGGTCAATCAGGGGGTTAAAACCATTATTGGGTAGTATATCGGGGTACCTAGCGCTATAAAAACCTGGCGGTGAACCTAAAAAAATAACTAGCTACCTAGCGACAGTAGCGACACTGATGCAGCGATCAGAAAAATTATCGCTTAGTGACACTGGCAAAAGGGGGTGAAAGGGTTAACTAGGGGCAATCAGGATGTTAAAACCATTATTGGGTAGTATATCGGGGTACCTAGCGATATAAAAACCTGGCGGTGAACCTAAAAAAATAACTAGCTACCTAGCGACAGTAGCGACACTGATGCAGCGATCAGAAAAATGATCGCTTAGTGACACTGGCAAAAGGGGGTGAAAGGGTTAACTAGGGGCAATCAGGATGTTAAAACCATTATTGGGTAGTATATCGGGGTACCTAGCGCTATAAAAACCTGGCGGTGAACCTAAAAAAATAACTAGCTACCTAGCGACAGTAGCGACACTGATGCAGCGATCAGAAAAATGATCGCTTAGTGACACTGGCAAAAGGGGGTGAAAGGGTTAACTAGGGGCAATCAGGATGTTAAAACCATTATTGGGTAGTATATCGGGGTACCTAGCGCTATAAAAACCTGGCGGTGAACCTAAAAAAATAACTAGCTACCTAGCGACAGTAGCGACACTGATGCAGCGATCAGAAAAATGATCGCTTAGTGACACTGGCAAAAGGGGGTGAAAGGGTTAACTAGGGGCAATCAGGATGTTAAAACCATTATTGGGTAGTATATCGGGGTACCTAGCGCTATAAAAACCTGGCGGTGAACCTAAAAAAATAACTAGCTACCTAGCGACAGTAGCGACACTGATGCAGCGATCAGAAAAATGATCGCTTAGTGACACTGGCAAAAGGGGGTGAAAGGGTTAACTAGGGGCAATCAGGATGTTAAAACCATTATTGGGTAGTATATCGGGGTACCTAGCGCTATAAAAACCTGGCGGTGAACCTAAAAAAATAACTAGCTACCTAGCGACAGTAGCGACACTGATGCAGCGATCAGAAAAATGATCGCTTAGTGACACTGGCAAAAGGGGGTGAAAGGGTTAACTAGGGGCAATCAGGATGTTAAAACCATTATTGGGTAGTATATCAGGGTACCTAGCGCTATAAAAACCTGGCGGTGAACCTAAAAAAATAACTAGCTACCTAGCGACAGTAGCGACACTAATGCAGCGATCAGAAAAATGATCGCTTAGTGACAGTGGCAAAAGGGGGTGAAAGGGTTAACTAGGGGCAATCAGGATGTTAAAACCATTATTGGGTAGTATATCAGGGTACCTAGCGATATAAAAACCTGGCGGTGAACCTAAAAAAATAACTAGCTACCTAGCGACACTAGCGACACTGATGCAGCGATCAGAAAAATTATCGCTTAGTGACACTGGCAAAAGGGGGTGAAAGGGTTAACTAGGGGCAATCAGGATGTTAAAACCATTATTGGGTAGTATATCAGGGTACCTAGCGATATAAAAACCTGGCGGTGAACCTAAAAAAATAACTAGCTACCTAGCGACACTAGCGACACTAATGCAGCGATCAGAAAAATTATCGCTTAGTGACACTGGCAAAAGGGGGTGAAAGGGTTAACTCTAGGGGCAATCAGGGGGTTAAATCTTTATTGGGGGGTGATAGGGGGCTACCCTGGACCTAACACTAACTGCCCTGACAGTTTTTACTTTTACAACTGACACTGAATGCATTGATCAGTAAAGAAATGATCAATGCAATCAGTGACACTGTGACTGGGGGGGGGGGGGGCGGGGGGGATCGGGGGGCAATCGGGGGGGGATCGGGGGGGGTTTGTGTACCTACGTGTACCTATGTGTCAGTGTAGTGTTTTGGTGCACTTACTTTGTGTCTTCTCCTCGTAGTCCGGTCAAAAAGACCGCCCCGAGGAGAATGACATCACTTCCTCCTTCCTGTGTAAACAATACACAGTGGGAGGAAGTTCGTCATTGGCCAGGAGCGATCGAGAGGGGGTGGCCAGAAACCAACGGCCATCCCCTCATCACGGATCGCTCCCGGAGGGAAACGGACCGCCGTAGCCAGCGGGAGGGGGTCCGATCGGACCCCCCACCCGCTGGAAGGCAGGCACGTACATCTACGTGCTTGTGCCTGCCTGTGCCATTCTGATGACGTAGAATGGCAATACGGCGGTCCTTAAGTGGTTAAGCAATGTAAATTAAATCATAGTTCTTTTCATGCACCAAAGCTCCCAATTCTCCAATTTTACTGGGCAGACATCTGTCATTGGTGAAAAAACATTTTAAGCCACTGTTGCATTTGTATTAACCTATTGTTTTTTTGTAGTATACACAGTACTGTAAATGCCAGTGTTTGTTTGTAACATTCAGATAGGACAGTAGCAAATAGTATTCCGATTCCTGTCTCTGCGTGTACACAAAGATAAGGATTTCCCTACAGAAAAAAATTAGCTTTATTCTTGGTTCTCCCTCCATCTCCAGACTGTGAGACATTCTAATTGTTAAAATCTTTAAATTAATACATGTCCATAGGAAGATCCACCCAGTCTTTTGTTTTACTTTGAAATGACTATAAGTGATCATTTCATACATACTGGATCACCACTGGATGAAATAAACCATTGGTTTGAATGGCCTCTTGCCCAGTAAAATAAATGGTAAGGAAAGATATAAACCTACATTCAACTAAAAGTCCCAGCATGCAAACTAAAACTTGTATATCCTAAAAAAATTGCATCTCATTCCCTTGCTGTCTCTATATTTGGTATTAGTATGCTTTTTAGTGTTGCGGTAAAAGATACTGTAGAATGGGAAGGGGGGGGGGGGGGGGGGGTGGCATCCATGTCTTAAACACTTCCAGCCCAAGCCATTTCTGGCACTCCTCTTCTACATGTAAAAATCATCATGTTTTTGCTAGAAAATTACACAGAACCCCCAAACATTATTATTATTATTATACAGGATAATTATAGAGCTGACAGTTTATGAAGCACTTTCCAACTTGAGGGCAGCCAGTACAAATACAATACACTTTAATACAGTAGGAATCTGAGGGCCCTGCTCATTAGAGCTTACAATTTAAGAGGGAAGGTCAAAAGAGACGGGAGGTAATAACTGTGAGGGGATGTGCTGATGGACAAAATAAATGTACAGTTGTTAGGTCGGGGCCAGATAGGCTTCTCTGAAGAGATGCGGTTTCAGGAATCGTCTGAAAGTGGACAAAGTAGGAGATAGTCTGATAGATTGGGGTATAGCATTCCAGAGGATGGGAGAGGCTCAGAAGAAGTCCTGGAGGCGAGCATGTGATGAGGTGACAAGAGAGCTTGAGAGCAGGAGGTCCTGGGATGAGCAAAGAGAACTATTTGGTTGGTATTTTGAGACCAGGTTAGTGATGTAGCTGGGGGCCAAGTTATGCATGGCTTTGTAAGTTATGGTTAGTATCTTGATTTAAATTTGTTGGTTGAGTGGCAGCCAATGGACGGATTGGCAAAGAGGGGTAGCAGATGCCAAGCGGTTTGCAAGGTGGATGAGCTTGCAGTAGCGTTCATGATAGACTGAAGGGGGTAGCCTATTTAAAGGTAAGCCAATGAGGAGGGAGTTGCAGTAATTGAGATGAGAGATGACAGGGAGTGGATTAGAAGCTTTGTGGTGCCGTTTGTTAGGAAGGGGTGCATCTTGGATATGTTGCAGAGATAACCTGTTTAGACATAGATATGCTTCTACCTGCAACCGTGCATCGACGGGGTGCTTCAAAAAATTTTTTTGATTGTTTCTTTTATTTTTATTGTTTTTTTTTTACACTTTCCCTTTAAATAATTTTAAATTTTTTGATAACTTTCATTCCTATTGCAAGGAATGTAAACATCCCTTGTAATAGGAATAGGAATGTAAACATCCCTTGTAATAGGAATAGGGCATATCAGGTCCTTTTTACAGAGAGATATGGGATCTATAAGACCCCACATATTTCCTCTAGCCTGGAAAGTCTGAGATTAAAAAAAAAAAGCAATCTCAGCCTTTCCTGATAAAAAAAAAAAACGGAAGTGTTTACATCTGCCTAAGGAAAACAATTGAAGAGCTGCGCCAATTACACTAATTAAAATAATCAAAATAACCATGAAAACAAAAATTATAAATACATAAGGAACGGTTGAAATATTTGACCAGTTCAACCACATCTATGAATCCATATCCACTAATCAGATGGCGGAGCGTAATCTGGTAAGCGCAATATCATCTTGGTGGTCGGGCATGTTTCTGCACCCCACAAAGCATATGTGAAGTCACCGTGGTGTTTTTATCAGGACCTTTATTTGGATTTTTTTTGCTTTCTATAAACACCATTTTCTCATCTTTGCTAATGAAACACTTCCATGGCATTGTCATTATTTGCAATTGGTGATTAATGGATAATTTTCTTTTGGACATAATTGTTCTTCTCCAAAGATAGACTGCATGTCCTGTATCAGAAGCCCTTTAAGACACAGTTTGGGGGGTTGAGCCTTGGGCCATGTGAACTCAGTTCAGCACGCTCAGAGGTTTCACGTGAACTCAGAGCTATGATCAGACCAGGATCCATATACCTTGAGCTCCCAGCATCACCTAGACTAAGTTCATATTTTAACTGTGCTACTTCAGGCAATCAAGATTCAGGTGTAAAGAATACTGCCTAACTTCCAAGGTCAGTATTTCTTGTCAAAGTTGTTTATTATTTTTTAAATATAACAAAGATTGACAAATTGAGTACATATAAAGATGGTGGTACAATATTCAAATAGCAATAAAGCTAAACATATTGATTTATGAACAGGATGAGTATATAACAGTGTAAAAATGTATTACATCTAAAGGATTATAAAATTATATTCTATTCTATTAGTTCATTTTGCAAGAGCAGTAATAAGGAGATCAATCTAATAGGTACTGTATATACTCGAGTATAAGTCGAGATTTTCAGCCCCTTTTTTAGGGCTGAAAGTGCCCCCTCGGCTTATACTCGAGTCACCGCCGTCTGTCTACACGATCAGCGTGTCGTGCAGACAGACGGCGGCCATTCCATTATTCAAAAGCCACGCCTCCCTGTCTGTGATAGGCGGAACACTCAATTTCCCAGCAGTCAGTGGTCCGCCTATCACGGACATCCGCTCATCCTCATACTACGGACGAGGATGAGAGGATGTCCGTGATAGGCGGAACACTGACTGCTGGGAAATTGAGTGTTCCGCCTATCACAGACGGAGGCGTGGCTTTTGAACAGTGGAATGGCCGCCGTCTGTCACAGACGAGAAGAGGTGCGGCGATCCTGGCATGTTTTTACATGCAGATCGCTGCAGAAGGACAAAGGCACAGGACAAAGGCACAGGACAAAGGCCCAGGACAAAGGCACAGGTATGGATGGACACACAGGGATGGACGAACACACACACAGGGATGGACGGACACACACACAGGGATGGACGGACACACACACAGGGATGGACGGACACACACACAGGGATGGACGGACACACACACAGGGATGGACGGACACACACACAGGGATGGATGGACACACACACAGGGATGGATGGACACACACACAGGGATGGACGGACACACAGGGATGGACGGACACACAGGGATGGATGGACACACAGGGATGGACAGGCATGTCTCACCCTCGGCTTATACACGAGTCAATACGTTTTCCCATTTTTTTTGTGGTAAATTAGGGGCCTCGGCTTATATTCGGATCGACCTATACTCGAGTATATACGGTATATATTACAAACAGAAGAGATAATCTGTTTTAAAGTACCACACAATATGAAAAGAAAGGAAAACAAAAAATAGGAGTAGATAGAGAGAAGAGGGTACAAAAAAGGTGGGAAAGGAATGGGAGGGGTTGGTGGTGATGCTTGCCCAAATTAATAGAAAGTATAGTCAAGGCAAATAGAGATAGAGTAAAATTACCGAGGCAATAATAGTGTGTCATCAAAGTCTGCAGGCAAACAATGCTTAACCCAAGGAAGCCAGAGTTCCTGAAATTGACTGATTCGACCTCTTTCGATTGCTTCCATTTTAGCATGAATAAGAGCTTTATTAGTTCTGTGTATGGTTTCAGCTAAAATTAAATATTTTGTTTTCCATGCCTTAGCAATGGTTTGTTTTGTGGCTGTTAGGAGCTGTAAAACAAAGCGAAATGGATTCTGTGTGATCCCATCAGGTGTCAGGTTTAATAGGGCTGTGACAGGATTGGGCTATATAGGTGCATCAAAGATTTTGGAGGCCAAGTCAAAAACTGCCTTCCAGAATTTTTTGACAATTGGGCAATCCCACCAAATATGAAGTTGAGTGCCAGACTCTGAAAAGCAGCAAAAACAAGCTCCAGGGTAACCAAAAGCATATTTTTATATTCTAGCAGGGACCAAATACCAACTGGTTAGCACCTTAAAATTAGTATCCACAGCAACAGCATTAGAAGAAGCAGACTTAGTGGCGGACCATATTCTAGACAATTCAGTAGCATTAAATGAGTGATTAAGGTTTAGTTCCCATTTGAGACATATGAGAGGGGACCAGTGTTAGTACTAGCTAAAATTATCTTCTAGAGAAACTAAACAAGTCCTCTAGCATGAGGGTCAGAAATATATATGTATTCAAAACGTGACATCTGGGATAGTTGGGAGTTGGAATTGAGATAAGGTTAGAAAATGTTTTTGGGATTTGCAAATATTGGAAAAGTTCTGATTGGGGAAGGCCAAATGTATCACACAAAGTAGGAAAAGAATGTATATCAAATTATAAAAACAGGATAAATTAACTGTATTCCATGCTTTGAAAGAAATATGAGTGATCCAGGCAGGGTAAAAAAAGCAGGATTTTTAACAAAAGAAAGGAGCAGTAAACAAGGAGATTGAAGACCAAGAGAAGTTCTGAATCTGTCCCAGATGGATAAAGAATGTTTTGTGATTGCGGATAAAAGTACGATCAGTTGGTATTAACCATAACATGTTAGATACTGAAATAGGGTCACAGTCAACTGTTACCCATAAAGGAATTTCTTTGATCACATGATATTTTGGTAAATGTGCAAGGTGTGCAGCATGATAGTAAGCAGAAATATTTGGGAGACCTAAATCTCTACAGCATTGTGGGAGACAGAGAGTGGATTTAGAGGTTTGAGGTTTTGTTTTACTCCGGTAAAGGAGATAATTCTGCGCTGCATAAGCAGTAAAAAAATTAGATGGAACTAGGATGGACAAGACTCTATAAAAACTTGGGCAATATAGCCATCTTAATTACATCAATTTTTCCTAACCAGGATAATGGGATAGAGGACCATTGTGATAATAATTCAGTAATCTGTTTTAGTAATGGAGGGACGTTAGCTGAGTATGTCAGTCATCTTAGGGGGGAGTTGTATTCCTAGGTATGGAAGTCTTTGAGGTGTCCAAGAGAAGGGAAATGAATCTTTTGCAAACTGAAGGTCTGAAGCAGTCAAGGAAATGTTGAGTGCAGTCAATTTTTGATAATTAACTGTTAAACCCGAAATGTGTGCAAAACGGTTTAGGACAGAGAGGAGATTAGGTGCTGTGATATGGGGAGGTGACATGGAGAGTAAGATGTCACCTGCAAAAATACATATTTTATGATGACAGCCAGCTAATTCAATACCTTTTATGTTTGGATCAGATCTAATTAAATGGGCCAAGGGTTCAATGAGGAGTACAAATAGGAGGAGGGGGAGAGGACATCTTTGCTCTTCCAATAGGGAAAGGGTCTGATTTATAGTGGTTGTAAATCCTTACAAACCACTTTTACCTACAGGTAAGACTATAATGAGGCTTACCTGTAGGTACTTGAAATATCTCCTAAACCTGCATGGTTTAGGAAATATTTACCATATACGCCTGCGTCGATGTCATCGGCGCTTGCGCACTTAAGAAAGGGCACAGGCATGCCGTTTCTCACGCCGTGACCGTCAGCTCCCACGCGCATGCTTGTGAGTGACATCATGTGACTCCGGCAAGTCAGAGAGCCGGAGTACCCGGCCACGGAGGGAAGAGGATGAAGATGGGCACAGCCACCAGCGGGGACATTGTGCTTTTACTTTGCAGGGGAATAAAGAGGAAATAAAACTCACCAGGGTTTACTTCCTCTTTCAAACCAGCATATTTGATAAAAGCATTCGACTTGTCGTATAAGGAAGAAATCCACTTCAGTACAAATGCAGTACAAACCCCCATTTTTGAAGAATATATTGTAAGTATGGCCAAGGGAAAGTGTTGAATGCTTTTCTTATATCAAGTGATAAAAAACATGTAGGTGGATGTCTGGATTTGATGACACGGGAGAGTGAAGAATCTCTACAAATATTATCACTTGCTTGGAGCGAGGGGATAAACTCAAATTGATCTCGATGAACAAGTTTGCCTACTACTTGATTCAAACAGGTCGCAAGTATTTTAACTAAAAGTTTAATGTCAATATTCACCACTTGCTGATCGGCTCACGCCGATATACGTCAGCAAAGTGGCACGGTTGTGCAAAACGGCATACCCGTACGTCACTCCATCATCAGCGGCTAGCAGGCCCGCGGGTGCCGCAGATTCAATATCAGCCGGTGGCCCACGATCATGGCATGGAGAGGCAGAACAGGGAGATGCCTATGTAAACAAGGCATTCCCCTGTTCTACCTAGTAACATGTGAGGGATCTACTGCTCCCAGTGATCAGGAGCAGTGATCTCTGTCATGTTCTAGTGAACCCATCCCCCCCACAGTTAGAACATGTTGAGAGAACACACGTAACCCCTTGTAAGTGTCCGGTCTGTCTGCGGCAATCACAATAAAAGTCGCAGATCGCCGTCATTACTAATACAAAAAAAATTATAATAAAAATGCTATAAATCTTGTAGACATGATAACTTTTACGCAAACCAATCAATATACGCTTACTGTGATTTTTTTTTTTACCAAAAATATGTAGAAAAATAAATATTGGCCTAAACTGAGAAAGAAATTTGTTTTTTTATATATTTTTTGGGGATATTTATTATAGCAAAAAGTTCAAAATATTGCTTTTTTTCATTTTTTTTTGTTTATAGCGCAAAAAACAAACGCAGAGGTGATCAAATACCACCAAAAGAAAGCTCTATTTGTGGGAAAAAAGGATGTAAATTTTGTTTGCTAAAAATAATGCATTCCCCATGCTTTTTTTTTTCCAATTTTGGCATAGGGGTCCCCTCCAAATCAATACTAGACTCAATGGCCTGGTATGGACCTGGGTGGGGACCCCATGCTGTTTTTTTCACAATTTAAAAAACATTTTTTTTACATTCAGCTGTCAGTGGGGAAGCCCGCTGACAGCTTATGACTCATAAGGATGCGGCGGCCAGCTTCCCAGGCCCTCTCCTTATCAACCAGCTATATACAGTGTAAAAAAAATGCAAATTGTGGTTAAAAACACGGTACTTGCGTTTTGGATACAGTCCATTGAAGTCTATTACAAGCAAAATGCTGCATTTTGTGGGGAAAAACATCCCCGACCCTTTCCAAAAACACAGAGGCACAAAAATGCATTGATGTGAACATGTTCCATAGGAACCCATGTTAAAAAAATTCCATGCATTCCTGCAAAATGCGTCAAAAAACACATTAGTGTGAATCGAGCCTAAGGCTTGATTCACACCTATGCGTTTTCAATGCTTTTTGCATTTTGCAGATTTGCACTACAGCCCATTTAACATGGAATACGTTCTGTAGAGCAAATATGCAAAATGAACTAAAAATGCATAGGTGTGAATCAAGCCTAAGTGTGGTATTTACATTTGGAATCTATTGCCGTGAACGTTTAATCATGCGTTTAACCACTTAACCACTACATAATGCGTTTAACCACTTGCCGACCAACCGCCGTCATACAGCGGCAGGTCTGCTCCATTGCGCAAATCGCTGTAGCTGTATATCGCTTAGTGCAATAGAAACAGTGGGCGCCCGCGGGGCTGGAGTCGGTGCACTTGGCCGGGGGCCACAATGTCCGCTGGCCACCTGCGATCACGGTCAGGGGAGTTCAGAGTGATCGCCTGTTCTTAGTGATTAGGAACAGCAATCTTTCTGTACTCCTAGTCAGTCCACTCCCCCCACAATTAGAAACACCTCCCTAGGACACTCTTAACCCCTTCCTTGCCAGTGTCATTTATACAGTATTCAGTGCATTTTTATAGCACGGATCGCTGTATATATGTCACTGGTCCCAAAAAAGTGTCAATGGTGTCCGATCTGTCTGCCACAATGTCACAGTCCCGCTAAAAATCTCTGATCACTGCCATTACTAGTGAAAAAAATAATAATAAAATAACATAAATCTATTCCCTATTTTGTAGACGCTATAACTTTTGTGCAAACCAATCAATATATGCTTATTCCGATTTTTTTTTACAAAAAATATGTAGAAGAATACATATTGGCCTAAACTGATGAAGAAATTTGGTTTACTTTTTTTTGTATATTTATTATTGCAAAAAGTTAAAAATATTGTTTTTGTTTTTTAAAAATTGTTGGTCTTTTTTTGTTTATAGCTCAAAAAATAAAAACTGCAGAAGTGATCAAATACCACCAAAAGAAATCTCTATTTGTGGGGAAAACAGGACATCGATTTTGTTTGGGCACAACGTTGCAAGACCGCGCAATTGTCAGTTAAGGTGACGCAGTGCCGTATTGCAAAAAATGGCCTGGTTATTAAGGGGGCAAATTCTTCTGGAGCTAAAGTGGTTAAAGGAGCTGTATATGCAAGTGAAACTGTCCATTGTAAGGCTTCAAAAACAAAACAAATCCACCAGAGAGATAGCAGCAACATTAGGAGTGGCCAAAGCAACAGTTTGGTACATCCTGAGGAAAGAAGAATGCACTGGTGAGCTCAGCAACATAAAAATGCCTGGACATCCATGGAAGACAACAGTGGTGAATGATCGCAAGATCCTCTCTATGGTAAAGAAAAACCCATTCACGATATACAGACAAGTGAAGGACACTCTCCAGGAGGTGGGCCTATCATTGTCAAAGTCTACATTCAAGAGAAGACTTCACGAGAGCAAATACAGAGGGTTCAAACCATTCATAAGCCTGAAGAATAGAAAAGCCAAATTAGACTGCCAAAAAACATTTAAAAAAAGCCAGACCGGGAAAAGCATTCTTTGGACAGATAAAACCAAGATTAAATCTGTACCAGAATTACGGGAAGAAAAAAATGTAGCGAGGGCTTGGAACAGCTCATGATCCAAAGGACACATCATCTGTAAAACATGGTGGAGGCAGTGTAATGGAAAGGACATGCATGGCTTCCAGTGGCACTGGGTCATTGGTGTTTGTTAATGATGTAACAGAAGCAGCCGGATGAATTCTGCAGTGCTTGGAGATATACTGTCAGCCCAGATTCAGCCAAATACAGCAAAGTTGATTGGATGGCACTTCACAGTAGAGATGGACAATGATCCAAAACACACTGCATAAGCAACCCAGGAGTTTTTGAAGGAAAAGAAGTGGAATATACTGCAATGGCCGAATCAATCACCTGATCTCAACCAAATTGAGCATGCATTTCACTTGCTGAAGGCAAAACTAAAGGCAGAAAACCACAAGCAAAGAACAACTGAAGGCAGCTTCAGTTAGAGCTTGGCAAATCATTAGAAATGAGAAAACTCAGTCTTTGGTACCAATGTCCATGGGTTCCAGACTTCAGGCAGTCATTGCCAATAAAGGATGCTCAACAAAATATTAAAAATGAACATTTTATTTATGATTATATTCATTTGTTCAATTACAGTTGAGCCCCTGAAAATGGGGGAATCATAGGGTGACTGTATATAAAAATGGTTTCAGTTCCTAAAATGTGTACTTGATATTTAAGTTCAACCCCTTGAATTAAAGTCTGTACTTCAAATTCATTTGGATTTTTTCATTTTCATTTTATTCTGGTGGCATACAGAGCCAAAAGTATGAAAATTGGGCCTGTATCCAAATACATATGAACCTAACTGTATTTTTTATTTGGATGTGTTTATTGAAAAAGCTATCTCAAATTTGAGTACTAGTATTCATTTTCTTTTGTCTTGTCTCTGTAGTCAGAAACAGTTTTTATTATTCACTGTGGTATCATCACCATGTAAAATTCTTGCAGGGGCAGCTGCTGGGAGCTCAGCTTCTCTTCAAATAGGCATGCCCCCCGTCAGGGCAGCATCATTGTGATGCTGGGAAAAAATTATGTCTGCATGTGTAAAGGGACAGAGGAATAGGAGGGATGAGAGTGGGTCCCCTAGGCAGCACTAATAATGCTGGTTGGGATTTCAGTGCAGAAAAAGGCACTATGTTGTCATTCCAAACAGGAAGTTAGGACCACCCTGGCAGATCAACAGGTATTTTTACATACTATTTATTTATTAATATCAATTTTATATATTAGACACAGACAGCTATTACTTCAGAACAACAAAAGGTCGGAATTTGCAAGAAAGTTTGTTAAAATTCTTGCAATGCATATAGATCACCTAGAGGGGAATGTTTTTTTCTTCAACCAAAGCAGAGTTACTCTTTAAGTAAGTTTACATAATTCTTTAATCTGCAAAAGCTATAGTTATATTTGACTATTTCATGTAAATAAGGCAGATCTCCATTCTGACAGAGGGGAAATAATGGATGGTGTGTTAAATTTGGTGTTATCACTCTCACTCTCACATACTGGTCACTGGAAGTTCAACATGGAACCTCATGGCAAAAAACTGTTGCTCTACATAAAGATGGCATAGGCTATAAGAAGATTGCCAAGACCCTAAAACTGAGCTGCAGCACTGTGGCCAAGACCATACAGTGGCTTAACATGACAGGTTCCACTCAGATCGTCGACCAAAGAATTTGCGTGTACGTGCTCAGCATCATATCCAGAGGTTGTCTTTGGGAAATAGACGTATGAGTGCTGCCAGCAATGCTGCAGAGGTTAAAGGGGTGGTGGTCAGCCGGTCAGTGCTCAGACCATACGCCGCACACTGCATCAAATTGGTCTGCATGGCTGTCATCCCAGAAGGAAGCCTCTTCTAAAGATAATGCAAAGAAAGCCCACAAACACTTTGCTGAAGACAAGCAGACTAAGGACATGGATTACTGGAACCATGTCCTGTGGTCTGATGAGACCAAGATAAACTTATGTGGTTCAGATGGTGTCAAGCGTGTGTGGCAGTAACCAGGTGAGGAGTACAAAGACAAGTGTGTCTTCCCAACAGTCAAGCATGGTGGTGGGAGTGTCATGGTCTGGGGCTGGATGAGTGCTGCTGGCACTGGGGAGCTACATTTCATCGAGGGAACTATGAATGCCAATGTGTACTGTGACTAGGGATGAGCCAAACACCCCCCGGTTCAGTTCGTTCCAAAACCTTCGAATGGACCTAAAATTCACACGAATTTTAGAACCCTATTAACCACTTGTGGACCGCCGTATTGCCATTGTACGTCAGCACAATGGCACAGGCAGGCACAATCACGTACATCTACGTGATTGCCTTCCAGCGGGTGGGGGGTCCGATCGGAACCCCTCCCGCTGTTTACGGCGGTCCGATTCGGTCCAGGAGCGCTCCGTGATGAGGGGATGGCCGTTGGTTTTCGGCCACCCCCTCTGGATCGCTCCTGGCCAATGAGAAGCTTCCTCCCCTGTGTATTGTTTACACAGGAAGGAGGAAGTGATGTCATTCTCCTCGGGGCGGTCTTTTTGACCGGACTACGAGGAGAAGAGTAAAAGTAAGTGTGCACCAACACTACACTGACATGTAGGTACACACAGGCACACAAACCCCCCCCGATCCCCCCCTCCCCCCCCAGTCACAGTGTCACTGATTGCATTGATCATTTCTTTACTGATCAATGCATTCAGTGTCAGTTGTGACAGTAAAAACTGTCAGGACAGTTAGTGTTAGGTCCAGGGTAGCCCCCTATCACCCCCCAATAAAGATTTAACCCCCTGATTGCCCCTAGAGTTAACCCTTTCACCCCCTTTTGCCAGTGTCACTAAGCGATCATTTTTCTGATCGCTGCATGTGTCGCTAGTGTCGCTAGGTAGCTAGTTATTTTTTTAGGTTCACCGCCAGGTTTTTATATCGCTAGGTACCCCGATATACTACCCAATAATGTTTTTAACCCCCTGATTGCCGCTAGTTAACCCTTTCACCCCCTTTTGCCAGTGTCACTAAGCGATCGTTTTTCTGATCGCTGCATTAGTGTCGCTACAGTCGCTAGGTAGCTAGTTATTTTTTTAGGTTCACCGCCAGGTTTTTATAGCGCTAGGTACCCCGATATACTACCCAATAATGTTTTTAACCCCCTGATTGCCGCTAGTTAACCCTTTCACCCCCTTTTGCCAGTGTCACTAAGCGATCATTTTTCTGATCGCTGCATGTGTCGCTAGGTAGCTAGTTATTTTTTTAGGTTCACCGCCAGGTTTTTATATCGCTAGGTACCCCGATATACTACCCAATAATGGTTTTAACCCCCTGATTGCCGCTAGTTAACCCTTTCACCCCCTTTTGCCAGTGTCACTAAGCGATCGTTTTTCTGATCGCTGCATTAGTGTCGCTACAGTCGCTAGGTAGCTAGTTATTTTTTTAGGTTCACCGCCAGGTTTTTATAGCGCTAGGTACCCCGATATACTACCCAATAATGGTTTTAACCCCCTGATTTCCGCTAGTTAACCCTTTCACCCCCTTTTGCCAGTGTCACTAAGCGATAATTTTTCTGAACGCTGCATCAGTGTCGCTAGTGTCGCTAGGTAGCTAGTTATTTTTTTAGGTTCACCGCCAGGTTTTTATAGCGCTAGGTACCCCGATATACTACCCAATAATGGTTTTAACCCCCTGATTGCTGCTAGTTAACCCTTTCACCCCCTTTCACCAGCGATCACAGTATAAGTCTCACTGGTGACGCTGGTTAGCCAGTTAGTTATTTAGGTTCCCCGTCAGGTTTTTATATAGCGCCAGGGACCCCCATATACTACCTAATAAAAATTTGAACCCCCTGATTGCCCCTAGTTAACCCTTTCACCACTGATCACCGTATAAGTGTTACGGGTGACTCTGGTTAGTTTGTTTTTTATAGCATTTTATATTCAAATCCGGAAGGCAGTGCTTGGTTTTCGGGGTCCCGTATGTGGCTAGGCTCCCAAAAAGTCCCCCACATGTGGTATCCCCGTACTCGGGAGAAGCAGCAGAATTTATTTTGGGGTGTAATTTGACTTCTGCCCATAGCATGTGTGAGCAATATATCATTTAGTGACAACTTTGTGCAAAAAAAAAAAAAGTTTGTAATATTCCCGCAACTTTTGGCAAAATATAAAATATTCCATGGACTCAACATGCCTCTCAGTAAATAGCTTGGGGTGTCTACTTTCCAAAATGGGGTCATTTGGGGGGGTTTTGTGCTATTTTGGCATTTTATGGCCTTCGAAACTGTGATAGGTAGTGAGGAGTTAAATCAAAAATTTGCACCCTTAGAAATCCTGAAGGTGGTGATTGGTTTTCGGGGGGCCGTGCGCGACTAGACTCCCAAAAAGTCCCACACATGTGGTATCCCCGTACTCGGGAGAAGCAGCAGAATGTATTTCGGGGTGTCATTTCACATATGCCCATAGCATGTGTGAGCAATATATCATTTAGTGACAACTTGGTGCAAAAAAAAAAAAGTTTGTAATATTCCCGCAACTTGTGGCAAAATATAAAATATTCCATGGACTCAACATGCCTCTCAGTAAATAGCTTGGGGTGTCTACTTTCCAAAATGGGGTCATTTTGGGGGGTTTTGTGCTATTTTGGCATTTTATGGCCTTCGAAACTGTGATAGGTAGTGAGGAGTTAAATCAAAAATTTGCACCCTTAGAAATCCTGAAGGTGGTGATTGGTTTTCGGGGTGCCGTGCGCGACTAGACTCCCAAAAAGTTCCACACACGTGGTATCGCCATACTCGGGAGAAGTAGCGGAATATATTTTGGGGTGCAATTCCACATATAACCATGGCATGTGTGAGCAATATATCATTTAGTGACAACTTTTTGTAAAAAAAATTTTTTTTTTTTTTTTTTTGTCATTATTCAATCCCTTAGGACAAAAAAAAAAAATATTCAATGGGCTCAACATACCCATCAGCAATTTCCTTGGGGTGTCTACTTTCCAAAATGGGGTCATTTGGGGGGGATTTGTACTGCCCTGCCATTTTAGCACCTCAAGAAATGAGATCGGCAGTCATAAATTAAAAGCTGTGTAAATTCCAGAAAATGTACTCTAGTTTGTAGACGCTATAACTTTTGCGCAAACCAAAAAATATACGCTTATTGACATTTTTTTTACTAAAGACATGTGGCTGAATAAATTTTGCCCTCAATGTATGACTAAAATTTAGTTTATTCGATTTTTCTTATAACAAAAAGAAGAAAATATCTTTTTTTTTCAAAATTTTCGCTCTTTTTCCATTTATATCGCAAAAAAAAAAAATCGCAGAGGCAATCAAATACCATCAAAAGAAAGCTCTATTTGTGGGAAGAAAAGGACGCAAATTTCGTTTGGGTGCAATATTGCATGACCGCGCAATTACCAGTTAAAGCAGCGCAGTGCGAAATTGCAAAAAGACCTCTGGTCCTTAAGGTGTTTATTGGTCCGGAGCTGAAGTGGTTAAAGTCTATGGGACTCGAACGTTTGAAATCAAAAGTGCTAATTTTAAAGGCTAATATGCAAGCTATGCAACAGACAACACCAGCAATAAGGGGTATCTTCAGGTGTATACTGTGCTGGAGGCGCACAACACCCACTTTAACTCCTGCAGATGCCTGTATTAGAGAACGCCAGCAATAAAGGGTAGATACAGATGTATACTGCACTGTGAGGAAGGCACACAACACCCACTAACTCTTGCAGATGCCTGTGGCCAATTATGGCTCTCCTCGCTGCCGGCGCTGTGATTGGCAAGCATGCGGGGTCACAGTGCATGCTTGGTCAATCATGAGCCAGCAATGCACTGTGATGGCGTAGTGCACTGTGGACCATTTGTGCCACACGAATTTGGTGCGAACTGTCCACAAAGTTCTGAATTCGCCGAACAGACGAATGGCCGATGTTCGAGTCGAACATGCGTTCGAATCGAAGACCGAGCTCATCCCTAACTGTGACATACTGAAGCAGAGCATGATCCCCTTCCTTTGGAGACTGGGCTGCAGGGCAGTATTCCAACATGGTAATGACCCCAAGCACACCTCCAAGACGACCACTGGCTTGGTAAAGAAGCTGAGGGTAAAAGGTGATGAACTGACCAAGCATGTCTGCAGACCTAAACTCTATTGAACATCTGTGGGGCATAATCAAACGGAAGGTAGAGGAGCGCAAGGTCTCTAACAGCCACCAGATCTGTGATGTCGTCATGGAGGAGTGGCAATCTTTCAAGCTTTGGTGAACTTCATGGCCAAGAGGGTTAAGGCAGTGCTGGAAAATAATGGTGGCCACACAAAATATTGACACTTTGGGCCCAATTTGGACATTTTCACTTAGGGGTGTACTCCCTTTTGTTGCCAGCGGTTTAAACATTAATGACTGTGTGTTGAGTTATTTTGAGGGGACAGTAAATTTACACTGTTATTCAAGCTGTACACTCACTACTTTACATTGTAGCAAAGTGTAATTTCTTCAGTGTTGTCATATGAAAAGATATAATAAAATATTTACAAAAATGAGAGGTGTGTACTCACTTTTGTGAGATACTGTATGCTTATTGAGATTTTTTTTACTGGAAATATGAAGCAGAATACATATTTGCCTAACTTTATAAAGAAATGTGATTTTTACATTTTCTTTTATTGAATATGTTTGAGAGCAGAAAATAAAAAGATTTGTCGCATTTTTTTGTTTATAGCACAAAAAATAAAAAATGCAGTGGTGATTAAATACCACCAAATGAAAGCGCTCTTTGTGAGGAAAAAAATGACAAATTTTATTTGGGTACAGTGTTGCGGGACTGTGCGATTGGCAGTTAATGCAATGCAGTGCAGTAATGCAAAAAAATTGCCTGTTTATGAAGGGGGGTAAATCTTCTGGGGGTTAAGTGCATTTGCTCTAGATCTGAGGGGAAGCCCTGCTGGTTTCTATCATCCCGTCATGTACAATCAAAAATGCATTTTTTTTTATTTTCCTTGCATGCAATTGAGTATTCTTTGCAAAGTGAAGCTTTACCTCATTTACTAAGCTCTAAAACAAGTGCACTTGCAGTGCACATTATATTTTCCCCATTATGTGCCACAAAACTGTCTGTTTCCATATGCTATATTTATTATATTCGTAGTAATGAATTATATGAGGCATCATCATAGTAGTTCAAATACTTATAAGAATTAACACAAATATGTCACAGATTTTTCAGACTAGATGTAGCCTATTTATCTGATGGTCTGCAAGCCAAACAGTGAGCAGATCTATCTGGGAGGGGTCAATCGGAAATTAACTTTTGTAACCATGCCAAGATCTGTTGTCAGCTGAGGCTTTCAGTACACTCAGGAAATGATCTTAAATTGCATGGAGTAAAATGTTATAATCTGATTTGTGCTATTAGCAGACATGTCCAAACTCCATACCGGATTCTGTCTGCACTTCCAGAAAATAAGTCAATTGTTGTCCATTAGACGGATAAGAGTTCTACGTAAAACAAAACAGAAATAAAAACATATACAGTAGACCACTTACAAGTTAACCCTCTCCCAGGTTTATAATTATTTCTTGTACTGTTACATATCCTTCCTGAGCACAATAGAATGACGTTCACACAGCATTATTTACCTAGAGGTCATTGTTTGTGCTCTTCTAATATTAATGTGCTTGGCTGCTACATGCACTAATTGTTCTGAGGTTAATGTCACTGTCAACTGATCATTTAGCAAACACATAATTGCCCCTGTGATGGTCTGCTCTATGAAGCTTTACTAGCTAAAGCCTTTTGTAGATGCGTTTAGTCATAAAAATAAGGAAATCCTGCGTGTTTTTCTTTCCTGGGAGGGGAAATTATACAATTTATGACATGGATAGCGTGCAGACAGACTACGCCCTGGAGAGAAATACACATATAATATGTCTCTTAAACTACAATTTTCATCATTCGTTATTCTTTAAAAGGATCATCAGCTTCGGCACGGCACAACAGGGAACAATATACAGAGAGGATGTAGTATGAGTACAAAAAGAATACACTAAACCAGCTTTACAGTCCAGAAAAACCCACTCATAAAAAGAAATATATAAATTCTACTATCATGGTTGTAAATCACTAAAATGCCAAAAAAGGGGCTAGACAAGCTTGCAGCTGAAAGGTTGGAAAAAGCAATTACGTTTTCTTTGAAGAAACATTACAAAATAAGTTTTAACAGAGGAATGTCTGTGTTGTATTTTTATGAGCCAAATAACTGTATAAGGCACTAGGCCTTGTGCATCTAAAGTGTCTGAAACGAAAATGTAGATTTGTGGAATAATTAGAAAAATTGTTGAAGGCAAACCAGACAGGTTTCCATTCAGACACACTTAAGCCTACGTAAACATGAGCGGATTTTCCACCAACAAAACCGCAGACTTTTGTCTGAAGGGCGTTGGCCCAATCTTGCATAGAAACATCAAAGAATTGTCAGCCAACAAACACGAATGTAGTGACGTACTACATGGTTTTTCAGCTCTTTAGCGCCACCCTTTGGGCTCCTTCTGCTAATTTTGGGTTAGTAGAAGTTTGGTGAGTGTTGATTCGTGCTTTTCCTTTTGTGCTATTCATTTCATGCTTTTTAGTTTGTTTCTGAGAGGCTGTTCATCAACCAGACATGTTGCGGTAGCGGAGGAGATAACGTGTTATTTATTATTGGCCTTGGAGTTATTGCTTTGACCCAAGTCCAGTCCAGGAACAGGAGGAGGAGGATTCCTTGGACCAAAAATTGGTTGCTTTATTAATCGTGACCAATTATGTCATATGCTTTTGCTGCTGTAGCTCCAGGAGAATAATCCAGATGATTTTCAGAATTATCTCCAGATGACGGACCCCTGCTTTCACCAACTCTTGGCATTGCTGATCCCCTATATTAAGAAGCCGAACACATGCATGAGGCTTTTATATTATTTTTTGGTTGAAAAATAATAATTAGATTTGTTATATTTTCTATATAGTTCTATTGGCAGATAGCATGTCTAATTTTATTTGTTTTCTTTGTTTAATGTACGATAAAAAAAAATGTGGAGAATAATACTTGGCTATGTGGTTTACTTCAAATGACAGTTTGGGAGTAGGCAATTATATCTTAAAAAATACAATGTCAAATTAACAAGGGACATCAACATAGTTGTATTTTTGATCTTAAAAACTACAGGATAATCGTGTTGTGGTAACTTGCCCAAAACATTAAAGAAGAGGAGAATTGTGCACTGAATTTCTAGATTTCATAATTTGCCATGTCACGAATGTTAATTCTCCATTACGAATGCTAGTTTACAAGACCGACTGCTTATGGCTCGTTCTTGCTTCTGAGCATGCGTGTTTGTACTTTGGACTTTTGTCCGACGGACTTGTGTACATACGCTCGGAAAATCCAAACCACACATTTGTCTGCGGAAAATTTATAAACCTGCCATCCAACATTTGTCCACGGAAAGTTGGCCAACCATTGTCTGATGGAGCGTACAAACGGTCGGATTTTCCAACAGCCTGTCATCACACAATTCCCATCGGAAAATCAGATCGTGTGTACGAGGCTTTAAAAGGCAAAAAGCCCATTCCACCGGACTAAGAAAAATATTGATTTACAAATACTACCCAAAGTACAATTGGATGTAGTTATAGCAACCTTTTTTAACCAGGGTGCCTTAAGGTTTCTTCAGAGGTGCCTTGGCAAAATGTCTAAAAATTGCCCATAAATTGTATGCAAGCAGCATGTGGATGAAGCCTTCCTTATAGTTACTCAAAGCCACATGTTCATTGTGCACCATTATGACTTTCTATCTGCTGACCTCCTAATGACCAATGACATCATCAGTTGATAAGAAGAAAGTTAGTTGCCATTGTCCTGTCGAGAAAGGTCCCTCGTTGGATAGTGTCCTCCCTGTACTGCGCAGTACGGAGGACAAAGGAGATGCAGAAAGTATCCGAACATGAACAGCTGTTCATCAGCTGTACACGGCGCCTGCGCAATTAAAACTACATTGTGCCACACACTCCCAATGCTCGTGCAACTCTTCAAGGGTTGGGTGTAGGGGTGGATGGATACAGAAGACATAATACATGTTTTAAAAACCCACCCTTCAGTTGTGTAAACACGCCCCGCAGAGACGTGTAGTTTATTGATAAAACCACCCCGAAACCAGCCCCAACTTATCAGCTCTGCCCATCATTGTAAAATATGGCCTCGTCTGTATGCATCCACCCCTACACCCGCCCCTTGCAGAGTTGCACGAGCATCAGTAGCGTATGGCACAATGTAGTCTTAATTGCGCAGGCGCCGTGTACAGCTGTTCATGTTTGGAGACTTTCGGCGTCTCCTTTGTCCTCCATACTGTGCAAGCGCTGCACCTGTGCAGTACAGGGCGGACACTATCCGACAGGGGACCTTTCTCGGCAGAACACCGACATAGTATCATTGTTTCACCCTCTCTTGTCTCTCTCCATCAGCTTTGGGGTCACATTAGCTGAGTGATGGAGAAAAACTGACGGAGAAGCGAAATATTGGAATACTAGTCAGTACCAGCTTGCAAAAGTGTATTTTTTTTTTGGGAATAAATCACCTCCAACCTTGGGTGTCCTATGTGTGGATGTTGCTGCATTACATAAAACTTGTTGTTTTTACATTTTAGAATGGGGTGCCTCAAGACTGTCCATAAATTTAAAATGGTGCCTCAAGGCTGTTCAGAATTTTGGAGGGTGCCTTGAGATTGTCCATAATTTTAACAACTTCCAGCCCAGGCCTATTCTGGTACTTCTCATAATTTTTTTGCTAGAACACTACTCAGAACATTATATATATATATATATTTTTTTAACAGAGACGCCGGGGAATAGAATAGCGGTTGTTGCAACTTTTTATGCCACATGGTATTTGCGCAGCAATTGTTCAAACTGTTTTTTTTTTAATTAATGAAAAAAATAAAACACTAAAGTTAGCCCAAATTTTATGTACAGAGTGAAGATGATGTTACGCCAAGTTAATAGATACCAAACATGTCATGCTTTAAAATTGCGCACACTCATGGAATGGCGTCAAACTTCAGTACTTAAAAATCTCCATAGGTGACGCTTTAAAAAATGTTACTGGTTACCTGTTTAGAGTTACAGAGGAAGTATTGAGAAAGAATTATTGCTGGGAGCAATGTGACCCAGAAAACCTGGGAGTTAACCAATAACATACAGGGGTGTTCAAAGCATTGACAAGATCTGCAAACATGGCAAAACCAGCAGGATTTCCTTGGACAAAGGATGAATGAAGGCTTCTTGTACGCAGGGGTAGGGCATGAGGGTTGCTAGAAATAGAAGAGACTAGAACTGATGGGAAAGGTGACAGGGGACACCATAGGAACTACCTAGGCAATACACAGAGACAGTACTAGCAGGACAATGCACTGGGTAATAACTAAAACCAGCAGTGTCAGATCTTCTTGGGTCAACCCTGCCTGCCCTGAGATGATTACAAAGTCACATACACCATACACAGCCACATGTTGCTTCAGTTTTGATCTGTTTTACCAACTTCTTATCATAGTATATTACTGCCCATTTGATAAAGCATATGGAAGCTTGTGTATCTGTGGGTTACTGGAAGGTTGTGGGGACACTGAGTGGGCTTTAAAGTATATAGTGAGACACTAAGTGGGAGGGGTTCTGAGAGGAAGGCTGTATTGAGCCCTATGTTTTCTATGTTTCTATCAATGGTACAACTATTAACCCATCCCCCCATGCCAGGGTGCTTGGCGTTTTCCTAAAATCTTAAAGGGGTTGTAAAGATAATTTTTTTATTTTTTTAAAATAACAAACATGTTAAACGTACCTCCACTGTGCAGCTCGTTTTGCACAGAGTGGCCCCAAACCTGGTCTTCTGGGGTCCCTCGACGGCTGTCTTGTAAGTACTTCTCACGTTCATGCGAGCTCCCTCGCATGGTGAGAAGTACTTGCGGGCGCGCTCCCGTGATACAGCCGGCGGCTATAGCCGCTCGCTGTATCACTCACTGTATCACTCGGCCCCAATGGCTGCGCTGCTTTCAATCCATACACTCTACCCAATCAGCGGCCAGGCTGAGCGGCGAAGAGGACGTCGGGGGCGAGCGCGGGACTTTTGAGGGGTCAGGAAAGTAAAACTGGGGATGCATTAAGGTGAAAAAATATTTACCTTTACAACCCCTTTAACTATGCCTTTGGCCCCACATCCAATCACTGTCCAAATCTTGCAGCTTCAGTCTCCACATCTCTAAAATATGCTCCTTCCTAACCAATGACACCACTAAGTTTCTAATTCACTCCCTGGTTACTTCTCGCCTCGACTACTGCAACTCCCTCCTCACTAGATTACCTTTACATAGGCTATCCCCCCCTTCAGTCCATCATGAATGTTGCTGCCAGGCCCATCCACCTTATCAACCATTCAGTGCTGCTACTACTCTGTCAATCCCTCCATTGGCTTCTGCTCATCCAACAAATTAAATTCAAAATACTAAAAACTTACAAAGCCATCCACAACTCGGCTTCCAGCTACATCACTAACCTAGTCGCAAAATACAAACCTAATCGTTCTCTCTGTTCCTCCGAAGACCTCCTGCTCTCTAGCTCCCTTGTCACCTCCTCCCATGCTCACGTCCAGGACTTTTCCCAAGCCTCTCCCATCCTATGAAATTCTCTACCCCAATCTGTCCGATTATCTCCTACTCGGTTTGCTTTTAGATGATCCCTGAAAACCCTTCTCTTCAGTGAAGACTAGTCTGTCCCCACCTAACAACTGTTTATTTTCTCCATCAGCTCACCCCCCCAGAGCAATTACCTTTTCTATTACTTGACCATCCCTCCTAGATTGTAAGCTCTAATGAGCAGGGCTCTCTGATTCCTCCTGTGGTAAAAATTGTATTGTAACTGTACTGTCTGCTCTCATGCTGTAAAGCACTGTGCAAACCGTTGGCGCTATATAAATCCTGTATTATAATAATAATGGTGTTTTTTGTCTGACACTCTAAATTTCTTACAAACATTTTTAGTAACAGTAGGCTCAAAAGGTTGCATACCCCTGCTCTAGTTCATACCTTCCATACTGTTACCATCTATGCTGCAAAAATTCTGCAGTATGGTTTATAAATACTAATTTGTGGGCAACTCACATTTCCAATATGTTTGCTGTCTTAGTGCTACAATATATATATAACTGCCCAAGAAGACACAAACAGCATTGTGCAGTAGTTCCAGGTTAGCACAGACTGCTTTCTGTAATGTTTCTTGCTATGGCAGGCATTTGTTTATGGGTTTGATACAATTTTTTGCTTTCTTTAAAGATTTCAAGGGAAAAAAAAAGTCAGTCAGAATACATTGTAGCTTAGGTCCATATTGTTTCAGTGGGTTTTCTCTAATAACTCTTTTTACTGGAAATCCATTATCCATTTGGCAATATAAAACTGAGCTTATTTGTTAAAGAAAACAAACTGTAGAGGTGTTTTTAAGACCGACAGGCTAATAGAGAGCTGCCTATATATACTATGTGGTCATCTAATACCCATAAATGGTCAGTAATAGGCTGGTATAGTGTTTAAGGTTGCCTAAGAAAATATTACCAGCTATTACACCTCCACCAGCCAAAAACACTGACATAAAACAGAAAAGATTTCTGGTTTTATGCTTTGTACAACAAATTCTCACCCTATCATATACATCCTGCAGTCTAAATTGCTTGTATCAAGTATAATTTTTCCAATCTTCAGTCGATAACACAAGCCCAGTGTAGCTTTATGTTGCTATTATTGTTAGCCAGGAGTGGAACCTTGTGTGGTCTTCTTCTGCTGTAGCCCATTGTTTTCAAAGTTCAAAGTGTTGTATGCTCATAAATACTGTTATAAAGAGTAGTCTGGTCATTCTACTCTGCCATCAAGCTTTTCTTCCCCAGAAAACTGCCAGTCAGGAAAAGTTTTATTACTTTTTTGCATCATACGCTGTAAACTCAAGAGACTATAATATGTGAAAATCTGGGGAGATCTTTACACCTCTCTGCCATTGTTATGCTGGGTCTTACAACAATCAACCTCTTGACCATACCTGCTGTTTTTTTATGTATCACCTTACAGTAACCTGATTCACTGTTAAAAGTGGCCAATGGGAATAATTACTCAGCACGATGGATTCTATGTATCAATTATAAGTATATAAAAGTACTTGTGCTAAACATTACAAATCAGATCCCAACAGAAGAGTATGCACATCTGTAATCATTGTGAACATTTACTGACAGACCACATTACTGTGCGTGCAATGGCTATCTCACAAAAAAGTCCAATGGTGTTTATGGGGAGCTTTCTGTTTTCACTATAAACTAAAGAATTGTAAAGCATCTTTTTTCTTTCAAACAGTATACCAAAAACAAAAAGCACACAAATTGTTATTCATATAGCACAATTTTGTGTTTTATCTATTTTTTACAGTGGGAGAATTGCAGAGTACTAATTAAACAGAAACGATAAGGTCTGATTTACACTGTTTTGCACTTTCCATAGCACAACTATGCAATGATGCACATTTTGATGGAATTCCTTTAATTGAAATGGAAAATGCAACAGGCAAAAACACAAAAGGTGTTATTCCAGCCTAATAGGTAAATGTTATTTTAAACATATATATAATTTTAAATTATGGTCTTTATCTTGCTTTGGAACTTTTAAACTTGAGAACTGAAACTAAGCTGTCTATAAGATGTCATTGTTCTTTCAGCACAGGTGAAATACAACACTTTGCATGAGAAAAGGAGACCAAGGCCCCACCCGCTGGCTGGCTAGAACACTGTGTAAATTTGAATGTGACATTTTTCCCCATATAAAAAAAAACATAATAAAGAAAATACAAAATTACTATACATTCCATTTAAAATGCATTTTGCACAGCTCCTTTTAAATTAAACTACTTTTTAATAGTTGCACTTTTGTATTATAAAGTACAACGAAATGCTCCTGTATGATGGTTTAAACACATATCAAGTTCAGTTACTATGTGATGTACAAGCCTCAAGAAAAAATAAATAAAATTAAAGTACTTCCTCTGATTAAGCCAGCTCACAGTGGGAAGGTTTTAGCCACTGTTGTAGTGCTGTCAATCTAGAAAGCATTGAGCAAGACTAAGGTGGGGCCAGGTGATGATTGACAAGGTACAGGCTTGTCATAATACACAACTACTACATGCTGCTGACTATTTTATCTTTCTGTAAAATTCATAATTTATTTCATTTATAAGTAAGAAAAATGTGTGTGTAGTTATATATATATCACTATTTATCACTATAGTATCTTATTAATGAATTGCTAAAGTATATACCACATTGCCCCTTTGGAGCTTGCATTTAACATTCCCTAGTAAAAGAACATAAAATCATAAACAAAGCAGGTTAATCAGAGTTCCATAACCTAGTGTGGGAAAAAACACCAGATGGAGGAAGCTTGCACAGCTAAAGCAAGATATTAACACTCCCTGCAGACTATATGTCGGAATACTACTGTGCTCTAGCTCTAAATGGCAGAGATGGGAAATACTCAAACTCTATGTTTATGGTGACATGAAATTAGTTGGTGTGAGTGACAGCTCAGGAAGCAGCAGTGCTGTTCAGTAAAATAAAGCTATTTCCTATAAGATAAGCATTTTATAGTAACAGAAAAAAATTTCACAACTCTATACCACACCTCAGCCATGAGTTTGGAAGGCATATAAAATATTAACAGTGGAAATAATAAGACAACTATGTTTGCCCATGATATATGTATAGAATATTTTTCTTATATACAGTTATGCAAGTACACCCATGAACTGCCTGTTTCACCCCCACTGCTTCCCACACACACACAGTTAAATTCGACTGAAATTATTTGAGTAGGCCTGTTACCCTCTATTTTTTTTTTGAGCTATTCCTTGGTGGATATGCTAGCATGCTTGAGATCATTATCACATTGAAAGGTCTATTTTCTGTTCAAGTTCAATGTTGGGACAGACGGCATCACATTTTCATCAAGCACAGTTTAGTATGATACATACTTCATAGATGACAGCAAGCTGCCCAGGCCCTGAAGCAGCAAAGCAACCCCTAACTAACTTTTTCACCACATTTCACAGTTGGTATGAGGTTCCTCCCAAATGTTGTATTCAGTTTGTGACTTGCTGATACTTTGGCCAAATATAATAAAAAACATCTTTGGATCAGTTGTCCCCAGCACATTGTTCCATTAAATGGCAAACTGTAGTTGGAGGCTAATGTTTTTTTTTGCACAGCAAAGGCTTTTTTCTTGGTGTACCTCCCATTCACGTTAAATTGGTGCTATCTCTTTCTTACTGTAGATGCATGCACTTTGACATGAGCTGTTACAAGAGTTACCTGCAGATCCCGCAATTACATTTTTGGGTTCTTGGAGACTTTTACATCTAATGCCGTGTATACACGGTCAGACTTTTCCGGCGGAAAAAGTTAGACGGAATCATTTCATCAGATATTCCGATCGTGTGTGGGCTTCAGAGGACTTATTTTTTTTCGATAATTCTGCCGGATCTAGAAATAGAACATGTTTTAAATATTTCCAACGGAATCAATTCCTATCGAGAAAACCGTTCGCCTGTATGCTGTTCCGACGGACCAAAAATGACTCAAGGCCAGCTATTGAAATTTCTTTTTCTAGTCCCGTTGTACGTGTTGTATGTCGATCGTACTTTGGTGTGATTGTGTGTAGGCAAGTCCGTTTCAGCGGAACTCTGACGGAAAAACCGTCAAGAGTTTATTCTGATGGAAAAACTGGTCGTGTGTACGCGGCATAAGAGTCAGCATTTTGGGATGAATTTGCTGGGCTGGCCAGTCCAACAAATTAGTAGTTGTTTAAAAATCTAAGCATCATTATTACGCCACAGATTATTTTCCTTACTGCATTAAAGACTTTTCTTAAAGAAATTTCAAATAATCTGAAAATCTTTCTGAATCCCTTGTCGGGCACATAGGCCTCCTTTGATCTTATCATGATAACCCCAGACCCCATACATATCATTAGTAAAAAGAACACCAGACACTAGATATCTGAGGCCTAAATATGATCTCTAAAGCTGGCCATAGACAGAGCAATTTTCTTTAGTGCAACCACGGGTTGCAGGAAAGAAAATCGCTCAATTCCGCCATCAACACAATCAATGAGGGAACCTCTCCTACAGAACCATTGTGTTCTCCTAGTGGGGGAAGCCATCCCCGCCGGCAGAACAAAGTGTTTACTATTAGAAACAATAATAGCCGCCAGTAATAATTGCATGTAGAGTCCGACAGGCTAGTTGTACCCAAGTTGATCGACTGACAAACAATCAGCCTGCTCATACATGGTGGGACATTTTGGCCGAGTCCCTACTGAAACAGTTGAGATTTGAACTGTCTAAGGCCAGCTCAGGGTTCTAATCATTGGTGTACTTACTTTTTCCAAATGACAAATTAGCATTTTTTTTTTCATTTAGATTAGATGAATGAATAAACCAAGTTAGTTTTATGTGTCATTTGTTCAAGTACATCTCCTTTCCTCTCCCCTCCTCTCTAGAGACTGTTTGACTAAAGATCTAATGTATGCCTTTTCAAATATTTTATAAAAAGATTCAACAATATCCATGGGGTATTCTTCATCCTGGTTTTTGACATCACAGTTAGTCACATAGTTTATTGATCAATTGTGGCCCCTCTTATCTCAATTGTCCACAGACAGCCTTTTAAACATATACAACCTTCCTAATAATGTAGAAAACAAAAATTAGATAGAAATGATTCTATCGACCACAAAATTGGATAATAAATCTAACTAAAAAGAAGTGGCATAACAAGTAAATTCATGTTTAAAACACAGAAATACAGCAATGTTACATTTACAGTACAAAATGAATATTGAAAATACCTGCCAGCTTCTATTTTGTTGAAAATTATTACTGTACTGTATGTCTAAATAATATTTCTTTCCTCTCTTGTCTATGGTTTACCATACAAATTACAAGGGCCTGCCTGATTTATTACCAAATTGAATGGATTGTTTAGGTTTTCCTTATATTACATTGTTTTAAATCAAGGGGAGTAGAAAATTCTGGACAGCCACACTCCAAATGAAATTTCTTGTGCCTTTATTAGGACATCAGGATCACACTGTACATGTCACAGCAAAGTAATACAGAAACAAAAAAAAACCTGACGCGTTTCACACTAAACGTAGTGCTTAGCTGAGCTATGAGTAAGCACTACGTTTAGTGTGAAATGTGTTATTTGTTTTTGGTTCTGTATTACTTTGCTGTGACATGTACAGTGTGATCCTGATGTCCTAATAAAGGCACAAGAAATTTAATTTGGAGTGTGGCTGTCCAGAATTTTCTACTCACCTTGATTTGCTATATGCATTAGCCGACACCAGGGGCTCTTAATTTCCTGGAGGAAAAACCTTTTTGTTTCAGCAGACCTACCTCCATCTCTTTATCTGGATTTCGTGAAATATTACATTGTTTTAGTAAAATTAAAGAAGATTGTACAATGGGCAGCTCAAAGCAGCCAACTTAGAGAATAACTTGTGCAATTGAAAAGCAGGTTATTTTTTAGGCATGAAGCTTCTACAATCACTTCATACAAAATAGAAACAAACTTTTTTTTTTCTTACATTTTTTTTAATACAAGTTGAAGCCCACAGTAAGACACCATCCAAAGTTCATACTTGTTTTTTTGGAATAACACTTGTGTTATTTTATATGGTATGGTAGAAACAAATAGTACTTAGTGGAGTTCTTCTTTCAGCAAATTCATCATCACATCTAAAAGGTCCAGCTGCTTCAGCTGTTCTATGATGTGCAAATACGTGGACCCCAGTGTGCAGAATTTTGTGCACCTGAATATCTGGTTATAGTAATAGCTGCATTAATTGTCCATAGATCTAATCATTAAACCAGGAAAACACTGTACTGTGTAGTTTGGCATCCTATGATGCTGATATAACAATACCAAGGAGCTACAATATTTGTAGAGCATGCCTGATAACAAAAATGATCCAGTATTTGGCAGGTTGCTATGACAGCAGAGTGCTATGTTAACACAAAGGTGCATTCCTATTAATTCACAGTAAACGTTTCAGCAGTTCAACTGACTGCCATATACACACATCACTGCGGTTGCTTTAGGCTCTTACAAAGCAAAATATTTCTTGACAGCTGGATTTTTTATTTTATTTTTTTACTAGAAAGTACATAAGCACTTACTAGTATCTGTCTTTTCCATAAAGATTTGAATTTTCATTCTACGGGCAAAATAATCAGCCATTAAATGGTTAACATGAGGATAATAAAATGGACAGCATGGGTGAAAATGTAAACTTTGGATAAGGGAAACAAAGGTTATATGAGACTATAAAACAGATCAATAAATTAACAGTTTTTTCCCCCGTTTTTTCTGCTGCAAAATCTTACCTGGTTTTACTCCAGTGTGAAATGAAAAGTAACAATGTTAAAAATGAAGAGTAAAAGAATAGTGAAAAGTAAACAGACTGATGAAAAACCCAACACAATTATAACAAACTCCAAATGCTTAGTTTGCCAAAAGCTAGATGTACGAGAGTTTAGTTAACAGTGTTCTAATAATGAAATATCTGCCCTTGAATACTTTGCTCCGAACCTCTGCTATGGCCATCATGAGATCAGGAGAATATCCCTTTTTTGCTGTTTTATTTTTTTATTCTTATTTATTTTAAGAAAGGGTTAGCATAGGGATCATACATTTAGATAAATATCATTCCAAGATTACAAGATATCGTTTCATGGAGAATTGCAATGTAACTGAGTAAAGGCCTGTGCCAACGGGTCTTTGTTTACCTCAAACAGGTTTTGCATTCCCATACAAGCCTAGTGGAGTGAAAAACCCACTTGAGCAGGTCAGCTGCATTATAGAAGGAGGTTGACTGCAGGTCAAATCGCCTGTCATTTCCAAATGATCTCATAAGAGTCTAAGCCCTTGTACACACGGTCGGACATTCTGACAAACAAATCCGCTGGATTTTGTCCGACGGATTTTGTCCAAAACTGTTGCATACACACGGTAGGACAAAGTTGTCGGAAAATCCGATTGTACATAACGTGATGACGTTATTTTGTTACGACGGGACTACGTTCAGGCAAGTAGCCAATAGCTTTGGTCTAGAAATTTGATCTGAACATGCGTGGCACTTTGTCCGTTGGAGTAGGCTACACATGATCGGAGTATGTCCAATCGGAGCATTTTGTCGGAAAATTTTACCGGCAAGTTGGAAAAGTTGGTCCGTCGGATATTCCGATGGAAACAGTTCGATGGAGACCACACACAGTCGGAATATCCGACAAAATAGTCCGATAGGACACATTCCGTCAGAATCTCCGACCGCGTGTACAAGGGCTTAAACTGAATTCAAGCTGATGCCATTGACACAAGTGAGAGATGACATATAGGGGTGGATTTATCAATCACTTTCCGCCTGGAGGATGTCTATGGACATCCTCTGGTTTCAGTGGTTATACTGGAATGATGCCTGCACCTACAGGCATCATTCTGGTATGTATATTTTCAGCCAACGATTCTCTTTGGTATGGACGTGATCCGAGTGGCTAATTAGCCACTCAGATCACTTCTGCAGGTGGCAGAATGGGATCCCACCCCCCTTCCACAGCCGCCGCAGCCTCTCCTGGGCTCTACCATCCCACTGCGAAGCCCGGGAAGGATGTGGCCAGCGGCGACGGCTGCCCTGAACAGAGAGAGGAACTGAAGTCATTCCTCTCTCTCTGTAACAAATATGTTGTCACTTCCATTTCTGCCTCTTTGTTTACCTGGCTGCCAGGGACCAGGAAAGCAGCCGATCAGATGTGCAGTCAGGGGAGGCAGAGCCTCACGTGCAATGAAAAAAAAAACGATCAAGCTTTGAGGGTCGTAGCTCAGTGACCTGGGGTAATTTAGGGGGCAAGTAGCTGAAGTCCTACCCCACCACTGGTCAAAATTTGAGGCTCCTGCCACCTATTGTTACGGAGATATGGGGCTTCTTGTGCAGTCTGTCAGAAGCTACATACAGAACAGCCAGTTTATATACAAGCTGGCACACTCTGTAGCAGACTGAGAGGTTGAGCTCACAGTGCCTCTCCTCCTTTCTTGTCAGAAGCACTGAGCTTAATGGACAGCTTGAAGCCTCGGACCAATGCTAAAGCACCACTGGAACAAGCTGTCCAATAAAATTGCTGTAGTTGAGGCTGTACTCTCACTGCAGTGTCATAGAAGGAGGCATGTGTCTAAAAGACAAATGCTTCCTTCCAGCCCAGCCCTCTTAACTAGAAGAGAGAAGCATTGGTTTATGGTTATAAGATTTACCCATAATCCCATGTTTTTCTCACACAGTTAAGAGGGAGAATGGGAATCTGATGCCTACTGAAAAGGTACTGTTTTAATCAAGCTAAACCATATATTATTATGCTATATGTTATAACATAATTTATTATTTATCTATTTACTGTGAAAATACTGGATTGAAGTTATAACTTCAAACTTCAGTAATTTGTCAGTTAAAACACCTGCTTGAGTAGTTTTTGAAGATATAGTAAATTACCTTAAAAACAATATATTATTTATTTGTATATTACTTACTTATGGTAATTAACCCCTTGCCACCCAGGTCAATTCTGACTTTTCTCTCTTACATGTAAAAATCATAATTTTTTTTGCGAGAAAATTACGCAGAACCCCTAAACATTTTTTATATACACATATACACAGTATCTCACAAAAGTGAGTACACCCCTCACATTTTTGTAAATATTTTACTATATCTTTTCATGTGACAACGCTGAAGAAATTACACTTTACTACAATGTAAAGTAGTAAGTGTACAGCTTGCATAACAGTGTAAATTTGCTGTCCCCTCAAAATAACTCACACAGCCATTAATGCCTAAACCGCTGGAAACAAAAGCGAGTACAAATTGGGTCCAAAGTGTCAATATTTTGTGTGGCCACCATTATTTTCCAGAACTGCCTTAACCCTCTTGGGCTTGGAGTTCACCAGAGCTTCACAGGTTGCCAGAGGAGTCTTCTTCCACTCCTCCATGAGGACATCAAGGAGCTGGTGGATTTTAGAGACCTTGCGCTCCTCCACCTTGCATTTGAGGATGCCCCACGGATACTCAATAGGGTTTAGATCTGCAGACATGCTTGGTCAGTCCATCACCTTTACCCTCAGCTTCAGCAAGGCAGTGGTCCTCTTGGAGGTGTGTTTGGGGTTGTTATATTGGAATACTGCTCTGCAGTCCAGTCTCTGAAGGGGAGTAGATCATGCTCTGCTTCAGTATGTCACAGTACATGTGGGGCATGCATGGTACCCTCAATAAACTGTAGCTCCCCAGTGCTGGAAGCACTCATGCAGCCCTAGGCCATGGCACTCCCACCGTCATGCTTTGCTGTAGGCAAGTCACACTTGTCTTTGTACTCCTCACCTGCTTACGGCCAAACACGCTTGACACCATCTGAACCAAATACTTTTATCTTGGTCTCATCAGACCACAGGACATGGTTCCAGTAATCCATGTTCTTAGTCTGCTTTCTTCAGCAAACTGTTTGCAAGCTTTCTTGTGCATCACCTTTAGTAGAGGCTTTCTTCTGTGACGGCAGCCATGCGGACCAATTTGATGCAGTGTGCGGCATATGTATGGTCTGAGCACTGACTGGATATCCCCCACCCCTTCAACCTCTGTAGCAATGCTGGCAGCCCTCATACGTCTATTTCCCAAAGACAACCTCTGGATATGATGTTGAGAACATTCACTCAACTTCTTTGGTAGACCATAGCTCCTGTTCTGAGCAGAACTTGTCCTGTTAAACCACTGCATGGTCTTGGCCACTGTGCTGCAGTTCAGTTTCAGGGTCTTGGCAATCTTCTTATAGCCTAGGACATCTTTATGAAGAGAAACATTTTTTTTTCAGATCCTCAGTTCTTTGCCTTGTTGAACTTCCAATGCCCAGTATGAGAAAGTGAGAGTGATAACACCAAATTTAACACACCTGCTCTCCATTCACACCTGAGACCTTGTAACACTAATGAGTCACCTGACACTGGGGAGGGAAAATGGTTAATTGGGCCCAATTTGGACATTTCCACTTATTGGTGTACTCATTTTTGTTGCCAGCGGTTTAGACATTAATGGCTGTGTGTTGAGTTATTTTTAAGGGACAGCAAATTTACACTGTTATACAAGCTTTACACTAGTTTACATTGTAGAAAAGTGTAATTTATTTAGTGTGGTCACATGAAAAGATAGAATAAAATAATTTACAAAAATCTGAGGGGTGTACTCACTTTTGTGAGATACTGTATACATATACACATATATATATTTTTTTTAGCAGGCCCCCTAGGGAATAAAATGGTGGTCATTGCAACTTTTTATGTTACACAGTATTTGCGCAGCAATTTTTCAAACACATTTGTTTTTGGAAGAAAACTTTTATGAATATAAAAAACAAAACAAAAAAAACACTAAAGTTAGCACAATTTCTTTGTATACTATAAAAGATGATGTTATGCCAAGTAAATAGATACCTAACATGTCACATTTCAAAATTGCGCAGACGCGTGGTATGGCAGCAAACTTTGGTACTAAAAAATCTCCATAGGCGACATGTTTAGAGTTAGAGGAGGTCTAGTGCTAGAATTATTGCTCTCGCTGGCTCGTGGCGTATGTAACCTGTGTGTATCTGGCTCCGATACTAGCCAGTGCCTCATGAGCCACTGACCTCACCGCACGTCCCTGGAGGGTAGAGGAGAGATTCGGGGTCTCTCCATAAAGAGGACCTGTCACAACCCCATGCTGTCACAACGAATGTTGTTCATCCCTTGTGACAACAATAAAGTTCATCCAAAAAAAAATAATTGTATAACATAAATAAACAAATACGTTACTGACGGACATATATGTAAATGGTGATTGCACCATGCATGTGAGGTATTGTTGCAAAAGTCAGCTTGAGAGTAATAATTCTATCACCAGACCTCCTGAGTAACTCTAAACTGGTAACCTGTAAAGGCCTTTAAAGTGTTGTATGGAGAATGTTAAGCGCCGTAATATGCTGCCATTTCGCGGGCAGATGCAATTTTAAAGTGTGACATGTTAGGTATCTTATTTACTTGGTGTAACATCATCTTTCACATTATACAAAAAAAAAAATGGGCTAACGTAAGTGGTTAATGGCAGTTAACTTTGCAAGAGCATTTTGACTTTGAAAGGAATTCTTCCCCTAGCTTGGTGAATGTAGTAAAAGAAATGCGTAGTGTAAAATAAAAAGGTTATGGCGCTAAACCCTATCAGTGATGTGATAAATTAACCTATCACCAAAACCTGGTGTTTTTTTTAAAAAGAAAAAGCTATTGACAATAGCGTGCAAAGATTTCCTAAACAATTTTGTATCCTAATTGAAAGATCAATATTGAATCAACATACGTGTTCCATCATAATTATATCCAAAATAGATATTAAATTATCTTATACGTGTCAGCCTGCTATGCGTGAATACCAAAAATATATAAACATTCATTTAGATATACAAAATGGTGAAAATGTTGTTTGTATCCAACCATGTGCTAGTTCAGAACAAACTGTGCAAACATGTGCAAAACAAGTGCAAAAAAGCGACTAGGGATCAGAACAGCCAGGGATCAGAAATATGTTCAACCAATAATCGCATGAAGACGCATCTATGTCCAATATAAGTCCGAAATTAATGTTTGGCTTAATGATACTGCCTCCTCACGTTGTGTGCACTCGTTTGAACGGATAGAGACGAACGGCTGAGTTTTTTCCATACGCATATGCTTTTAATGTCAAATGTGAGTAGTTTTTTATACTAATAAACGAACGATCTGGTTAAGAATGTATTACACTATGGATATGTCTTTCCTCATATATAATTAACGTTGGAGACCATACGGACGGAATAGCGAAGCTTCACCCAGTGCACCAGCAGCAGCCAGAGAGCAGCACAGTGGCTTACATTGTGAAGGTCCATCCAGCCCCATAAGGGGCATTAACTCTGTTGAGAGCATTTACATACTATAGCACTGAGTGGCGCACCGGGGATGAAGTTTTCTAATTGAAGACCCGCACTGTTTGCACGAGTGAATTAAATATTCCCTATTGACTTTACGCATCAATTACAGCAATAATCTGAGGAGGCAGTATCATTAAGCCAAACATTAATTTCGGACTTATATTGGACATAGATGCGTCTTCATGCGATTATTGGTTGAACATATTTCTGATCCCTGGCTGTTCTGATCCCTAGTCGCTTTTTTGCACTTGTTTTGCACATGTTTGCACAGTTTGTTCTGAACTAGCACATGGTTGGATACAAACAACATTTTCACCATTTTGTATATCTAAATGAATGTTTATATATTTTTGGTATTCACGCATAGCAGGCTGACACGTATAAGATAATTTAATATCTATTTTGGATATAATTATGATGGAACACGTATGTTGATTCAATATTGATCTTTCAATTAGGATACAAAATTGTTTAGGAAATCTTTGCACGCTATTGTCAATAGCTTTTTCTTTTTAAAAAAACACCAGGTTTTGGTGATAGGTTAATTTATCACATCACTGATAAGGTTTAGCGCCATAACCTTTTTATTTTACACTTTTCATTTCCCTCTCCTCCCCACTAAGGAGGTGAGGGCTTCAGGCACAGGCAGCTCTAACCCAGTATATTTTCTTTTCTTCCCTTCCTCCCTTTTTTTTTTTTTATATTTTTATCACATTGGAGATTTTGCTTTGTTTTTGGTTTCTCCATAGCGCGACTTTATTTATTTATTTATACAGTAAAAGAAATGCACCTGGCAAAGATGTGCAAATCACGTGAAAGGAAAATGCATGCACATGAAGGGATGACGGAAATCAGCAGAGCTTTACCTCATTCATCAAGCTAAGAGAAAACTTTCTTGCAAAGTGAAAAGTCCCTTGTGCAGTGTACAGCCTTTTTGACGTCAGATGTGTCATTGAGGAGGTTCAACTTTTGTTGGTTGCATCCTTGCACCATTTCTAGAACAAAGATTAACTCTTGCGAGCTATGGCAATACAACAGATTTGAGCATTTTAACAGGAAAATCTGTGTGGATTAATATTTCACATTAAATAAAGCAAACTTTGAATTTTTGTGAATGGGCCCCCATTATGTTCTCCAAATGTCTTCCTCTAGACCTTATATTACGTTGCTTGATTCATTTAACACACACAAATAAAGCTTTGGCATATTTATAAGTTAGAGTATCCACATTAAGGAAACAAAGCATTAATAGAATAAATGGCCACAACTCCTTTAATTAGTAATTTTATGCAATGTCAGCAACTACACTGGGCATGTAATTAACTACCAATGTATACAGTATAAGTTTTGGTTTGTTCATGCTGGATGCACGTTCATTAAAGCCCAACTTTCTCTTTTACATGAAGAGGGTTGCAGCCCTTGTATTGTTCAAATTGTGAAATGTGTCCCTATTAGGGATATTTCCCCTGTCTATCAGGAGTAGAGGCAATGAGAAATGTCTCCAATGGGGAAACTGCACAAAACAAAAGCACATATTTAGCAGATTATGAAATTAGTAGAACTTCCTAGAGTGTTTTATTGCTGTTCATGCCTTCCTGTCACAGTTATGCCTGTGCTCCCAATTTCCAGTGTTTTGTCAGATTTGGCAACCTGTAAGAATTTGTAATGGAAGTGACCTTCGTCGCCGCCATCTTGCTACACCCAGGTGGCAAGCGTACATCTTGTTACACCCACCAGAGTCTGGCATTTCACACTTATTTTAACCACTAAATGGAGCTTATATAGTGACATTCAGTGTTTTTAAAGAGGGATTCCACCTAAAAAAAAATTATTAAAAGCCAGCAGCTATAAATACTACAGCTGCTGACTTGTAATAAATGGACATTCACCTTTCCCGGGTTCCAGCGATGCCGGCAGCCGAGGCCGATCGATCGCTCGGCTCTCGGCTGGTGCAGTCACCATTCTAGGTGAGGGAATCAGGAAGTGAAGCGAATCGGCTTCACTTCCCGGTTCCCTACTGCGCATGCGCGAGTCGCGCAGCGCAATAGGAATTCTCTGCACTGTCACTGGGACCCGTGTGTGTCCCAGCAGACAGAGCAGCAGGGCAGGAAATGACATAGACTCCCACGGGAGTCTATGCCCGGAAGTGGGTGTAAATACCTGTCTTTGACAGGTATCTCCACCCCCTCCCCCCTGTAAGGTGCCAATTGTGACACCGGAGGGGGGGAGGGTTCCGATCAGCGGAGGTTCCACTTTAGGGTGCAACCCCGCTTTAAATCCATCTGACTGTTTTGATGTTCAATTGTAAAAGCAATGCAAGCCTGCTAGTCTCACAGGTTTGCTGATCTGACAGAACAATGCTGATTTTACAATTCAACATCAAAACAGTCATACAAATCATACAGTCATACTGTATTTCACTATACAAGCTCCATTTAGTGGTAAAAATGCCAGACTCCGGAGGGTGTAACAAGATGTCCACTTGCCACCTTCTGACTGTATTCTTACTATGGACGAGTGTGGGGTGTAGCAAGATGGCGGTGATGGAACGTCACTTCCGTTTCAAAATCTGATGGGTCACCTAATCTGATGAAACACCGACAGGGGTGTCACAGGACAGGAAGTGAGGGAACATCTTCCCAATATGGTCCCAGACAGAAAAAAAATGACTTGGCAGCATTTTTTTTAATTTTCTGGCTGAAATTAGGCAGTGGGGTATTTTCAAACAAGATGTATACAAAGCTCCAAAAATTATTTTATTCAAAGCACATCTAAATCCAAAACAAACATTTTATATATAAACATGGACAAATGTGTTGGCACCTCTATGATTCATTGAAACAATACTTAATTTCTCCTGAAAAGCAATGAAATCAAAGCGATTGTCTCATGTATATATACAAGCCACCGGAGTGTCAAGAAGTAAAGCAAAGAAACCATGAAATAAGGTACATTTTTGCTTATGCTACAAAACATTTGGCCTGGACAAATTTGTGGTACGCCTAGAAAACAAAATTATTAAGATCATAGTGACATTTCAAAATAACTAGTTTCTATAAACACGTCTTCAATCTTGAAATCAGTCTATTTGAATAGAGAAAGTAGTGTGTAGTAGTAGTAGTAGTAGTGTTTGATTTCCTTGTGTGCACAACCCCAAACATGGACCAGTGAAAGCACAGAAGAGATCAGAAAGCAACTTAGACCAGCATGTCAAAGGTAAAGGATTAAAGACCATCTCCAAGCAGCTTGATGTAAAAGGTCCAACATCCCTAGATGTGGCTAAAAGAGGAAAATCAACCCCAGATTGAGCAGAAGGATAGTGTGAATTGTAGACACAGATCCAAGAAAAACTTCCAAAGAGATGCAAGCTGAACTCCAAGATGAATGTACATCAATATCGGATCATAACATCCATCACTTGACAAGAGGACTCCCCCGTGCTTTGGACTGATGAGACAAAACTGGAGCTATATTGTCTGGCAAGTCATATCAGCTTAATGTCCACAGATGAAAATTAAGAAAATTAGTCTTTCAAAGAAAAAACGCTGTACCTACCGATTGAAAAACAGAAGAGGATTGGTTATGTTCTGGGGCTGCTTTGCTGCATCTGGCACAAGGTGCCTTGAATCCATACATGATGAAATCACAAGATTATCAAGGACTTCACGGGTCTTTCAACAGGATATTGACACAAAAAAAAATGCAGCTAAAATCACCCAAGAAAGGCTAAGCACAAAACATGGGACTACTCTGAAGTGACCTTCTATGAGCCTTGATCTAAATGATAACAAACATCTATGGAAAAAGCTCAAAATTGCAGTCTGGAGAAGGCAGGAACCCTTCAAACCTGAGTCAGCTGGAGCCATTTTCTCAACAAAAGTAGACCAAACTACCTGTTGGCTGGTGCTTATTTGCAGCGTTTGATATTAAAGGTTATGCAATAAAATATTAAGATAAGGGTCCCATTTTTTTGCATGCCATTTTCACTTGTTTTATTATTAAAATTATTCTGTTGCATCAAAGTAATTTTTTTAATAGACACAGAATAAACAATGACGGATGGCATCTACTATTTTCATATTTATGTTATTTCAGAGAAAATTATGGGTACTTATTTTTTCATGAAAGGATACCAACAAATTTGTCCACCTTTGTATTAAAGGATGTGATGGCTTTATTATTATTTTTCAGGTTTTTGTTGCTTTATTTTCACCTAGTGATCGTGCCAGTAACACACTTCCTATATTAATTTGACAACACTCACTATACTGCATTTATAGTGCACCAACCTAAATCTTACCTAACAAGTCAACAAGGGCCTTCAAAAATGCAATGTGCCAAACTACGACAATGGTACACGAGTCAATGTAGATAATTATGTGCGAACAAGCCTCTTATGTGATCCCAGTGACTCATTGCCTTTTATTTCTCAGATAAAATGTATTGATTTAAAATAAAATGGAAATCAAATGCAATATGAGTTGTTACCTTGTGATGACGGTTTCTCACTTATCAAAATAAATGCTTTGCTTAAGCTACAAAGTAACCAATTACCGATGTATGAATGAAAAAAAAAAAGCAAACAAGAGGTTTCTATTCTACAGTTTTATTAAACACAATAATAAAAGTGACACTGACATTATGAACAATTTATTTTTTGCCAAGATGAATGCAAACAACATTTGTATGTTAGTCTTTTGAAGCGATATATAGATTAACACAGATGAATAAAAGTAGAAAAAAACATTATGTCAATTCTGGTAGTACACTTTAGAACTGATGTCTTTTTGCTCAAGGGCCTAACTCCTGTTCCTGCTGAACTGAGCCAGTGTGTAAGATAGAACTGATATCAGTTCAGTAGGCACAAGAGGACGGGTCCATCCTGTGTTGAACTGAAGAAAGTGTAAAAGTTCCTGTAAAGCCTCAGTAATGCACCATGACCAATCAGAAAGATCAAAGTGGCATTTGAATTATTTAATTACACAATCTGGTGCCACTTAGAATGCCCATGCATAGTGTAACCTAAATCCATGATATACAGTTACCACATCAAGAACAAGCGCATTCATGGCATTTTTTCTGGGTTATGCCTTTTCTCTAATCCCAGATTTTATGCTTAGGTTTGCCAGAGATCTACAGAGCTACACGATATCATTTCCATTCTGTGCCCGAGCAGGCTCCATCTCTCCCTCTCTTCAGGTGCAGAACTTAGCCACTGTGAACAAAGAGGACATTAATCACTGTTCACCAATCAGCTAAGCTCTGCACCTTGCTAGAAAGGCCATTGTTGGTTGCTTAGGGTACAGGCAGATATTCTGCCAGTAACGATTCGTAGTGCTGCTCTTCTCTTCTTCCTTATGCTTTTTTGTGCTTAGGCGTTTATAGTCTCAATTTGTGGAGAGAGCTGGTCTTTCCGTTGCAGCTGCCAAGGACATGGTTGTGTGGTAATCCCTGGCAATGTGATTTTAATCTTAACTCACAAATCAGCATGCCAGGAACCCAAACAGCCACACCAATACTACAGAATGGCTTAGAACATGAAACAATTTCCTTTCATCATCTACGGCCAGAATTCCAAATACTTCAAACAAACTAGACTCTTAAACATTCATACATGTTTGCTGCTTTGCCAGTGTTGATAGCTGTGATGTGATCTGCACAATTTACAGGAAACTGAACATGAAAAAAACGTTTGTTGTTAAGTAACACAGACACCCTAAAAAGAGAAAAAAGATTAGACACGTGTTTTGCAATTTAATTGTGAGTTATGATAGTTCTGGCAATACTAATTACCCAGCAGGCCAATACTGCCTACATATCATCCCATCTCATACAGCCAGCAGTAAAGCAACAGCAACTATATTCTCTATACAACACAAGGCTGGGGTGATTTTTTATAGATTTTCATTTTTTTCTTGTTTGGAATTAGGATTTCAGTACCATTAATGTTTAATAATATCTATCAGGTTTAGTGACTTCACACATTCCATTTGAAATATGAATGAATTGTATGAGAATATCTAAAACCCCAAACAAAAAATGTATTGCAGCTAACTAGTCCCTAGATGTGGTTACAGTATTTTTTCAGTCTTTCTTCCCTTTTATTTTCACCTGGTGGTCCTGCGAATTACACAATTCCTGTCTCCAGGTGGCTATACTCACTTCTCCACTGCATCTATGGATGGAGCCATGGTTGTCACACAGGCTGGACTTCAAAATCTCTAGCTTTGTTCATCTCCATTACATGGAGGGATTTGTTCACAGGAAGAGAATAATTTTAGTGCAGTGCACAGGAATTGACACGGGCACTACATTTCTGCCAGGTATTTTCTGTATTTGCTGAAAATGTTCTTAGCTTTAAAAAAAAAAAGATTGCAATTTTTGGTTGAACTGGATGGACTTGTGTCTTTTTTCAACCTGACTAACTATGTAACTATGTAACCACATCTAAGGACAGGTAGGCTGCAATATATTACATTTATTACATTACATTCTTCTTGGCTTTAGTTATACTTTAGTGCAGGGGTGTCAAACTTAATTTCATCGTAGGCCAAATCAGCAGTATGGTTGCTCTCAAAGGGCAAAATGTATCTAGGGTGCCCTATGCACAAAGTGAAAAGGTTTAGGGGTGCCCTATGCACAGAGTGCAAGGGTTAGGGGTTCCCAATGCACAGAGTGTAAGGGTTTAGGGGTGCCCTATGCATAGAGTGAAAGGGATTAAGGGTGCCTTATGCACAGAGTGCAAGGGTTTAGGGAGTGCCCTATGCACAGAGTGCAGGGTTTAGGGGTGTCTTATGCACAGAGTACAACACCAACTCCCCCCCCCACCACCTGGGCTGGCTCTAGTAACTCCCTACTACCTGTGGATTTGGCTCTGGTATACCTCCCTGTTTAGACGGTGCTGCCTTTCAGGGAATTCGTTCTCGCTCCCAAATTCTGGAGAGCTGTCCCTACTGTGCAGGGATCTGTTTCAGCTGTAAGCTGCTCAAAGTAAAGCTGTCCCTTGAAACACAGAAGACTTCTGTGTTTACACGTGACAGCACAGTGGCGGAATGGAGTTCTGCCATGATTTGGCCTCAAATCTGGGTGGGCGGGCCACATGACAAAGCCTGACAGGCTGGATTGACTTATGTGCTTTAAGTTATGTGCTATGAATACTAGGTGGCGTGAATACTTTCATTCAAGCTACACAACATACTGTAAATAAAGTTTAAATCACAGTAGCACATGGGAATCAGTAGTTAGTATATGCTGCACCACAGTCTACTGTGTTGGCTGAACACAGTTTTTTTCACATATTTGTTAAACAATGTTATTTCTATGACCTTCTTTCCATTTTTCTAATGCTGCTGTCAATTCATGCATTACCATGCAAATTAAAATAGAATCAGCAATAAAATAGAGCTGTGTCAATAGCTGACCTCCTAAATGAAAATATTTTCTCATATATTTATATTAACTATGCTGACCAAAAAAGGTTAATGAGATTCATAACATTTGTAAAACTGAATGTGACAAGCTTTCACTAACAGAAATCTTCCACTCAAAAAACAGACTCCAAATCTGTTGAATTTATTATTTCATTAGTGAAGTATCTAAACTATGTAGCACTACAGAAGGCCTTCATACCAAATCAAATTAAATGTGTTAAACTAGCATGTACAAACACCAGCAAGGTTACCTCAGGGTATGATTCAAATATTGTGTAAGTGAAGGCCATTTCTAGAGCTTCATCTCATGCAGAGATTTAGAAGAAGAACCCGATAACATGATAGCCATGACTGATTCTGAGGATTTCAGGATTTATCTCCTATGACAGATATATTGTTTAGTGTAAGAAAACCTTTATGCCAGTAGAATTTAGTTAAATCTAATATGCAAATAGAAAACTTCAATGGGTGCTATAACATATATAGTGCTTAGCTCACTGGGATTTATTTACACATATTGAAAACAGATTTCTTGCATCACTGAAAACCTGATAGGTTGCTCTAGACAACAGATCCTGTTTTATTGCATACTTTTGCCCCATCTAGATGTACAGTTTTTCAATTGTAAAAAGGAAGGGAGATATTTAGGGACACAGTACATATTTTTAAAGGTATGAAAATATATTTATTGTTCATATCTAGTGCATAGAAGGGTAAAAATCCTAGAAAAGACATTACATACAGTCTTATTGGCTAGGAATAGCAATATTTTATATCTCCGTACATTAGAAACATGCCACATAGCCTATGATGTTTCTAGTCTAGCACCGAGGGATCACATGAATGTGCTGGAAGACAGGCTCCAAATATGGCCTTGTTCTACAACAAGTAATCCACCCATAGTACAGCTCTTAATCCTATTCATTTTAACTTGCATTAATATGACCACACTGAAAGCTTGGTCGTTTTTATCATAGCACTGAACATTGGAAGTCAATCTATTAAAACAACATCTCTCCCACCACTTTTACACAGGATACATCCATTTGATCTCTGACAACAGCAAAGCATCTGTGTGCAAGTTCTTGCTGTCTGGCATCCTCGTTCAACATTAATTCTCCATAGAGATACACACCCATGGCCTGTGGAGAAGAAAAGAACAAATAAACACTTTTATTACAAGAGGATCCTTTGCTCAAATGCAGCTCCCATCCCATTCACACCCCATTATATCTGTATTCTTTATTACTCACTACTTGTGGTGACAAACTAGCTAATTTAGTGAAGCTTTCAACATTTATAAAGTTTCCTTAAACCTGTCCAAAACATACTTTTACACAGTGCAGTGTGTACTAAACTGATGAGAATACCATGTATTTATGCTTCTGAATGTTGTGTCATGGCATGCATGCAGTTTTATTTTGTGGTAGTTATAGCAGTGTAATTAACTTTGGTGTGCAATGTTTCGTGTCACAATCTATGTGCTGCCAAGAAGTGTGGACTATAGTTGAAGGCTCGGGTTTGCTTACCACTGGATGTGGTTGATCTATGTGGTGTGCGCCCCCCAATTTTCCTATTAGGATTGTTCCATGGAGTAAGACATGCTTCTAGAGGGGCTGGCACCCACTGTGGGTGGAGAACCGATGAAAGGACGAACAGGAGGTGTTTAAGAAGAGCTATGTTTTTTACAAGTGGTTGGAATCTATGTGCTAGTTGCTGTAAACACCCAAACCTATAGGAACACAGACTGTAGCATTAAAAATGTGTTTAACCAAAATGTTTTTCTGTGGATAAAACAGGAAGACATACATATATCTCTACACAAGTAGAACAGTCCTCTCTATTTGTCCTGGTGAAATGGGAAATCTAATATTTTACAGCTGTCACTAAACTAATGATGAGGGTAAATATACCAGTAATGGTTAAAATATAAAAACAGTGCGCCAACCCATGTGGGTTGGCGCACTGTTTTTGTATTTTAGTTTTAATTTTCATGTATCTGTGTTTACTTGGTGCCGCATCTCCACTCCACACCAACCACATCTGAATTTTTGGTTTTCTAGCTGTTATTGGACACTACTCGTTTTCTGCTGGTATTTTTTGTCATGGATGTTTTTGAATATTGGAATAGGTAATAATTAGATGCCATTGATGTTTTTTTCCAGTCATGGATAATGATAATGACATTAGGGATACATTATATTACCAAAAGTATTGGGACTCCTGCCTTTACACACACATGACCGTTAATACCATTCCAGTCTTAGTCCAAAGGGTTCACTATTGAGTTGGCCCACCCTTTGCAGCTATAACAGATTCAACTCTTCTGGGAAGGCTGTCCACAAGGTTTAGGAATGTGTCTATTGGAATATTTGACCATTCTTCCAGAAGGACTGTGCAGGCCAGTCCAGTTCCTCCACCCCAAACTTACTTATCCATGTCTTTATGGACCTTGCTTTGTGCACTGGTCCAAATCATTTGGTGGAGGGGTGATTATGGTGTGGGGTTGTTCCAGTGAAGGGAACTCTTAAGGTGTCAGCATACCAAGACATTTTGGACAATTTAATGCTCCCAACTTTATGGGAACAGTGTGGGGATCGCCCCTTCCTGTTCCAACATGACAGTGAAACAAAGTACAAAAAAGACATGGATGAGCGAGTTTGGGGTGGAGGAACTTGACTGGCCTCCACGGAGTCCTGACCTCAACCCAATAAAACACCTTTGGGATGAAATAGAATGGAGACTGAGAGCCAGGCCTTCTCATTCAAATCAGTGCCAGACCTCACAAATGCACTTCTGGAAGAATGGTCAAACATTCCCATAGACACCCTCCTAAACCTTGTGGACAGCCTTCCCAGAAGAGTTAAAGCTGTTATAGGTGCAAAGGGTGGGCCAACTCAATATTGAACCCTATGGACTAAGACTGGGATGCCATTAAAGCTTATGTGCGTGTAAAGGCAGGTGTTCCAATACTTTTGGTAATATAGTGTATTTTCATGAGACTGAAAAAGTAGCCAAAATACATACATCTTGGGAATTACGTGGTTTTGTGAATTTTTTTTGTATTTTAGTTTTAATTTTCCTGTATGCAGATTTACTTGGTGCCACATCTATGTAACACACCAAGCACATTCATATTTTTATTTTATAGCTTTTATTGGGTACTACTCTTTTGCTGCTAGTGTTTTTCATAATGGGTGTTTTTTAATATTGTAATAGGCGAATCATGGTAATACAGATAATGCCATCAGGGGTATCTTCTTGAGACTCAAACAGCATGGCAGCTGAAATATATACATCTTGGGAATTAAGTGGGTTTGCACACTGGTTTTGCATTTTATTTTTATTTTTCCTGTATCCAAATTTACTTGGCACTGCATAACCATGACACACCAAGTGCATTCGAATTTTGGGTTTATTCCAGTAAGGACCTGTTCTGGTATCAACTTTGTAAAAGGGGAATTATCCGTAATTTGTATACATTTCCTTTCACTTCCTGTTGCAAAAGTGAAGGGAAATTCTCTCAAAGGGAAACTGATGGCAAACATTAAACTGACAGGGACGTTAAGGCCCTTCCTAATCTATCCACAACTTAAAAAAAAAAAAAAAAACCCATTCGGAGTAGTGTCCTATTTTAGCGTCAGAAGGCAAACTGAAATTATTCTGAACTCTGCTATGCCCATTTAAGGTACACTTTGAGATTTTATTCTCACCTCCCCTTGTGGCAAAAATGTTACTGATCCTATTCAACAATGCTGGACACAAACTTTCATAATCTGTATAACTATGCCTGCAACATTTTTCTCATGCCCTTTATCCTGATTCTGGACTTTGTTATTTATTATTATTCACAATAATTACACAAGATAAATGTAGAAAAAGAAAAAACACATATAGCAGTGCACTTCTGTGTAGAACTGGCAAGTACTACATGTTAGATTTAAAAGGAAGTGGCTGGTCTTTATCTTTTCCCTGACACATTTTTAAGTACCCAATCCTAGGATCTGTATGGCTAGAATGAATAAAGATAAGCCAAACAAATGAAACCAGATTGGTTGCCATGTTCTTTCCCCAGTGCTCTGAGTAATTTGAGATCTTGATTTAAGCCATAGAGCAAAGTGAGGTAGATCCAACAACTTCAGACAACTCCACTGTCCTCAGTGAAGGTACAGACTGGGGTTATTGTATGAAAGGTGTGCCCAAAATACAATCATTACTTGTTTTAAGCCTGGACTGCAGAAATAACAGAAGGAAGCCAATTGGCAGTTCTGCTTTCAAAGATATTTTTCCTACAGCACATGTTTTATACATAAGCCCTTATATCCTTATCTCCCAATATGATGCTTAACATTCATAACATTTTATAAATCTTCACCAATATTTCCAGAGAATTTTAAGGGGTAACAAATGCTTCTGAATTGTCAGTGGACAGCTCATTATGCAGGTATGGACACAGACATGAAAGGTTACAACATTACTCTACAAAGATTAATGCAAATTACTTTGCTCCTTTATCTTGATTTTAAAACACTTTAGGGTTACAATTACTTGTATTGGAAAAAACAAACGAAACCCTTTTCTTTGTATATAGTACGGGATACAGGACCTCTACACATAACCATGACATGTCGCAAAGCAGTCCAACTGAGGGGCAGGGAAAACACAGCATAAAATGTCTACAGACGCATGTAAGAATGGAGTAAGGAAAGGCTCACCAGAGCTCAGAAGCACCTTACACATAAAACTGGCATTAGAAGAAGCATGAACATCCACTTGGTAAAACATAACAAATGTGTGAACGAAAGACTAGGTAACAGCCTTGCAAATCTAGGAAACATTTGTCTGATGCTGAAAAGCCCATGAAGCGCTAACAGATCTGGTATAGTACACATTAATAGGGAAAAAGGAACCTTATCCTTGGGACCATAAGCCTGATGACCAGTCTAATCCACCTAGCAATGAAGGAGTGAGAAGCATATGGGAACCTTGGGGAAGGACAAAGAGTGAGTCCAGTTGCTTAATGGAAGCTGTAGCTGAGAGATAGACTTTCACAATGTGTACTACATTTAGAAAGCGGAGTGAAATCTCCTTGGGATCTTTCAGGGTAGGACAAAGGTAGGAAACAACAATGTCCTGCTTAGGGTGCAAACCATCTTGGGGTGAAAGGAGGCTATTTCCATGTGCAACACTAGCAAGGACTCCTTACAGGATAAGGCCATTAACTCAGAGACCTACCTTGTAGAAATGATAGCAACAAAAAAGCCACCTTGAGAGTGACATCAGATTAGGAAATATGATTTGTAATCTGAATGGTGGCCTTTGAAGGGCCTAGAAAATCAGTCCCACAGTGTGCTTGGGGATCATGGCGGGGAGCAATATGTGCAACACCCTGCACAAAGACCTTAATAAATGACACATGCAAAAAAGATTTATATGGGAGTAGGAGGAGTTAAAGAGGGGATGTCCCTGCAGATTTTTTTCTAGTGTCCAGTTACCTGCAAATAACTGCCTATAACAGATAGGACTACAGCTTTGACAAATATTCCCTTTAAAACACTACAACCTAAACCTATATTGGGAAAATACATTCAAAAGGAGATTGGGACTTTAGATGAAGCAGTTGAAATGTGGAGGCGAGAGTAAAAATTATTTTATTGATCACAAACATATAATAAGAGAGTAATTTCTTGAAATTACTCTCTTATTATATATTTATGATCAATAAAATAATCTCCTTTTGAATGTATCGAAAATAGGGATGGAGGCGCATTACCGTGCCTCATTTAAAGTCCCAAATCCCCCCATTTATATATTTGGAACATGTCCTAATACCTTTAACCAAAAAGCATATGAGCTACTACTAGAAAGCAGCAATTCCAACTTTCTATATTTCAAGTTGGTTATTACCGCTATGTTGTATATCACCAAGATCTGATCCTACATATGGAAGGAAAAGTTGATATCTTTTTTTTTTTTTTTTTTTTGCTCTCCTGGCTACAAAAGACTGATGTCTGCCTGCTTCCCCCAGCTATTGTGAGTGTCATACTTTACTTTTAAAAGATTAGAATTTTTTAGATTTATAATCTAATCTTATATTTACATTTTGTTAATGTACATTTAAGTCATTGTAAAGTCTCTTTTTTTCACTAAAATAAAGATGATAGCTATAATTGCATGCAAAATCCGGCCGGCTGGTTGCATTCAACCTGCCCATACATGGTTTGAATCGCGGTCGGTCCCTGTTGAACCGCCTGAGATTCGAACCATCTATGGCCAGCCTTAGTGCTTTTCAGATAACTTCAAGCCTATGTCTTTGGTTACATGATTTCAGCTAAAGGGCAGAGTTAACCAATCTGAAAACTGCTCCTCCTTTTAAACAAATACCACATGACAAACTTCCTGGGTCTTGGACTATGTAAGAACTGTAGAAACAGAAAGATATGTAAATATCACCCAGTATTTGAGGGGTTAACTACTCACTGACTCACCAGTTAGGTGTGGTATATGCCCGATAAGAGGACCAAAAATGGAATAAGACGGCTGTGTAGTACAGACTGTGAAAAGCATGCACTACAAAATATCCAAGCAGTGTAATATGAAAAAAGTTTAATGAAAAAAATCATAAAAATATGTAGAATTACATCCACTTGAAAAAGTGCAAAACCTTCCAAGAATTAAACAACACAAAATATACAGAGAATAATAAAATCAATCTGGGTGGTTTCCCGGGGTGATAGAGGGTACCAGCTGGACACTTGACAGTTAGCAACTATTGTGATAAAGAAAGAACTGTAGAAAACCTATGAAAGATGAGCATTTCAGCCCTTCCATTACATTACACTTATTTAGCCCAGCAATAATGTTAATACAGCTTATGTTAACATTTGTGTGTAGATCTACTTTTTATGAAAATGAATATTAGAAATGACCTAAGATATGTATAAATAAATGGATCTGTCCATTTACATACCTGGTCCTGCAGTAGGAATATTTCCACATCCTTATAGGCTGCTGTATACTTATGTTTTATAACCAGCTCACACCATCTGTGCCGAACCTAAAAAAAAAAAATATTGATAAGTTCAAGAACAACATTTACATCAAGACAACTATGTTCTGTACAATAAAGTAATCTTATAAAAATAAAAAAAAAAAAGAATAGAAGAATCAATGCGGCCACATCCGTGACTGGCATAGTGGATCTGAACAGGGCAGGTAAATCATAGCACTGAAAGAGGTAAATAGGTCTGTTATACAACAGAAGAGGTTGTTTTTCTTTCACCTTTTACAATTGTCACTGGAACAGGTTTTGCTCTCTACATCTGTTCCACTGACAGCACTAAATTATGAAATGCCCTACATTTTCTCTTAGAAACAATGGTAAACAGCACAAGTGAAAGCAAATCTTCTAAACAGGGTTAACCGTAAAAATGAAACTATTTTACAGTAAACTGCCACAAAGGATTCATGGAAGCTGTCATTGCTGTACTCGGCTTCTTAAAATGCTATGTGCTGGCTTGTCATATGGACCCTTTGGCTTCAATATTTTGATCAGGGCCCTGAGACTGGCCAGGTTAAAGTAGTTTGGTCGTTAAAAGACTTCTAATCTGAAACTTGTTAGATGTCAATGACTTTGAAGAAGTTTGTCAATATAGTGGTCAAGCAACTAGCATTTTCAGAAGGGGTTAGCAATGGCAGCACCTGTATTTTAGCATTATAAGATTTACTTTAACAGGATTATGCAGCAATTACAATCTCCAGCTTTTTTGTAACCCATATCAAACCCAAAAGACGTAACATTATCTACATACATATACTCTTGGGCACCCTTGGTCCAATTACATATGTTTTGTTGGTTTCCTCTTTGAAGAGCAGTTGGCAAACCTTAAAATTAAAAAACCTAAAAAGCATAACCTATAATTTGGCCATACTCTAGGGACCCCAAGGAGACTTTTCTGACCCGTTCCTTCTATTCCACAACTGCCTTAATCCACTTGGGAGCTAAGAGCAATGCCCTGTATTTCCAGGTATGGGGGAACACATGATAAGCCTCTGTGTCTTTTTGTGGGAAGAGGCATAGCACTATGTAAGTTCAGACTTGTGTATAAAGTTCAAACAGAACAGGAATCTAAGGCAGCCTAGCACTGGACTGGGTCAACAAGGTGAAGAGAAGTTATCTAAATGCTCCCAAAGGACCTCTAGCAAATCTTTTACTTTGTCCAGTATGGGCTAATTAAAGGTTTACATTAAGCATCAAAGAGCTTCTAAAGGCAGTTTTTTTTTTTTATCTTAATACATTCTATGCATTAAGATAAAAACCTTCTGTGTGCAGCCCAATCCTCCTTAAAGGCACAGGAGCACACTGGACACCCAGCACATAGCACAATGACAGCAAAGGTGCCCAGTGTGTTCGGTGACTAAATTTAAACCGGTAATGAAGAGATGGTCCCTGCCCCCACCTATAACTGGCCTTCACAGCAAGGAGCACATGGAAGGGCAAACGCATGAAAGACAAAACCAGAGAAAATTCCCAGCTCAACTCTCCAACCAGTCTGCTTACCAACCAAATTAACCTGTCCAACAGTGTGTGTTAAAAACAGGGGTTTAGTTAGCACACATAATGCGTAAGCTGCAAGGCCTCTTCACGGTACCCTGCATTACTCCTAACCCTTCTAAATTTATGAGAGTCTCCACAATAGGAACACATCCATTCTAATGGATAGATAAGGGGCTTACCTGAGCCCCATCTCGATCCAGCGAAGTTGCACAAGACTGAGGCTGTCCCAGACTCTTCCTCCTGATTGGCAGAGACACAACAGCGGGGGCCATTGGCTGCTGTCAAAGTCAGTGAGCCAATGAGAAAAGAGAGGAGGCGGGGTCGAGCTGCAGCTCCACCCCTGAATGGACACACAGAGCAGTGCCTCAGGTGCCCCATAGCACCAGAAGGGAGGGGCCAGGAGCGCCGGAAAGGGACCAGAGAAAAGGATGATTTGGGCTGCTTTGTGCAAAACCACTACACAGAGCAGGTAAGTATGACATGTTTGTTATTTAAAAACAAAAACAAAAAAACAAGGACACAGAGGCAGCAGCAGGAGACTTTGGCCCGCACAAGTGCCCCATACTCAGCTGCTAGCTATGGTGGCACTTGGAGAGGAGGCAGAGCCTAGATCGCTGGCGGTGGTCCCCAGAAGAGGAGGATCAGGGCTGCCCTATGCAAAATCATTGCACAGTGCAGGTAAGTAAAACATGTTTATTATTTTCAGGAGAACAATGAAGCTTAACAACTTTTTAAAGTATTAGCAAGCTACATTCTAGTACATTTTTGTTTTTGGGGTTTAATACAGCAATGCAACACCTGGATAAGCAGGAGTCACTGTGGAAATACTGTGTGGATAGATGGAAGAATGGACTAATCAGCATGGAGGCAGTCCTGGAGAATAATGACTCACAGTCAAAGAAGAAAATGTATGTAACAGCCATACACAATTTTCTCTTTTTCTAGATTTATATATATATATATATATATATATATATATATATATATATATATATATATATATACACACACACATTTGTATGGTTTGTATGGTCTCCCTGTGCTTGCATGGGGTTCCTCCAATATTCCAAAGACATGTTGATGGAATAATTGTCTCCTGTTCAAATTGGCCTTAGTATGCCTATGTATGCAAGTGAGAGATGGAGCTTAGATTTTAAGCTTCTTGAGAACAGGGACTGATGTAAATGTTCTGTGCTATATAATTCCCTGTAATAAATAAATTAATTTATACCTATTATATGTATTTTAGTGAAATCCAAAAATACTTTGCATCTACACAAACTTTGTTAGTATGTTTGCACCTAGATTATTTTCTACATGTTCACTATTCTAAAAGTACACCTGTAACTATAGCTAAATGTAGCGCCTTGTATCTGTATAACACACAACAGAATTGAAGTCATATATAAAAGGAACATCCTTTGTGTAAAGAGCACAAAGTTGACTTTGTGAACATATTCTGTGGTCATGTCTTTTATGATTGGTGTCCTGTGCGTTTATAAGACTCCTTCACCCTTGTACAACTCCAAAGTTGCACAGACTTTGGAATGCAACTTTGACCCAACTTGGATGCTACTTTGGCTTTGACCAGTGATAATGGACAACTGTTGCATTGCATAACATTCAGGTATGACTTGTTATGCGACTCTGATGTCCAAAGTTTCATGACAAGTCGCACAAGTGTGAATGGAGCCTAAAGTGCCATTACCACAATAATTACAGGTTTGCCCAGTCTGTACCAAAATGTGTCAAGAATAATAGTTTACGTTTCATCTGCGGTACATTGGTAAAATATAGAAAATAGAAACAGTAGAGTTTCCAACTAACTAGATTTACTGAAAATAATAAAAATGCACAAAAACAGGCACAATTCTTGTAGATATTGTACTTGTTAGTACATTATTTCACAGTATAAGCACAGTTTAGAATGTTTGTTTTTCACTTTTAGTTCAAAAATGGCTACTATTAAATTGCACCCTTTCCAAAAGTCACAATGGCAAGCTTTGCCATCTGTGAAATACCAAACAAACTGGAGCTTATTACACACCTAGAAGCCAAGCTGTAAATCCTCAAACCTAAAACCTTAAACAATTCTGCCATGACATGGCATTTTCTACTCCCTACACATGATTATGGATGTAGGAAAAGGCTGCATCAGTGTTAGCCAATGTGCTATGTTTAAAGTAAATAGTGCAAGTCATTAATCTTGCATAAAGCACTGCAGAGACAGTTGTGAATAATAAACAAGATTAAATAAGCATCTCATACAAACAGAACGTCAACATCCCAGCTATTTCTTTAACATATACCGGCTGCTTAGCCCCCTTCTTTCATTTATCATAACTGAATCTAAGGCCATCTTTTCATGTACCTGTATTTGATTAGAGATGCATAGTAGAGTTATGAAGACAGCTATCAGCAGCTCCATATTAACAGGAGTAAGCTATGTGACTCATGAAGCTCAGCTGACGTCCTAATTAAAATGATTGATGAGTGATGAAAGGACAGGAATGGTTTGGTGCATTATTTTCTGTTTTCTCTTTTTTGGAATGTTTTTTAGCTTTAGAGAATCAAGTCAATAGGTTTAACAGCTGTTAATTATTGTCAATGGAGTCCTTACCGCATCAATATTAAACAGCCAAGCCAACACTAACCCAACTTAGCTTTGCTTCTATCATTTTGGTCTAGGCCATAATAACAAAGAACAGCAAGGCCATCTGGCAACTCTTGTACAACGTATGCAGACCTGAACAGTTAAATATTTTAGCTTTCTTGCACAAGAATACGAAGCACCTTTAGGTGCAGCTTCAGTATTAATATTCAAACGCTCAAACAAAGTACAGTACAATTCCTCTAGGAGAGTATATATGTCAAATATGAAAATAATATAAACACAGTTTTAAAGGCTAAATATACCTTTGTAATAAAATTACTGGGTCCCCTGTAATATGCATGGACCCCCATGGGATAGTACAAAGGGCACTTTCTTCTTTTTCCCCTTACTCTTTTGCCAGATTGCTATTGGTTCCTGCAAGGTGCCTTCTTCCCCAGTAACAACAACAGCGGTAACTGGAGGCTTTTGGTGGTTTGTGCAAGCGTGCTCTGCTGCCCCTTTAAAGCCGCTCACCCCCTCATTCTGCCAGCTGACCTGAAAAGCAACCAACCCACTTTGCTGTTTATTAGTTATGTCACGATGTTGTTTAGTGGGGGTTAGTTGTCCAGTCTAGTCTGGATAGACAACATGAGTTGACTTTCTGTATTTGGTTATTTAGAGGCATACAGTATCTCACAAACTGAGTACACCCTTCACATTTTTGTAAATATTTTATTATATCTTTTCATGTGACAACACTTAAAGCAGAGGTCCGCCTACCACTGCAAAAATGAAAAGCCAGCTACTTACCTGTCCTGGAGTCCAGCGATTATGACATTGCAGCTGATGTTTCCATCACCTGTCGGGTGCATGCCACCACCATTGCAAATAAGGGAACCCCGCAGTGTAGCCTTTTTGGCTTCATGCCAGGAACCCCACTGCGCATACACAAGGCTCTGCTCCTCTCTTCTACTGGCCCAGCGACAAGGGGAGGAGAAGGGAACCCCAGCCGTGACGTCAATACCCGCGGCTAAGGCTCCCAGAAGTGGGGAAAGCATACCTGTGAAATTTCAATACCATTAGTGGTAACCCCGAGCCACACTCAGGATTGCATTGCAGAATCCTGGTCATTTACCTTGTCACCAGGATCCTGCAATGTCCCCCCACTGTGTCCTCTGCCCGATGCTCTGTGTGACAGGCTCCGTTCCCTGCGAGCATCGTGACGCATGGGGGTGGAGCCGGCGATAAATTCAAAAAGTACACAAAACATAACATACAGTACACTGTAATCTTACAGATTACGTTACTGTATCAAATCTTTTCACATCCCTTTTGTCCATAATGCTTTGTCCAGTGCCCTGCATGCAGTTTTTATTAAATATTTTGTTCTTTTTACAGCGATAGTAAATGAGAACACTTGCAGAATTGAGCGATCGTGAATCGTGGGGAAATTCATTTTATTATTATATATATTTTTTATAATTATTTATAGTTATTTATTATATTATAATTCATGATTTGTGTTTCAAACTTTATCATACCCGAGATGATCTATTAAACTGTTGTTTGGACAGATTTAAAAATGTGTTATTACTAAGAATTACAGGCCTACAATATACTGCCAGGGTGGTTAAGGGTGTACTCACTTTTGTTGCTAGCGGTTTAGACATTAACCACTTAAGGACCAGGTCTATTTTTCAAACTTGTTGTTTACAAGTTAAAATATTTTTTTTTTTGCTAGAAAATTACTTAGAACCCCCAAACATTATATATAGATCTCTCTCTCTCTCTCTCTCTCTCTCTCTCTCTCTCGAGATCTCTATATATATATTTTTTCAGACACCCTAGAGAATAAATAATGGCATTCGTAATAATTGATGTTACACCGTATTTCCGCACTGGTCTTACAAACGCAATTTTTTGGGAAAAAACAAATGTGAATTTAAAAATAAAAAAAAAGTAAAGTTAGGCCAATTTTTTTTTTTTTTTTATATTGTGAAAGATAATGTTACATCGAGTAAATTGATGCCCAACATGTCATGCTTCACAATTGCGCTTAAAACTCTCCCTAGGCAATGTTTAAAAATTTCTACATGTTATCAGTTTTGAGTTACAGAGAAGATCTTTTGCTAAAATTATTGCTCTCCCTCGAACGATCGTGGCGATATCTCACGTGTGGTTTGCACGCCATAAACATATGCGGGCACGACTTGTGTATGCGTTCGCTTCTGTGCGTGTGCAGGCGGGACGGGGCGCTTTACATTTTTTTTTCTTATTTAAATTTACCTTTTATTTTTACACTGTCTCTTTAAAAAAAAAGAGTATTCAGAATTTCTTGCAGGATCATTTCACCAGCATTTAGCCTACTTATGACCTGCTTCCAGCTGCTTTTGCATGGCCATAACCTTGTATGGGTAGAGAAGCAGTTTTGAAGCAAACACAGATCTCTTGAAAATAGTTTGGCAAGTTTGTATAAAAAGTTTTTGGAATATTTGCATTTTTTAAACTGATTTTTTTATTACTGATATAAAATAGGATGTTGCTTTATAGTATATAAAAGGGCGAGCTGTTGGTACCCCACATTGCTTTTAAGTTCATTTCGTTTCTTTTATGTGATCACTAAGTCATTTATTACCTTTTGACTTCAATAAACCAACGTTTTTATATCGTTTGACCCGCACCATGTGGAGCCTTTTTTTCTTTTCCCTTTTCTCCATGGTTTTGGTTTAAAACTTTACAAACACCCCCCTCCCCATTCGGGGGAGGCTGGAGTATTGGTCCAACGGGCTGCGTTTGAGCTTGACTACTTCGACCTTTGATGTTCCATCTGAAAGGATCCATCTTTGAGCCTACAACCGCCTGGAGCTCCTCCACTAGCTCAACTGACCTCTCTCCTCACACTCCTTGGTCCTTGACTGTGACCCCAAGCCTTCCAGACTCAGCCGTCATATGACTGTGTGAGTCCAACTGTTCCGGTAAGAAGTATTTATCTACTATTCACTGATGTTTACAATCAAGTCTACCTGCATGAACATATTCGTCCAGTACACCATTTTCCTTCCATGTGACGGTTTGGTCACTCCTATGCCATCAACATAGTGGAATGAGTGCCTTATGTTGGACTTTTACTTTCAGGCATTTAGTTTTGTGCGATTTTTGTTTTGCTATTATTATTTTTATAATTTGTGTTGATTACACTTATTATTATTGAAGCGCTACACTGTTTTTATTATTTTATTTGCTTTATAGTATAGTATACATAAATCTTATTTTTTAGTGATCAACATTTATTACAAATTGCTTGATGACATTACAATTCCTAGCTATACACTGTAGCTAAAAAGACTTTAACCACTTGCCGACCGGCTGACGACAATATACGCCGGCAAAGTGTCACGGGTGCGCAAAACAACGTACCCATACATCAAAACAACGTACCCATACGCCGCTGCATCATCCCTGGCTAGCATGTGCCTACGGATTCTATGTCCACCAGTGGCCCACGATCGTGGCACGGAGAGGCAGAGCGGGGATATGCCTATATAAACAAGGCATTTCCCTGTTCTGCCTAGCAACATGACAGGGATCTACTGCTCCCAGTGATCAGGAGCAGTGATCTCTGTCATGTTCTAGTGAGCCCATCCCCTCTACAGTTAGAACATGCTGAAGGAACACCCTTAACCCCTTAATCGCCCCCTAGTGTTTAACTCTTTCCCTGCCAGTGACATTTACACAGTAATCAGTGCATTTTTATAGCACTGATCACTGTATAAATATCAATGGTCCAAAAATGTGTCAAAAGTGTCTGATCTGTCCGCCACAATGTTGCACTCACTATAAAAAGATCACAGATCTCCACCATTACTAATAAAAAATTAATAAAAATGCCATAAATCTATCCCCTATTTTGTAGACGCGACAACTGGTTCGCACAAATCAATATATGCTTATTGAGATTTTTTTTTTTACCAAAAATATGTAGAAGAATACATATTGGTCTAAACCAGTGATTCTCAACAAGGGTTCCATGGAACCCTAGGATTCCTCCAGAGGTTGCTAGGGGTTCCTTCAGCATTGGGCAATTTCTGCCTCTTAGATAAGTTCCCACTCACACCATTGATCTTTTTAGATATCTGTAAGGAGGCAATTCTTTCCAATGACCACAAGTGTAAGGACCATTCTTCTCAATGACCATCACACTAATGTATCATGAGTTGTAGATTTCTAATTTTTAGCAGGGGTTCCCCGAGACCAGAGAACTATTTCAAGGGTTCCTCTGTGTTGAAATGGTTGAGAAAGGCTGCTCTAAACTGTGGAATAAATTTGTTTTTTTTAATATAGTTTTTGGGGATATTTATTAAAGCGAAAAGTAAAAAATATTGCTTTTTTTCAAAATTGTCACTCATTTTTTGTTTATAGAGCAAAAAAAAAAAAAATGCAGAGGTGATCAAATATCACCAAAAGAAAGGTTTATTTGTGGGAAAAAAGGACATCAATTTTGTTTGGGTACAGCATTGCATGACCGCGCAATTGTCGGTTAAAGAGGAGCAGTGCCATAAAGGGCTTGGTCAGGAAGGCGTTAAAAATACTTGTTAGGTGATTCAGTCCTTTATCCTGAACATAAAGAAAATATGTTTATAATTGTTTTACAGTCCATTGAAGTAAGTCCTAGTCTTCAACTTCAATTTGATGTTGGGATTTATGTGTTTCTTGATAGCCCAAGACCCAGGTACTTTACTTATATAACATCACCACAATATCATAACATTTCAGTACAGGTCTCCTCACTATTTGCTGGCTACAAAGAGTTATGTGTTTGAAGGACTAGGGTCAGGGGTCTCCAAACTAAGGCCCTCCAATTGTTCAGAAACTACAATTCCCATCATGCCTAGTCATGTCTGTGAATATCAGGGTTTTACAATGCCTGATAGGACGTGTAGTTCTGCAAAAGATGGAGGGCTGTAGTTTGGAGATCCCTGGACTAGGTGAATAAAGGCCACTACAGGCAAAATGCCTGTATGGAACTGATCCTAGTCATTCAGTAGTTTCTGTCTTTGATGTTGTACTCTTTGCAGAGCTATTTTCACATGCATGAACCTTATGACAAGTCAGATAGTCCTACTCTGCTTTAGCAAGGAAAAACTTTCCATCTGCAGATGCCAACATCTATGCACTGCCATACACAAAAATATAAAAGCATCTAGCACACATCAAATGCCTTCCACGCACTCCCTTTCCCCTCAAGCACTTAAAATTTAAATTCACTCAAGACCCATATAGAAAATTCAGATGTTAAAAAAGTTGAATAAGATCTCAAGAAACCTCCCGGTGTTATTTATTAGAGGAGTTTTCATTACAGGAGCGCCTTTGCTTATAAAATGGTGAATGCCATAATCTCTGAAAAAACACAGGAAATGAAAGCACTATTACAATATACATTTGATTTTCTTATCCTTCCAAAATGCATAAGAGCCATAAACCAGTCATGTAGCAAGACGAGTTGTATTATTATATGAATAAAGCCCAATCCTTTTCAGAGATGGGAAGGAAAAGATTTGTTTAGAAATCATTTTTCCATCTGGAGTATGTAAACGCAGTAGTCCTGCTACCACATATACTTACAGCATTAGAATGATTGCTGAGTAATACTCCATATTTGACTGCCTTTTGCAGGGATACAGTCAGAAAAATGCTGATCAACAGTCTGATATTCCTGGTATGGTGGAGACGAAAAGGGCGGAGGGGTAGCTAGCAAAGTTTATCAGTAGCTTGTACCAGTCTTATGACCTTCTATTAATAACATAACAACAATGCATTCTTATGAGGATTTTTGTCTGCTAGCAACATACAACCCAGACTAGCAAAGGAAAAAATATCTGTTCTAGCCTATACCGCAGAATAGGCCAGTAAGGGAGACAGAGTCCACCAACAAAATTCTAAACCTACATGTCTGGTGCACTTTTAGGCCTCATGAAGTTAAAAAATTTACAGATGGCCACACGTGTATAAATATTGTAAAATTAGAGGCGTTTTTCTCTTCCAAATTCTGACAGAAAAAATTATGCTTATTTTCATAAGCCCATGTGCATAAGGCCTTAAAAGGAGAAGTACATCCAATAGCTGTACTTCTCCTGTGGATCACAGGAGTGCAGTTTGTTCTGCATTTCTGTGACCTGTTTAGGCTCAAGCCAGTTTAAGCTTGGGAAAGATTGCACCCATATGGTCAGGATCTGCCCACATGCCTGGACCGCTAACCTGGCTCAGCCTCACACCAGACCATTTTCTCAAAAATACCATTTATTTATTCCATAAGTGCAAACAGAAAAAAAGATGAGCTTATCAATCTACCTGGTTGTATTGCTTACTGTAGTAGAAAAAAGACAGGTCTCTATGTTAGTTTTCTGCTGCCTGTCCGAGTTGTGTAAATGTCTAGCAAGCCATACAATATACATTTTTTCCTTCATCCACAGGTTGAAGGAAAGAAAATTGGGGAGAATCCCTCCTGCTGCGCTATTGTAGTCTGACAGCGGGAAGTTTGCCAGCTGTCAGAACACAATGATCATTGCGGGCAGCTATAAATACAGGCAGTGATTGCATGAAAAAAACCTGACAGGCTGGTTATACTGAAGTTGATCAATAAATCGACTTCAGTACAACCAGCCTGCCCACAGACAGATCAAAACTCATCCGGTTTCTGCTTAACCAATGGAAATTCAGTCTAAGGTCAGCTTCAGGAATGAATGGACAGAAATATAAATTCTTTGACAGGTAAAACAGCTCTTATATATGCATTTCATGTGTTTACCTACCTGACTGAGTTCCCCAATTAAAGATCTAGATAAGATACCATAATACCAGTCGCTGCTACTACCTACACATCACAGTCTCCATCTACTGCTAGAAGCCATAGTAACCAAATAACAGGCACATGTATAAACTGCACTGGCTATCACAATCCAGTGCTTAGTCCTTACCAGGACTAAGCAAGTTTTTACCAGTATTTTTTTACTAATTACCAGGCCTGAGCACTGTAACATTACAGGTTTTCTAGATCTATGCAGATATCAACATTGAGGATAGTAGCAAGCACGTATGAAATTTGGGTGGCTACAGCAGTGAATCTGTGCAACTAGGAACAGACACCTAATAAATGTGTCTGCCACAAAGCTTCAGCATTACTTTGCTTATTTTGTTCTCAGGACAGGATTCTTTTAAACTCCACTTAAAAATAGAGATTTGACTTGCTATAAACTGAGATGTAAAGGAAAAGACACCAAAAGCTCTACCCCCTCCTAGCTTACATTCAACCCTTGACTCTTGCAGCTATCACATATTATAAGTACTTTTGTTTTTTTTAATTTCTGTTTATTGGTGTATTTCAAAAGTACAATACACAGAAACCAATAAAAAAAAAAAAAAAAAAAAAAAAACAGCCCACACAGGAGCCCACACTTAACTTGGTTATTGGAATTTCAAGTAAAGCAAAATAAAGGTGTGGCTTGCACTCAAGAAAGATGAAAATTAGGTAACATATTATAAGCACTTCATTGGAGAAAACTAGACTATTGACTGAACATTCCCAATGCATTCAATAGCTTTTTCATGTCAGGATTATGTATAATGTTCCAAATAAATAGCGATCAAAAAACAAAATAAAATAATTCACAAGCATAAGGGTCTTTAAACCATGTCAGTGGTTTTCAGATCTCGATTAGTAATAAAATCAATGTCACTTTTTAGACAATAAGGATCCTTATCCTAAGCAGTAGGTCTGAAAGCAGTTTGTCTTTTATTTATCCCATTTCAGACAACAAAATTATTTTTTCTCTTAGCATGTGTACACTGGTCTGTGATAGACGTAGGCATTTCTTAAAAAAGAATTGCAATAAATACTTTTGGCTTCAAATAAAAATTCCGGCATCTTTGAGAAGAATGGACAAGCACAGCTAGGAAAAGAAACCATCAATAAACTTCATTGAGATCAGACATACCCACGTCTCTGCATGAAAAGTCCTGAGGCAACCTGCTCCATAAACATGCAGTGTAGCAGTTTTCCTCTGGTACCTCCGAGAGGTCCAGGGAACATGTAGACAGCTAGAAGCAAAGATTACTGGTAGGTAACAGGTTAAGTAGAACAACCTGGTGCCAGCTATAAAAGCCAATGTAATATGGCCTTCTTCTATGCTGCAGACCTACTGGTTACATCATACATAATTCCTGCACTGTTATCAGACTATGCACTGCTACTGAGCGGATGTATGTTGCTGAAATTAGGCCTTCAGTTAACGTAAGCTATTTCCTCTATCCCGCACTTGATGGGCTGTCGAGAAGTGATGAGTGTCCCCTCTGCCAGCAGCTGGAAGATTTAATTCAAGTAAACATTAAACTGGCAGCTTTTCCCTCAGAAATGTAGACCCCTGAACATTCTTCGATGTGGTATCTGCATTCATTTTCTTTTTTGGCCTGCCTCTTTCCCTCTGTTTTCACTTGGTGATCAGGCCAGGAGGTCTGTTATTTTTCAACATCCTTTAACAGACAAACCTGTCCAGACAAAGCAGCAATTGGAGAGTTGTGACAAACCTGTTTACCACTGACAGGGGTCCTTACAATGGTTGGTCTTAATTTATATAAAACCTTTATTCCAATAGGAAAAAAGTGTAGCTTCAATTTGCTAGTCAAATTAATCTAAATCTGACAGTCTAAAGTTAGCCATAGATGGATCAAAATTTGACCGGTTCAACAGGGACCAGATGAACTTCAAGTCATGCATGGCCACTGTAGTTGAACAGAAGTCAGTCTACTGATTGACTTCCATTGAACTGTCCTGTCGGATAAAATCCGCTCGACCAGCGCTGATCAGTATATTCTGACAGTGGGGGGAGTCCCCCAGGCTGTCAGATAACAATAGCGCAGCGGGGTGGATTGCCACTCCAACTCAAATGTTTGGATGGGGGAATTCATTCACTTTTTTGTTCAGCCCGCTGTCTGAACTAGAAAAAAAAACTGAGCCATGTATAAGCAGCTTAACACTACCCTCTCCCCATACTGACAATATTGCTGTCCGAAGGTCTGGTACAAGTGATTATATTACCCCTATCCTGGAGTCCTTGCAGTGGCTACCCATCAGGTTTCACATAGACTTTAAGATCCACCTTACCAATCACTCTGTGTCTGCTACTTCTCTCTGTCAATCCCTCCACTGGCTTCCGCTCAGCCAAAGAATTAAATTCAAAATACTAACAACTACGTACAAAGCCATCCACAACTCTGCCCCCAGCTACATCACTAGCTTTGTCTCTAAATACCAACCTACTCGTTCTCTTCGTTCCTCTCAAGACCTCCTGCTCTCTAGCTCCCTTATCACCTCCTCCCATACTCGCCTCCAGGACTTTTCCAAAGCCTCTCCAATCCTATGGAATGCCCTACCCCAATCTGTCCGCATATCTCCTACTTTATTAGCTTTTAGACGATCCCTGAAAACACTTCTCTTCAGAGAAGCTTACCCCACCCACACCTAACTGTATTTTCATTTTCTCCATCAGCTCATCCCCCACAGTTATTACCTTTTTGTTTCAACTTGACCCTCCCTTCTAGACTGTAAGCTCTAAGGAGCAGGGCCCTCTGATACCTCCTGTATTGATTTGTATTGTAAGTGTACTGTCTGCCCTCATATTGTAAAGCGCTGCACAAACTGTTGGCGCTATATAAATCCTGAATAATAATAATAATAATAATCCACTTGCTCACCTAAAAGGCTCTTCATGGCTTAGCACCCCATTATCTGACTGACCTTTTATCAACTTACTCCCCCCCCCCGGTAAGCTCACCTACACTCAATGGGAGACAGAGACTTCTACTGCTTTGCTCCAAAAACTCTGGAATTCACTTCCAAAAAACATCAGAGAGTCATCTCTAAATTTTCAAACTTTTCAAATCTAAAAACTTTTTTCTTTAGACACGCTTTCAGGTAATTGTCCCTTTTTCTGCTGTTTTTCCCTGTGTATTTCTTGGGGGGGGGGGGGGGAGTTAATAACGCTTAAATGTGTATGTAAACCCCAAAAATAAATGTCTCCTATTCGCTCAACTTTTATCTGTTAAATATACCACTGGAAGTGTTTGTTATATCTGTTCAATAAATGCAAAAAAAATACCTGTTGATTCTTCCAGAAATCCAGACAGCTCGTAACATACAATACCCTTTGCTGAACTGAAATCTCAAGAACTGTTATCAGTCCTGCCCAGATTACTTCTGTGAGCTACTGAACACCTCATCCCTATGTTATGGATATGAGGAGAAGTGTAGTCTGAACCAGGCGTGAGCCGCCTAGAGTGACAATATTGCTTCCTAATACAAAACAGTGAGTGACTGCTGTCACTCTAGGAAAAGTGTATTATTGGCAGGCTCACAAGGTGGAAATAAAGAAAAATATTTTAGTTCTTTGGTTTAGATATACTTTAATGTGCATGAGGCCATATACTCGTACATGTTTGTGTACATTTGCAAGCTGTGAAATCACTTGCTAAACAATTCCAGTTAGAAAAAAAATTGTGTACTGCATGCAATATTTACATGTTATTGATTATGTCTTTTCTTATATTCTCTTTATTACTGTATACAGACAATCCCCCGAGTTACAAATATCTGACTTACACACGATTCCTACATATAAATGGAGGGAGACAACAGGAAGTGAGAGGAAATCTACTTCTAGGAAGGGAAATTCACTTCTGTACGAGTTTCCATGGGAAAAAGGTGTCTCCACTGAAGTTTTATCACCAATCCTTATTTCTACGAGAACCCAACATTTTCAAAATCCAATTGTCACAGGGACAGAAAGTGAGGTGGAATCTTCTGAACAGGTACACAGACCACAAAACAAACATTACAGGGGCGTTAACCCTTCCCCATGATATCCACAAAACGTAATAATAATTTTTTTGGCCATAGTTACACTCAAATAAAAAAAAAAAGGTACCTGTTCCAACTTACATACAAATTCAACTTAAAAACAAACCTTTGTATCCGGGGGACTGCCTTTATACAACAAAACCAATTTTTTTTTATTACAATTTCTTGTAATACAATTTATGACAATTGTGAATCAAGTTTTGTATTTTAAATTTTTAGCAGGCATAGTTCATAATTAACCTTCACCCAATTTAAAATGACTTATTATACTGTATATATATATATATATATATATTTATATAAAATATGTAATATCATACTCACAATCTACTATATATACTACACTCTTTGACTTGTTTTATGCCAGATGATAGACTCGTAGCTCCAAAAGTGTTCCTCCTTTGGAGGGACTGTCCCTGTTTTGACACCAAATTTCTCTGTCCCTCATGCAGTCTCAGTTATCCCTCTTTTTAATCTGATGTGTACTCCTCTATACAAATTGTCTCTATATACTACCAAAAGTATTTTGCTGCACTAATCTTTCTATACAACCTCTATAATACTGTGTTTGTTATTTGGGAAAGCCAATTCCAGGGTAAAATAAAGGTTATAAAAGCACTTGTATGGTTTAGCCAATCATTTCTGCATATTGGATCTTTGTGGGCTATGTACCCAGGGCCGTGACAAGGACATGTCTTTTACTTACTTACTGTGTGCTAAAATGTGTTCTTCTTTATCATTTCAGAAAGATGGGAAGTATGTGAACTGCTCATGTTGCTAAGTATATATTTGTGATTATTGAGAGCTACTAGCCAAGCAACATGCAGAAAGGTAAAAAAGCTAAATATTGGGAACTATACAGCTGGAAAACAAGTTGCGTCTATTAAAAAAGTGGTCTTGTGTGCTGCTGTTTGTAGGTGACAGGTTGGTAAAGTGTGTTCCGTTCAATATGTAGACAGAAATCTGTATAGGGAGTTTTATCTGAAAACCAAAAATACTCAGTCTCGCCGCCTTCATTTTTCTAGAACTTTCCCTTCATATAATTTAGTTCTGCCAACATCCCGGCATAAAAAAACCTATTGAGCTGCCAAAATATTTAATGCATTAACATGCCAGACAGCGTGACAGGATATATATCAGTGTTTCCAGCTACTCGTGATTCTCCATCACTACAGTCACAATAATTTAAAAACACGTACAGAAACATCTGCCACAATATTACTGCATATGAAGGCAGGCAGCCTACTATACTGTTTATTTTAAAGTTCTCTAATGCAGCCTTTCATATTAGTCCCAACTTTGGACCTATAATATAGTCAGCAGACAATGAAGTCATTTGTTTGTGGTAAACATTAACCATGACAGATTGTATTGGTTGAAAGACAGGGCCTTGTCTATCGACACACCGTGTTCTATATGAGTACTGCTTAATGAAAGAAATGAGTTTGACAATCTTAGCAAATCTAGTCATCATCGTTTCAATGAAAATGTAACCAAGACATGCTTGTGCCACCTGTCATAGCAGAACCAGCCAGCCTAGAAATATTTTGCCATCGCTCCCCACCCAGACCTGATTTCATGCTGCATTCATTCTCAACTTCTACAATGCATTTAAATGATGTGTATGGAATGACATTGAGAATCTTAATTTTAGGAGAAGTGTCTTTGAAATTGGTCCGCGGAGCTTCTTACTTTGACATTACTGGATTTCTAAAGCTAATAAGAGGTTTAACATAATAAAGCTGAATTGGAAAGCAAACTTTTCAGTGATGAGCTATATCCTGCAACAGTTTAATACTTGTGGATTTCCTTAGAGTTTTTTTTTTATGCTAAGAGCAGCATGTTTTTTTTTTGTAGCTTTACATGTCAAAACAATGAAACTCAAATCTACACTATTCATCATCCATAAAGAAGGAAAGAAAGATACTAGACACGTTTACACACTTGGTGATGGACGATAAGCCTCTAGGTGTTGGCCAGGTGGAAAGCAACATTGACATCAATTCTAAAGTGACATTAGTATAAAAGATTCATATGGATCACTATATAAAGAAATGCCATTCATTTAACTTATAACAGCACCTGCCTTTGCAATATCAGGTTGTCTAGGTTTTTTTGTTATGCAAGAGACATTTTTATGTAAACGGTTTGGAGGAAATAGGCTATCCATTGTTAAATTAACAAACCATTAGCTAAAGTGCCCATGTTATGAGGTACTGGTGGTAGCTTATGAATGACTATTTTGAATCTATCATGATAAGCAGGATAGGTTGTGTAAGTTATCAATCTTGTTCCCTCAATTTGAGCTTGATAAATCTCTGTTTAGGCCACCAACCAGACCAGCCTGACATCTAAGCCTGAATAATCTGCATCTACAGTTTAAGGTCGGCCTATTATATAATTTCACACAAAAATCAACATGGCAAAAGTTAGCATTGCCAAGTTCCTCCCGTTTTTCAGCAATAAAAAACAATTTGCTGCCAAGCTCCATTATGTACTACTCTAAAGTCTAAGCAGAAGATGACATGCTCTATGGCTACCAGAATCACTGCGTTTTTCACATTGTTTTTAGTCAGAAAGACCCTGTCAGACAGACTGGCAAGGCAATAAAAAGATCAGGTACAACCACTAAGTACGAAGTAAAGCCAGGAAATGTAATAAGCAAACAGGGCTGCCCTAATGAACATACACAATTACAAACCATAAACAAGGCAAGCAAGGTTTTTAAAATGATATAGATTGCAAAAATTATTTGCATTAACACATTAATATTATTTTCTGCAACATATTTAATTTACTTTAAAGCCCTCCTCCTTCCCTGCAGGCCATGCTTGACTGTCCTTCATTCTCCCACCACTTAATTCAGCTGAGAAAAGAAAGACAGTCTCGAGTCAAGGCTGAGGACTCTCCCTGCCCACAAGTGACAGCACTGGGTCAAGCAACAGCTTTGTCACATGGAGTGAGTCACATGCTGCCCCCATACTCAGAATTACCAGATATTTTCTTAGCTATATGTAGCTGAATGAAGCTATAGGTAACAAATGATTTGCCCTCTATGGGAAAAGCACAGGCATGCTTTAGGTTAAAATATTCGTAGTAAACACAAGCAGCTTGTAACGTCACACATGACCGAATGTCGGGCGGCATCAGTCGGTTCATGTCTGTTGTAGGGGCATGACCGAAAAGGGTCTGCTGATTGGCTCTCGGTCAGCGATCTCAGCCAATGGCTGGGAGCACTGACCAGTGTTCTGGTGTGGTGGCCCCTGTAAGAACACAATAGAACAGCAGAGGAGATTGCTGTACTAACATCAGATAGTTATTACAGCGGCTCCTCCTGAGCCGTCATTTTTTTTTCCGTCCAGCCCTGTTAGGTTGAACGGAAAAAAAAAAGAACTACTAGTGTTTACTGGGATTTAGTTTAGTCTTTTTTAACTTTTTTTACCCAAGAAAAACCCTTGAAATAACCTTCAAATATTAGGGAACCCCTGCTACATATTTTTTTGACCTCAAGGTTAAGGAGTGTGTCTATGGGAATTTTTGACCATTCTTCCAGAAGCGCATTTGTGAGGCCAGTCACTGATGTGGATGAGAAGGCCTGGCTCGCAGTCTCCGCTATAATTCATCCCAAAGGTGTTTTGTTAGGTTGAGGTCAGGATGTGCAGGCCAGTCAAGTTCCTCCACCCCAAACTCGCGCATCCATGTCTTTATGGACTTTGCTTTGCTCACTGGTGCGCAGTCATGTTGGGACAGGAAGGGACCATTCCCAAACTGTTCCCACAAAGTTGGGAGCGTGAAATTGTCCAAAATGTCTTGGTATGCTGACACCTTAAGAGTTCCCTGCACTGGAACTAAGGGGCCAAGCGCAACCCCTGAAAAATAAACCCACACCATAATCCCCCCAACACCAAATGATTTTGACCAGTGAACAAAGCAAGGTCCTTAAAGAGACGGATGAGCGAGTTTGGGGTGGAGGAACTTCATTGGGCTGCACCTGACCTCAACCTAATAGAACACTTTAGGGATGAGCTAGAGCTGAGACTACAACCAGGCCTTCTTGTCCACATCAGTGCCTGACCTCAAAAATGCACTCCTGGAAGAATGGTCATTTTGAACACATAAACCCTGTGGACAGCCTTCCCAGAAGAGTTGAAGCTGTTATACCTGCAAAGGGTGGGTCAACTCAATTATATACCCTACAGGCTAAGACTGGGATGCCATTAAAGTTCATGTGCGTGTAAAGGAAGATGTCCCAATACTTTTGGTAACATGGCGTATGTTTTTATTTTTCCATTCTTTCCAGTATAAAATTTGTAGATTGCATAATCAGATTGCAATGTGTGTGTTTTTGAACTTTATGCTATAAAAAGGCAACAAATGTGTGCTGGTTTTGATACTTTTGGGCAATTGATAAATTACCACTAGGCACCCTAACATTTTATGCCACATTTTACATACAAGTAGGAAAAGAGTAAAACCTATGTCCACTATTTACTTTACTTTCTGAGGTTACCAAAATATTGCATATGGGAATTTCTGCACTAAATACTGTGCTGGGACAACATCATTTTAAAAACGTATAATCAGGGCTCTTAGAATCTGTCCTCAGTCTAACAAATAGTAGCTAAACGTCTTCTGAGTCACTAATGACTACACTTATTTGAGGTTATAAAAAATGAACTCTGGGTGGGACTGGAAGGTCGATTAGCAGAAACATTTTATTAAAGAAGTGAAATTAAGGTCCTAAAATATTTGCAGATTCTACTTTTAAGTTACTTTATGCTTTTTCACTTTTTACATTCTTCCAGTGTACCTGTGGACAGACAACAAGCTACTTAACCAGAGCGTTTGGCAGACAGGTAATTAATAGCAGTATATGCAGCTATGACCAAATCTGGCAACCAAGAATGATTATGTAGGGAAAGGAATAAAGTGCTTGAACACCAATTACAAAAAGACAGATGCAGTAACTCTAACACATCTACTAGCCCAACTGTTTATTTTTTTATTGAATATATCTGCCAATGTGGAGTTTTTTGTTCTCCACATAACACAAAACCTGCTGAAGTCATTGCCCTGTGTAAATAGAAACCCTAAGTTGTATCTAAACCCAAAACTTTTGTTTACTTTAAATTTTGGATTCATGATGGGTGTCCGTGTCACCATCAGGAGATCCACCCTCTCTAGTTGTCCTGGTGAGTCACCAGAACTGAATGAAAGGCATAACTCAAAAATTTTACTTGTCACCAGAACAGGAATAGAGGGGAAATTTTCCAATGGATACATCTGTTTTGGCGACAACTAAAGCCAGCATTGCGGGCTGAATGAGAGAAAATGAAGAGATTCCTACATACCCACTAAGCAGCGGGGATGGACAAATCCTCACTGCTGGCTATAGTATTGAAGCAGCTGGGAGTGGCTGCCTCTGATAGGCCAGGTGACAATTTTTCACCTGGCTCTGCAGATTTTTACATAGATTTTTGTTGAGCTGGGTGGTGCCAACAGTACCAGCCATGATATACATTTTGGCCCGTTCAGCAAGAATTGGTTGAAATTAGAACTGTGTTTTGCTTGCTTAAGAAGGCATTTTACTCACTTTTGAGAAATGTCTCTCACCTTTCGTGTCTACAGGAAAAAAAAAAATTAATCTCCCCAATGGAAGACAGATGGCAAAAAAACCTGACAGGGGTTTTAAACATTCACCACTTTATCCAAAATGAAGACAAGGTTTGGCTTAAGATATACTTTAATATTTTGTGGGGAAATCAGAAACAGCTGCATATTGACCTCAGGAGCCCTAGTAGCCTTTAACAGCCATTCTCTCCAACTGAAGAATGATAATGCAAAAGAATTGCTAAACCCAACCAAAGTTTTGATGCTATTTGGTTAGCTTGAAAGACAGACAGGTAGCATTATTACATAGAGATACTGTCTCAGTATGGGATTCTTTTAAGGTTGTACATGTATGTCTTTTCTTTGGCAGGCACTGGGCTCTATTAAATTAAATTTGCCCTCAAGACAAGTCCAACCTAACCCCCTTGTCTTGAATTGTATTGTACTGTAAAGTCCCATACACACTATCAGATTTTCTGCTGATTTTTTCCTTCAGATTTACCAAAACCATATATGAGGTCAAACCTTAGGAGTTTCAATGTATATGCAATCAGGCAGGCCCTTGCACTACATGGTTTTGGTAAATCTGAAGGAAAAAATCAGCAAAAAATCTGATAGTGTAGATGGGGCTTTACTGCACTGTTTCCCTTGTAAAGCGCTGTCTTATATAAATCCTGTATAGTTGTAATAATATAAGACCATGGGAAAATTTTGTTACACCTATACATATTCTGTCACTAAAGGGACAAAACAACACCAAAACAATATAACCTTGAACAGATGGGGAAAAACCCACTAGACCTGGAATATGCACAATACTCTGCTAAATAGCCGATTATGAATGCTTTAAAGCTATTAGGCTTCATAAACCATAACTTTGGCCAAGAGCAAAATAAACAGGCTTTATCCTTTGGTCTTTAAGCCTTTAATATAAGAAACACATTCCCAGAATCTGAAAAATCTATGAGAAAATAAAATTTGGCATCAAGAAAAGATCACAATTAAGGGGATCGCTACCAACTGAAAATGAGGCTGCACTATTCAATTAAGAATATATTTATAAGACATTCATTACTTCTTATTTAGTGACTTGCATAGCCCAACTAACATCGATTTAGCAAAATAGTGAAAAATAAATATGTAGCCCAGTATTACAGATAATTAAATAAATTGGGATGAAACAGTTTGCCTAATGCAGTCTCATGGACATTGTTTGCCTAGTTAGGTACTGAAAAGACCCTTTTCCATATCTGCTGTCATTAAGTGACACAGAAAAGGAAAGGGGTGCCATCTCTTGACATTAATATGTGCTTGTGTGCTTACAACAATCATTGAATAATTTGTATAAACAATATTTCATAAGTCAGAGTATTCAACTATATCTAAGGCGCTATATGTAGCAGAAAGCAGCATGGAAACCCAGTGGTTTTATATCTCCATGGACACTCCTGGGTTCTCTTCTTCTATGTCACTTCAGGGTTCTATTCCTCCATGAAAAATCAACTTACAGGTGGGCTGGACAAACTGAGGGAAAGTTTCCTAAGGTGCACCGAATTCTGGGAGTTTTTAGAGCCCTGGACAGTTAATGATGATGTAAGGCAGCCAACATTTTGGTTTATTAAAACAACAGAGTTAGGAAAACCATGGCTAAATCTTAGCTTTCTGTATGTGAAAGGTAAAGCATTAGTATTGGTGATTTAATAAGTGTGTACCAGGCTCGTTGCAATGTTGATTTTTTAAAACAATGAAGCAGTCGTCCTTTAAATAACGTATTCATTATCTTTAAAAATATTTTTCCTAATGTACTAAAAACAGCTGGATACCAAGTGGCATGGTGCTGATATCCCAGCAGGAAATAATTCAAGTACACCAACCCTGTATAGAAATACTATTTATTTATGTATGTAAAAAAAAAGCCATAGCTTGGCTCTCCAGTGTACCTAGCAGACATCATCTGTATAAAATCATATGCATCATTATAGGCCGATATGGTTTCACCTTGGAGAAAACCAAAATGTTTGTCCTAAACAGGTGCCTGCTGCAGTCTATGGTTGCTTCTGTTATATATGTGGATTAAGCTAATGATTATGTGATTTTTGCAATCACTGAGTACTGTATAGGTTAATACACAAACAAGAATGAGAAGAGTTCTAAAATAAAAGAGCTGAAGTGTCTGCAGCAGAAGTCATTCAGTTGGCTCTAAATGTTCTGAACAGTCACATTGGTGTAACAGTAGAAAATAGAATTATCTGAGTCAGTCCCAGAATCTACGGCCTCAATTAATTTTAGAAGAATGGAAACCTCCACTTCACTGCTGCTAGGAGTCCTTGTGTATGACTGTACAGTGCACAGGAACATCTTGTGATTAGGCCTGTTCCTACAGTGTTAAATTTCTGATGTTTCACTTTGCAGTGTGTAACCATGTGATCAGAAATGAACAAAGAAAATCTTTATTCAGGTTTGGAATTAATAGTCAGAGTGTCTGCAGCATTCATTATTTAAATAAAAGGGACATGAAGGCAAGTAGAGTCTATACTATCGTGGGCCAAGATGCTTGCAAGCCCATGGAATAATGTGTGCCGCCTCCTCTTTCACTACAGCTGAAAACAGAAAAAAATGTCATAACTCATCAACAATGCATCCGAGTTGGGTGCTGCAAAATAGATGTTTATTGTACCTCACATTTATTAGTATGATAATCATTCTTCTGTCACTTCATTTTATCACCGCTTCATCCAAGTAACGTTAATGAATAATGGGCCTTGCATCTCAAGCCTGGAGGAAGTAAAGTGGTTGCCTATAGCAAGTAGTAAGATTTGTCCTACTTATTCTACCAGAACACTTCTACTTCTAGTTCTGTAAGGCCCCCACGGGGAAAGACTGTAAAGCTGCTTATGAAATCTGGAGCAATAAAACACCGGACCGAAACCCATGGTGTCCACTCAAGTTTTAATTTCCATTTTTTTATATTCTGGAATTAGCAATTAGCTTCACTGTGTTTTTCTACTTGCCAGTGTATCAGTTCACATACTGGGGTATCATTCTAATAGCTTTCTATGTACTTGTGTTGTATTCTAATATTCCAAAAAGCTAAATACAAAAAATACCAAAGGAAGATTGTTGGTCAGAGATTAATTGATCTGTATGATGTAATCTTTAAGCCAATGCTTAACCTTTGTAAGTGCTCACTCTATTCTACCTTCATGTCAATTTCTTCCACTATTTATATCCAATCTTATTATTAATCATACAAAGAATTCTACACAAGGTTGCTTGTTTGGAGAAACTATAAATCCATACTGTACATGAACTGTTAGGTTAGTTCTTCCAGTCATAGTCAGCCAACTAATTAACTGAAGATAATTTCATATCCAAAATATCTTAATCCTGGGGAGTTGGTTAGGAGAAAGTAATCAAATGACCAGGTGAGTAGGTAGGGGAAGTTACCGGTAATAGGATACATAAATTATGGGGGTATAGTTCCACTTGAGCTGCATTCAAGCATTTGCATTGTGGTAACTGTTTGTTTACCATGCAGAATAATGGCACTCCAACACACCTGCATTACACTGAACCACTACTTTAGATGCTAATGTGTGTTGTGGTGTTCTGTAAATTAAAAATAAAGTGCATGTACCATTTTTGGTGCATTAGTGCACATGGTAATGCACTGCAACAGTGAGAATCCAACCTTCATTTATTGAATAACTAATATTTGAAACAGACCAGTTAGGCAGTGTGCTTCCATATATTTTCCTAACTAATTTCATAGGAATACATTTAATAAAGTAGTAGAGAATATCAAAGTGAATATTTTCTCATAGCTCAGTTAATAGGGCAATGCTATTTTTACGTTGAATATCCAATGAAAAATTATAAACTACAGCAAAGGACACTAAAATAAAACAGGATTTTTGTACTCACAATACAAACCTTTCCTTGAATTTCATTGAAGGGCACATGATTTAGAGACATTGAAATTATACTGCCATCTTTAGAAGGATTTCAAACTGGCAAAAAAACAAAACAGTGACCAGTCTGGTATAACTCCTCCCATTCCCAGCATGCCTTAGTTTTGTAGCAAAACAATGCTTCCAATAAAAGGATTTTAAGGTCAGTACAATAATCCTGTTTTCACTTTGTTTTCTGAGGGACACAGGATTCTGACACATTTGGGCCCTCCAAAAGCAGTCCAACAGGCCCAACTATAAACAAACTGGAGATTGCCTGCAAGTCAAAGCGCTGTCATGAAGGCCCTTTTGGCCAAGGCTGGAATCACAATAGGCCTGATTATCAACTTGGTAAAAGAAGCCTGTGAACAGAAGGCTAGGTGGCGGCCTTGAAAACCTGGAAAACGTGGGCTGTTTTTTTTGCTAAACAGCCCAAGGGTGCACTTGCAAATTAAGTAGAGGGTGCCTTGAAAGTATAACATGGAACCTAATCCTTAAGACCATAAGCTTGAATATTGATTTGACCGAGCCACTGAAAAATAATGGAATGAGAAGTCGGTTCCCTTTTAGGAGGACCATCAAAGATGACAAAAGACAGTCTTTTCAATGCAGGCAGTGGCTGAGAGGTAAACATGCACAGACAGACAAACATCTAAACAATAGAGAGAAATATCCTGATGTACTGGATTTACAGAGAGGGATGGAAGCACAAAGTTCTGGTTAAGGGGACAGGTTGAAATAAGAGAGGAGAGGAAGGAGGCTGTAGCCCCCAGTACCATCAGATCTTTGTATAGGACCACAAAAGGTTCTTTACAAGACAAAACTGCCAGTTCAGACACCTGCACTGTTGAGAATTTATGGCAACAAGGAAAACAACCTTGTGTATGAGCATGGAAAGTGAAAAATCCCTTATATGTCTAAAATTTACATTTTTTAAGAGCCTAGCGAGCCAAAATTGAATCCCATGGAGACAGAGTAGAGCACACAGGAGATACACACAGGAAACACCCTACATAAGGTTCTTAAAATAATGAGTGGCTATTAGTCTTTGGAACAAGATCACATGTGCTGAGATCTGACCCTTAATAGTAGTTGAGCCTGATAAGGGCCCGAGTGTAAAAAAACCTCAGAATTCATCTCATGGAACATTTCCCGGGATGAAAAAAATTGAAGAAAATTGACTTTTAAAATCATAGGGATAATTGATTTAGAGAAGTTCTGGGCTCCCACATGTAGTTTAAGCCAGTAACCACGATAGTAAACTGATCATTGGGACAAATAATTTTGTAGCCACCGGGACATTCACTGCTTGCACTGAGGGTCTCTGGACCTGGAGACAAAGTTTACAAATTATTGTTGAATCTGGAGGATAAGTGTAATCAATTCACCTATGTTTGACAGACTAACATATGGGCCATGGCAGGTTGCAATGCAAAGCCTATCAGGGAATAGAAGATTTTGGATAGTGTAACCAGGGTTTTATCTGAAGGATCCTTAAATACTGGATAATTTATAGGGATAATCAGAGCTTTAGTAAGACAGGTCACTGCCAGCTCAACTACATACACAGCCCATTTCTTAATAACAGCCTCCTTAGATAAGTACTGGACTGCAACATGTTTGGAAGGTGTAAGCAGTTTATCAGGAGTTTTCTAGTCAGCGTATAGAGCATCTGGAAATAGCATGCGCATGGCAAACCATTTAATGGTCTTAGGGACTCTCAAGAACCCTAGACTAGTGGCAACACTAGTAGAAGCTACAGGCTACAACTCCCATTTGTAGGCTGGCAATGCTCACCAAGAGTCAAAATAGTCTTTCTAAGCCTGGGTGTTACAGTTGCTGCCTGCGACTCATCAGGATCTGTCTGCATCCAGGCTCAGTTGTCCATCCCTAACCACAGGTAACCACACTTAGTGTATGGATACATATGAAAAGTGACATCTGCTATCAAGCCTGTCATTACTTTGTATTAACTGAGTATCCACTGCTATCTGCATACACCTGTCACCCCCCCCCCCCCCCCACCTCCAAAAAAAATAAAAAAATAGTGGTTATTAACTACTTCCGCCCAAGGTACATCATATGACGTTATGGAATTTGAGCAGGTATATCTGAATGATGCCTGAAGCTGTTCCGCCGCTTGATCATTCTTTTGGGCGGTGAGAGGGGACACCTCCCCTCCCACCGCCCTCCGGTGCTTCTACCGACTCACGGATGGAAGCATCGGAGACAGGATCTGCTGGCCCCTGATGGTGATCATAGAGATTTCCAGTGGACCAGATGGTCGCTGGAGTCTCTATGATGGTTTGGAGGCCAAGCGCGATGGTATGACGTCATGCCTGGCCTTTGCATTCAAACAAATGCCGCTGCCACAGCTGGGAAGCCAAGATCGTTTAGGCGTCCTGGCCTAGAGGTGAGATGTGGGGTCTTATTGACCCCATATCTCACTGTAAAGAGGACCGATCATGCCATATTCCTAAAAAAAGAAAATTAACAATAAAAAGCGACCCTGTTCCCACACATGTGAAGTATCGCCGCAAATGTTAGAGAGCAATAATTCTAGCCCTAGACCTCCTCTGTAATTCAAAACAAGTAACCAGTAAAAAATTTGAAAGTGTTTTTTGTTCCCAAAAAAAAAGTGTTAAAAAAAAAAATTGCTGTGCAAATACCGTACAAGATAAAAAGTTGCAAAAGCCGCCATTGTATTTTGTATGTTTGGGGGTTCTATGTAATTTTCGAGCAAAAAAATTATGAAAAATTATGAATTTTACATGTAGGAGAGAAATGTCAGAATTGACCTGGATGTCTCAAAAAAATTATATTAAATTAATTTGGGTACATTATTGCATGACTATGTAATTGTCAAACTATCACAACATATGCTGTCCAGTTCTGTGCACCAGTCCTCAGGAAGGATGTACGTGAAATGGAGTGAGTACAGAGAAGGGCAACAAAGCTAATAAAGGGAATGGAGGATATTAAAAGAAAGGCTACGAGCACTGAACTTATTCTCTCTGGAGAAGAGATGCTTGAGAGGGGATATGATTTTCATTTACAAATACCATACTGTTGACCCCACAATAGGGATAAAACATTTCTGTGGAAGGGAGTTTAATAAGACACGTGGCCACTCATTAAGATTGGAAGAAAAGAGGTTTAACCTTAAACTGCATAGAGGGTTCTTTACTGTAAGAGCGGCAAGGATGGTGGTTTCAGTGGGGAGCATCGATGGTTTCAAAAAATGAGGGCTTTCACACTGGAGCATTGCGCTGGCAGGGCGTCAGAAAAAGCACCTGAACGACCACAGCATACAGGGATATACAATGTAATACTGACATATATATATAGGTTGGACTTGATGGACTTAAGTATTTTTTCAACCTCACCTACTATGTAACTATGTAAGTACCAACAGCTTTGACGACTTGTAATTCTCAATGCACTATCAGGGGCACTGTTGAGCGCTGTAGGTAGTTCAGTCTGTAGGAGCCCTGCTTTGCATCTGCAATTTGCTAATTGTGGGTGCAATGCTTTCTTGGCTCCTACAAAGAAAAAAAAATTGTAAATGCACATTTTTTTACCTGCAAAAAATGTGCATTTATTTATTATTCATTTTTAAGGTGAACTTATGCTTTAAGATAAGCACAGTACCTTGCTATGAATGCAGCTTGAATGGTATTTTAACCTACACTAAGCAGTATGTTGAAACGCAGCTCCCATGGTTTTCTGATGAATGTAAACCACATCAAACATATTGCCTGCAACCGCTCCTATTGTGGTAGACAGCTGCGACTGCTGGACTCCAAAAAGGGCAGGACCTTAACAGAAAAGATTAGATGTGATGAACTATGTATAGAGCAGCAAAGCCCCAAGAGTAGAACTTAAGGAGTATCTAAAGCCAAGAACAAACTATTTTAGTATTGTAGTATACCTGTCCTATGATATGGTGAATGCATGCATTTTCTGTATTTTTACACTTTTAGCAGAGTAATCCTGCCATTAACACACTTCCTGCCCCAGGCAATAACACTAATAAGCAGGATTGTCACCCTAGGACAGGGAATGTGTTAGGGTTACATTACACCTCCCTTTCTTCTCCATAAAAGTGAATGTGTTTTGTGGTCCAAAATTTTAAGAAACAAATTTTAACTGATAAGAGTCCACAGGCACAAAGCACAGGGAATAAATCAGATCACAAGATTTCTGGCTGGATGAACAGCTATTTTTTACGCTTGTCAAACAGATTACTATTAAAACACTTTCAATGGTATATTTAACAGACCAAAAGGGAGCATATTAGAGAAATATAAAGTTACACATACTTTAACAGCAACAATAGAAAGCAGCTATCTATGAAGCTGAAATTAAAGTCCAACTCCAGCCAAAGTTATACTATATTGTTTTGCATAGAGTGTGGAAGAGTTAGGCCCCTTTCACATGGGCTGTCCACCTGTCAGTTTTTCTGGCAAACCCGATTGGATCTTCCATTCACTCCTGTGGAGCAGCAGATGTCAGCAGTGACATGTCCACTGACATTTGCTGCTATCTGATCGGATACTGTCCGCCAAATCCAGAGGGATAGTGGTCCTATTTTCCATCCATCTGGCGGATCAGATGAAAACGGATAGGTGGTCCTTTTTTACCCGATTTCCCCAGAGAAGAGAACAAGACTGGGTCTGGTTCCGCTCTGCAGTGGGGAAATGTTAAAAAGTCTTACAATGCTTTTATTGCTGTCTATGCCTTTCTGTCCTGGTGACCCCCACAGCCATTTCTTGTATGGAAACACAGGAGAAGGAAGTGAAGAAAATATCATTGGTGGTGTCAAGAGATAAGAGTCTGTTCACGCTAGCCCTTACACCAAGCTTCAGAAATTTTTTTTTGGAACTTTATGTGAACTGCACAAAGTGACACTTCATTTATGTCATAAGACAGCAGCGCAGTGGACAATGTTTGCTGTGCAGTGTCATGCAGGGTCATCCAGAGATGGGTGATGTTATGCAAACATTTTGCATAATATCAGCCATCTCTGGAACACAGTGAAACACCACGATCTGGTGTGAACATAACACACACACAAAACTATTGCTTCTGTGTACATTGCTTTTACCTGCATTTATCTATGAGGAAAAAAATGTAAGTAACTGCACATAGTGTGAGCCGGCCCTTATAAAAACATGGCAGAGAAAAAAATAACTGGCAGCGCATTTAGGAGCAGCAGTGTTTTGGTAGGAAAAACACTTGGCGTGCCTAAGCACGTGTTAATGATAGGCGTGTTTAACATTTGAGCGTTAATTTCTATCGTCAGAATAAATTATTATCTTAGCCAATGAAATAAATTACCACCCAGAGGTTTGTCACCCCTAAACCTGTTTACAAAAAGGGGGCTTTAGGTGCGTTTTTGACACCGCTTTTTTCTTGCCAGGAGAAAGCCGTTCAGAAGAGCTGGGCAAACACACGTTGTGCATGAGGTCTTACAACTGCCTTTTAAAATATAGACAAAGCCATTTTTTTTATTTGGACAGAATAGGGACTGGTTAAATATCCTGCTAGGAGATTTCTTCACTTCCTGTCTTGTAGACACAAGTGAGGTGAAATTTCTCTATAGTAAGAGCAATGTTCTCTGTCACCAAAACAGATGTCTCCATTGGAAAATTTTGGAGTTCCCATCATCTTATTTTCCAGGGACAGGGAAAAAAGAGAGGGTCAATCTTCCTAAAAAAGACACAGACAGCAATAAAGAAAAAACAGACAAGGGTTCCAACCTCCAGCCATTCTGTGCTAAAAAAAAAAGTGATTTTCTTCAGATCCATTTAGAGACAGCTAATATGATGTACATTTTCTCTGGTTGTACTAGGTGTAAAACAAACTAAGCTAGAAGCATCACTCACCACGGAAGAGCAGAGAAAATTAAAGACGTTTGGGTTCACTTAAATAAATAATCACGTGGAAAAAAACAATCACTTCTCCAACAAAGAAGAGATACAGAATAATAGATAGAATAAATTCAATAAGCTGTGATCTGCTGCACTGTTATTTCTTACTCAGATAAAGTGCAACACAAAGGTTTGTTTGATGAAAAGAACAACTTTCTTTCAAATGCCATTTTTGTATGGGTTTATGAGTGCTTATAAATTACAGCTGTGAAATACAATGCCATCGTTTTATAGTGCAGCTATTTTTTATAGGCGGACTATGGGTACAATGGGGTATTTGTGTGCATGGCTCCGTTACACCCACGCTATTGTTTACGGCATGTAGTCTGGTATACATTGTACACTGCCCTGAAGCAGGCTTGAAATACATACACAGTGAGACATAGAACTGTATGCTCACGTTAGTCTTTCTTAAATAGGAGCCTATTAAATATAGAAAATGCAATAAACTACTTATAGAAGGCAGCAGACCAACTAAAAGGATACAACTATAAGTATTTACAAGACATGCTAGGAAGGTGATGAAAAAAAACAAAAAAACTGTACATGCACAGTGATATGTATAATGCCCAGTTTTATTAGAAACACTTTTATTTTATTAATTATATAAACAGTGGTAATAATTGAAAAAAAATTTATTGAGACAATGTTATATTGTGTACAAGTATATTTACTTACAGTTGTACTATAAAATAGTCCTAAATGTATGTTTTTTCAACACTTCTTATTTTGTTTAGCGTGACAGCAGGAACATTTTTTAACTGATCATTATTTAAAGCCTGATTCACACCTAGGCATTTTTTGTGCTTTTTGCATTTTGCAGATTTGCTCTACAGAACTTGTTCCATAGGAAACCATGTTAAATGGACTGTAGTGCAAATCTGCAAAATGCGCATGCACAGTTCCCAGAACACACCACGCCCCATTCCCCAGAAGACAACGCGCGTAGGAGAAGACCAAAGACCAGCAAAGATCACCGCGGAGTGGGAAGAGGCAGATTAGGACGATCTGCCTAGCAACAGGCATTTCTTGTAAGTTAAAAAAAAAAAGTTTTCATTTTTTTTATATCTTTTGGAACATTTTAATGTAGTTTTGTTTTTTAGGATGGACTTCCACTTTAAATCAATGGTGAGTTCACAAAAAATATGTGTCAAGCAGTTTTGTATTTTGTAATTTTATTGCATCTGCATGATTGAAAATCCATAATGTTTCTCCTTTAGCATAATGAATGAATGAAAAAATGTCTAGATACATACACATAAAATTCAGAAAATGTGCATAATGCAGTTATACCATTATGTGTGAAATGGTCCTAAGCAATGATGACATCAAATCAATTGCAATAGTCCATCAATTTAATACAAATACCAGGAATAAATGATCATTGAACATAAGATGTTTAGTGGTATAAATCTGTGCTGGTCAAAGATGTAGGCCAGGGGTCTTCAAACTACGGCCCTCCAGTTGTTCATGAACTACAATTCCCATCATGCCTAGGCATGTCTGTGAATGTCAGAGTTTTACAATGCCTCATGGGATGTGTAGTTCTGTAACAGCTGGAGGGCCGTAGTTTGAAGATCCCTGATGTAGGCTAAACCAATGACTGTTATGTATTTTGTGAAATACATATTCTGATAAATATACCGATACTCTGTAAGAAAAAAGGGCTGTGATTTCTGCTGTTTCTGCTTTAATATAGTAGTTTATTTGGCAAATGCCTTTCTTGGGGACTCTCACATACATGGCTTAAAGCAAACACATGTCCTTTAACAATGGGTCAGACTACCATGAGCCTGGATCCCTATTGTTGACTCTAGCAAAGCGTGAACCTCTAGAGACAACAGAGAAAGGGATGTCACTGCTCCAGGCAGGTCAGATTGGAATGAACCTCTCCTCTAGTTTGGAGGCCACAGGTGCTGGCAATGCATATAGCAATAGAATTTGAGAAAAGTTCCGGACAACGGCATTACAAAAAATAGCCTTTATTCGTCAAAAGGAATCAAAAAATACATGCCACAGCAAAAGGAATCAAAAAATGCATGCCTCAGCAGAACGGACAGAAGTACTGACGCATTTCACACTAACAAACAGTGCTTAATCATAGCCAACAATCACAGAAATAAATATCAAATGTATACTTTTGTCTTTCGACAAAATAAACCCTAAATGAAGGGTTAATGTAAATAAAAATGTGTGTTGTTATACATATAATAAATTATGAAACGTAATAGTTAACAAAACTAGATCTGTGCTGAGAAGGGAAAAAAGATTAATTAAAAAAAGTTTTATTAATATATATATATATATATATATATATATATATATATATATATATATATATATATATATATATATATATATATCTCTAAGTATGAATACTGTGGATCCCTATATATATGCTGAATGTGAATATTATTCGTATAAATATTATATCTACAAACTATATTCCAGCACATACAAAAAAAAAGGAAATATAGAATATGATATGTGTAAAGAAAGGTATTATATGCAGATAAAAAAGAATAAGCAATGTGAAGATGAAGTGAACATTTGCATATCATAGATACATGCTATGCACATAACATTTTACTTTGACTCATATAAATCCTATCATTACTATGAATAAACATCTCATTTACATAAATAATACTTAGATATATATATATATATATTAAAACTTTTTTAAATTAATCTTTTTTCCCTTCCCAGCACAGATCTAGTTTTGTTAACTATTGATTAAGTGACACCATTTATTACATGTATAGCAACACACATTTTTATTTAGATTAACCCTTCATTTAGGGTTTACATGTTCACATATGCACATATATGTTTTTATATATAGTTTTTCACTTATATATATATTTTTATTTAGTTAAAAATAATTTTATCGAGCATCTTAATCACAGAGGTTATTCATTTCTTTGATTGTGTTCATAGCACTTGCTTGTTTGTTGATTGGATCCAATAATCCATTTATTTGATCACATGGTCGAAAGACAAAAGTATATATATATATATATATATATATATATATATATATATATATATATATTTCTGTGATTGTTAGCTATGATTAAGCATTGTTTGTTAGTGTGAAACGCGTCAGTTCTTCTGTCCGTTCTGCTGTGGCATGTATTTTTTTATTCCTTTTGATGAATAAAGGCTATTTTTTGGAGTGCGGCTGTACAGAACTTTTCTCAAATTTTAAAGTGTGAACCTCTGCCAGGATTCTTCTCTCTGAGACCCTGGCAGAGAGATTTCCTCTCACTTCCTTTGCTAATGACAATGGTTTCATCAGAACACAAGTGAGCAACCTTTTGCTAAGACAAAATTTAATGACACATTCTTTTGTAACCCTGCAAAATAGTTTTTTCTTGTCCCCAAAATGTAAGGTTTAAAACTAAAAATGAATTATGATATTTCAACATTTATGATCTCAGATCTAAAAAAATAAATGATAAAACCCCAATTTTGGTCCCAGATCAAAGGGTGAAAACCCTGGCTCTAGTGTACATAAAAGTCTTTTTTATGGTGTTATGAATTATAATCTATTTTGTTATTTTTTTAAGTCCAGGTACATTTCTATGCTTGTGAAATATTTAGGCAAGATAAATAAAAGTACAGACCAGGGTGTATCACTGATAATCTAAATAGAACTGCATTGCAAAACTTCCTGCACAATGTGTTCTTGTCTCAATGTCTTTCCACACCAGGAAACTACTGAAGGGTTTATAATAAATTGTGAAAATTGTGTGAATTGTGTGTATAACCAGAAATTTCCTTTAGCAGGCCCTGGCTATCATATTTTAAAACATGTTGTATGTCTGGCTCCTACATTCTGACCTTTTGTGGGAATGTAAAGCAGCTCAAAAACCACAAGTATTTTATTAACTATATTTGTATATTAAGGAAGATCAAAATCAAATGGGTTTGTTCAGCTTTGGACATTCATAACAAATATAACAACAATGTTCAATTATTTTATACAGAACTAAAAAAAAATTACAATGTTCAATTCTTTTATAAAGAAACAAAAAAAAAAATGCTAGCTACCAGTGATATTGTGCTCTTCACAAACTGACATTATAGGCCTTTGGAGGATCTCATGAGGTTCTTATTAGAGCTGCAGTTGCTTCAGGAGCAACCAAAGTAGATGCAATATCTGAATTACATCATTGGAAGCAGAGCACTTCCATCCATCCCTTATGAATAACAACATTAGTGCACAGACTGAAAGTACCATAATAGGATTATCAACAATAAATGAGCCTACCTGAACATAAAAGCCCTGTCTTTCCACTACAGTTCTATAGTCTACAGAGTAATTTAAAGATAGTGTAATTTCAATTAACAACATTTGGCTTCAATGAATGTTTTAAGCCTGAAAATGATGCGCAGGGTACCATATGGCAACTGGCCCAATCTAGCAGATAGCACAATATAACAGATCTCATCGACACAGTAAAGTAAGACCCCTTTCACACCAGGGAGTTCTGCAGGCGCTATAGCGTTAGAAATAGCGCCTGCAATCCGCCCTAAAAAAGCTGCACCATTGTCTGTAGTGTGAAAGCCCGAGGGCTTTCACACTGCAGCGGTGCGCTGGCAGGACGTCAGGAAAAAGTCCTGCCAGCAGCTTCTTTGGAGCGGTGAAGGAGCAGTGTGTTTACCGCTCCTCCGCCGCTGCTCCCCATTGAAATCAATGGGGCAGCGCTGTAATACTGCTGGCAAAACGCTACTATTGCGGCGTATTGCTGGCGGTTTTAACCCTTTCTCGGCTGCTAGCGGGGGTAAAAGCGCCCCGCTAGCGGCCAAAATGCACCACAAATCCGATGGTAAAACACCACTAAAAATAGCGGCGTTTTACCGCCGACACTATGGGCCGCGTGGTGTGAAAGGGGTCTAAAAGTAGCCATATGTGGTGAAAGGAAGGTCACAGTCACTTATCTGCAATTCTCCAACATCCTCAGCAACAGACCCCCCAACAACAATGGACCACCAGAAACAGAATCCCCCCCTAGAAGCAGCAACAGATCTCCCCACAGCCAGCATCAATAGACTCTCCAGCAGCCAGCAACAATAGACCCATCCCTCAACAGTAGATCTCTCCCAGCAATAACTGACCTCCAAGTAATATAAGCCCCAGCAAAAATATGTCCCCACTAGCAACAATAGACCCCCCTGCAAAAATAGATGGCCATACATTATACAATTTACAAAAAACATATAATATGGGGTCAAACTTAAACACTTTCAATTTGTATGTAATCTGGCAGGACCTTGCGCTACATAGTTGAAGGTAAATATATAAGAAAATGAGTAGGACAATTGTATAATGCATGGCCAGCTTTACAGGTGCCAAATTATATCATATAAACTATCAAATGTTTATAAGACCCAAACTCACCCACCCATCCATGTCTCCATACATTATTTTAAGAAATCACATTGACACCCATCAGGGCTTTTTTTCTCAGAGAAAATGTGCAGGAACTCCTCCTTTTCTCTGCCCCTACCCACCTTTGAGCACCATTTCTTGGTTCCACCCCCTATCTACCTCCCATACTGCCCTTTTGTGCTGATCAGTAATTTGTATGGAATGTGTTAAAGATAACAGAAAAAGCAGTAAAATAGGTCCACTGTAGCCACCTCCAGCAACAACAGACCCCCCAACAACAATGGACCACCAGAAACAGAATCCCCCTAGAAGCAGCAACAGATCTCTTTGTGAATATAAATATTGACAGGGAAAAGGGGAAATGAGGGAAAAAATAAAAAAAGAAATGAAAGAACCTTCACACAAAAAGACCTCAAAAAAATGTGGGTTCAGTTGGACTTTTTAGGCATAAAGAAAGTTGTAAACACAACTGGTATGAAAAATAATTATTTCTATTTATTTAAAATAAAAAAGACAATTTAAAAAGAACAGGAAAAAGTTCAATTTCCCTTTTACACAAAAAAAGGGAAAAAGTTTCCTCCTTAAAATTGCACAATTAAGACCTAATTGACATCCTATCAAACATAATAACAACCTTTTCAAATTTCCAAAAAGGAAAAGAAAAAAACAAAGTATATATCTATACAAATGAGGGATCAAGGATATCAATCATACAGTCAACGGTTACATATATTTTTGGTGCTCTACATGTTTCATGTCTACAATGACACTTCTTCAGGAGCTGATAATAATGTTCTGAATTATTCCTTCGTAAAAGGGTGTCCTAAATAGGGAGATCACCGTTTCCAAAGGAGGAAATTGGTACGATTGATTACACAAAACTCATAAAGATTAGATCTTCAGTGTGTTTAGTAAAAATTCTTGAGGCGTAAGTGAACACAGATAAATCCGTGATGGATACTCTTTGGTATCTCCTCAAGTTGCAAAAAACGGATCAAATTCCCACTGGGTAAAGGAGGAAAGTAAAGGGGGAATCAAAGAGGCAGACTAATCGGCCCATTAACCCCTCTCATATTGTTTTTTGTGTGTAGAAGATGGCCGCCATCTACACACAAAAAACAATATGAGAGGGGTGAATGGGCCGATTAGTCTGCCTCTTTGATTCCCCCTTTACTTTCCTCCTTTACCCAGTGGGAATTTGATCCGTTTTTTGCAACTTGAGGAGATACCAAAGAGTATCCATCACGGATTTATCTGTGTTCACTTACGCCTCAAGAATTTTTACTAAACACACTGAAGATCTAATCTTTATGAGTTTTGTGTAATCAATCGTACCAATTTCCTCCTTTGGAAACGGTGATCTCCCTATTTAGGACACCCTTTTACGAAGGAATAATTCAGAACATTATTATCAGCTCCTGAAGAAGAAGTGTCATTGTAGACACGAAACATGTAGAGCACCAAAAATATATGTAACCGTTGACTGTATGATTGATATCCTTGATCCCTCATTTGTATAGATATATACTTTGTTTTTTTCTTTTCCTTTTTGGAAATTTGAAAAGGTTGTTATTATGTTTGATAGGATGTCAATTAGGTCTTAATTGTGCAATTTTAAGGAGGAAACTTTTTCCCTTTTTTTGTGTAAAAGGGAAATTGAACTTTTTCCTGTTCTTTTTAAATTGTCTTTTTTATTTTAAATAAATAGAAATAATTATTTTTCATACCGGTTGTGTTTACAACTTTCTTTATGCCTAAAAAGTCCAACTGAACCCACATTTTTTTGAGGTCTTTTTGTGTGAAGGTTCTTTCATTTCTTTTTTTATTTTTTCCCTCATTTCCCCTTTTCCCTGTCAATATTTATATTCACAAAGTGATAATTAGGACGCGGCATTTTTTCTATCAGTGTATCCACAGACACCACCCTGTGATAGATACACAATTGTTCATTCTTCCAAAATCAGCAACAGATCTCCCCACAGCCAGCATCAATAGACTCTCCAGCAGCCAGCAACAATAGACCCATCCCTCAACAGTAGATCTCTCCCAGCAATAACTGACCTCCAAGTAATATCAGACCCAGCCCCAGCAAAGATAGGTCCCCACCAGCAACAATAGACCCCCCTGCAAAAATAGATCCCCTCCCTCTAATATTGATCTCCAAGCAACCAGTATCAATAGATCATGCAGCACACAGCATACAGTCAGTGCTGGAGGTGCCGGAACTCTGTTCCCCCACGTTCCTGCTGAAAAAAAGCCCTGACCCCCACTACCACTAGGATTTCTAGCTGCAGCCATCTTGAGTAAGGGCAGATGATTCATGTAGCATTTACTTCCTTCTGTTCTTAGCTCAGAGATGTAGGTAGGAGGGTCTGTTTAGCTGAGAAAGCCCCTCCTCCAGATTAAGAAAAAAAATACTTAGGAGGACTCCTGGGATGTATGACTCCTGAGATATATTTTTGGCCTAGGCCTGGAACCAGGAAGCAACTGGTAAAAAATTTAAAAAGTTTAAAACAAGTTATCATAATATTATACCTTCCTATATATTTGCTAGCAGCATTAGTAAAATGGGCTTTACAAAGACACTTTACCCTGAATGGGCAAGGTTGCAGTGTTTTAAGTGGTACTCCATTTAGTTACAACATATAGTAAATGGTTGTAGCTCAGTATTTATTCATATATCCTAAAATGTATTTTTTTTTTAATGCAAGCAGTGTTCGCATCCGATTTTGACTTGGTATCAACCTCTAGCAGTCCCTGTATAGCAAAGGTCAAACTGCAGAAAGAAAAAGCAGCAGAACTCAAACAGTTGTGCTGCAGTGCAAGGAGAATGCTAATAGGTACAGAACTGCTGCAGAGAAGATTCAGGTCTTCCCTCCTTCCAGAAAGGGCGGTGCTGTTAGGTTGAGTTATGTGAATCTCAAAAATGGATTAACAGAAATACAATTTTTTTGGCAGGTAAAACAACTTCCTTATATGTATTTTATCTATTTTTTTTTTAAACTGTCTAAAGTCCTAATTAAAGCTTGACTCAATCTTTGTGTTTCCCAACCTATTTTTTTTTTAATTCACTTTATACTTACTTAAATCCAGCTAATTTTTTGCCCTGCGATGTGATGTCTGAGGTCCTTCCTCTTCTCCTCTGGCATTGGCAGTTTTTACTACTGCACAAAATGGGGCTCACATAATAATGTGTGAACATGGTTCTGTATACAAGTGTGCTGTGAGCCCCCCAAAGAATGGTGTCCATGACAGCATCAACTCACGGAAAATGGACTGGATGATACTGGACATCATTCAGACCAGAAGAAGATGGGGGGGGGGGGGGGGGGGGGGATGAAAATATTTCAGCAAAAGCTGCATTTTTACTTTAACACATGCTGGGCAACCTGTTTCCAATGTTAACTAACAGGCGGGTTGCATGTTGAATTAAAATTGACTGAAAATCATTATAGTTTCCTGCAATTTTCAGTCTGATTCTCTAGAGATTCTCAATTGAAAATGCTAGACAAGCTTTACATTGACTTACATGATTGCTCCAAAAGTATTTCGGACATGTTTCTAAAAAACATTAAAAGCTGGTTCCAGCTCCTTTAAACCAAAGTGTAATATAGGTTTTGTGGCCCCTTCCCCTGACAAAACGGGACCTGTTATATCACATTTAAAATCTCAGTGTTCCAAAAGGACATAGGGAGATGGATAGGTAGGTAGGTTAATAGGTCTGCCACTTACAGCTACTGCACAGCAAACAATGTTATCTCCGCTCTGGAAAAAATCAGCACAGTCCTTGATATCACCTTGTCTGATAAGATGAAAGCCAGAGATATGCCCTTTGCAAAGGTCACAGAGTGCTATTCGTTGGGGAATATATATATACTTTATTGACAGTTAGACAGATCTTTTCTTTTTTTTTTTTTCTCTCTTTGTGTTAAAAATAACAGTCGGATGGTCAGTTTTTGTGTCGTTAATGAAAAAGAAGTGACATGCAAGCTCCTCTCTACTTGCCTGACACACTAGCATGGGATCTCTCCAGCAGTATTGCTCCCTTTCCAGCCTCTCTCCTCCCTGTTATAGATCTGACATTTCACTGGTATCCAGGCACGATTAAAATACATTCTAATTACTATATATAGTGAAAGTATGTTTGCATACTAATTAAAAATAACAGTCTGGCAACTGTTAATGTGTATAAACAATGTCAAAAAGGCTGGAATAAAAGGAGACAAATCTCTATTGCCCTATAAGGATATTTTGTTACAACTCTTCTTTACTCAGCTATATTTGTTCTTCCACCCATTTTAAGCATTCGGGCATATGAAAAGTCCTCAAAAAAAGAAAAGATCCTGTAGAAAAGGGAGTGAAAATACCTAGTTACTTAAACAAACACATTCCTATGTGTCCACATCAGCACACTATTACATCAGTGACGTGTGTGCTGAACTGTGAAGAGTGGGAACCAGTTTCATTTGTAAAGATTGTAAGTTTTCTTGTTATGTAAACCTGTGGCATCTCTGTGCTATGTATAAATGTATAGAATTTGCAACATCTGCTATTTACCCTGCCTGTCAAGGTGGCAATTTAAAGCAAAAGATCATTCACGCAGATTATGTGGACTCAACTGTCACACATTTGTGTTTATTCAGTAAAGGCATATAAACAATGATTATGGGCAAAGTGTAGTAATCTAAAGTATCAAAGCAGATTTCAATATATTACCTATAAAAATGAATTCTCATCATTTATATACAGATAGGTTGTCATGTCACTGTGCTTTATTACACAAACCAGGGAATTTATTAAAGTGGCTGTAAAGGCAGAAGGCATTCTCTGCATTAGGGTAAAAAACCTTTTGTGATCAGCTCCCCGCCCCCTTTAATTACTTACCTGAGCCCGATCTCGATGCAGCACTGTGTCCGAGAGCAGTGAATGGCCAAGCCATGCTGTGTCTATTGATGCCCATAGCCCGGCTCAGGAGTGTGCCCCATAGCACATGGCTTGCTATAGGGCACACCCAGAAGAGGCAGTAAGGGACTGCTCTGTGCAATACCATTGCACAGAGCAGGTAGTATCAAATATTTATTATTCCAATTTAAAAAAATCACCTTTTCAACTGCTTTAAGGTACCTGAAAAGTTTTTGATAATGGCCCTGAAAGATATTTCATATGACCAGTACACAACTTATCCAAAAATATTGGATGATTAGTCTTTACTACATGTAGTGTTGTCAGGGTCATTATTTGGTATGTCTATAGAGACTGATAGAATGAACATGTAGAATGATTCTCTTTTTTTGGTCATCTATGGAAACTATAAATTAAGTTCCTCTAGGCAACTTTCACAGTGAGGCGCTTTATAGGCACTATAGCGCTAAAAAAAAAATCGCACCTGCAAAGTGCCTGTAAAGCGCCTCTCCTATCACTCCAGTATAAAAATCTGAGTGGTTTCACATTGGAGCAGTGCGCTGGCAGGACGCTAAAAAAAAAAAAATCCTGCAAGCAGCATCTTTGAGGCGCTTTAGGAGCAGTGTATACACTGCTCCTAAAACGCCCCTGCCTACTGAAATCAATGAGCAGCGGTGCTTTTATCCAACGCCCACCTGCCCTAGTGTGAAAGTGACTGGTGTTGATCCACTGTAGAAAAAGAACAGTTACTGTAATATTTGTGAACGAACCCTAATGCAGGTCAGGAGGTCAACTGCAGGTCAAATTCACCTGTCAATGAATTCTGAATGACCTCCAAAGCTTCTCAAACTGATGTCCAACTAATGCCATCAATACAAGCCCAAAGATCATCAACACAGGCTTTAATTTAGAGGGCAGCTGTGTACAAAAAATCCTTATGTGTTTGACTGTGTGTTGACCCACACAGATCCACACCTACTGCTGCTTCTGACTTTTTGTGCAGCCACCAAGATACAATGTTACAATAGTCCCAGTGGGAGATCAAGGGAGACTGTGCCCACACTGCAAGGGTTAACAGCTAGTTTTGAAGAAATACTTTTACTTACCTGTTCCTCTGTTATCCTGGCAGACAGCATTATTCTATGCTGTGGCGGTGGACTATCCCACGGTGTCAACATGCCCAGTGCAGAGCTATGGACCCTCCTTTGCTTTGATGACATCACTGTTCTAGACTGCAGGAGTGTGTAGTAGAAGCTGTGGGAACTGATCTAGCTGCATGGAGGAGCAGAGGATGGGCAAAGTCAACTTTCTTTTTTTTCCTTTGCTCCCCTAGGCCTAAATGTTTTAGTTGCCTAGAGTTGGACTTTAAAATAACTAACTGTTAAGTCTGAAATAACTGAAAACAAAGTAATCTAATTTAAAACCATGTTGAGTCGCTGCACCTTTAAAAATAATGGGCACTTTTACATCATGTCGGTAAGGTGTATGTAATTCTTGCAAAACCTTATAGGATTAGTTTGAAAAAAAAAAAAAAAATCAGAACATAAATATCAAAACATTGACCCTGAATGACCCAGCATTGTTCTAGGCAACACAAATGCATACTGCCTACAGCAGTTTAATAGGCAGTTAATATCTGGCCATTGTGAACAAAGCCTCACCTTGATGAATGATTACAGCTAATTAGACTGTCCCTCTAAGCACAAATACTAGCAAGGTACATGATTCATTACACAAGAAGTACCTTGCATATCCAACTTTACTCTCATATTGTTTTTGTGCTACCAATTGTTATTGGTTTTTATTTGCAGAAGTTTATTTTATATATCAGAGGCACAAGTACAATTTTACAGACAGCAGTGGAGACAAAGTGAGGTCATCATGGGCAGAGCAATGACAGCATCACCATTTCTGACTGCTGAGCCTCTAACACCTGTTCCTATGTCACTGATGTATATCTCCTATTCTAAATGAAAGAAAATACCATTCATGACACATAACAAATGCTTTATCAAAGCCATGGAATCTCTCCTTTGCCAAATACCATTTCAATTACATTGGTTATGGAATGAAAGAGAAATATCCACATTTTTAAAACTGAATAAAAAAAAAAAAAAAAAGCCCTGAACAGTTTGTCTGTGAATACATGTGAATTCCAAAGTAGTTACTGCAAAGCTTGTCTTTGCCTTATTTGTTCTTCTTTCCCAGTCAGGGCTCTTAACTCATGCTTATCTTGTTACTACCCAGCAGCACTTGCTGCATTTTAAGGCTCCAGCTTTTCCCATCTATCTAAAATAAGAAAATTCATAGTCTGATAAGCAACAGTCTGTTTCCTATTCCACCCCCAGGAGAATGACTTTGCCCTGCTGTGTACTTCATAACACCAAATATATGAAATCTAGAACTCCTCCACATATGCCACGTATACCAACTACAAGTTGGATCACATTTTTTTTTTTTTTTTTTTTTACAAGCACAAACTAAACTATAGTGAAAGTCTCCAAATTAAAAAAATCAAAATCACTGCTATGTACAATGAAAACCCCATGTGTGGTTTAATTGGGGTATACAGTTTCTAGCATTCTCTTTTGATGTGTGATGAGACGACAACAGAGACTAATAGACACTAGGGTAACACATGAAGCACGGGTGCAGAAATCATTACAACACTTTTCTTTTACATATCCAGTATTAACTTGTACTAGCTACGTGCTTAAACTGGAAGTGTAATTTAAGAGAAGAAGTAGAGACAACATGTAAAGACTCCCTTATCTTAGATTCTGAAAATCTGCGGACACTATGTTTGGGACCCTCTGTGTACTATATTGGTTCCATGCAAAACCTAGTTTTGGGTACAGTTCTAATATTTTCCAATGCTAAATTAACAATAAAACAGAAATTACATTTTATTCCCCCAGAATTGCACTTTTGTAACATTATTCATAAGCCAAAATCACAAGCTAGGTATACACTGGACAAAGTATATGTATTTATTAAAGTTATAATAATGGTCACCTGGTCAGATATCTTGTTGGTTCCCCTGACAAAATAGTATCCAACTAAAGGACTATTTTCCTATTTAGCTACCTACAGGCCTTAACAAATCACACAAAACTAGCTTTAGCCAGACTATAGTCAATAGTTTAAAAATGTGTTCAAAACCATACACAAAGGGGTTGATTTACTAAAACTGGAAAGTGCAAAACCAGGTGCAGCTGTGCATAGAAACCAATCAGCTTCAAGGCTTTTTTTTATCAAAGCTTAATTGAACAAGCTGAAGTTAGAAGCGGTTTGGCTACCATGCACCACTACACCAGATTTTGCACTCTCCAGTTTTAATAAATCAAACCCAAAATGTAGAAGTGGTGCTTAAATAGACCATCATATTTAATAATGAGCTTATTCGGTTGGAGTGTTTAAATAATTTCTAGACAATGAGGTTGATTTGCTAAAGTAAATAGACTGTGAAATTTGCAACTGCAGTTGCACTCACTTTCCTTAGTAAATGTAAATGTGGTGAAGCATTACTATGTAAAAAATACCCAATTAGGTAAAATAATAATAAAAAAAAAACAAAAAAACATTTTTGCTTGCACATGATTGGATATTAGCAGAGCTTTACCACATTTACTAAGCTCTGGGCAAAATGAATGCAACTTCACTTACAAAGTGCACAGTCTATCAATTACAGTGCTAGTTTTTCTTGTATTACTAATTGAGCTGGGAGCCTGGGACATTTTGCTTGTACAACAGTAACATTTTCAGTCTTCATTTTTTTATGACAAACATTAATTTGTAAAACATTTATTAAAAATGTATTTTTTTCTAAAGAATTGCATTACCAGGTATTTAGCCAATGGTGACACATATCTGCGTTCCGGGCATTCATCCCTGAACACATATGGCCCTGAATGCATGTAGTACTCAGTACAGCATACATACACAGCATGATTCAGCCTATTATAGATTTTAGCAGAATGCAGGCAGTGGGACTGGGCGCTGCACCTGTGCCACATGCCGCGGTTGGCAATAAAAATAATGTTAGAAGTTCTATCCTTTCATTACTGTACTAAAAATATATTTTTGTTTGCGCCTCTTAAGGAAATTTTTCCAGTGCTTCCTGTCACGACAGGAAGTGGGCAAGAATCTCCATAGTTCAGCACAAAATGTAAAAATGAAACATTTATCACTAAAATGCATACATGGAGTAGGGTACTAGACCAGTTTAACACCCTCCGTCTGGCATCAAGTGATTTTGGAAATCCTACCGCTTACTTCCAGGACAACTATTTCCAAACACAACCTCTACAGGCTACTTGCTGTCTGTCATACAGAAAGTCTGATATATCAAAATGATCACAAGCTCCAATCAGGTTTAAATCAACCTTAGACTTCTGAATCCAATTGGAGGTACAGCAAGCAGAGATCAAAGCATATTAAACAGCACACACTTTAGCAAGCAGATCTAGCAAACCTACATGGGAGGAGCCCTGTAAAATTTGACAATTAGGGATTAAATAGAACCTATAAATAGGTACAATGGGTAGAATTTAGCACAGCTGCAGTGTTTCCTGAAAATTGACTAACTGGATCGACTTGTTGCCTGGAACTGCTCTTCATTTTATTGACATATACACTTAGGATGTACTTAAAGATAGTGTACTTATCTTTGATATAAAACAATATGATTTTAGGCTCAATAGCCCTGTATGACAGTTAATCACACAAAGAGAACTATCTTTTTTTTTACCCATTCCATTTGGAAGATTTATGGAGTTATGTAGGTCAGAGATATCTCTGAGGTAGTAGAAGATGTAATGTACTATTAGCAATAGTGCACAATAGTAATGTGCATGATATAGTGTGCAATAGATGTATATGACAAAATAAGGCTATATGTATTATATGAGAGCAAATGTGTGACCGCTATAATGAGATTCTAACAAAATGGACCATTACATTAGTGTGAAGTAAGGTCAGCATGGTAAAAAGAAATGCAGCTTTAGTACATGCCTGTGTGGATTATCAATTAACGATTGTATCATGAGGATGTAGTTGAGCAGAACAAAATAAAATCACTACTCATTATCAGGCTTCAATAGCACATTGGCATCTTAAAAAAGCACCCCGAATTTGCAGCACAGATCACTACAACTCATCAAAATATTGAAAACGATATTATGAGCTGATGGCAAACTAATTTGCAGGCATCAATAATAAGATCTGATCACAACTGTGCTCACTGTGTTGTTTAATTCTGAGAAGAGCCAAGTCTGAATGATACTCAGACTTGCACAAAAAAGGATGAATTTGTAGAAGTGCTGTTTTTTTATGTCATTAAAAATAATTATACAGAAAATTTTAATTAAATAGGGCCTCTTATATTCTGAGGCAAGGGGTAGTCTTTTCCTGAAAATTTAATTTATAGAAGTTTAAGTAATTAATTAAATATGAATGTATTGATATTAACATTTGTGTGCTCTACCTTGCTCCCCCACTGCTGAGATCTACCTTTACAGCCCCTGCAAATATCTAGGTACGTGAGCATGTGTGGCTCCCACAATGTATAGTCTGAGCAGCCAATCACCAAGCCTTTGCTGTCACATGACCTGCAAGGGAGTTTACTTAGACTTGTGCAACTTTCAACTTTTATAGAAGATTGATACTACCATTACAATTTTAGAGGCTCCACCGACAGATCCCAGCAGTGAGGGAGTTTGGTAAAGAGAAAAGTAGGCATCTTATAGTACCTGCTATGACAAGGTCACATTAAAATATGTGCTTTCATAATCTTTAGTGTTTTAATTTGGATGATACTATACCAATTAAAAAGGGTTGCAATACCACGTGTCCTTTTTCCCAGCTTTTCTACTTTTTTCTCTTATGTCTACACAGTGTAAATACAATACATCATTTTGTGGGTATTTAACTCGAATGAACCATTCAAAAATACCATTATGTTCATATATTAAAAATGACTCAGATTAACCACTACAGATTAAAGGCAGTAAGTGTCCCTTGCTCTGCCGTGGAGTGTAGGTCTTCCTCTCATTGTTACTGAGTATACAAACTATTAGGCAATTGTGTATTACATTGATGATGTAGGTTAAGTTCTTATAGATGCATATTGTCAGTATGACATAGTTCTGGGATAGGCAAACTTCACCCCTCCAGACGTTGTACTACAAGTTCCATAAGGCATTCCAAGCCTGTGACAGACAAAAGCATGACTGCCAGAGGCAGAGGCGAGATCGGAGTTTCCCAGCAGCTGGAGGGCTGAAGTTTGCCTACCCCTGACATAGATGCACTTATTTGGATGTATTAAGTTATTTTAATTTAAATGTTGAAATAGAGGTAGTCTCATTATGACCCGGAGCTTATTGGCCCACTTACAGACAGGTTATTGGGGCATGAATACTCTGGAAGAATCTAGGACTGCTGGTATACTCTGCAGAAACTAGGTGAATTGATAAGGTAAAGTACATTTCAGTGAGCATATCATTTCACCTGACAAAGTGGCAAGATTAACTGCAAATTGGGTTCTGCTGAACTGTTTAACTTTTTTAAAGAGCAAAATACCAGAACAGCAATTAAACTGTCAAGCAACTACCCCTTTCCTCTGTAGTTTGCACCAGACATAATTTCTACATCACAAATGCATTTATGGGTGGATGATCAATGGTAGAATCACCTGACTACATTGTGTATCATTACAAAAGTGCAACAGCAAAAATCCTTCTATTCCAAAAGGATCAAATTTTATCACGTTAGCTTTTAAATGCCATTTCAGCAATACCTTAAAACAGAGAACTTAAATAGATTAAAAATACTGATATATGATCATCTAACTTCTGCAGTTTTTAAGTTAAAAAAGTAAATAAAAGGCAAATGCACATTTTCCTCATTTATCCTAGTTTATAGAGCATAGAACAAGTGGATGGTAATAGTAGGCTGCATCCCCAGTTAACATTAAGCTGCTCTTGGTTTATTATCACTATTCTTTCACAAGTAACCATAAGACAAAATAAAATGCAGAAAAAATAGCCTATAAAAGTTACAGAACACATTAAGTTACACTGATCCACAACCATAGGTAGCAGTGCAATCAAAACTAGCCTGAGTGGGTTGGGAGTGTCCAAGCTCAAATCCAGCCTTGTGTTTAGAATGGGCCAAGATGCACCAAGGTCTGCATACAGTTGAAATACAGTTTTGGATACAATAAATCTTTGCAGGCACCTAGACAGATCTACAAATGATTGCATGAAAAAGTGTACTCCCCGTATGCGTGTTGTTAGACTTTTTAACGCCTCTGCTGAACAGTGATTACATTTGACTATAAACAGTCTACCGTGTATTTTTTGGCCAACCAAACACCTGATTTTGGGTTTCATATCTGGCACTAGGCATCTGTTCTTACCTCTGCGTCTTGTTCCTGCAGACTGTAGGTTGTCTTTAGGCATTGCAGTGTTTTGGCGCATAAAGTATTTTCCTGCAGCAGCAAATCCAAAAGCAGAACCAGCTGATCTGGAAGGATCTGCGAACAAAAACACTTTTGTTACTGGTGTTTTTATATGCAGCACAATTATTCATATATAGCAATCTCTAGTGACTCTTTCAAAATGTCTATATTGTTCAGAAGAAATAAATCATGTATACTAGAATTAACACCACATAGGGAAAGCCACACTGTTGTGGTATCATTTATCATATAAAAGAAAAACATTCAACACATCAAGTAACACACTACTTGAGCTATTTCATGCATATAATTAATAAGACATATTTCTCAGCTGATGACAAACTGCGGGTTTATACAGCAAAAATATCTAAATTTTAAAGAAAATCTATGGTGAAAGACTGGGTCGTAACCCTAAGATACACTACACAGCATCCTGTCACTGGTTTCAAGAATTCAAATGAATGGAGAGTGTTGTAATTCAAGGTAAAAACACATCTGTAAATAGTCAGAGAAAGACAGCGCACTTAAACAAAAAGCATGCCATACCACAGCATAAACATGTGTTTTTCCTTTTTTACTATTTTCCTTTATTCTCATATTATGGATAAGATCAACAACTCTTCGGATATACAGAACATTTGCTTTTTTTGTCAAAACTGCCCACTGCATAAAACTTTTACGATGAAAGTCAAACTTTTTTGATCAGCCACAAAAAAGAAACGTAAAAGAAAAGGAGAGCAGGTGCTTCAATAAGTCCTTGTTCACGTTCTTAGATATATTTATTAGTAAACATATTGTTTATTCCCTTAAAAGTGTGACACGTCATATATATGCTTTTCTCTGCCCATGCTGTGCTTTCATATTTCTACAAACCAGGTGTTTTAGTCTTTTAGTAAATTACAGGGTACAACAGCTCAGACTCTCGCTTCTAACAATGACAGGCCTCTAGGTATGTTACACCTTGTCTCAACTGCCAAATGTTACACTTAAGTGCTACAGAATTACTATTTTACAAAATACGCATCGTTTTGAAACCTGTTCTTAAAATGTGAACCCTAAAAGAGAAAACCAAAGATCCCTTAAATATGGCGAAACTTAAACACAGTACAATGCTTGCTGGTGTGCTAAAAGGCCTTGCCTTGAAAAGAATAGAAGAATTCTGACTTCTGTCATACATACATAGCCTTAAAAAATCTGCATTTTTTTCTATGATATTTCTCAATATAAAATGCCCAAATAATTGAATTTGTGACATGATGAAAAAAAAATCGAAATAGAAGCAAAATGTGATATTGTATTTTTAATGCAACACTAGCTACCTCTTAATATCACACAAAATAAAGGGTATTGAACACCAAATAATGCTTCATAACTTTCTGGCAAAATAATAAGAGATACTGTAACCAATTCCCACATTTTAACATTTCACAGAACTCAATCCGGCTAACTGAATCTTTATATTTCTAAGGACAAAACTGCAAACACAATACTAAACAATTATCAATCAAAGTTCGATATAAAGATACTAAAAAGAGAACAGGTTACTTCCCTCAAAAAGGTGATAACACACTATATCATATTTCATATTTTCAGCTAATCGAAAAGCAATATGTCCCTCTGGCAAGAACGTAACAACATAAACATAAAACAGTGAAATTAAATAAAAACATAATTTGTTTCAAAACAATCTCAGTAAAATAAAAAAAAATAAAAATAAAAAAACTATGCAACTGATTTCAAGTTACATGTGAAAAAAAAAATTGCATGCTGTTCCACTGGTTATTGCAGAACAATTCTGTTACTCGTTCTAAGATCACAAGTGTAGACTTTATCGACTGTGTCCCAGTACAACTTATGAGAAATTACTTTCCTGTATGCACAGTTTATCAAAATATTTCTGATAAAAACTCAAGTCATTAAATCATTAACTGACATTATAACTGTATAACTGGGAAAAAAAACAGACTACAAGACAATTAACTTGTTGCATTCCAGAAATCATAACTGAGAACCTCTTTTGAAAAGTTTAACCAAAAGAAATGAAAAAACAAAAAACTGTAGCACAAGAAGATTTAAGCAGTTGGGATTTGCATGCACTGGTAGATGGAACAAATTGGGTGTAGGTATACAGGTTTAAGCAAGACTCAACTCCAAAGCCAAACTAAGAAACTATGAAAATCATCCCACATCTTATAAAACATTCACAATACCACATCCCCATGTCACAAAAAGCAAATTTGTGATGTTGTCACGCACAGAAAATTTGACACGGTAAAAAGAATTTCAACTATCATTAAAGAAAAAAAAGTATTTTGCTTTCACACTACAGCAATGTGTAGCTGAAGGACATGACCCATCTGCCACATAATAGGAGACAAAGACCACCCACAACTTACAGATACAATCTGTCAATCCATACATTATGGCAAGACGATTAATGCCAGGTTCCGGGTGGGTCCACATGAGAAAACAGTTGATTACTGACCTTTCCACACGCATGAAATGTGACACAAGTCTGCACTTGAACATCCCCAGCACCACCACCGACAACAGCACTACACCCAGGCGTGGGGATCTTACAAATCACACTACAGCTGGCATGCCGAATATCCCATTTGGTTCAGCTTGCACTTGAATGAGGGCATTGAAATCCTCCTCGGAGAGAAAATGTGCTGTGGACTAATGCAGTGAGCGATTAATAGTGGCGTGTTTTCTATTATTACTCCATTATCACGCTGGGATCTGTGCCTAAATGAGGCATACTTCCTCCCTGATGCCATTTCCTTTTATCCTGCCTGTAGTCTAAAAGCGGATCAATGGGAGTAATACATATGATGTCACTTCAATTTACAGACACTGCCTCCCTTTCTCATAGTTCAGATAGATCAATTCTTCCCAAAAATGGTTAAGAAATGCTTAGGGATCTTCTTCTACCAGAAAAGGGTACTCTGCTATATTTATCCAAGTTACTGCAGTCAGAAATGTTTATACTGAATTAAAGAGAGGAAAAAAGAAGCACAAGGCTTGAAAAATACTGGCTAGACTTCAATGCAAACAATGCACACAACCAAATTAACTCATTGTGCACCCTGATCTGTTACTGTGCACTGTACAGGAAAGCCTTTCTGCAAGATGATGGGCACTCTCTACAATAAGCCTTTGCAGTAAAAAAAAAAAAGACATATTAAGTAGCTGAAAAACAATATAAAAAGCACAATTTTAGCTATAATGCAAAAAAATGCATTAAATTTAATTATGCTGCTTATCACTGTGCGTTAAAAAAGGTTTTTCTAGTCATTCATACATAAAGAAGGTTGGAACATACTGCAGGGTGTGTTTATGAACACAAGATGTTAATCTGTCAGTCATTAGACATACAATCTTGACAAAACTGCTCAGCCAGAATTTTTAATTAACAAAAATTAACTGTATTATTATGCCAAACCATAATAATTATACATCGTTTATGCAAAAAAATGAATATAAATATCTAAAACCAAATAGCCAACAAAAAACATTTGTCAGCATTCTGCAAGAACTACTTTTATTTTGAATAAAATTTTATAATAAGTTTTGCGTTTTGGTTTACTTCAGAGTGAAGCCACATTCACATCCTATTAGATTGTAAGCTCTTATAAGCAGGGCCCTCTTAACACTCTTGTATTTGATTGTTTTTTTTGATTGGTGCGCAAACTGTTGGCGCTATATAAATCCTGTATAATAATAATAATAATAATAATAATAATTTGATGCCAATTGTTTAGGTGGTTTTAACCCACAACGACACTGTCCATTTCACCGCATTTACATGTCGCGTTTGCATCTGGAAGTGTCTGTAAAAAATGATGCTGGACACGACTTACCATGTTAAGCAGCATTTACAAGCTGTTACAGGCATTTGGCGTTTCAAATGCCTCTGAACATTCATCTGAACCTATTTTTTTGCGTTCCAAAAAATGCTTCTAAACTTCACTGCCCAGAAACGACTATAAATGACCCTGTGTACATGTACTGATAAATAAAAGAGGAGAGTTCAGGAGCAGCTGAGAAACACACCCAACTGCTCCTAAACTTCCATTTACCAGCAGCAGCATACATGAGGCTTTAGTGTACTCATGTGAAAAAAGTCTTGCAAGGCTTTCTTAAAGGATCAGAACAGCCAAAAGTGATATTTAACCTGCTGAATCCCCTACCAATTTCTAAAATATCCATGTGACTCCCACAGAGAAATTGTCCTTGCACAGTTCTGGCCTTTGTTCCCACCCATCTTGCAGGCTGGAGCTGCTCCTACTGCTGCTGCAGTCTAAATATTTGATATAAAATAAATTAAATATTTAATAGAAAAATGCTGGTAAGTAAGCTTAGTGTCAAGTGCAGAGATATTCCATTTGGGGTAGAAAATAATAAACCAAGTGTTTTGGAGTATTACTATACCAACAAAGCTTTTTGTGACACTGGGCAGGTAAATGAAATATTGCTTATGTATAATGGTCAGAAAATACCTGTAGAAGCGTAATGGACTTGTTTTACACCATTAGGCCTGGAGTACTCAGAACTTTTGGTTATTAAACTGTGGCTCTAATATCCTCGCCTGACTCACACTTAGGAATATACAGCATATCATTCAAGTGCAGGCCAGGGGCAGACAGAGATGCAGAATTGAACAGCAACCTGCTAACCAAAGGGCTCCAGGCACCTGCCCATCAGGCTTATGAAATATATAGTTTGTCCATTGTTCAAATAGGCACAGTTAGTCTTATAATTATCCAGCACCTACCAGAAACTGACATGCGTTATTCTTATTTCTGCAGGGATAACAAAACCATTACAAATTCACATTACAATGTTGCATACAGCAACCTATTTATACATATTTGCCGTTGATACAAAACAATATTTTGTACCAGAGGGTAAAATGTACATATATTTTTCATATACAGAAAAAAACACATTTTACTCTTGTGGACTTTCAAGGTCACACATATTAAATATTGGTATGTAAAATTCTAACTCCATTAGAAAGAGGTTTAGTGTGGTGAACAAAATAAAGATGCCTTTGGACATTTGCTAACAGAAGATTAAAAACAAAGTGCTCCCATATTCCTGATAGTATCCTGTTCTGTTTGTATTGCTTCCTTTGTGTGAAATCCCTGGTGTTCCTGCTAGTCCCTCTGCTTTCGTATTAAAAACTGACTACCCTAAGCAAGAGAGCACACCATGGCCAGGTCTCTAGTTAAGCTAGAAACTCAGTGTTCTCTCTTCCAATGATCAGACTTGTCCTGATACACCACCACTGCACAGCCATTCACTAGCAAGCTCAGTGTACTGCTGCTTCTCCTCCCCTCAGCTCTTATGCAGCGGAGAACAGTGGGAATGTAATCACTTATAAAAAAGGGAAAAAAGGTATTTATAATTTTTTATTATAACTATATAAAAATGTTTTGCCTTTAATTTCTATTTTAAACTGAATGGGTTGTTTTACAAGGTGATTGTTTACAATCTCTTTGGGCTGGGCTCACACTTGAGAACACAGTGGCTCACAGCAGGGGGCCTGGTACATCTCCATTCACTGTTCTGGTCCGATTTCAGCCTGAATTTTGGGCTGAATTCAGACCTGAAATGGACCAAAAGATGCACGGGACTCCTGTGCAATTTGCACCAATGCCGCTTTGGAGATGTATGAACTGGCTCCATAGCGAGCTGGTCACAATCCCCTGCTATGTGAATTGGATGTGGAGAAATCAATTCGCAATAGTGTGAACCCAACCTTAAGTCTATCGGTGGTATCTCTGCAATAAAGAGCAGATCAATGGCACAGGAGGCAGAGGTAAGTGTGAATTCTCCTCATTGCAGGGGGAACTTTGTTTAAAAACATTATTCTTGCAACAGGGTTGCTTCAACTTGCCATAATTAATGAAAAATTTTACATGATATTTAAAAGAGACACTGTTGTTATGTGTCAGATACACTGAAGACTCAACTAGCGCTGATAGCTCTTCAAGAAAATGAAGATTTCATTCAACTGAAAAGTACTAGTAAGTATAGTATATATATTTAAAAAGACCCTATCATTAGGATACATGAGAGTTTTAGCCTAAAGTACTGTTAAAGGGCTGTGGGTTCCTATATCAAAATGAAGCAAACGCCTAAAAAGAATCTTGTCAGGATATAAAATGTCAGAATGGAAATATAGCAGCTGCCATTGCAAATTTGCTTTTGAAGATGCAAGATTCACAGCTGTCTTCCTTACTCTTCTTTCACTAACCTGGAACCTGTGCATATCAGGTGTCCCAACAGGGCAGCCCCATGAGCCCGTACCTTCAAAAACAAGTCCATAATGCCAACTCCTGTATTTCTATACTAATAGGTTCCCCTTAATATTAGGTTGGTGACATTAAACCACTACCAGCACACTTTTTCCATTCCTGTCTCTGTGCAATCTTTTCATATCACAGAATATGCCCCAGAAATGTCTACCTGCTGTTACTAGATTTAAATAAGTAGACATTGTAAATGCATGGAAAATGCATTGGAAAGATGTATCTCGAGAATCAAATGTTAGTTCACATTTTAATCTGCCTTGGTCTGTGTTGATGGAACTGCAGGCAAAAACAGGCAAACTTATCCCTAAATATGCAAAATTCAAACTTATTTGTTTATTTTTTTATTACATGTTTGGAAGTAATTATAATGTTCCTGGGCCAGTAGCAGGTAATTAGGTAGTTGCACAGTGTCCTGTTTCTGTGTGTTGCAGAAAATATACAGATCATTACAGACAACACAATTCTATACTGCAATAAACCCTTCCACAGCCTGTTCCACTGTGGTGTGTTAAATGCGCAACAACAGACCACCAATCATGCATGCTGTCGTGTTGTTAGCCCCCAATGTACGTGTGTGCAGGGAAGTTTCATTGGGGTGCTAATTAGAAGGAACCGCAGTGCACCAAAATCTATGACACAAATTACTACATTGCAATTATGTAAATGGACCCTTAGAAACTTCATATCTTGAGGGGGGTTTCTCCTTCAAGGACCCAATAGGGTTGAATTACTAAAACTGCAGAGTGCAAAACCTGGTGCAACTGTGCATGGTAGCCAATCAGATATTAACTTCAGCTTGTTCATGATAAGTTCACCTTTCAGCAAAAAAAGATATGCACTTTTTTTGCATGTGCATATACCATTTTTTGTTTTAGGGGCCTGGAAAGAATCGTTGATGCCATGCAGGTCTCTTGCCGACTGTCAGTGTAAGCTGTCTGCCCATACAATATACACTGACAGGAAGAATCAATGGACTATCGCAGTGCTCAACAGCGCCGTGGTAATTCATTGGGAACTACACTTGACACTGTGAATGAATCAATGACAAGGCTGGGCTGAGCCCCACATGACTGCATTTTATTTAGATTATGGCAGTGAGCAGGGGAGAAGATCACCCTGCTCACAGCCAAAACGGGGGATCAGGGCGACGATTTGATAGCATGTTACACCCTGAACATAGGTGCAACATGTAACGTGTTACAAAGGTACAAAAGGTGAAATTATCCTTTAAGCTTTGACAAAAAATTCTGGAAGCGGATTGGTTTATATGCAGAGCTGCTCCAGATTTTGTACTCTCCAGTTTTAGTAAACCAACCCCAATGTCAGTTACACAACATTTAGAAACTTCTCCCTGCACAAACAGGTTCATTAAAAAAATAAATAAAAAAAAAATAAAAAAAAAACACTGAAGGGAGCAGAGATCTAACTGCAAATTGTAGTAAACTGTAGCAAATACTAAGAATTTTAAACCGTGATTAAGTGGTGCATGTTGCAGATTGTGTTTGGCCCTTGCACTGTTTTACCAAAGTAAGCCATACTAGTGTTAAAAAAATGCAGGGCAAGTGTGACACCATGATGAGTAGTTGGTTAAGTGTTAAATTTAAGGGTTGGGTCAAGTGTTAAGGTTGAGGAGAGTAGGTTTTAAATGTTAGGCTGATGACAAATGTTAGGGAAAGGCAGGTGTGCTCGCAGTGAAATTTACATTTGTTTTCACCGATAAAGGCTCAGCCCAATAAATTTCATCCTCAGTCTTCAAAGGAATACAGAAGCTGGAGTTTTACTACAAAAATTCTATCCAGAATTAAAAAACGTAGCTCGTGATTAAAACCTAAATATGAACTTACACTGTAAAGGGAAATAAACGTCTCTCAATTTATGAAATGCAGACTTAAATCTAAAAGGTAGCAGTGTTTTTTAGTCATTACACAGGTCACACACATGCAAAAAATGCTTGGGTTTATGTCCTGAGCCACATGAGGGTTAAACATAACAAAGGCAGTGTCTGCTGGACCTATGTCTGAAATTGTTAGGAAGCTGAAGTCTAAAGCCTTGTACACACGATCGGATTTTCCGCAGACAAAGCCTCAGACTTTTGTCCGAAGGGAGTGTACCTAGATTTTGTCTTGCATACAAACGGTACACAATTGTTGGCCAACAAACACGAACGTAGTGATGTGCTAGATGTACTACGAGCTGATAAAGAGGAAGTTCAATTGTGTCAGGGCTGACTTAGCCCTTCTTTCTCTGGGCTGGCTGCTCAGCTGTCGGCCAAACTACGGGATAATGGTGATGTGGTAAAAAAGCATATTATTCTTGATATCACTAGAAAATAAAAGCCTTTTAAAATACATTTGGCAGAACTCCATCAGTATCAGCAAAGCAGCTTCATTATTATCCCATTAAAGAAGAAGAGAATGTGGGCTGCATTTCGACATTTCATAATTTCAGACATCCCAATTCTCTTGCATTTCTGCAGCGGCTCTCGTACACCCACAAGCACCTCCCGATCTCCCGGGAATGATCGGTGTGGTGGGGAACAGCTGTGAACACCGATCTCCTTTGTAAAGATTTTTAGCTGATGACCACTTCTCCTTCTCTCCCTCCCGTGGCTGTCAGCTAAAAAGCTATACATAGCCACACCGATCAATCCCAGCTGTTGTGTGCTCCTCCCCCAGTCCCCTCCATGTCCTTCACCGGCCCCCGTGTTCTTCTCTGCGGCTCCTGTCTTCCTCCTCCGCCCCCCCCGCCCCCTGCAGCTGGCTCCCCTCCTCTCCTCTCCCGCTGGCTACAGGGGGAACTGACAGGAGATCGCTCCTGTGTCCTGTGATAACTGAGCAGAGTAAACTGTGTTTACTCTGCTCAGTTTATGAATGAACATGAGCCTGTCTCCTGTTCATTCATCTTCAGTGCTGAGAAAGGGACTGGGGAATCTGTGTCCTCAGTCCTTTTCTCTGTCTCAAAGGGGACATCTTAGAGGTCTGTTTAGACCTCTGACATCTCACCAAAGCCCCCCAAAAAATATAAAAGAAATTTTGCAAAACATTTCTAAAAAAATGCAAAAGTGTAAAAAAATGAAATAAAAAACTACTGACATCACTCTCCCCTGCCCTACCAACACTGTCCACTGCCCCAACCCCCTCCCCCCAAAAAGCATTGTGAAAAAAATATTAAAAACAAATGAAATTGTAAAAAAATCAATTATTAAAAAAAAAAAATACTGACACCGTCCACTGCCACCCACCCCCCACCCCCCTTCCCCAGAAGCACTGTGAAAAAATATTGAAAAAGTGATGTAATATTGAAAAAGCGCAGTCTCCTTGAAATTAGTTTACCACCTCCCTGGTTGTCTGTAATTTGCCGCGTCACAAATATGAATTCTCCATTAGGAACACTAGTTTACAAGACTGACCACTTCTGGCTCGTCCTTGCTTCCGAGCATGCGTTTGTACTTTTGTATGATGGACTTGTGTGCACACGCTCGGAAAATCCGACAACAGACCTCTGTCCGTGGAAAATTTTAAAGCCTCCCATCCAACATTTGTCGTCGGAAAATCCGACAACAATTGTCCGATGGAGCGTACAAACGGTCAGATTTTCCGACAACAGTCTGTCATCACACAATTCCCGTTGGAAAATCAGTGTGTACGAGGCTTAAGTCACAGGGATTGATTTACTAAAGGCAAATAGGCTGTTCATCTTGCAAGGGAAGCTGACATTTTGCATGGAGAATTTCACTATGCAAAGATTACCCACTAATGTACAAAAAAAAAAAAAGAAAGAAAGAAAAAGAACAGCATATTTGTTTGCACATGATTGGACGATGGACTTTGCAAGATTTTTATTCCCAGAGGTAAAGCTTTGCTAAAGTGTAACTTCCCTTGCAAAGTAAACTGCCTATTTGTCTTTAGTAAATCAACCCCACAGTGTACATTTTTTTTTCGATTGGATAATTATGATAAGCAGAATAACTGATTTTAATTCTGCATATATCACACTGCTACTTTGAAATCATAACTGCTGCCAACAGCTATCATTTTCTGCATCATACTTGTACTACACAGCATTAATGTACGCATTTGCAGATTGGTAGCTGTTGTTGACACCTAATAATGATGTGTAGAAACATTCTTCGGTAGTGCTTGTCAAATTTAAAAAGCTTTTTAAAATATTGGACTTATTTCTTGGATAGGGCAAAATATCCACCACTACGAAGACAAGGAGTCGAAAAAAAATACAAATCTATTGCTCCCAAAAACAAGACACCCAGAGTAAAGCCTTCCCATTGCTGCAATACAATTTGGATCCGACTTTCAATGTGATTATGAAGTGCAACTTGGATGTACCTTTGATAAGATTTGTATATTCAATGGGGCAATTGCACTGAATTCACACCAAAATTGCTCTGTGGTGAGTCGCATTGATGTGAACAGACACCATTGAATATAAACTGAATTCCCATGTCTTGTGATTCTGTGCAACTCAAGTTGCACCTAAAATAGCATTAGTGTGAACCGGGCCTAAAAAATGTTCAATGCTATAAAATGTATATCTGGCAAAAATACAAAATACTTTACATTTTGTTAGTGCCTAACATTATGGGACAATTAATGACAATATAAATTATGCAAATATCCCGCAGTGTGAAAGCCCAAGTGCTTTCACGCTGGAGTGGTGCGCTGGCAGGACACTGAAAAAAGTCCTGCAAGCAGCATCTTTGATGCGCCCCTGCCCATTTGAATCATTGCGGGTGCTTTTAACCCTTCTTCGACCACTAGTGGGAGGTTAAAAGCGCCGCCCTTGTCCTCATCAACATGGGGTCAAGGTGCTTTGAAGTAGGGGGGCCACAGGGTTGCCCCCTTCCCCAAAGCACCCACCCCCCATGTTGAGGGCATGCGGCCTGGTGCGGTTCAGGAGGGGGGCACTCGTTCGTCCCCACCCCCTTTTCTGACCGGCCGGGCTGCATGCTCAGGTAAGGGTCTGGTATGGATTTTGGGGGGACCCCCACGCCATTTTTTCGGCGTAGTGGGGTTCCCCTTAAAATCCATACCAGACCTAAGGGCCTGGTATGCTCCTGTAAGGGTAACCCATGCCGGTTTTTTATTTAAAATTTGGTGTGGAGTTCTCCCTCGAGAGCTGATTATTCTGTGAGAGAGGCGACATTGTCGCTTCAATATAGATGGAGATTCGACTTGGAGGCGACTTCCATTGAAATGAATGAGTACAAGTCTCCTAGAAGTCGGATTGAAGTAGTACAGGAACCTTTTTTGAAGTCGGAGCGACTACTGTAGTGTACATTAAGACGGCTCGATTAACTAACATTGATTTTGTCAACAGCATGACTGGGGGTGACCTGAAGTCAGATCCCGAGTTGCCCCTGTGTGAACGGGCTCTGATTGTACAATCTGCTGTGTGCTGTAACGTATATAGTGACGCTAAGATGACCCCAGATCTATGTATTACACCTGAAAATAAAGAGGAGTTTCCAATTTCTCCCTCCTACTTTCCTCCACCAAAAAAAAAAAAAAAAAAGAGTACACCTATACATTCAAATACTTGTGTATCATAGGAGTTAAAAAAATTCACTGGAGCTTTTTAATAACTGTAACTGTTTTTTTTAAATCAGCATCTCCACTAAAAATGTACTTAATTGTTTATGACCAATATTTTAAACTTTTTGAAGCACAGATGTATTTATTATGTCACGGTTTCAGTTAATGCACATGGCAAATATAAAATACATTATTCTTAAATCATAATGAGATATGCCTGCAAAAATGGCAAGTTCATGAATATACTTGGACAACTATTTTACCCAGAAACCTGTGCCAAGAGAAATTTGGACCTATCACTGCTAAACTATCCTTCTGGAAGTGCTAGTTGGTTGGTGTCATGCTAATTCTTGGATTTTATATGGCAGTCTTGTACAGGCATACCCTGCTTTTAACCACTTCAATACCAGGCACTTAAACACCTTCCTGCCCAGACCAATTTTGAGCTTTCAGCGCTGTCGCACTTTGAATGACAATTGCGCGGTCATGCTACACTGTACCCAAATGAAATTTTTATCATTTTTTCCCACAAATAGAGCTTTCTTTTGGTGGTATTTGATCACCTCTGCGGTTTTTATTTTTTGCTAAACAAATAAAAAAATACCGAAAATTTTGAAAAAAAAAAATGTTTTTTTTTGTTTCAGTTTCAAAACTTTGCAAATAAGTAAGTTTTCTCCTTCACTGATGGGCACTGATGGGCAATGATAAGGCGGCACTGATGGGCACCGATGAAGTGGCACTGATGAGGTGGCATTGATGGACACCGATATGTGGCACTGATAGGCGGCACTGATGGGTGGCACTGATGGGCGACACGGATGGGCACTGATAGGTGGCACAAATTGGCACTGATAGCTGGCACGGATTGGCATGGATAGGTGGCACAGGTGGGCATGGGTTAGTCGGCACAGGTGGGCATGGGTAGGCGGCACAGGTGGGCATGGGTAGGCGGCACAGGTGGGCATGGATGGGCACTGATAGGTGGCATGGATGGGCACTGATAGGCGGCACAGATGGGAACTGATAGGCGGCATTGTATTGTACTAATGGATGCCAATCAATAATGCATGCCAATCAGTGATGCCCATTGTGGGCACTGATTGGCATCCATTATGGGCACTGATTGGCATCCATTGTGGCACTGACTGGAATCCCTGGTGGTCTAGGGTGGCATACCTTGTCCTGGGCATCCCTGGTGGTCTGGTGGCATCCCTGGTGGTCCAGTGTGGGCATCCTCGGGGGGGCTGTGCTGATAATCGATCAGCACAGACCCCCCCTGTCAGAGGAGCAGCCGATCGGCTCTCCTCTACTCACGTCTGACAGACGCGAGTGAGGAAAAGCCGATCACCGGCTTTTCCTATTTACACTGTGATCAGCCGTGATTGGACACGGCTGATCACTAGTAAAGAGTCTCCCTCGGAGACTCTTCACCGAGATCGTTGTTTCCGGGTGTCAGACTGACACCCCGCAACAACGATCGCCGCGATGCACGCCCCCGGGGGCGCGCAGCGGCTCATAATCCTGATCACGTCATATGACGTCCGGTCAGGATTATGCAACCACTTTGCCACCGTCTATTTGTTATAGGGCGGGCGGCAAGTGGTTAAGTACACAATGGGGTTTATTTACTAAAGCTGGAAAGTGCAAAATTAGGCTCAGTTCTGCATAGAAACCAATGAGCTTCTAACCCCAGCTTGCTCAATTAAGCTTTGGTAATAAAACCTGGAAGCTCATTGGTTTCTATGCAGTAGTGAGCCTGATTTTGCACTTTCCAGCTTTAGTAAATAAACCCCATTGTGTACTTAAAAGCGGGGTATGCCTGTATTACGGCCTCTCCTACTACTCTTTGTGACAAAATCTCAGCTGCATATAAATAGCGATTATCTTAGATTTATCCAGTCTTTCATTTTGGTCTGCTTTCTTGTCTGCCAGCTGACAACTGTGAACAGCTGCTATATTCTTTATAACTATAATTTTAAATGAAACAAGAAACATACATCTTACTATTGAGTAATACAATGAAAAATGATATCATCCTATACCTGTCTTGCTAGACCCAACAAAGGTCTTATAAACAATGATAGATTATATATCGTGCACAGTGCAGTTTCATTAGTACAGTTCCATAATACCCATTTAAAAATCAACAGTCAAGATAGGAAAATATTTGCCATTTGGTTGTTTTATAGATGAGGATGATGAATAATGCCGGATTTTGACATTTTTAAACGACTGGATTGGCATGCCGTGTTACATTTGAAGATTGGCTACACTGGTCAAGGCTTTGTCTTGCAAAGGTTTATGCCCTTGTACACACGGTCGGACATTCCGACAACCAAATCCGTCGGATTTTGTCCGACGGATCTTGTCCGAAACTGTTGCATACACATGGTCGGACAAAGTTGTTGGAAAATCCAATCTTTCAGAACGTGATGACGTAATTTCGTTACGATGGGACTACGTTCAGGCTAGTAGCCAATAGCTTTGATGTAGGAATTTGATCTGAGCATGTGTGGCACTTTGTCCGATCAGAGCAGCTTGTCGGAAAATATTTCCGGCAAGTTGGAAAATTTGGTCCGACGGATATTCAGACGGAAACAGTCCGATGCATACCACACACAGTCGTAATATCCGACAAAACGCTCCGATCAGACACATTCCGACGGAATCTCTGACCGTGTGCACATGACTAAATGCTATGACTAAAAAGTGCCCTGAAATTTTCTAATTTTTTTGTTTGTTATTTACTTCTATAGTCTATTTACATACAATTTATCAAGGTCAAGATCAAAATAATTTTGAGCTGGTTGTAGCATTAAGCGTGGTCAGCTGGGTAGCTTGGTAAGCCATGGCACATAGTGTTAGCTCTGAGCAATTTCAGTAGCACAGTTCAGAATACTGGAGATTGTTTGTATATTCTGGCCCTTACTTGGAGACACTGCAAATGTGCCCCCTATCATTTGTAGATGTAAAATGTTTACACAATTTAACTAACCCAAATAGTGAAACAATAAAAATGCCAAGTATTTGTTCATAAAGACAAACTTGAAGACAAATGTCCCCTTTTCTTCCAAAAACTCAATAACTGTTTATGATAATAGGAATTTTCACCTCTGGTATAAATTTCTATTGGCATGGGATCTATTTATAAAGACTGATAAATAGTTTTGCTTTGTCTGATTTTTCTGTTTTTTGCCATCAAATTCTTCTTCTCTAGTTTATAAACAATACAAAATATTGCAACAAAAAATTAAAACCAGCAAACAAAAGTGATTGGTTTGGTGAAAAGGTCTTTATAAACAGCTTTAACAGTTACAACTATCTCAAAAGTTTTACTATCAAAAAGGTAAACTAAAAATTAGCAATTTCAGTCTTCATAAAATTTCAGATGATGTCTAAAAATGATGTTTAACCACTTCCCGACCAGCGCACGACGATGTACGTCGACAGAATGGCACGGGCAGGCATATTGGCGTACATGTATGTCCAATATTCGTTGCCGCCGTGCCATCGGGAGCGCGCCGCCGGCGGCGCGCTCCCGCGCTGGTCGGGACCCCCGTGAGTCCGGTCGCGGGACCCGCGGACTCGATCGCCGCGGGCATCCCCGCGATCGTCTCACGGAGCGGCCGAATGGAGGAAATGCTGTATAAACAACATTTTTCCATTCTGCCTAGCAACTAGTGACGCTGATCTCTGCTCCATGTGATTGGAGCAGAGATCAGTGTACACTAAATGAAAGCCCAACCCCCCCCACAGTTAGTAACACACCCCTAGGAACACTTAACCCCTACACTGCCACCCACTGGTTAACCCTTTCACTGCCAGTGTCATTTACACAGGAATCACTGCATTTATATAGCAGTGATTACTGTATAAGTGACAATGGTCCCAAAAATGTGTCAAAAATGTCCGATGGGTCCCCCACAATGTCGCAGTCACAATAAAAATCGCAGATCGCCGCCATTACTAGTAAAAAAAAAATAATAAAAAATTATTAATAAAAATGCTATAAAACTATCCCTATTTTGTAAACGCTATAACTTTTGCGCAAACCAATCAATAATCGCTTATTGCGATTTTTTTACCAAAAATATGTAGAAGAATATGTATCGGCCTAAACTGAGGAAAAAAAATGTTTTTTTATATATTTTTGGGGGATATTTATTATTACAAAAAGTAAAAAATAATGCGTTTTTTTCAAAATTATCGCTCTATTTTTGTTTATAGCGCAAAAAATAAAAACCGCAGGGGTGATCAAATACCACCAAAAGAAAGCTCTATTTGTGGGAAAAAAGGACGTTAAATTTGTTTGGGAGCCACGTCGCACGCCCACGCAATTGTCAGTTAAAGCGACGCAGTGCCGAATCACAAAAAGTGGTCTGGTCTTTGACCAGCAAATTGGTCCGGTCTGAAAGTGGTTAATATGTCCCTCATCCTACTGTAAGCGCACACATCCCACTACGGCACTACTGTCTGGAGATTGCATGTTCTCCCTGTGCCTGCGTATGTTTCCTCCGGGTTCTCTGGTTTCCTCCCACAAAGACATGATGGTAGGTTAATGGGCTCCTGTCTAAATTGGCCCTAGTATGTATATGTATGAATGTGAGTTAGGGACCTTAGATTGTAAGCTCCTTATGGGCAGGGACTGATGTGAATGTAAAATATACAGTAAAACCTTAGATCGTAACGCTGTTTACGATCGTTTTGCAATATGAGCTGTTTTAAAAAAAAATGCTGACTCGATTTGTGAGCGTTGTTTCGCAAAACGAGCAGGATTCAAGGCTCTGGTGTGTGCAGTACCACATGTGGCCAGAGGTGCTTGGAGACAGTAGGAAACACACCGTTCCTCAGTGTCTGAGTGTTTCCGAGTGTCTTCGGCAACCCCCACCTCTGGACACATGTGGTACTGCATACACTAGCAGTGGCACTGAAACAAATTATCTGAGTTTCCATTGATTCCTATAGGGAACCTCACTTTGATACATGATCGCTTTGGATTATAAGCATGCTTCTGGAACGGATTATGCTCGTAATCCACGGTACTACTGTATATGTAAAGCGGTGTGTAAACCAACGGTGATATAAAAGTACCTTTAATAAATAAATAATATAAAGTAAAATAAAGCCTGCTATAAAAGTTATTAGGTACTAAAATCAACTACTAAATACTCTTCCCAAAAGCCTCCTTGTTTAGATTTACTGACTTCAATATCCACCCCCAGACCTTTCTGACCAAATACTTTACTATCTATTCTTACAGTAATAATAGATGTCAACACAATCCTTATTAAAAGTCAGCAGCTACAGTATTTGTAGCTGCTGACTTTTACAAAAAACACATCACGGCCGGAACGCCCCTTTAAGCTATGTGAGCTTCATTATTTTAGGAAATCGTCCCCACTATTTTGAATATGTTTAACCACTTGCCGAGCAGCCGACATCATTATACTGCGGCAGGTCAGCACGATCCCATGAACCATCATAGCTGTACGTCGGCTCCTTTAAGCGGGATTGCAGGCATGCGCCCGCTGCACTGCGGGGGTGCCGATGCTCGTGACCGGTGGATCGATCCAAAATTGTGTCAAAAGTGTCCAATGTGTCCGCCATAATGCTGCAGTCTCAATAATAAAAAAATAAAAAAACGCAGATCGCTGCCAATACTAGTAAAAAATAAAATAATAATAAAAAATGCCATAAATCTATCCCCTATTTTGTAGACGCTATAACCTTGCGCAAACCAATCAATATACGCTTATTGCAATTTTTATTAACAAAAATATATAGAAGAATACATGTTGGCTTAAACTAAGAAAAAAATGTGCTTCTTTAAAAAAAAAAAAATGGGGATATTTATTATAGAAAAAAGTACAAAACATTGTGGTTTTTTTTTTTTTCAAAATTTAAGCTTTTTTTAGTTTATAGTGCAAAAAATAAACCACAGAGGTGATCAAATACTACCAAAAGAAAGCTCTATTTGTGGGAAAAAAGGACATCAATTTTGTTTGGGTACAGTGTCGCACGACAGCGATACTGTCAGTTAAAGCGATGCAGTGCCGAATCGCAAAAAATGGCCTGGTCATTGAGCAGCCAAATCTTCCGGGCTGAAGTGGTTAACAGACATATTATGGTGAATGTGATCTTTAGACTTCTTATATCACAGCAAAGAACTGGCTAGTAGCACAAATAAGATTTTTTTTTTTTTAGAAGAAATGCAAGCATAGCAGCAACTGCATTGTTTAATGGAACACTGAATGTTCCTGCCATGCACACATGCAGCATGTATCCAGAATACTGAATGGATGTCCATAAACAGCCAGTACATAATGTTATTCAGAAATGATGATGTAGATAAAATATGCTTAAAAAGAAACTGCAGTCTGCTCACATAATTTGTAATAAAAACATATTTGCCATTCTGAAGCTTCCCTCAAACCACTTTGCATATTATTTTATATATACTGTGATTCTGTACTTGCCGAATATGCTGCAGAAATCTCCCTCCACTAAGTCTGACTGCAGCCATTTTAACTGTGGGCAGCTGAAGCTGCTGCCTCTTGACTTCCTGGATTTACACAGACACACAGAGGCACACCTCCAGCTCTGCAGCTCTCATTGGCCCTCTTATGACTAATCCCCTCTCCCTTCCTGGCAAACGCTCACGAGTGAGAGAGAGCGCTGTGCATGATGTCATAAGCCTAGGCTTTTTACCAGACAAGAAACATGAAGCGGGCTGTATAAGGTATTTACTGGCAGAATACAAATATTTTACTATCCAAAGTTAAAACAACAAGGGCGGAAGATTTAATAGATGTAAAGTTGACAAAAATTACTGAAGTTCTGCTTTAAATAGAGGCACTAATCTGAAAAAAAAAAATTGCAGGAAAATAAACTGAGAGATCTCCATTAGCATGAAAAATAGACAAAGTCATGTATGGAAAATCTGTAAATTAAATGAAATTTAGTATATTTTGTTATCAACTGTATGTCCATTATTTTTCCACTAAACAGGGGGACTGATACTACTTAAATTATTACTTCTTAATTCTAAACAGCAGCTCTTTTTTTTTTAATGATCAGCAATTACCCATTTGAAATTCATCCTGTGCATTAAACATGCCGTTAAAACAAAGTATGCCTAAAAGGTAAATCTAAAAACACAAACAACAGATACAGGATACACAAGACAAAAGACTAGTAATAATAATACAAAACAAGAGAGTGTGTTATTAAAAAAAGGGCAGGTCTGAAATAGGAGAAAAGTTATTGTGGCGGGGTGTTTTTTTGGCAACATTCATTTTTATTTGGTTTCTATGGTTTCTGCTGCTGCCAAACAACTTCTTTACTGGCATCATTGTCATTCTTTTGTATTTGTTTTCTATATGTAGCTAGAATGCATAGAGATGTACAGAAACTGCATTACAAATTCTGCATACTTACTGATAATACATTGCAGGTTGGGTATAGTAAAAATATTCGTAAATGAATATATGAAGAAGACATGACATTTACAACACTAATACAGACCAAGGTTACAGCACCCGCCATGAAGACAATCTTTAATAATTTCTACATGACTGTAATCCTTCCAGCAGAACTTCAACATTAAAATGAATAACACTGATTATGTAGTCCCTTTCGCCTATCCCCACTATATTAGTAACCTGCACAGCACACCACATAAAACACTGATGATATTTACCCCATGCAATAACCAAATAAATATAGAACAGAAACAAGAAGACTGTCCCCCTAATTCCTATTTATCTAAAGACACATATAAGTCAACAAGCACAAAAAAATAGAAAAAGCAAAAGCAAGCAGACATTTAGTACACTTACAAAAGCCACCAATTGAATACATAATAAAGTGTAGACTGCACTCTTTTGCTTTCATATTGCTGGTTACTTTATAGAACAAGGGGCAATTTTCTAAGATTTATAGACCATGACCCCTAATTGTTTTTGGCAGACTTTACGATTTTAAAACCTAGAAATCTTATAATTTCTTAAGAAGTTAAAACGGATTAACAATAATTGCTGAGTAGATATGAATTGTGAATGTGACCAGACAGTATATCTAGGCTTAGCTCTTCAGTAAGACTAAATAATAACTCCAGGAACAAGGAATGATAATGAAGAGTTACTTACTTTGAAAGTTCCAGACTCCCGTACCTGACTACAAGTGTCTACTCTCACCTGCTCCTACCTTTTATGTCAGCACTATTCTGTCACCATGTGCTATATAACCAGGTGTCCACTCCCAATCATATTTCATCTCTAAAAAACACATGATAGGTTTACATTTTCCACCCTATATACTTCCCATTATTATAACAGTGTCTAAAGACTTTGTTCTTTGAGCCATCATCTCTCACTATGTAATTACGTTAATGAAAAGATTTCACTCTTATGGTAACCCCACGTGCTTCTGACAGGTGAGGCAACAGCTTGCTGTTCACGGCCCCAGAAAATTGATCTGTTCAACAAAATTGAAAGCAAATCAAATAGAATCATAGCATATCTTTTCTTTATTTTTGAGATGCGTAACCTCTAAAGAATTTCACTTGAGAAAGAATGAACATTGTGCTGCATCAATAAGGACTAACCCTTTGTGTATTTTCATTTCTTAGGCTGTCCCCCTTTTACCCACAGGGAAAAAAAAAAAGACCCGTTGTGTCTTTTAGATCATTTGCCAAGCAAAAGATTGTAGCTTATTAGGGAATACATATCTAAAGACCTTGACATGAAACTCCAGTTTATAGTTACATGGTAAAAAGCACCATATCAAATACGGTTTTTCCCTTTACAATTTAATCCAGACATAGGGAACATCTAACATGTTCTCATGTAACAAAGTAAAACACACTGTAGTGTACACCTTTATGCTAATAAACTTGTGCATATTTTAGTGTAATTTGGTTGATTTCTAATAAGTTACACTAAATAACCACTGCCAATATTAATAAGGAAAAGTGATTTATTATCAAATTCCTAAATGAATCCATAAAGATAAACTGGCAATTCCCCAAAGGTGGTTGAAAAGACCCATTAGGAAACAATAACTCAGGTTTATAAAACCATCATAAAGCATGCTTAGTGGAGCAGATAATTAGCTGTGCGCTTTCCAGTCTCCCATTGTTGACACTCTTATTTAGTTTGCACAAACACTAGCTTCAATAAACAACATTTGACTTAGTAGCTTCCGCAGGAAATTTACCAATGGCTGTCATTTATGTAATTTTACTCCTATGCTTCAGTTTATGTACATAGACAGTACATAGCATTTCACCACTAACTAGTCCACCACTGCAATATAAAATCCCAAGAATGACAGACCATAAGCTTTGGGTGGCTTTGCTGAATGCTCCACTGTATCTATGGAGACAGCCATGATTATCACTCAGGTTGGTCTTCTACCAAATCTGACTTTGTTCACCTCCATTACATGGGAGATGGGAAGATTATTAGTTTACAAAAGAATGATTACTATGAGGTTGATTTACTAGAGGAGTACAGCATGGTCACCTTTGTAATTTATACCCAATCATGTGCAAGAAATAATAATAAAGCAAAATAATTTTTGCTTGTATATGACTGGATTAGTAAGCAGTGTTTCACTTCATTCACTTAGCAGGACACTGGATTTCTAGTAAGATCAACAGGTATTTTTTATACTTGCTGAAATTTTTTCTTAGCCTGAAAATAAATAATGCAGGACTGGTAAGCTGCAATATATTAAATTTTTGTTCTTGAGTTTATTTAAACTTTAATGCAAAAAAAAAAAAAGCAAAGCATAAACAGTTCACCCAACTCACCAAGCATGCTGCATACCTTGTCCCTCCCTGACCACCTCCAAACCCCTAGCAAATACAATATAAATGATAAATACAAAAATATACCATGACCAACCATTCATCAGTTATCAAGTGGATATACTTCAGTACTTCAATGAATTGCATATCTTACAAAGAATTTGAAAGTATCACATTAGGCTCCAGACCAAATTATCTAAGAAATATCTTATGTAATGTTATATATGAGAAGGAAGTTGATAAATTACATCTGACAACCTTTACCACATGAATCTGGAAGGTGGCATGGTTTTTATATTCAGATCCTAATGCGTCCACAGACATTAGATGCTAGGTATGAGTGCTGAGTAGCCGGTACACACACTCTGATAGGATATTACTGGGCAGGGTGGATACAAATCAATGATTTTTTAAAACAAAAGAAATCTTATTTTTCTTATTTAAATCAGATTTTTTTAAATTTAAAATTGATTTTTTTTTTTAATAATTTTTTTTTAATGAAGTGCTTTTGGAGTAAAAATATATTTAAAGATAGTTTCCTATTTAGCATACATTAATAATTTACTTTATTCAGCATGAAATGGAGCTTAGTTTTGTAGTATGAGGCTGTATATTCTGCAATAGTTACATTTTTGCTAAATTCATTCAATGAATCCAAGCTCTGCAAGCTGAGATAACATGCACTGAATTGATGCATTCACACAATGTCACAGTAACCAAGAGATCAAACAAGCTTCAGGAATATTCCTTTATCCCATTGTTTTGCAAATCTATGTACACTACAAATTGTCTGATTGAGTCGGTTCTAATATCACTGTTTTACTAACCTGACAATTTATTATTCTAAATTGGAAACCTTCATTTTGTTTGCAAATATTAAAGATTCTAACTGCCAGCAAGAATAAGTCCTTACATTTAAAGAGCACCTGTCATATCAGATCCATCATGGCAGCGCCTGTTAGCGGCCATCCACTCACCTGCTGCCTCCACGTCTCTCACCTTGTTGTGTAACTGCCGCATCACCAGCCGTCCCTATAAAGTGAATGGGACTAGTGAGTCAACAGCGGGTCAAAGGAGGAGCAGCTGCAGGACAGATGACAGTTGCTCTTTAAAAATTATGATTTAAATCGGGTTGATTTACATCAAGCCTTTTTACTAGTGATTTAAATCATGATCTAAATCGAGATTTAAAATTAACATGATCCTATACATCCCCAAAAGCCCTAACCAACACATATGTACCTGCCTTTGTTGAAGGGGTGCAGGTTTACTCTCAAATGCTCTCTGGTTACTGAATAAAGCCAGGTTCAGGCCCCTTTAGCATGTTTACTGCTTTTCTGGACCCCAACAAGAACTACTTGAATAATTTGTGTCACTGGCCTGTGGCTTCTCCATAGTCATGGGCTTCAACCAGATGGACCTTGTGTTGAAAACAAATGGCTTGGATAACAGGCAAGATAGGAGGACTAGTTTTCTTCTGCTCTGCCACACCCAAAACAGCAAAACAGGGTATTCTTTTTGGATAGAATTGATTCTTAATGGTAGAATATCTTGCAATGCATATGCAAAACTTAAATGTAATGTGAATGGTACAAAAAAGAAGAAAGTCCGCCATTCCTTGACTAGTCACCAGCCCCTTATATGATGGAAAGATGCAACATGCTAAATCAGTTTGAGCTTGAATCTGTGCATTTTATTCATTATATGTGGCTTCTTCCATACGTAGCTCATTAGTGTCTTATTGGCACTAAAGCAATTGGTGGCAAGCTGCTTTGTCACCACCATAAAACATAGTTGTTAATTTGCCAGACTTGTGTATCCATACTTTCCTAACTGAAAATGTATCATCCTTACAAAAACATACTTGAATGTCTATGACTCACATAAATGACTCATTGTCTCCCTCAAACATTTACAACACGCCCTTTGCAGTGGAATATCAAGATTTTGTGTTCCCATTTCACCTCTTCTCTTTAGCCATTCTTAATTGGAAGAGATTGTCTTTGTACTCCAAGGGGAAACATGAAAAGGGAGTAGCTCAGTCAGTAGCTCCATACACATCCTGATTAGAGTTCTCTATCAGCGTTGTGCGACTCCGGACATGTCACTAACTTCTACTGTTTTAGGCATGAAAATAAAGATTATAACTCTGAGTGATTTTAATTTAGTAGGGCAATTTGAGAGCAGCAGAAGAAATATTACCACTGACTCATACAGCCAACATAAAAATAACTCCAGAGTTACAAATGATAGCTACCTATTATACATAAACCTTTTACAATATTCTTTAAACTAACCCTGTATCTTCAAGTACCTTCTATGGATCCATACGCACAGGCTTTGTACAGGCTTTGCATATGTGTTAGAGGGATGGATTCAGATGTCCACAGGATACATTGATATGTATAAGAAATGCCTGGTTTTGATAAAGCAATTAAATACATGAATGTCAGGATCTCATTAGGTCAGCTATGGCACATACCTCAAATCAATGTCCAATAACCATTCAATGTTGACAAATGCCAACTCTAAAACAGCAAAACCACCACAAAAATACAAATAAAAACAGTTTGCATTTAAAGTTAATCAGAGAGCATAGCCCTTCCAATCTAAATTTCATCCTAGCTTTAATATTATGCAGTTTGCTAAAGATTATCGTTGCCCAGATCCAATAAATTATCTATTCAGGTTATCAAAATTGCTATGTGCAGATCTGCCCTCAGGCTATAAAGTGTTGTGTAACAAGTGGATGAAGAAAACCAAGAAGCAATGTTAAAAGCTGGTTGAATCCAGCAATAACAGATAATATAAAACCTGTTCAAGGCAAGCTCATTGAAATACCATAAATACATCTAAATAGGTGCACTGAACTACTATGAATATAACTGGGTAGGTTGATGTGTGACTGTATTTTCATGTCATCATTAAAAGCTTATGTAGACTGGCTTTTAAGAGGTTGTCCGAGCACTTCCTGTATCAAGCTGCTATAAAGATGTTTGCCGAGCATGGTAGGAGCTTTATCTACACTAACCACTGCCCAAGCAGGGTTTAGATGGCTCTTAAGCAACAGTCAGTAAAAGACCCAAATATGGTCAGTATGTAACAACCTAAAGTAGGCTAAGATTTCCTAAAATAAGACAAAATTTCAGGAACAGACCCTAAAAATAATATACAGAATTTTATATATACAAAGCTCACAAAACCTGATAACAGACACACTGAAGTCATTTTTTGCTAAATATAGTGTATTATAGTACAAAACTCAAAGACAATATTTCAGGCAGCTGTCTCCAAATTGTATTAGGACACATATTCCAGTAAGTGTTTGGCCACTCGGTCCTTCATTCTAAATATTTTCTATAGTGGAACTGTAGCCAAACAGCAGAATACACAGTTGTTATACAGTTTTACTGTCTACCAAATCATTTGCAATTTTGTTCAGACATGTTTGTGATTCTCAAATCTGCCACACTGCATAACTAATAAGAATCATCACTGTTACAACTTCTTTACACTGCTTCCATCAAGGCTTACATATTTCTGCTCCCTACAGACTTCTTAAAAACTATTTGTACCACATTTGATATTTGTCTCAGTAAGACCCACTATACAATATTACAGATAAAAAGATAAAAAATAAAAAATAAAAGGGATAAACAGCACAGAAAAAAGTAACATAGTGTAAGAAAAATTAACTAAGCCTTAAACTACTCGAAATCTAAACATAATTGTTTATTTCGCTGGTTTGCATATCAAAACAGATCACTGTCTCCAGGGCTCCAGAAGATGGCACAGTAAGTGTCAAAGGGCCGCACGCGGCCCCTAGGTCACACGCAGCCTCTAGGCCACAGGAAATCGGGGGGCTCTAGACCACTGGGGTCCAAACTGCAGCCCCTGGGTGAAATGTGGTCCTTTGTCTGCCCTTATAAAGCCCTTGGGCACAGTTACTATCATTGACACATTGACACAATGATAGGGCACCATATCTTCCACTTTATCCCACTGACACCAACAATGGGGCACCATTCCTTCCACCAATATCAATAATAGAACTGTTTTTCCCATCAAAACCAATAATGGGTCATTGTTTACTCCCACTGATGTCAAGGCATTTTCTACTCCCACTGACCACAGTCAGGCCCCCCTAAAGCCAGAAGGAAGTGGATGACTTAAATTGAACTGTGCATGCTTTTGATGTCATTAAAAGTGCAAAATTGTGACAGAGGGATTGATTTACTAAGGACAAACAGGCTGTTCATTTTGGAATTGAATTTTTCCTAGAACTTAGTGAATACAGGGAAACTTCACAATGCAAAGAATGTCCAATCACACACAAGAAAAGTCAGCAGAGCTTCATCTAATTTACTAAGCTCTGGGCACCATGCAGAATGCAATTTCCCTTGAATAACAAATTTTTCTTTAGTAAATCATTCCCAGTGTTTACACAAAGATAGCTCCACTGACACCACCCCCCCCCCCCCCCCCAGTATCTCTTCTGGGGAGTGCAATAAACCTGACAGATATAAAAAATAGTGATAAGTCCAGGAGGTGTTTGTGCTGTGCAAATCTTCTCTTCCCAAATATTAATAAAACTGATTGATCCTGCCAGTTCCTGTGACCCCCTGCCTCTGCTGACCATGATAATCATGGCTGCTGAGCCCTGATTACTGTGGTCAGTTTACGTGCCTCCGTCATCCGCAGCTCTCCTCTCTCTCATGACAGTCTCTCCCCTCCCTCCCTGTCAGCATGAGAGCGCTTTCCTCCCGCCTCTATTCAGCTGCATGATGCAGCACATATCAATGTATTCCATGCAGAAATGCTACCATCAACAAAAGTGCGTGTTTAAAATAAAAAGGCAAAATTCCTTTTCTGACACTGCAGCCAAGTGGTTATGTGATCCCCTGTGCTGGCTAGCCTTGATCTATGGAGAGAATCTGGGAGGGGCCAAGATACCCCTCTGCTTGCCGGCTGACATCACAGGGGAATCTCGGCCCCTCCTGCTTCTCTCCATAGATCGAGGCCAGCCAGCACAGGGGGATCACATGACCACACAGCTGCAGTGTCAGAAAAGGTATTAAGCCTTTTCATTTCTAACAAACACTTACACTTTTGTTAATGGCAGCATACCTGCATGGGATAGATGTAAAGTCACATAGTGACTTTACAAACACTTTAACTCATAGTATGCCTGCATTTTTTACAAAGTGGCTGAATTCCTGGAGTTCAGCCTGTCAGAATGTATTAACTGGTATTGTACTTGCATCTGCATAGGGGAATTAGGTTGCACAGATTTTGTTATAATACTGTAGGTTTGCTTCAAAAGTTGTGCTGTTTCCTCATTCACTTCTAACATTTTCCCCCCCAAATTTCTAAGGCTATGAGTTTACACGAGTAACCCCTAAGGACAACCTTATCTAGCATGAGACTTGTGTTTCAGTCCTGAAGCGTCCCAAAGCTCTAGGGCATTCTGAAAGGCCCTTGGGGCATAAAATCTAATTCCCAACAGATCAATACAAGGTTCGTATTACATCAAAGCCAGACTTGCAAAGAACAGATAATAAAATACTACTACTCATAATAATAAACCATTGTGTTCAGGTTTGTGTTCAGGCTGTATTGGGAAATTCTAACAGTTTTAGGTTTACCAGATCTTTCAATTAGTTTGAGTAGAAAGAAATGATAGTGGTAAGTGATAAAACTTTGAAATCACCACACTTGTTAAGTTTTTTTCTTTAAAGTATATGTAAACCCTGACAAGAAACTTTTCTTAATGGCTTCTTTTTGGTCTGTTAAATATATAATTGAAAGCATGTTGTCATATTTGATTGAATCATGCAAACAAATACCTGTTGATCCTGCCAGAAATCCAGTGTTTTTCTGTGTCACTTGCATTCCGCAATGTTATTTCAACGCTCGAGTAGAACTGTCACCTTAAAACAGGAGGTGTGCTAGGACTATAGAATGCCACCCTTACTTGGAGAAGAGAGAGGGGTAAGTGTTCTGTAGTCCAATCACACTTCCTGTCCTAGTAGTGTGTCTGAGTATAATGCTGCTCCTGCATTGATACAGTACATGAAGTGTTGATGTCCTAAGGCAGGATGTGTGTTACTGGCAGTATTACCAGGTGAACGTTATGTAAAAAATAAAAAAATACATATTTTTTGTTCTTTGGTCTAAATATGCTTTCAAAACATTTAAGGTCCCATGGACACAGGGCATTTGCCCAACTCTCCTAAATGCTTTTCCTCCTGGCAGCAGCGTTTTGACAGAAAAAAAACCCTAACACGAGTAAACGCTTGTAAGCATATCTAGATGTGTCAAGTGCTTGGCCGGTAATTAATTTAATTGGCCAGAATTTAGTCTGGCCATCAAAATGAAATAATGATCAAGTTCTTGACGTGCCTAGCATTAACGCCAGGTGCCCCTTAAAACAGAGTTTTTTAAGTTCAGTGTGTGTGAGGCCTAAATGTTGTTTGTTTCTTGTTACTTGAAAACATTATAAAAGGGTCTGGAGGATATTAGTTATAAAGAAAGGTTACGAGCACTGAATCTATTCTCTCTGGAGAAGAGACGCTTGATAGGGGATATAATTTAAATTTATAAATACCGTACTGCTGACCCCACAATAGGGATAAAACTTTTTTGCGGAAGGAGTTTAACAAGACACGTGGCTACTCATTAAAATTAGAAGAAACAAAGTTTAACCTTAAACTACCTAGAGGGTTCTTTACTGTAAGAGCGGCAAGGATGTGGAATTCACTTCCACAAGCGGTGGTCTCAGCGTAGAGCATCAATAGTTTCAAAAAACTATTAGATAAGCACCTGAATGACCACAACATACAGGGATATACAATGTAATACCGACATATAATCACACACATAGGTTGGACTTGATGGACTTGTGTCTTTTTTCAACCTCACCTACTATGTAATTTAGTGCCATTTCACACCAGAATGTGGTGCAGAAAAGGAACATCCCATGCCTGTTTCTTGCACCGCATTCAAAATGCACTGCCTTTGCAATCTGCTGCAGTTGCCAGTACATTGTTAATGGCACCACAAAACACAGATCACAAATGCGGTGCATTTGTGGGCACCAGGTTGCATAGTACCACAGTACCAGTACCATACAATTTGGTGTTGCAGGTTCTTCAAAAATAGCGCATGCACTACTTTTTGTGCATTCTGGTGTGATGTGCAGCCCATTCAAATGAATTCAAATGGGCTGCCAAATCGCACTGCAGGGCTTTGTATTCCTGTATGATTCTGGTGTGAACTTGCCCTTAAACATTAGCTTTTTCTGTAAAATGTTTAACTTACACAATCAATAGAAATATTATTCATGAAAAACTAGTTAATAAGGGTACAGGAATTATTCCTGCAGGCCTATGCAGCAGTACTGAAATACACAAAGCTTCACAGATGTAGTTAGGTAAAACCCTGAACATAGTAAGTGGGAGACAGAAGCATAATTTATATTTATGGTAAAGCTCATTAGTATGATTTGTACCTGTCCCTTCTGGGATTACTCAAGCCAGACTGAAAGCACACAAGATCCCACATGCCAGGAATCCTACAATCTGATTTATTGAACGCTGTCCTAAAGGAGATACATTTACATTGCAGTCGCAATAAAGAGGATTGTTTATATTCCTAATGTCCTGCATGTACAAATATGGGCCAGGTGTCCTGTGAGTATCACATGAGAAAATTACATTTTGTGAAAACGGAAGGGTAAAATAAGGTGGCCTACAGGAGGGATCAGGGATGGAGCACTAACTCTAGATCTCTCAAAAACAATTGTACAGCCACTTTAAGACAGTAGGAACAAAAATCTCTCTCTTTACGTGCACTTTTAAAGCCTAAATAAAAGTAATACTTTCATAATATCAGCATGACTGCTACAGCATCTGGTGCATTAAATTTGATATTTAAAAGCAGTTATTAAACCAAAAAAACAAAAAATGTAACATATTGTAGCATACCAATCATTCGATGTAGTGGCTGCATTTCTAGCTATGAACCATACCTTCATTCAATTTTCATTTACTTCTCACTATAGTAAATTATTTCTGATGATCTTTTAGACCCCTGATGTCTCCCCTGCACTGTCCCTGAGCAGAAAGTTCCCAATAAACTCCCAACACAGTGGCAGCTGACTGTCAGGTAACAGCCACTATCCAGGAGGTACTTAGAGTAGAGAATTTCAAGGGTTCACTGTACAGAGGGAAGATCAGGTATGTCATCTCTCCTATGTATGACCCACTATATGACACTTTTGTATGGTCCCAGGCTAATTGAAGGAGCAGGAGAGCTGGGGAACCATGGAGGGAACTTGCACTTTTCCTGACAATAGAAGTGATCAAGCAACTTTAAAGCCAACCTCATCACTTCTACATTAAAGCAAGAAACCTGTTGATAAAACCTGAAATCAAGCTCACAGCTGTGAAAGGGTTAGTATGCAAATCCTGGCAAAACTTTTTTTATGTTTTGGATAGTTAGGAAGAGTTACTACTATCTGGGGTTACATTAGCAACATTTACACCCCGTTCACACTAAATGCGCCTTTGAAATTGAGCTACTTCAGTGCAATTTCAAAGCTGCTGGTCAGTAAGATTTCATGTGCGGCTTGCTGACATCTGTTCGACTTCATGCACCGATGTCTATGCTAGTCACATGAAATCGCCATTCCATAGGCACGCATGACAAGTCACACTGGTGTGAATAGGGCTAACTCTCACTTTCTGTCCTGCTGATAATATTTTACCAGAGAGAACATTTTCTTTCCTAAAGTAGGGGAAGCCCTGTCACATTTTCTGAGTCCTTGCAGACTTTTCCTCACTTCCAGGTTTGGTGAAAACCTTGTCAGCAGGACAGGAAGTGAGAGAAAATCTCTGTAAAGGAGCCCACAATAGCAATTATAATTTGACAGGCGTACTATTTTTTCCCCTACTTTGTCCAAAACTAGAAAGAAAAGTTTTTTTGGCTTGATGCTATTTTTTAGTTTTTAACTGTAGTGTAGTTTTAAATCAATTTGTGTCCAACCTATGAAACGCATTAGCATTACTTAAATACTGTAACCATGGCAGTACAAGGATTAACATTTATAAGCAATGGACTACAGACTGAAAAAAACAGATGCGTTGCGAAGATGTAAAAATAATGTATTATTACGTGCTAAATATTTACTCACAACCCGATAGACCTGCCAATGCAGACAATACCACATTACAGAAACATTGTTAGCATACTCAATATGCGTAGAATATGAAGCATGCCGTAAAATAGGCAAACAGGACATGAATACCATACTAGACTTAAATTGTAAATTTTGTAACCCAAACATTGCCCCTGGCATCATCTTTAAAACTAGACCATATGGGCTCTAACAGATCTAGTAATGATACGATAATGCTGCTGTACCAGGTATTAGTGATCTTAATGAGAAACGTTTAACTGGAGCACACAAGCTTCTACTTTTACTGCACAAATGAAGGTGGAATAAAACATACTAGCCCTTCAGAAGTGATTCCAGCTGATATTCTGAAATACTAGTACAACGAATTACCTTGATAAAGACAATTTTAAATAACATGACTCACACATAAATAACATTTGAGTTATGTTCTATAGTCACCAGCAACACATGTGTAGACTTTATAAGTTTTCTTTGAGCATTAAACTCTATAAATGGTCACATGCCATACCTAATAGAGGCGTTGTGCAAAAACTCAGCGAAAGTCAAAATATGTGCCCTGCTTATACGCCTAGATCTATTTAACCTGAAAAGAAAACGTAATCTGACTGGTTAAAACATTATATCCATTCTTTTGCTTTTCGCAGAACAGACCAAATGTATGTTTTTCTTAGTGTAAAGATATGCCTTTGTTACCTTACAAGACCATGATCCCCGTGTTATTAAAGGATAATTATACAAAAGTATAGATAACCCCTCTCCCCAAAGTCCTATACCCACTTGCCCATGCTCCTGTGAGATTTAGGCTGTAGGGCCAAACCCTTGTTTTTTCAGCACATGTGCAAAGAAAATCCCATTTATTTCTATAGAGAGGCATCCATTCTGAGGACATGAAAACGATAGACTTCTGCTTTTGAATGAAGGGCATTTTCTTCAGCTTGGGGGCACTCTACATAGGATGCATTGCATGTATTTGTATTTCCCAGGACGAGTATTGCTGAACCAAAACTGAATGTTTAAAACAGATCTGACCGCCACTTTTTCAAAGGTATAAATGGATTTGAACCTGAAACAGACCACAAGACGCACAGGACTCGCACTGGATCCGCTCCAGAGATGTGTGAACCGGCTCCATAGAGAGCTGGTCACAATCTTTTTGTGATTCCTCACTGCGTCGCTTTAACTGACAATGGTGTGGTCATGCAACGTTGCACCCAAACAAAATTTACCGTATATACTCGAGTATAGGCCGACCCGAATATAAGCCGAGGCCCCCAATTTACCCCCAAAAAAACTGGCAAACTTATTGACTCGTGTATAAGCCGAGGGTGAGACATGCCTGTCCATCCCTGTGTGTGTGTCCGTCCATCCCTGTGTGTCCGTCCATCCCTGTGTGTCCGTCCATCCCTGTGTGTCCGTCCATCCATCCCTGTGTGTGTGTGTGTCCATCCATCCATCCATCCCTGTGTGTGTGTGTCTCCATCCATCCATCCATCCCTGTGTTTGTGTGTCTCCATCCATCCATCCATCCATCCCTGTGTGTGTGTGTCTCCATCCATCCATCCATCCATCCCTGTGTGTGTGTGTGTCTCCATCCATCCATCCGTGTGTGTGTGTCTCCATCCATCCATCCGTGTGTGTGTGTCTCCATCCGTGTGTGTGTGTGTGTGTGTGTGTGTGTGTGTGTGTGTGTGTGTGTGTCCAGCCTACCTGTGTCCCGAGCCTTTGTCCCGAGCCTCCGTCCCGTGTCGTGCCTTGCCTTCGTCCCGTCCCGTCCCGTCCCGTCCTGTCCCGTGCCGTGCCTTGCCTCCGTCCCGTGCCCTCTTCGTCGGCGGCCATTGTAAAATTCAAAAGCCGCGCCTCCTCCTTCGCCTGTGATAGGCGGAACACTGAATTTCCCAGCAGCCTGTGTTCCGCCTATCACGGACGTCGTATCATCCTCGTCCGTAGTACGAGGATGAGACGACGCCCGTGATAGGCGGAACACAGGCTGCTGGGAAATTCAGTGTTCCGCCTATCACAGGCGAAGGCGGAGCCGGAGGCGCGGCTTTTGAATCATAGAATGGCCGCTGTCTGTCTGCTCGACACGCTGATCGAGCGGGCAGACAGCGATGACTCGAGTATAAGCCGAGGGGGGCACTTTCAGCCTCAAAAAAGAGGCTGAAAATCTCGGCTTATACTCGAGTATATACGGTACCTCCCTTTTTTCCCACAAATAGAGCTTTCTTTTGGTGGTATTTGATCACCTCTGTGGTTTTTATTTTTTGCGCTATGAAAAAGAAAAGAGTGACAATTTTGAAAGAAAAAGCAATATTTTTTACTTTTTGCTATAATAAATATCCCCCAAAAATATATAAAAAATGAATTTGTTCATCCATTTAGGCTAATCTGTATTCTTCTACATATTTTTGGTAAAAAAATAAATTAAAAAAAACGCAATAAGTGTACCTTGATTGGTTTGCGCAAACGTTATAGCGTCTACAAAATAGGGGATAGTTTTGTGGCATTTTTATTATTCATTTTTTTTATTAGTAATGGCAGTGATCTGTGATTTTTATCATGACTGCGACATTATGGCAGACACATTGGACACTATTTTGGGACCATTGTCATTTATACAGCGATCAGTGTTATAAAAATGCACTGATTACTGTGTAAATTATACTGGCAGGGAATGGGTTAAACACTAGGGGGTGATCAAGGGGTTAAGTGTGTCCTAGGGAATGATTCTAACTGTGGGGGATGAGCCACCACTCACATGACAGCGATCACTGCTCCCGATGACAGGGAGCAGTGATCTCTGTCATGTCACTAAGCAGAATGGGGAAATGCCTTGTTTACATCTCCCCGTTCTGTGGCTCAGTGACATGATCACAGGGACACCGGTGGACATCTGGTGCGATCACGCTGTATGTGGCGGGCGCGCGCCCACTAGCCCTGTCGATTAAAGGGGATGTACTGGTACACCCCTTTGCCCACCACTGCCATTGTGCCGAAGTATATCTGCGTTCACAAGGCCAGCAAGTGGTTAATGACAACCAATGAAACTTAACATGCATCACAGAAGACCAAAACAAAGAGCAATGCTATTGGCTTGATTCACCAATTATAATGAACATACACATTAAAAATGTGTGTATTTTCCTTATATTTATCAATGGTTTGGTCTCAATTTACTAGCACAGGAAAAAAAAAAGTTGCCGACGTGGAACAATTTTGTGATTCTAAACAGCGCCTCTGAAATGTTTTGAAATGTCTTTGGATTGAGACCTTTTACAGAAGACTATGCAGGGAGCAGGAAAAGGTTCTATTAGCTAATGTCTGTAAAGTAATCTGTGGAAAATAGTTGCATATGTATGTACTGAAAAAGTGCAAGGACTATAAAAAGCAACAATCAGCTATATTTATTGAAGGCATTCATTCCCAAGATGGGTAGAAAGTGATTTTATGTAACATTTCTAACAGGGATTAACTGACAGGTCTTTCACATCACGCTGCTTTATTATTAGCAGATAGGGCAATTTACTGTGCAGCACCTAACCTTACCATATGCACTTAAAATAAAAACAAATAGAAGGAATTTAGTCATTAAAATAGCTATTAAATATTAACTACTGTCTAAACTTGTCATTTTCCAAATGCTATTTTGTATCGGCAGTGTGTGTGTATTGTAAAGTCCAGAGGATTTCTAAATGTGCAAATATGTATCTGGATTAGATGGGTTAGAAATATATAAACACAAAGCAGTCACAATACGAAATGGCCCTTTATGTACACATATACATATATAGAGCAAGCTTATATATCATGCACTTGTCAGTATTAGCATTTACAGCAGCGTAGCAGCTATTGTAGCTCTGATTTTGCTGGTTCTTTGCTATATTCCAGAAATATGTTTTCGTACTAGATTGGGGAAATATTGTAAATTTCCTCAAGAACAGCTCTATTCCAATATACAAAATCAAAGTCAGGCATCTTGAAACTTACAGTTTTTCAAATGTAATGTCTAAAGCCCATCTCCACCATATTGAAGTGGAAAATACATTTCCGAGCAGATTTTTTCCAATTTAAAAAAACACTTATGTTTTAGTATCAACCAGTACATGGTAACATTCAATGATCTTAGTGTATTACTGTAAAATGTTAGTAAATTGATTTATTATGCCACTGGTGCAAACATTCTTCATAATATGGGCCAGGTCAGCCCTTTTAAACTAGGGTGCCCATGCACTCTGGGGTGCCTTGGAGCAAAATGCCTAAAAATTACCCAAAAATTGTACACAAGCCAGCGTGTGGCTGAAGGCTACCTTTTAGTTACACTAAGTCACAGGTTTTCATTGTGCACCATTACAACCTTCTTGCTGCCAGTGTCCCAAAGGCCAATGGTGTTGATTGGCATCATTCACCTGCATAGCATCCTTGTTTGACCCTCCTCTGCTCCTGTCCATTAATGTTGGGGTTACATTGGCTGAGTGAGGGAGAAACATTGGAATACTAGTCAGTATCAGTCTGCAAAATTGTATTTGCATTGGAAGAATAAATCACGTCTAACGTTGGGTGTCCTACTTGGACTTGTGGATGTTGCTGCATTATGTAAAACTATTAGAACAGTTTTTACATTTTAGAATTGGGTGCCTCGGGACTGTCCATGATTTTTAAAGGGTGCCTTGAGATCGTCCATAATTTTTAAAGGGTGCATTGACAGAAATTTTTTTAGAAACACTGGGCCAGGTGCTATTGCTATGTTACACTTAGACGATTCCGAGATCACAAATGGCTACTAAAACAAAGATCTGATGGTCATCTGAATTCAGCTAACCATTGATGAGCTTTATAAAAAATTATAATAATAATACATAAAAAAAAAAAAGTTGGAAACTATTATATAGTTGACAGTCTATAAGGAATTTCTGTATACACTTCTAAAGACAGCCATAGCCCTTGTACACACGGTCGGACATTCCGATGGAAAATGTCCGATCGGACCGTGTTGTCGGATAATCCGACCGTGTGTGGGCTCCATCGGACTGTTTCCGTCGGAATATCCGACCGACAAAGTTTTAGAGTTGGGCTATAAAATTTTCCAACAACATGATCCGATCGGACTTTGTCCAATCGTTTGTCGAGAATTCCGATCGGACAAAGTGCCACGCATGCTCAGATCAAATTCCTAGACCAAAGCTATTGGCTACTAGCCTGAACGTAGTCCCGTCGTGACGAAATAACGTCATCACGTTCCGAACGATCGGATTTTACGTCAATTTTGTCCGACCGTGTGTATGCAACACCAGTTTCGGACTAAATCTGACGGATTTGGTTGTTGGCATGTCCGACCGTGTGTACAAGGGCATAGAGGGTTTCAATCTCAGCAGGTTCAGCAGGAACTGGCCAAGATTCCAACAATGTATGGGCAGGCTAATTGTAACCAAGTTGATAGATTAGATTTTTCATATGATTATTGCGAGAGGCTTTAGCCTCTATCAATAATCACCATGTGTTCTCCTAAGAGGGACGGCTCCCCCTGTCCCCCCACCAGGAGAGCACAATAGCTGTGGCGGGAGGGATTCCCCCATAAACACTTACTGTGTTCATGGCTAAATTGAGCGATTTTCTTGGCTGCAACCTATTGCAGGAAATAATCGTGTACCATTTTTGAAGCCAGCTTAACTGAGCAGATGTTGGCTTCAGGAAAAAGTTATTTTGCCACTACCTGCCCCTTATCTAGCATACTAATGAGATATAAAAAGAAAAAGAGAAGTCCAACTTCCAGACTACAGAGGGTATTGTATCGTATTGACTAAACACAGATACATTTGGCTCATAAGACAACCAGTCACCTGAGTTATTCTCACCCTATGCACTGACCAGTTGATCAAGACAAGGTCTAAATGTACATGACCACATATGACCTTGTTGCCAGTGTTTTTTGAATCAGTGATAAGGTGAATTAATATTGGCTTCCCCAGAGTCTCCAATTATTTGTTTCCCAATTACATTCTGTACAATGAAGATTACATGTTCTAATTAACTATGTAAGTGTACTGTATGCAAGTTCAGAAAAATATGGAATGAAGAAAGAAATCTTACATCCGAGCGATAGTATGAAAGCACAGGTTGAATGGCACTCAGTAATACAAGTACAAGAAATGTTTTTCTAGCCTAGTAAAAGGATCATTGCAAAGTAGTGACGCTAAAATATATTTTCTGAAATATCGGCAGAGAGGTTCCCCTCAAAAATTCTATAAATACTGGGCATGATGGCTAGAATTCTATACTCTTACTCCCCCTACCTACTCACTAAACAGTCTATTATGGTAAATCAATCAATAGGATAACGTTCATTATTGACCCCAGGCACTAAAAACACATACAAAACACAACTGCACAATACAATTCTGATTTATACTTTTATTGTGTTAAGATTTTGCTGAACTAACAATGTCAATCATATGCAAGGTATTCTCTAGCTTACCTCTGATATGTTACATACCTTAAGCATGCTGTATATAATAACTTTTTTTTTTTTATAAATATCAACATTTTTAAGCCTTACTGTTATGTTGTGTATCTGGTCCTATTTTATATTTTTAATTTTGTCTTTATTGATGGCTAAAAAATTGTACATAAGAGCAAGAACATGGTCGACCATAGCTAAAAAACATTTCTCATAAAAGCCATGACTATCATGTCAATGTTACAATGGGTCAACATATATAAACAGGTGATGGAATAGACCTACAGACTGTAAAACCCTATTATTTTAAAGTGATCAAAAACACTGTACATGACATTTGATCTGTTTATTACCTATTAATTCTTCCTTCATTATTTTTGAGTAATCCTACAGTTCGAAATGTATTTTTTTTCATGCATATTCTATGGTTGACAAAAACGATGCATAACTATTTGTTCAAATACAAACACTAAATAAAAAAAATACTTTGAAAGAATTAATAAAATAAATTTCCATAATAAAGTCCAAATTAAAAAAAGTCAAACAAATACAGATTTTATTTGAAAGCTATAGAGCAACATCTAAATCACCAAATTGTTTTCTAGAAAGAATAATGCTACAGATGTTCTTGTCACAGAGTAACAGACCATGTTCTGTTTGCAGTGAAGCCTGTCTCACTGAAACCAAGTAATTGTCTGGGACAGAGAGCATGCGACTATGACTGCATTTCCAGCACACACAAGTGATGGGAGGAGAGAATATTAATGTGCTGATTAATGTACATGAACAGTTGCAAGATCAAAGAGCCTATAAATGGAACAGCGTTAGGTTACACACTGACAGAACAAAAATATGACTTCCTTTCATCCCCTCATTTGCCCAAATTTCCATCACTCTGTCTCAATCGTGCCCTGCCAAGGCATTTTACACGTGAAGGATCTATGAACTAGCAATAAAAAAAAGTCACTGAAGGATGCTTTACCAACAATTATAACTTAATTTTTCATCAATTACTTGTCTAATTCTATATGCTACTTCAGCAAAGCGGTCTTTACAGAGCTTGAATATTGCATTTACAGTAATTATGCATGAAAATGTAAACATTTACACATTATAGGGTTGATTTACTAAAACTGGAGAGTGCAAAATCTGGTGCAGTTGTCCATGGTAGCCAATCAGCTTCTAACTTCAGCTGACAAAAAAACTGGAAGCGCATTGGTTTCTATGCAGAATTGCACCAGAATTTAGTTGTTGATGATCCAGATGTCACCTACAATAAGTAAGAACAGGTAAAATATCACAATACACAGTGCGGCAGAAAAAAAAACAGTCACAGTATAAATAATCCAATGGGCCAAGGGTCTGATATCAAATGACAGGAACAATTTATATTTGCAAGAGACAACCACGTCTGTTTGTGTACATTGCAATTCTAACTTGCATGCACGTACACCCGATAAAAGTTCAGACTGAATACTAGGGATGCATTGATATATATCAGCTGAAGATAGGGTTATTAGGGTTTTTTGCCAATAGAAAAAAAAAAAAAGTGCTGATAATGGCTTGCTGCATCCCATTGACTTCAATGCAAAAACGCCCCCTATTGAATGCAATGTTGTAGTGTATTTCCTCCTTTGTGAATGTACATGTTTCTACGTGGGAAAGATGATACAGGAGTTCTAGCGAAGAGCCTATCGCCATATTATTTCCATGAAAACCTGTAATCCCAATCTCACTCTTGGTAGACAGGCAATTGACATACATTGTCTTCCCAAGGGTCTCCTCCTTAATCCTCGTCTGTATACACCCCGGTATGCGGGGAGGAGACTGGAACAAGACTCTTTTGCAAAATGTATAAAGGTGGATGGGCCGTCTGAACGCAACCAAACCACCTGGGCTCAGTGGAGCTATCTCCTTCAGACCCTTCGTCTAGTGGAGGATTTTCCTTGGGGGGGGGGGGGGGGGTAGGGGTCAGAATGGGAAGCCAGTTGGTGGCCAAAGGCAGGGTGCCTTTGGCCAATCATGGCTCAGGGGGCTGAGTCCATGCCCCACACTGTGTAAGGTTGCTTACATAGTGGCCATACATAGTTTTATGAATCAGAGCAGCAAAATAACATTTGTAAAGGAAAAAATTGAATTTAAAACTGCTTGCGGATGTAATGTATTGTCGGATCCCAGCAATATAGATGAAAATCATTGAAACAAAATGGCATGAGTACCCCCCACAGTCCATTACCAGGCCCTTTGTGTCTGGTATGGATATTAAGGGGAACCCTGCATCCAAATAAAAAAATTGCGTGTCCATACCAGGCCCGTCAGGTCACCTGGGGGGGCGGGGGGCAGGGTCACCTGTTTACGTCACAGGGTGGCCCCGCCCTCAGCTATATAATCTGTCATCGATGGCAGTTCTTAAAACTTTTTTGCATTGATGCATGTCTCCTGGGGCAGGACCCGGGTCCCCAAACACTTTTTATGGCAATAACTTGCACATAAGCCTTTAAAATGAGCACTTCTAATTTTTCATGTTCGTGTCCCATAGACTTTAATGGTGTTTGTACAAATTCTTTGCCTGTTCACAATTTCTGTTGCGAACCAAACTGGGGGGGGGGGGGGGGTGTTCGGCTCATCCATAGTAATAGGTTTGCAAGTCTTGCATTGCCTCTTGATGGAATCCCACCTGGAACATCTGCATGGCATTTCTCTTCTCTTCCTGTAGATAGATGCTCTGGTTCCCTCTCACAATCCAAAAGCACACTGCCAGGTAAAATTGCTACTAGTGGGAGTAAACAATGCTAGGAGTATTAACTTGTTAATAGGAAGTAACTATGTACTCGGAAATATGTGGGGAAAAATGTATTCCCTACCCACCCTTCCTGTCTGCAGTACCCATGCCATCACTCAAACATGGTATTAAAGTGAGCCACTTACAACAGAACTACTTGATTCACATTTTAAGCTCAAATACTAAGAGCTGCTGGGTACCTAAATGTGTGAGCAGGGGAAGATGACCACATAACTTAATCTGTGCTTTGTGAGACTGCAATCTGGCCTTACTCCATCATTTCAGAAATTTTCAAGGGTTTCTCCACTAGAGAGTGAATACAGGAAACTATACATCTTTGAGACGTGTCCCAAAAATAGGCCCTCTGGGGCTTTTCTGCAAATATATCACATTAGTGAAACTGAAATATAATTTTAAGAGAAAGGGTAATTTTTTTTATCCATTAAGCAACCATCTTCAGTTCACTTCAATTGCAAAAATCTGAAAGCAATATGTCAACAAGCCCTCACAGCTGTGTTACCATGACAGAATTAGCAAGGAGGCAAACTGTAAAGAGGAATCATAGTTTTTCTATAATTTCTCACTTCAGAGCAAAAAAAACTAACTCAAATTCTGACTGCTGTTTTTGCCTGCGAAAGTAGAAACACTGAAACTTGTGGACTAGATTTTGATCATTTTTAAACACATTTTCTTGCTAACTGAATGGCATTGGATCCCGATAAACATTATAGGCAAGTTTTTTCTAACTGAGATCAAATAAATGGACTAGCTGCCCCCGAACAGTTCCCCTTGTTGTTCTAATAGACCGCACTGACCAGAGCCTGGTCTCAAATTGTAGGAGACTGTTTTTCTTAATTAAATTATGACGTTAAGACTGGAAAATTCTTAGAGAGTTATCAAGTATGACGCTTCTTGGCAGCGGTGCACTCACTTACATGCAGGCATTACATGGGCTGATGCTTCTGGAAAGAGCAAACAGAAGGAGCTTCAAAAGCAGCCATTTGAGTCTGAAAATATAAACCACTTCAAAAGGGACATAGCAGGTCTCTGAAGTGAAATAACATCCGGCATAGGAGAGAGAAGCAGAACATATCTCCCTCTATGCTCAGATCAACTTACCTACAGAGCCTTGCAAAAGTATTCACCCCCTTGGCATTTTTGTGTTTTGTTGCCTCACAACTTGGAATTAACATGGATTGTTTGAAGAGTTGCATCATTTAATTTACAGAAGATGCCCACAACTTTGAAGATACTTGGCATCATAGCAGGGTGCTTTCATGACATTTGCTTGTAGAGTGTGCTGGGTTTTTAAGAAATTTCAGTGTGCCTTTTTATTAACTGAAAAAGCATACGGGTCCGTACCAGGTCAGTATGTAAATTAAATAAATCCAAATATCTGGGCATCTTGCTATTCACAAAAAAACAAAAAATAGCTTCTGGTATGCTACCTGCTGACTGTAACTGGTAAATGAAGTAAAAAAAATGTAAATCAATTAAAAATAAATAATTTGCTATTTACAGTATTAATCCCGAACCAGTTTTTTTGAGTTCTTTATTTATAGAAAAGCTTCTTACAGTGCTGAGCATCTAACTTTCACATTGGAGTCCAGTACAGACAGTTAGTAAATGCATCGTATTTCCACATTTTCAACACATGTAGGATCTGGGAAATAGGATTACATAGAGCCAGGACATGTATCAACTTGAATCTGACAGAGTCTTGCAAGAAGATATTACATTTTAACATAAAATACAACGTGTATGTGGCTGCTTGAGCAGGCACTCTGGGGGAGGTGCTCCAAAAGTCTGTGTTGTAGGAGGGAACAGGTATAGCAGGAAGAGAAATGGAGAAAAAAAAAAAGAGTGGGGGAGGAGGGGGTTACTTTCTGGGATGTCTCCAGGGTGGCCTCCAAAAGCACACACACATTCAGCCTAATGCTTAGGATAGCTCAGGGACCAATTGAGACATCACCTGAAGGTAATTATCGGTGCAGGTAAAATATCTCCAGGGCCTCAACTTTGCTCTAGGTCTCTAGACCGCTAGGTCTTCCATATGAAGAATAGCAATCATTTTGGATTGTGTTTGTATCCACAGAACAGGGATGTAAGCCTTGGCTGCATTCAGTAAAAGGATAGTTAGGGAAGCCTTGCATTTCTGGAAGGGCCTCTCTATCAAGTGGAGGAGGCAGGCTGCTGGGTTTGTACTTAACACAATGAAAGTCAACTGTTTGATCATAGCTGTTTTTTGGGACTGGGTTTGGGACATTCTGAGAGTTATTTTATATACATGTTTTCTATGTATATTTGTCTGATGTTTTATTAGAGATACTATGCGTCTGGAAGTTTCTCTTTTAAAGTTTTGTTATACGAATTAAAAATTATTTATTTTATTTCGAATTTTGGTGGTATTAGTGGTCCATTCAAAGTCCCAATAAGGGGGAGTCTTTTTGAGGATCGTAGCCGTTATGTCCTCACCAGAAAGGGCATATTTTGGGGCAGAACCAGAAAATATAGGATATCTTACCTACTTCCTTCACGTTACGCCAGCAATTGCCCAGATGTCGCAGTCCACTTAGTGTGGTACATAATACCATCTGGCTAGTATGGTACAGTATATACTAACCAAGCAGTAAACTGAATATTGTCCTCTATTTACTTAAAAGTTAAATTTTCGAGTTTTGGGTGGGTACTGGTAAAATTTTCACACTCTTTAGCAATTTGTCAATTGTATCAAACCATGATCTCTGCCCCTACCACAGGATCATAATGACTATGTCACTATGTCAAAGGTAGCACTAAAATCGGATTAGCTGCTATAGATGACACCTAAGTTTATAATTTTATTTCTTGTTCCTGGAAAACTATAATATACAGTTTTCCAAATCTTGTTCGGATATAGCCAGCTTTCAGTTGCTGCAGGGTGAACCACAAAAGATTGGCTCCAGTTATTTCCCCCACCCATGCACTGATCACCCACTCCACATGTGATTCCCCCTGCTGGGACGGGGGGATACAGCAAGGGGCCCCTTATGCCCCTGGGGACCCATGCGAAAAAGACCGTCCTGCTCTCAACAGGTTAATGAAACACTCATACTGCAAGAAGTGTGTATGAGAAAGGTATAAAAGGTAGTATTTATCTGCTATAAGTGGGAAGAGGAAAAATATTAACAAGATAGGTGCAATATATGAGAACCTTGTAACATCTTCTATCGCTCTCTTGTGCTAGTGTGATCTAGTGGATTTACTGACAGTTATTTGATATACTGCCTTTAGTTTTATTTTCTGTAGTGCTTTTCTCTCTGGGGACTCATAATCAGGCCATACATGGTGCAAGCTATAGTAAAATCTGGCAGGCTGGTTGTACCCAAGTTGATCGATTAATCAACTTGGAACATTCAGCCTGCCCATACACTGTTCGAATCTTGGACAGTTCAACAGATTAAAACTGTCTATGGCCAGCCATAGTGCTTTTAAGGTGAAGCAGTCATCTTGGGCCCATGTCTTTCAGAGTGTGGGAGGAAACTGGAGTACCCAAAGGAAACCCTCGCAAGCATGCAAACCTAATAGATGTAGTGTCCGGAATGAAACTGGAATCGAGGACCTTAGTACACCAGGCCACTGTGCTGCATTTCAATTGTGTTTTTTTTTATTCACATTTTACAGTATAAAAGGGTCTGAATTATGCCCAGACTTATCAAAAAAAGAAATAAGCAAGGTAACATTGGCAAGATATTTTTGAAACGTGTATTTGAAAAGTTAAAATTAGAAAAAAAATCATTCCCCCCTATAAAATTCTATATATCCCTTCAATCTAAAACTTATATAAAACTGGGTGTTCCCAAGCAGTCTATAAAAGTACTTTTTTCAATACCTGTGCTCTTAAACATTTTTTTTTACATGCTGTAACATATACAAAGCTCCTTACCAGGTATACAGTATCTAGAGCAACAGAAATCAATGACATATTTAGCCCTATTCAACAAAGCACTGTGAAGCACAATGACTTTGCAAAAGGTAATAGCTCATAGTTACAGGATTTCATTTTACAGCAATCAGGGCAGAGGTCACTATTGACTGGCAGCTATGGCTTACTGATATTTGCACACTGGCATTGTACTTTGGACTTTTTACTGAATGTAACATTTACTGTATTGTTCACAAATAACAGAGGTAGATATCCAAGAAAGAAATGAGAAAGGTGAAAAGCTCTCTTATTGGAGGGCTACTAGGGGCTTGGTCCAAAGTAGTTAAAGAAGAAGAATTCCAGGATGGATGAAGCCCAGCATGGTTTAACTGCTAATTTTTTTGTTTTTGTCTAGGGGTGAGGAGAGTGGAGATATACTTATATAATCTGAGCCGATCCTCCAAGCGCACGACTGGGGTCCAGGCCACTTATGCAACCCCCCCATGCTTGTGCATGGACTGTTTCTGGCATCATCATGCCCATAGCACGGCTCTGGACAGGAGGTCCAACATTGGACATGGGAGAGCGTCATCTTCTGGAGGATCTAAGGATCAGTTAAGTATAGCCTTTCTTTCTGTGCACCCCTGGATAAAACAAGCAGTTAACCCATGCAGTAGGGGCACAGCAGTAGTTTAGCTTTAACAGACTGAGCTCTGAATTGAATCTAAAGACCCATTCATACTTTGCAGTTCTTGTACGTTACGTTAAGACACGTTATCACATGTATGTCACGCATTAATGTGAATGGGCTGCCAAAGCACAGTAAGGCTGCTTTCACACTGGGGCGAGAGCAGCGTCGGCGGTAAAGCGCCGCTATTTTTAGCGGCGCTTTACCGTCGTTTTAGCGGCGGTGTGCGGGCGCTAGCGGGGTGGTTTTAACCCCCGCTAGCGGCCGAAAAGGGGTTAAACCCGCCCGCAAAGCGCCGCTGCAGCGGCGCTTTGCCGGCGGTATTGCCGCGGTGTCCCATTGATTTCAATGGGTAGCAGCGGTATAGGAGCGGTGAATACACCGCTCCTTCACCGCTGCAAAGATGCGGCTGGCAGGACTTTTTTCACCGTCCTGCCAGCGCATCGCTCCAGTGTGAAAGCCCTCCGGCTTTCACACTGGAGTTAAAGGGGCCGGTTTTTTTCAGGCGTTACACAGGCGCTATTTATAGCGCTGTAACGCCTGAATACCGCCCCAGTGTGAAAGCAGCCTTACAGACAAAAAAGCACTTGCAGCATTTTTTTGCTATGCACACTAGCACATTACCATGTATTGTTGTACTGCACTACCTCAGTGTATTGGAGTTTCATCCAAACTGTATAGTATCGTAATTGCATTAAACATAAAAAAAAATTAAAAAAAGGGGGCTGCATCAATGAAGTGTGATCTTGAAAAATTGCACACCAAATAAGACCCATTTTACAGTGATCAATCCATAGTAATGCAAAAAATATATTTTTTGAAAAATGTAGGCTGGAAGAAAAGGAAGAAAAATCCAAAATGAGGGTTCCTGAAGTGCCTGCATGTCAATCAAACAATGAATTAACCTGCACTGAGTCTAATGACAGTCTTGGATTAATAATTCTTATTAACATATCTTTCTGTAAGATAAAATGTATAACTATAATCATATGTCTATGGTCAGTAATTCCAAACATATATAGTGCCCCAGGGCAAAGGATTCTGGCTCAAGTGACTGTCTTATGAACTTTCGCCAAGAGTGGATTTACCAGAACGGAGGATCTTGTACTGGAGTGTTAAGATACAGTGGGGGCTTGCCAAGTCATGTAATTGATGGCGTGCACATAAATACCATTTTGAATTTTAACCTACAGCATTTTTAATTTTGTCTGAAAATGGCCTTTGGAGATCTTTGCTGAGTATATTAAAAAAAAACTCATAACTGCTTAAATAATGTGAAAGTTGCAACAAAATTCTGTTATTTCCAACTCACAAGGCATGTAAAAATTGCCCCAAGAATTTTGGACCCACTTAATTGTAAAGGCAAGTTCCAGCAGGATCATAGAGCAGCTTCTTCTAAACTGTGTCCATCTCAAATACTAAATCCTATTGTCAACTTGTCAGAAATATAAACCTTTGAAGTGAAGAGTGTGATCTAGCTCCATATGAACACACAGATCTTGACAAGAAACCCACATCTCACTCTATGACATACCTAAACTATTTTAAGCTTAACTGCCTGCCTGAAAGTGCACATGTGATCAGAAAAGCTTTTTTGATCATTCAAAACTGTGATTTAATTATGTTTTGTTGCTGAGTAATTTCTTATATGTAATGACACATACAAAATGATATACATGTACCATAAATTATCCTTCAGAAAGAAAACCCATCAACTACTAATTACAAAATGATGTACGATCTGATAAATAACACTTACACACATATTTTAGCAGCTGGTACATACATATATATATATATATATATATATAGCATTTCCATCACATGGTTAATAAAAGAAGAATTTATAGCACTGGTTAATATGTAAAATATGTTTCTTGAGACTGCCTTAACATGTACATAATGTACATAGTGTGATTATGGGGTGGAGGTAATTAAGAATCCCATAGAATTTTTTTTAAATTTGCCATTCCATAGTTTCTTTCTGCCTTCAGGGTCACGACTACTATACAACTGACAGTAGAGAAACATGTCAATCAAATATATCTGTATATATCTGTTTCTAGACCCTGGCACCCATTTCCCCTGGTCTTCTACTAAGTACCCCAAGTCTTCTTTGCAGTAATTGTTGCTATCACTCCAAGAATTGTCCCTCTAGACCAAAATATCAATCTTTGCTGAACTTTGTTTCATATCTTTTTATTGCTTTTAAATGATGATGCATTAAATTTTTTATTTAAATGTCATAATGTTTATAAAATTACAGCTATTTATCAATTTTTATTTCTAGCAAATAGATTATATTAGACTAGATCACATCCAAAGTGGATTTTTAATACTAATGATTGCCAATCCCAAGTATCGGCTTATTTCTACGCATTATAAGTGTCATCAAGTCCCGGCCAATGATTCACAGCTGGGACATGCACACTGTACACACATTACACAGCATATATTTGACTCCCTAGATGTTAACTTCTTCCCAGCCATTAGTACAGTGACAGTGTATAATATTATCACTGTATTATTGTCACTGATGCTGTCAGTGGCAGTTAGTCAGTTCCCCCCACGTCAGATAGTGTAAGACTGTCTGCAGCAAAATCGTAGTCCTGTTACAAGTCATTGTTGCACAATCGCAACTTAAAATGATGCAGTGCAGAATAGTAAAAAATGGCCTGGTCATGAAGGGGGTAAATGTTCTGGAGCTGAAGTGGATAATGTATAACAGAAAGAAAGGTGACAGTTATGTATAACCTACAGAAGTAAGCTTTTTTCTTTCAGTCATCACAATTAAGCAAAATGGATAACGTTAAGTTACTGCACTCTGCCTTGTTAAAGAAGCATATGCCACCTTAGGGTTAAACGTTTTCCTCCACTATAATATAGACAAATATAGAGCAGTATTTATATTCAAGTGCATCTGTACCATGCTGGTTTCATATGGTTTTGATAGGCTAACATGCTGGATATATGAAGTTAACCAAATGTCATCAATTTATCAAAGCAGGTGACTTGTGCAATAACATTATTATGCTTAAACCAGGGTTTCTCAACTAGGGTCCCTCCAGAGGTTGCTAGGGGTTCCTAGCTATCTGTCAGGGGGTAATTCTTCCCAATGGCCACAAGTGTAAGGAGCATTCTTCCCACTGACCATTATGCTAATGTATCCTGAGTTGTAGATATAGTGCTTTTTAGCAGGGGTTCCCTGAGACCAGAAAGTTATTTTAAGGGTTCCTCTGTGTTGAACAATTAAGAAAGGCTGCATTAACCCCCCTGGCGGTATTCCCGAGTCTGGCTCGGGGTGGAGATTTTGTACCAAAAGCGGTAACCCCAAACCAGACTCGGGACCGCATCGCTGTATGCAGGGAGAGGTTTACTTACCTTGTCCCCTGGATCCAGCGATGTCCCCGCGCTGTACGAGCGAGCCGTGTCTCGCTCGATCTATCACGGAGCCGAGCTCCGTTCCCTGCGAGCGTTGCGACGCACGGGGACGGAGAATGGTTAAACACACACTATACATACAGTATAATGTAATCTTACAGATTACATTGCTGTATGCAATTATTTCACATCCCCTTTGTCCCTAGTGGTCTGTCCAGTACCCTGCATGCAGTTTTATATTATAAAAACTGTTCTTTATGCCTGGAAACTGGAGATTGTCCATAGCAACCAAAACTGTCCCTTTACATCAAAAATGGTTTTAGACCAGCTAGAAAACAGAGATCATAAATTGGAATCACTCACAGAATTGAGGGATAGCGATTTGTGGGGAGATCAGTCATCAAATATTGAAAAGTAATGACAGTGACAATTCTGCAAATGAGCAAATTTCTGAGTTTTTGATTTGATTACATTATTGAATAATTTTTATTATTGTTATATTATTATTTGGTATAATTATATTATAATTTATGATTTCATTTTTCAAACTTTATCATACCCGGGATGTCTGCTAGACTCTGGTTTGGACAGATTTAAGTGAGTTATTCCTAAGAATTACAGGACTACAATATAAAACGCCAAATTTTCATGCAAAATAATTGTACCGCTTTCAGCACCTAAAATCTGAAATAATCGTACCGACAGGGAGGTTAAACTATTAACACTGTATTCTTGCCCTTCAAACATTTAACATAACCCTTACCATTTAATTTTTACAATTTTTTTTTATTTTTATTTTTTACTGTGTGTGTTTTTTCAGACATGTCACAAATTGTACAAATTGTACAGGTGATATGAAGATAATTCAAACTGCCTTACTGACATTTATGGCTATGATGATATACTTTTCAATCCTTAGGGCTGAAGGTATTGTCTAGATACAGGTGTGCAAGCAAAACAGCACAATATATGCAAAAATATTTAAGGTCACAAATACTCAACATTTTTCTCTAGAACACAGATGCAGACTTGTGTCTGGTATCTGACAGGTTACACCCATTTACATGACACTGAGGAACCATCTATTCTACATAAACCTGCCATATCTCAAAGCCAAAATTATTGCATGGACCGGTGTGACTATGGTTTTACAGAACCTTTTCAAACAGCAATGACATTTTTTTTAAAGAACGTGTTATTAATGTGAAAAATATACATATTCAAATATGAACAGCACAAGGCTTACTTCTTAAAAAATAACATAAAAAACTCTTGGATTATCATGCTTTTAGGAAGCATATTCATTTTAATCTTCACTACTAAAACTGATCAACTAAAGTAGAAAAGAAATCCAGAATCTTATTTTAGATTAAAAAAAAAGTGCTCAATAAAGTAAAATGGCTTGGCTGCTTTATGTTTCAGTAAATAGGCAAATACCGTATATACTCGAGTATAAGCCGAGATTTTCAGCCTCTTTTTTGAGGCTGAAAGTGCCCCCCTCGGCTTATACTCGAGTCATCGCTGTCTGCCCGCTCGATCAGCGTGTCGAGCAGACAGACAGCGGCCATTCTATGATTCAAAAGCCGCGCCTCCGGCTCCGCCTTCGCCTGTGATAGGCGGAACACTGAATTTCCCAGCAGCCTGTGTTCCGCCTATCACGGGCGTCGTCTCATCCTCGTACTACGGACGAGGATGATACGACGTCCGTGATAGGCGGAACACAGGCTGCTGGGAAATTCAGTGTTCCGCCTATCACAGGCGAAGGAGGAGGCGCGGCTTTTGAATTTTACAATGGCCGCCGACGAAGAGGGCACGGGACGGAGGCAAGGCAAGGCACGGCACGGGACAGGACGGGACGGGACGGGACGGGACGAAGGCAAGGCACGACACGGGACGGAGGCTCGGGACAAAGGCTCGGGACACAGGTAGGCTGGACACACACACACACACACACACACACACACACACACACACGGATGGAGACACACACACACGGATGGATGGATGGAGACACACACACACGGATGGATGGATGGAGACACACACACACACAGGGATGGATGGATGGATGGATGGATGGAGACACACACACACAGGGATGGATGGATGGATGGAGACACACACACACAGGGATGGATGGATGGATGGATGGAGACACACACACACAGGGATGGATGGATGGATGGACACACACAGGGATGGATGGACGGACACACAGGGATGGACGGACACACAGGGATGGACGGACACACAGGGATGGACGGACACACACACAGGGATGGACAGGCATGTCTCACCCTCGGCTTATACACGAGTCAATAAGTTTGCCAGTTTTTTTGGGGGTAAATTGGGGGCCTCGGCTTATATTCGGGTCGGCCTATACTCGAGTATATACGGTAGGTATATTCTCATAAAAGGTAATAAAATAACAAATACAATGGTGGTCCTATAGATGTCATAATAAACGCATACCAATAGTAACATAATATTGGCATATTCTGAGAATGTCCTTGATTACATTTTCTTTGCTCTTATGCAAGATATTATTCAGGAACTCACAGACATTGACCTGGATCCAAACCCTATGGCCTACTTACTACATACAACCTCTCTCTCAGTGAAAATATATTTAAAAAATCCTTATTAATCAATTTGCTCAATACAGCCAGGGACTGTATTCCAGTACTCTGGAAACAATTGGCACCTCCTATCAGAAGCCATTGGTTTGCATGCATTATTGCAATCATGAAGATGGAGGATCTCACTGACTTCACTAGCAGAAAGATAGATTCAGACATACATGGTTCTACAGGCTTCCCAAATACCCCACTCCCCAAGTTCTCCCTGTTCCTGCCTGCAGCCTGTTCTTCTATCCAGACATCAAAAAAGTGACATCATGGACATGGTATTGGCCATAACTACTCTAGGATACACTAAACACTTCTAAGGCAACAACACTGAATGATAACCTTACTTGGTGACTTTTTGATCCTACTCAGTTCAGATTGTGATGTGGTATATTCCCAGAAAAAAAAAAATGTCCTATATTCATGTTTATCCACATCAATTATGAATTGAATAAAAATGGTTACACACAAAGTAACAGAACAATGTACATCTCCCTATTGCATTAAACAAACATATTGGTAAAGCCAATACTACATCATTATGTGTGATCACTTTTCAAAGTCATCACATATAAGCACAGCAGTAATTATATGATGTTATTCCAAGAACCAAAAGACGTTTTTTTCAACGCTTTTGCTTTATAGATCCCATTCACTTTCATTCAACGTTCTGCCTCTAAAGCATCAGCTAAATCCTTACCATTTAAGATCAAATGAAGGAAATAATTACTAGAATAAAAAGGAGCACTTACAGATCCTGCAACCCTCTCCCAAATGGATAGATCTAAAAACATAATACTGATGCCTTACCATAACCAGCATCAGGGCTCACAATAGCTATTTCATTATCAATTAATTGAATTAACATGCATTATTTTCATGTCTAGCTACAGCATCATAGAACAGTTTACAGTGTTTGAAAGAGGTACAAAGAATGCAATAGGCCATGTTATCTCTTTATTAATCACAAAATGAAAGACCATTTTTAATGAATTTACCCAATGTGTAATTTTGACAAAGTTAAAGGTCTTAAACTATAATTTCTGCTAAAAGCAATCTTCATTTCCAAATCTGGATGCTAGAGATGCAAGGATGAATTTTGCTTAGCTGGTAGACAGCCTACTGTGAGGGGTTTTTTTTGGCAGTTTAAATATCTTTTCACTAGGGATGAGCAAATGCAGGAGGTAGAGGGTATATCCCTTCGTATGAGAAAGGCAACAAATTGTAACCCTAAACACAATAGGATTATCTAGCTACGAATGTAATAGGAGCTCATAACACCCGCTCTCCTCATCTCAGTTTACTTCATGCACCAACATAATCTAATAATGTATGGTAAATGACTAGACTATGAGGCAAGTGCTGTTCTTGGTGAGTTGGGAGAATGTCCAATTAAGTCTGCAGACATCCAAAGTACAGCAGCAAGATCCTGTACTATAGGTCTACAAATACTAAAAGAAAGCTTTACAGTGCAGATCTTAGTGGATAAATTCTCTTTATCCAGGACTGTGATATGAAACCATCTTGTCACCAGACGTTATACTTTTGGAGACAAGATTCCTTTTTATTGAGCTTGAGGCTTTATCTTTTTAGAACTAATATTGGACTACAAGTACACATAAAATGCACATGTTTTTTTATAACAAAGTACTTTTTGTTCCAGGGGAAAAAATGTTACTACTACATCCTTTGGTATTTATTACTTATTTTCAACAATAATACAGTATAATATATATATATATATATATATATATATATATATATATATTGTAAGGGATCTTCCCGGGGTAGGGTGTGTTTGGAGACAGTTCACAGCAGACTTGGAATTTATAAAGCAGATCTTGGCGTTTATTCGTGGTACAAACAGTCCAGCAAACAAAATATACAGCAACACCGTGCTTTCTAAGTACAACAAAAATAAAAGTCCTAGCCCGGCTGGGCGCTTACTAACAGGTTCTGCTCACCTATCTGACACTTACAAACACAGCGTCTTTCACCTGGATATCGCAGGGTGAGTTTTAGCTCCAGCAGTGGCAGTGCTTGCAGCTTCCTTCAACACACAGATTGTTCATTCCCTGGCTGAGAGCGATCACCTGCAGACTCTGCAGAGCCTTTAGCTTCCCAGGCTAATTAGGATCAAAGCTCACCTGATCCCAAACCCAGAACTGGATCGGGGGATGTGGAATGACAGGTCCCTCTACCAAACCTACCTGCCATTCCATATAAACCCAGGCCCGGCAAAATTTAAATAACAACTCAGCAGCATATCGCTGCTGAGAAACTGATCCATCCTGGATTTACCATCTCACACTGTGTAGCAACCTAGGTGAGATGTACACCCCCTCGATCACTTCTCCAGTGACATGTCTACAATATATATATATATATATATATATATATATATAACTTTATGATGGTATTATAGCATATATACACATCTCTTTAGTGTAACTGACTAATCTTTTAGAACTGAATGCTGAACAGCTATAAATAAACACATCGCTTAAAGGAGAAGTCCAACCTGAGCTCATTTGGCTGGGCTTCTCCTATGGGTCACAGGAGTTGTTTTGCATTCCTGTGACCCGTGTTCAGTAGAGAGCGGGCTGAAATCTGCTCTCCGCTGACGTCACTGGAATCAGTCCAGGCACCACGTCATCACGACAATAAAGTCTGAATCCGCCAGGTGCCTGGACTGACACCCGTCTCAGCCTCTCAGCAAGCCACTGAGAGCCTGAGACAGCCGTTCCCCGCCCCTCCACAGCTCATAATTCCAGTAAGGGTGGGGGGGGGGGCAGAGTGGAGAGCTGCTGATTGACAGTCAGAAGCTCTTTGCTTGGGGAGCTGTGAGTCAGCTCGAGCCATTGGAGGTGTTCGATCGTTTTGTTCTCAGTGCAGAGGTGTCGGGGGACAGATGCAGCATCAGACCAATGCTGCATCCACCTAAGTAAGTATAAACCTGCAAAAAAAAATATACACATACTTCTCTTTTAATAAAAAAGAAAGGGAGTTTTCTTTATGTATTGACATTATTTTTGGGCTATTCAGATTTTAGACATTACAGGCTTTGGAAATTTCCATGTTCCGTCAAATCTTTTGTTCAAACTTCTCCCCTTTCCAATATTTTCCGCTGTTTTGTATGATTTAAAGCAAATTACTGTTTTAGTCATAAAAAATGTTCTAGAATTCAAAAAAAGTCAGCAACAGTTCAGGGAGAATAATAGGATACTGTCCAGGAAAAAAACAACAAATAAATAAAAAAATTACCAAGATTCAAAGTAAAAGACCAAAGACTGATTTGCCAGGTTTTGGATACAAAGATTTTTTATACTCGTTCATAGTACTCAGTCTGGAGTACTATTCACAAGGTTGCAGCTGTGCACATTATACTGTATATATTTATTGTGATCCTAATTTCATTCAGATATAACTGAGATTCTAATTAGCTCATTATGAACCACCTGGACTGCATACCTTACAAAAATTTTAAACTACCTTGATGTTTTCATTCAGTTTTCATTCGGTGAACAGGATCACTGGGTATTTGTGTTGCTGTGCCACAGCTTGAGATGAAAAAAAAATGAGAATGACTGGAAAACTAAATGAATGAATGGATCAAACAGCATGATGTTAGAAAAAAAACAAAAAAACAAGAACAAACGGCCTTGAAAAGCAGGATGCATCATGGCATATGTAGTTTCCTGCAAAATGCAAGTACTACGCAGTAATTTTACCCAGGGAAGCTCATTACTTTGAATTACATTTTTTGAGTTGTAGGCAGTACCTGTTTAACCAGGTATGGAGACCTACCACCAATTTATTTATTTTTTTACATTTTTTGTTATATTTTAAGAATATCAGCTGAACATTTTGGATGTTCAGGATTTATACAACCCAATTCCAAAAAAAGTTGGGATGTGGTGTATAATCTACATACAATCTTGCACAATGCTAAACCTCATACTGCATCTATGACCCTGGGCTAAATCTCATTTAAAATGGTCTGTTGCAAAGTGGAAAACTGTTCTGTGGTCAGGCAAATCAAAGTTTTACATTCTTTTTGGCAACCATGGGCACCAAGTCCTCCAAACTAAAGAGGTGTGGGACCTTCTGGCTTGTTATTAGTGTTCAGTTTAACCACTTGACCACTGGGCACTTAAACCCCCTTCCTAACAGACCAATTTTCAGCTTTTGGTGCTCTCACACTTTGAATGACAATTACTCAGTCATGCAAAACTGTAACCAAATTAAATTTTTGTCCTTTTTTTCACACAAATAGAGCTTTCTTTTGGTGGTATTTAATCACCGCTGGGTTTTTTATTTTTTGCGCTATCAAAAAAGACTGAAAATTCAGTAAAAAAAATTATTTGTTTTGTTTAAAATGTATTGCAGAGTATTGGCAGATTATTGCAGTGTTGCAGAGTATTGGCAGAGTTTTGCAGTGTTGCAGAGTATTGCACAGTGCTGCAGAGTATGGGCAGAGGAGTGTCACTGAGCAGCGCTGTGGGCACTTCACATCCAGCCCACAGTGCTGCTGCAATCTCTCCCCGTAGCGATCGGTACAGATAGGGGAGGGAGGAACTGGAGTCATGACGTGACGCCAGTTTGTTTACAAGTGATCGCTCTGTAATTTGACAGAGCGATCACGTGGTAAACAGCCGCGATCTTTGGCCGTTTACCGTGATGCGCCGGGTTCACTGGACCCGGCGGTCATGGATGTTCCCGGGTGCAAGATTCTGTGAGGACGTCCATGGACACCCTCCCAGAATAAGCCAACCACGCTGTAGCAGTTTTTCAGCTATGGCCCGGTCGGCATGTGGTTAAACCTGCATCTCTGATGGTATGGGTGTGCACTCATGCATACGGAATGGGCAGCTTGCAAATCTGGAAAGGCACTAAAGATATATCCAGGTTTTAGAGCAACATATGTTCCCATCCAGACAATGTCTTTTTTAGGGAAAGCTTTGCATATTTTAGCAGGACAATACTAAACCCTATACTGCATCTATGACAACAGCATGGCTTCATAGTAGAAAAGTCCAGGTGCTTAACTGGCCTGCCTGCGGTCCAAAACTTTCACCAATGGAAGATATTTGGTGCATCTCATAAATAAATATAAGGAAGAAGACCCAGGACTGGACTCCTCGGTTCCCACACATTTATAGAGTGTTGGTAAAATAAGAAGGGATGCTACATTGTGTTAAACTTGACCCTGTTACAACTTTTTTGAGACATGTTGCTGCTATCAATTTCAAAATTACCTGATTATTTTCCTAAAATTGTAAATTTTTTCAGTTTAAACATTTTATATGTTTTCTATTGTGAATAAAATATGGGTTTATGAGATTTGCAAATCATTGCATTCTGTTTTTATGTAAATTTTACACAGAGTACCAACTTTTTGGGAATTGGGGTTGTACTGTGAATTATAATAAATACAAATACATTTTAAAAAAGGACTGAAAGCCTGTCACTAGATGTTGAACACTTGCCTGTCCAACAGGCAATGACTTCAATTTTCACTCTCTTGAAGAGCCACAGGTGTCACTGCTACTCAACACTTCCAGGTGTATCAGATAGCATGTGCCTCACTGGCTGCTACATCACCAGAGGAAGACTCATAGTGAGCAGTGGGGGTCATGCTATTTAACCCACCCAAAAGTGTCAGATGGCAGGAGCATCTTCTTCAATCTGTTTATCCTAGTGACCCTATTTGAGGGGGTGGGGATGTATTGCACTGTGCATGCACAGATCGTTGTACATAGATTGTAAAAGCTAATGATAAATACTCATACATTTTCTGCTTTTTTTTGTCATATGAAAGTATAGCACACAAGGATTTTTAACATGCTTTTAATCTTAGACACACTGGTTGTTTTTCAAAAACATTTTGCTGTGTGTTTTCTGAGGTATATGTAGCCATAATAGCAACATTATTTGAATGTTGCATGAACACTGCAAACTAAAACCACAAAGCTTGCATTAAACATCAGTATATGATCACCTAGATAAGTGCACGGATGAAGACTGTGCATGTCAGAGAACATTTGCACATGCATAGGCTCATAATTCAATCATATCATCACAATTTATCTCTACTTTTGTTAATTACACTTAAAACGATATTAAACACAAAACCAAAAATGTATTATATTGCAGCTTACAAATTTTTAGATGTGGTGGCTGCCAGTTTTCTTTTCTTTGGCTTTTCCCCTCTGTTTTCACCTGATTTTCTAGCCAGTATCCTACCTCCTGTATTAGTGAGAGACAACTCTGGAGGAATAGACACAGGAGGCTTAGAAGACAGCAGCATTGTTAGTCTGGAGGGGAGGGGAGTGTTAAATGTATTAGCAGATTTAAACAAATTGTCAAAAACAAACTCCAGCTCACACTTTATAATCAGTCACAGTATTTTTTCCTTTTGGGATAAAGGTTTTGCATGAAAAAATAAAAGCCGATCATTTAATCACCCCTGCCAGTGTTAATGCCCCTTTCAGATCTGCGCATTCTGCCAGCGGATCCCCCTTGCTCAGCGGGGATGACAGGTTGTGTCTGATGCACTTTCCACTATGGGCAGTAGGATGGAAACAGGCTATTTGTCCGTTTCCATCCAACTGTCATCTGATCCGCCAACGGGAAGAGGAACGGATCCCCCATCTGTCTGTTTTTAGTGGACAGAATCAGATGTTGGCGAGAGATACATCCACCACTTCACAGAGGGCAATTAATGGTCCAAACGGGTCCGCCCAAAAAACTGACAGGCAGACCCAATCGGTCAGCCTATGTGAAAGGGGCCTAAGTAGTTTGCCTGATCAATGTGAAATCAGCTTGTGAAAAACAACAGACTTGCTCACTGGATCATCAGATTAAAATAGAAGGAAGAAAACCTAAAACATTTAATTAATGCAGCCATCACGAGAATTGGTAAGCTGTAATATAATAAATGTTTGCCTTCGATGCGTTAAGAAAGATCAATCTAAAGCATTGTGGGTAATGATTTTTTTCATTTTAGTTATTATGCTGCCTTCTATTAAAATGACAGAGACTAATACAGAAATATGTATTCAAGCTCCAAGCTCACAACAATACTCTGTGGTGCCAATAATTATTTAAGATGAACATGCCCAAGTGACACTGCTTGCAGGACTTTTTTTGACGTCCTGCCAGGGCAGCGCCCCAGTGTGAAAGCAGAGAGACAGAGGCTTTCACACTGGGATTGAAGATGAGGCAGTTTCCAGGTGCTTTTTTTAAGCACTAAAGTGCCTTAAAAACGCCTCTAGTGTGAAAGGGGTCTAACAGCCACTAAGGGGCTGATTTACTAAAGGCAAACACACTGTTCACGTTGCAAGGAAATTTTCCCTTAGTGAATGAGGTGAAGCTCTGCTGATATCTATCATCCAATCATGTCATCAAAACAAAAACTTTATTTTTTTTTTCTTTGCACACGCCTTGGTATTCTTTGCAAAGTTCTGGGGAAAATTCCCTTGCAAAGAGATCAGCCTATTTGCCTTTAGTAAATCCATCCCAACACTGTGAAGAAAGCAGAGGGAAGGGCCCAGCAGGTCCTATTACTGTAGACTGCCCACAGTCCCTCTACACAGTGACTTACAATAAAGTCCTGCACATATGCAGAGTTTCACACTGCATTATTTAATGTGCAGATCTGGGAGATACACAAAAATACACTGCTATTTATTTCCAATTAAAGCCCCTTTTCCCCACTAGGCTTTAGGAGTAGTATGGTTTCCTCAAAATCCATTGCCTAACTACAGGACGCTACCTGGATGCAGACTTCACAGCTCAAGAGGTGTCTGCTTGGCAACAAGGACAACACCATCTACCAGCCCTTGCAAGGTGCTTGTGCCAGCTCACATCTAGAGACTGTTCTTGAATGCTGACCACTGGAAGGAAGGTTTTTACATTTTCTTGGATCATCATTGCACGTTACTCTGAATTGTGTCTCATCCTTGGGCTGGTCAAGATCTGCAACCCCTGGTACCTGCTTTTACCCTAATTCAGAGACCCCTGGACAAAAAAAGTACTTGCCAATGATTGTTATATTTTATCTGGATCATAAGGTTTATTGAAAGCTAGAGCAAAGTGCTTTTTTATCCTTACTTAAAAAAGTAAGCTCAGTGTTTCTTTAACGCACATGTAATTTGCACTTTTTTTTTCTTTCGTTTTCTTATTGACACATCCATAATAGAAGACCATCTAAGTGTTAGGCTAGTGGGAATTTGTATGTTCCAGGGTCAACATCTATTTTCTGGTCCAGAGACAACACAATCATCCTCTTTTTTTGTACAAAAGTCTTTGTGTTCTTGGTTACGTTACAGTGTTAGACCAATCTCTAAAGTGAGTTAGGACTAGAGGAGGGAAAACTGAGGCAATGCTTCTTTCTACCTGCAGCATACTCATGATGACATTCTCCCAAGATGCTCTACTCAAGCAAGTTGAGTTCAAGGACTAAAATGTATTTATTGTTTCTGAAAAGCAGTGGTCATCAACCCTGTCCTCAGAGCCCATTAACAGGCCAGGTTTTATGTATTGCCTTGGGGAGATGCAGACTAGAATACTGCAATCACTGAGAAGCAAATGATATCACCTGTGATGTATATCAGTTATCTTGCAAACCTGGCCTGTTAGTGGGCACTGAGGACAGGGTTGATGATCACGGCTGAAAAGCACCGCTCCACTGCAGGCTCCTCTTGCATTTTCACACACAATGCTCACAAAGGTGCCAGCCCAGCTTGTCAATTGCACAGATTTTTTTCTTGTGCAAACAAACCAAACACAACATAAAGACAGTGTGAAAGGAAGGAGCGGTTTAACTAATTTCACACACCCTTTAGCACTTATTCATATGTTGTGTTTGGTTTGTTGGCACAAGAAAGAATAAAGGAGGATCAAGGATTAAAATGTATTGTTTAAAGATACAGCTCTTTTGAAAAATGTTACTAATGCAGACCTGTAAAGCTACTGACAGGCCTCCTTTAAAATTAATGCACATCTCAGGAAGCAAGTAAAATAAATCTGTATATATGCATGATTCATGAGCCACAGGGTACACTTCAGACAACAGATTTACACGTAGCTGTTCAGGATCATATTCTTTTGAGATTTGGGATTCTAATGCAGCCCATAGACAATTTGATTTTCTTTCCTTCCGCCACGGGAAAATCACTCGATTTTCCCATCAAGACATTCAGAGTTGATGGGGGAAAATGCCTCCTGCAGCACTATTGTGTCCTGTCGGCAGGGAAGGGGGAGGATGGGCATCACCGGCTGGCAGAACACAATCATTACTGCATGTGGCTATAGTCGCCAGAAGTAATCACATGCAAAAAATCCAACAGGCTGGATGTACCCAAGTCAATTGATGGATCAATTTGGGTGTAATCAGGTTTGCCCATATATAAATCAAAATTTGGCCAGTCCCTGCTGAACCAGCCAAATTTCGATTCCACGTATGGCCAACTTCAGTTTACAGAGGATCCCAAGGGAAGTCTAAGGAACATCACTGGCACCTAGGTGAGAAGTTTGGAGGCCCAGGGTCTAAGGTAAGAATCTTTTTTACTAGCAATTTTTTTTTCAATTCAGCATAGGGGGAGAAGGGTCTATTAAACAGCAGGACCTTGCATTTTACTGCTGCATTGCCTGCAGGAAGGTCCCTGACCTGGTCATGTTCTCTAGCAGACTTACCTGGCTTACAAGACTGGCACAACAAAATTAGAAAATTGTTAAAAAATTTGTGTGTCTCATTTCCAGTTTAGCTTTAAATTGGAAATACAACATATAACTAGGTAGTTTTTAATTTCCATATCGGCAACAAACGTTTCACCATTTCTATATTAAACATTTTTATATATATTTATAATTATATAAGTTCTCTATTATATGCCACTAAAGTTTGGTAGTGAGACTTCATCTACTGAAATGTACATGATAAAATGAATGCTGAAAAGTATGTGACAAAAATCGACTCCATCTGTCACTTTCAAAAAGCATAATGGCATTTTAATGGAATCATTCTAACCTTAAAAAGCAAGGCCGCACAGATGCATGTGAAGCCACTTAACTTTGGGAGGGTCTGTGAGATTATCCAGGCCTACAGAGTGTTCACTGAAGTAGCCCAAGGGAAACAACTGAAAAGACTCCTACACTAAACAGGAAGCAGAATGTTTTATTTCAGGCATCATGTATATATACATGTATACTTGCGAAAGATTTGCATTTCACATTAATAAAATGGAAAGTGATCTCTTAATGGTGTTCTTGAAGCTTGTACACCCAACGAAGTCTGCTGACACTGGCAACAACATGTGCAAGACACTGGAATTAATTTACCAAAGTGAAGCTGTGTTAACTTCAATCACCCAATCACTTTAAAGAAAACAATGCCACTTCGTTAATTTTCTTTGCAAATGACTGGGTTTTGATTCAGATTTGCCCTATTTGGTAAGCTCCATGAACAATCACTTTGCTAAGTGAACAGTCTCTACCACTTTAGATTAGCTACATGATATACTACTGTGCAGTAAAAAGCACATTTTAACCTGCAATACCACAAGGTACAGCATTTTAACTGGTGTGGTGCCATTCATTTAGAATGACACACAAACACACAACTACAGCAGGTGGCATTGTACCCAAGCTGCAGTGCATCATGGCACACATGCCATACATTGTGGTGTACTGAATTAAAAATATTCTGCAGGGGAGTTTTTTGTCCATTGGTAACCCATGCTAAATAAACTGGTTTAGTTTTTACGCACATGTGGTACAGAACTGAGTTATTGTTGCAGGGTCTGTAATGCTGTAATCTAGAGTCATTTTTAGACTCTGGAAATCTGGCATATGAATTTATAAATGTCACAATGGCAAAGTGCAAAAATAATTTGTTGTGAGTAGGTACTTTAAAAATATATATATTCAGTGAAAAAACATTAAAAACACATACAGCCCTGAGTGACATACCAGGAGAATTCAATAACTTTTTTTGTTATACCAGGTAAAAAATAAAAATAAAAATACATCATTTTAAGTTCACCCATAAACAAAACTTCACATTTTGATTTTAAATACAGTTTTCAATATAGCTGTCTGCGCCCCATTAGGGAAACTGCCATAACCTTCTTGCCCCAGAGACAAAACAGGGAGTGACAGTTGTCACCATTTTAGGTGTCCCTACTAAAAGATTGCCTCACACCTCCTGCTATGGTGACAACTGTAAAATGTTGGATTCCCTGTAATTTTCTGTACTGGAGATAGAGGTCACCATGACAAATATAGAATGGTAATCTCCCCAGAGAGCACACAGACAGCAATATAAAACCTGACAGGCAGATTAACACTTCTGTGATCTTCTGAACAGAAAAAAGGAATGTATTACAATTTAAGAAAGCTTTACGGTATAAATGTAGATGTACTTCCAAATCATTTTTAGCTTTGCTTTCACATTTATTAGATCACAACAACAGCAGTGCAATAAGATGCCCATAAAATGCCATCATAAAGTAACACCATTGACTATAGACATAAATTGTGCAAAAACTCCCAACATTAGTCTGGTTGTACAATAAACATACAGATTTTTACATTGTATACCTAAAATATTTCACAGCTGCATCCTTCTACCAAATACATTTAGTATTAGTCCCCCTGAATCAAGTTTACAGCTACAGGAAAAACAGGCACATGTAGTTCTGATTTTACAGCCTGCACTTCTATGGGGGCTTTTATAAACCAGCTGTCCCTACTCACTGTTTCAAGAAACAAAATCTTTTCCACCTGTAACCCGAGTCTATTATGTTCTTGTGCCCTACTTTGCTTTATTTGGAGAAGAACAATGCCAGCTTTAAGACTTTGAAAAGGCCTAAAAAAATCACTCAATTGTTTCCACACAGTGAAAAAATACACAAGTGTTGTGTTTAAAAAAAAATAAAAGTGTTTTGAAAGAACAGTAGTAAAACACAAACTTCATTTTTAAAGCAGACCTACTGCATGACAGCATTTAAAAGCACACCACACATTCAGAAGTAATCCAAATATCATTAAAAAAAAATAAAAATAAACTTTACATACTGTCTATTAATGTGTTATAAATAATTTGTTTCTTCACTCTCAGTGAGGGGTTAAAATGTTAGGTCTTAAAAAGTAAAAAATGTGTAACTATAATTAGTGTATTGTTTAAAAAAAATTGAACTATACATGCATGCCCCAGTTTTAAGTACGCAATGGGGTTTATTTACTAAAGCTGTAAAGTGCGTGTAATTAGAGTTGTGTTGTGTCATTTAAAATACTGCTGTCTGTGGCGAGTGCCCATAATTCCCAGCCAGTGCGTCACAGACATTTTTGTCTCCTAATAACTGTATCAATGTATTATGGGTGTTAGATGGTGACTTGTCATGACCATGAAATCTATTTATGTTGTACATAGTTTATTTAGAAATGTTTACTGTCAATGCTTGCATGGTCCTCTGCATTTGGTGGACTTGTACTGTTGTACTGTGGACTAAAGTGTGCCAAAAGTCACATGCAGGCCTTCAGTGTGCAAACACCCTAGCAAAGTACAGACAATGGTAAAGCAAGCAAGCATGACAGTGCAAAAAAAAAAAAGTCCAGCCTCAAACCAATTTTTTTTTCTTAGTTCTGGATGGAGTAGGGAAAGTTAGAATTCCTGTCCATTTTTGGCATCTATGTATGACCTTATGGAAGAATTCCCTCCCATTGTGCCTCTATGACACTAGGACAAAAACAAGGGAAATGGATGTCACTGGAACTGTTAGCCCTTGTACACACGGTCGGAGATTCCAACGGAATGTGTCCGATCGGACCGGTTTGTCGGATATTCAGACTGTGTGTGGCCTACATCGGACTGTTTCCGTCGGAGTATCCGACGGACCAAGTTTTCCAACTTGTTGGTAAAATTTTCAGACAAAATGCTCCAATCGGACATACTCCAATCATGTGTAGAGAATTCCGATCGGACAAAGTGCCACGCATGCTCAGATCAAATTCCTACACCAAAGCTATTGGCTACTAGCGTGAACGTAGTCTCGTCGTAACAAAATAACGTAATCACGTCGGATTTTCCGACAACTTTGTCCGACCGTGTGCATGCAACAGTTTCGGACAAAATCCGACGGATTTGGTTGTCGGAATCTCCGACCGTGTGTACAAGGGCTAAGACACAAACCGCAATAAAAAAAGAAAACCTGATTCCAAACCTTTCAGATTTTTTGGTGGCTGTGCCCATCCTCCACTATAGCACAAGGATGACAAAGTTCTACACAGAACAGAGTATGGGTAAGGCCCCTTTCAAAGTAAGATCCGATCGGGTCCGGCTGTCTGTTTTTCAGTTGTGCCCGATCAGGCTCTCCATTCTCCTCCGCAGGCAGTCGGATGTAAACGGATTTGTGTCTGTTTACACCCGGCTACCTTCAAGATCCAATCCGGCAACAAAGAAAGAGAAGAGGATCCATTTCCCTCCGTCTGGCTAAACCGGATCGGAGGGCAGTCGGGTGTAAACAGACAGCTGGTCTGTTTACATTTGACTGCCTATAGAGCAGAGTGGGCTGTGTCTGTGTCCACTCTGCATAAGTGGAGCAGACACGGACCTGTCATCCAGCTGCTCCGCTGAGCTCAGCAGGGGATCAGCAGACAGATCCCCTGCTGAGAAAAAAATGGATCCAGCCCGTGTGAACAGGACCAAGCTCCTATAGCATTGTGGGCTAGACATCTTCAGCAATGCTATTCTCAGAGGGAGAGAGTTCACATATACTCCAATTTTTCTGATTTCCTGCACATTCCTTTATTATAAGCAGTGTGGAGAACAGGAACTGGGTTACTATACTATACCGTGGTTCAATCCAAATTGTGTCTAGCAGACTTCTCCCTTAAAGGGCAACTGCAAACAAGTGATATCAGAGCATAGTAAATGGCATCAAACAAAAATATTGCGACTGTCCAAAAATTATTTTCCTTGCACCTGATTGGGTATTTTTTGCAAAGTGAAATGCACCACATTCACTGAGCTCTGGGGAAAATGTCCTTCCACAATGAAACTTCTCTTGTAAAGTCAACAGCCTATTTGCGTTTAGTAAATTAACCCCAACGACACAATAGGCCCCACATGTACCTCTCTGCTACTTTCACCAAGTGTTGTTAGGTGGAGTCTCAGCTTCCAAATACATGATTCTAAGCTGTGCAACTCATCTTAATAGCTGTGAGCAAGACAGGAAGGCACACGCATTGCCTGCATTCTACAATGATTATGGGCAACAAGGGGATTTTAAGTAGCTGAATGGTCAGGTACATTACAGCTACATCTGGAGGAGAAACAGAAGTCATGAGTAAGTGGGCTGTGACTCCCTAGTGTACATTTCAAGGCATAGCTCTCAGTTTGGACTAAAGTGTACCTTTAAATCTATCAATTATGTCTGCTGACATTGTACCATAATGCATTGTTTATTTTCGATGACACATTATAATAAGAGCTTCAAAGAGGCAATGATTGCTGACCAGGAATCAAGAAGCAATCAGAAGCACTAGTAGTAGACGTTCATGTAGCATCATAAAATAATCATCTTTCCCTACTCAGAGAATGACCATAACAAAAAAAAGAAAATGCAAATCATCTTGTGATGTTCTTTCAATGGGATCAAGCAATGTTTGACAGGAACAGAAAGCTCAGCACATGGCTACGTATTTCCATCCCATCAAATAACAGCAAGATTTTGTTTTATAAATGACCGCAATGAAAAGCACCTTTCTATAGAAATCTGTAGAATGGTGTTAATAGAGTAAACACCTGTTCAGTTCTTCAATCACTTGAAGAAAATGTTCGGCTTAATTTGCTTCTAAACTGTGTTCTGAAAATCACGTCCTGAATGGCAGGTTAGCATAAATAAATTATACAAAGTATCTAATGGCTAAGCGATTGATCAGACTTTGTGTTTGCTCTTCAAACCTTTCTACTCACCCTCATCACGTGGTGTCACATTTCCATTTGGAACAATTTACAACTAAAAAAACTAAAATATTGATCTTCATAATGACATTGTAAAGGAAATGACACCTCTTTAGGTCATAAAGTAATACCCTCAGAAGACCTCCTAGGTTATCACAAGAATGACATTTGTTTCTGAAGGATCAAACGAAATGTTCAATAATACTTAATATAAAAAGTAGAGGGAAAAAAGAAAGAATGGATGTTAAACAACATATTTAACACAATGGGATTTATTTACTAAAGGCAAATCCACTTTGCACTACAAGTGCACTTGGAAGTGCAGTCAATGTAGACCTGAGGGGAAGCTCTGCTGATGTGATCATCCAATCATGTACAAGCAAAAAAGCATTTTTTTTCCTTGCATGTCCCCCTCAGATCTACAACGACTGCACTTCCAAGTGCACTTGCAGTGCAAAGTGGATTTGCCTTTAGTAAATCAACCCCAATATCCTGGTCTCCCATTATGTTGTGAGTTCAGCATTACCAGACTGGAATTGGGGTTGCATAAAGTTACAGCATATGTATAACATCAGCACTGTAATAACAATAGTTACATTTAATAATCCAATATATATTTGTTTGAAAATCTCCTTTCCTGTTGTGCATTCTGCCCATCTGTTGGTTATCTCTTTCCACTTCCTGGTTTCCCTGCATGCTTTGCAGCTTCTCCTCTGCTGTTCACTTTCAATTTCTAAAAACGACATGTCCCATGGTACCTTGCTGTCTGCAAGCAGTGATTCCTGTACTGACTGCACCTCCTCAAACTTCTCCTCTCAGCACTTCTGTAGTTCAGAAGTCAGGCTCTGTGAATTTTGTGACACAGCAGTGCCTACTGGCAGGACACAGTGAATACAAGCCACAGAATTCAAGGAAGTAAATGTGCCAAGGGGAGGAGCTAGAGGAAGAGAGGTGTTAGGTGCAAAAACACATGTATTGTGAGTTTACCAGTTTTCCTGCCAAAAATGTCTGAATGGTCACAAAAAATAAAATAAAATAAAAAAACAGGAAAAAAAAGGAAAAAAAGAAGAAGATGATCATGTACTAGCAAAGTAGTGTAAACCTGTACAGGGTAATGTGTAAAGACCCCAAAGGCCTCTTTCATGTGGTCTCTTGACTTTAGCATGATATCAACTGGACATCTTCAAATAGTAGTATGGAAGATCATACTTCCCCTTATTTGATATAGGTGACCTTAAGGTAAATATAGTTCTTAGAAATTTAGATGCATCACAGAGTTATCAAAGCCCAGCCAAGTCTAAGGGAAGCTACAGACAACATAAAGGTAGCAGACAGACTATATGTAGCCAAGTAAAAGTCCCAATAAATGCTGTACCTTTTAAAGCAGAAGAGGAATCACTGGGTGATCCTGTTGTGCTCCTATAGTTGGGAAGGATTAGGGTCAGGGTTGGTGTATGGAAACACAACTCACAGTGGGGAACGTAGAACACTGACATTCTTTGAAGTTTCAGTTTTAGAAGAAACTTCTTCAGTGAAGTAGCATTCAGCAGTACACAAGGTACGGGAGGGGTAAGTTGCTAATTGGCCTTTTTGTTTGGTGATAAGGTAGCATTGCATGCACACAGTAGTAAGTTGCAGAACAGCAAAATGACAAGCAGCTGATTTTATATCCATTTTAACGTCAAATTAGGAAAAAAAAAACTTTAAATACATATAGGGAGCACAGCCTGTTTTGATGCACCAGTCCACCCTCCTCCCTTTTATTGGTTGTCTGGAGATGCTGCTTGTGAAGGAGAGGAATTCCCAAATAGGTGTAAATAAAAATGTCAGAATTAGAAGTAACTTGAATGATACAGATTGGTGATACAGGTTATTACACTGCAAAGGCCTCAGGAACAACACTCCCAGAGACCATGTGAAGGATTCTAGATGTGATGGATTACACAAAACTAGGCAGAGTGGATTTACTGACATTATCATAGCTACATTGTTAGACAATTTTCACTACTTGCATGCAATTGCATTTAAAAATATTAGCTAATTGGTGTTCACACAAGAATTTCCAAAGATCATTATTATTATTATTCAGGATTTATATAGCATCAGCAGTTTACAACGAGAGAGCAGACAGTATAGTTACAATACAATTCAATACAGGAAGAATCAGAAGCCCTTGCTTGTTAGAATTTACAATCTAGAAGGGAGAATCAAGGGAAAAAAAGGTAATAACTGATGGGAGAAAATGAAAATACAGTTGTTAGGTGTGGACAGGGTAGGCTTCTCTGAAGAGGAGGGTTTTATAGGGATCATCTAAAAGATAATAGGAGTAGAGGATAGTCGAACAGGTTGAAGTAAGGAGTTACATAGGATTGGAGAGGCTTTGGAAAAGTCCTGGAGGCGAGCAAAGGAGGGGATGACGAGGGAGCTAGAGAGCAGGAGGTCTTGAGAGGAATGAAGAGAATGATTAGGTTGATATTTTGAGACTAGGCTAGTGATTTAGCTGGGGGCTAAATTGTGGATGGCTTTGTAAGTTGTTGGTAGTATTTTGAATTGAATTAGTTGGGTGAGCGGAAGCCAATGGAGGGATTGACAGAGAGGAGTAGCAGACACAGAGCGATTGGTAAGGTGGATGAGTCTGGCAGCAGCATTCGTGATGTAGCAAGATCAGACACTCAGGAGATCCATTAATTCACAAACATCTTCATTTATAGTAAAGTGCAAGCATGATGAACTCCCGACATGTAGCAAGACAACTCATCTTTACAGCGATCCATGCATAAATTCTAACTCATTGGAGTTGAATATGAGCCCTGTCACACCTTTCCGGGTTGGGGGGGGTGTATGGTGTTAGTTCACCTTTTTATTTTTTCTGAAAAGATGAACCACCACCTTTAAGTGGATGTAAACCCACTCTCATCATTGCTAAACTACTGACATGGTGCTTATCTCTAAGGATATATATGTCTCCTGCATGTATCCTTACCTGTCAAATAACTCCCCCTTTTCTGTTTGTAGCCCTGCAAAACTCTGGATTCTGCAAGTGTGTCTGTTGTCCTACTCCTAATAATCTGATACATCTTTGAGTTTGTAAATGTACTTTGTGAATATCCCAACACGTTTATTTACTTCAGTTCTGCACCACATATGCATGATGCCCTGTCTATGGGTAATAGTGTGGCACACTTTTCACAGAGCCTGCCTTCTGAACTAAGGAGGTGCTGAGAGAAGGCAGAGGTAGTACAGGAATCACTGCTTGCACCAGCAAGGCACCATAAGATAAGGAGTTTCAAGGAGGTGAAGTATTTTGCTGTCTGCAAGCAGTGATTCCTGTATTGATTCCACCTCCTGGCAGCACCTCTGTAGTTCAGAAGGCTCTGTGAAATATGTGACACAGCATTGCCAACTCACAGGGCTTAGTCAATGCAGATCACAGAATTCAAGGAACTAAATGTTTTGTGGATCTTTACAAAGTATGTTTGCAATCTTCAAGATATATAAGATTAATAAGAGCAGGCTAGAAATAATTGAAATACAAGGTGAAAAAGAATCTATGATTTTAAATAGTGACCATAGATACAAGTTAGGTTTCCCATACGCAACACTGGGTGTTCAAAGTGAACACAGCTTTACATCATTCTGCAACATTCACTTTCCAAAGTGAACATCTACACTATATTGTCAAAAGTATTGGGACACCCACCTTTACACGCACATGAACTTTAATGGTGTCTTAGTCCATAGGGTTCAATATTGAGTTGGCCCACCCTTTGCAGCTATAACAGCTTTAACCCTTCTGGGAAGGCTGTCCACAAGGTTTAGGAGTGTCTATGGGAATGTTTAAGCATTCTTCCAGAAGTGTACTAGTGAGGTCAGGCACTGATGTGGATAAGAAGACCTGACTTGCAATCTCCACTCTAATTCATCCCAAAGGTGGTCTATGCTTTGTGCACTGGTGTGAAGTCATGCTGGTACAGGAAGGGGCCATCCCCAAATTGTTCCCATGGAGTTGGGAGCATAAAATTGTCCAAAATGTCTTGGTATGCTAACGTTTTAAGAGTTCCCTTCACTTGAACTAAGGGGCCAAATCCAACCCCTGAAAAACAACCCTACACCATAATCCCCCCTCCACCAAATTATTTGGAACAGTGAACAAAGCAAGATCCATAAAGACATGGATGAGCAAGTTTGGGGTGGAAGAACTCGACTGGCTTGCACAGAGTCCTGACCTCAACTCATTAGAACATCTTCGGGACGAAGTAGTGTGGAGACTGCAAGCCAGGCCTTCTCATCCAACATCAGTACCTGACCTCACAAATGCGCTTCTGGAAGAATGGTCAAACATTCCCATAGACACACTCCTAAACCTTGTGGACAGCCTTCCCAGAAGAGTTGAACCTGTTATAGCTGCAAAGGGTGGGCCAACTCAAAATTGAACCCTACAGACTAATGCCCTGTACACACGGTCGGACATTCTGTCGGATTTTTGCCGACGGATTTTGGCCCAAACTTGGCTTGCATATACACGGTCGCACAAAGTACAGAACGAGGCGACGTAAACCACGTACGACGGGACTATAAATGCGGGTACTTTGTCCGTCGGAACTGTCTACACACGAACGGAATTTAAACGATCGGATTTTGTTGTCGGAATATTTTAGATCCAGCTCTCAAACTTTGTGTGTCGGAAATTCCGACGGAAAAAGGCCGATGGAGCCCACACGCAATCAGATTTTCCGACAACACGATCCGATCGCACATTTTCCATCCGAAAGTCCGACCACGTGTACAGGGCATAAGACTGGAATGCCATTAAAGTACGTATGCGTGTATAGCCAGGTGTCCCAATACTTTTGTCAATATAGTGTATTTTACTTAGAGAAGAGCCTGTACTCCTTTAGTAAATAAACTCTATTGAATCTTTTATTTTTATTTTTATTTTTTTTATATCTAGATTTTTCAGCCTTTCACCCCATACATTTATCCTATGCTGATCTGCCAACAACAGATTGAGGACCACCCACTATTCAAAATATAGCCTACATTTAAAGGACTTCTATTACCCTGCTGGTAATGCAACATTTTAAAAATATCATATTTTAAATGGGCAGCAATTGGAAGGCAAAATAAGCTAGTAGTAACTGTACAATACTCTTTGCATGTAGTAAAGCATATAAAGATATGTAAAGCAGCAGTCAAACTGCAAGGATTTGCCAACTGCTAACATCTAGGAAAAAAAAGTTTCAGCTTTTTCTGAGCTACACAACTAGTAGAATGTTCCTATCTTGCCCTTAGCACACACTAGTTGTTTGTTGCAGCAATCTCTTTGTGTCTGTGTAGTTGAAAAGGCTTTGAGTCTTCACAAATTTAAATCTTCTTAATACCTCCTAGACTCCCTTAAAAATAATGAGACAAGTTCCTTATATCTCTGGCCAAATATCTCTATTACATGATTGCCATGAAGTCTGAGAGTGCATACCTAAAATAACACCCTACATACAGTAATCCATTAAAACTTTACCAACTGCTCAAACAAAGACAACATTGTCCAGATCATTGTGTGAACGCATGGTGTTCTCTCTATCCAATGTGCATTATGGAAAGTACACCACTAAGCAGCCATTTATATATTACGAATACTTTGTAATGGGAGAACCACTCATCTATTTACAAAATAACAACTACATCTAAATGAACGCAAGTCACAATAATAACAATGTGATATTTTCCTGCAGACACCACGCGTGAACAAGCACATGTTGTAAGCGGAGAACAGTTTAGAATATGAAATCACCCGCACCTTGCTAGGAAGTCGTAACTAGCCCTTAATGGCCTACTTCTATTATGACCAGCGTGATCACAAGTTGCTAATTACTGTCCAAGAGCTGGCCAATAAAAATGACAAGAAGGGGCTGTAAAATCTATGCCAATATATTGAACTAAAGTCACAAAAGGAAAAATTGGCTCGCATAATTCTGTTATTACTCGTAAACAGAATGTCCTACCGGTGCTCAAATACATTTTCGTTAACGGCTATCAATATTGATATATAATTAAAACAAACTTAAAACACAAAAACAAAAAAACACTCAAATCTACTATTTAAATGTTAAAAAAAGGTATGAAAAGGAGGCCTTTTACCCTCCTAACTGATACGGCTTTTTTTATACTGTTAGGCTTGCGGTTAGCCGCCATTTTTGCCCACGACACTTCAGATCCCTAGTCTCCATATGTGCTACTTTTTGCCTGGTATTTATCATTTTTTTTTACATTTTTCTTTCTATATTTTGTATTGGTGACATGAAACAGCCGTTTAGCTGTTTGCTGCGCTGTAACGCAAATTGGTAATTGGTATGGTCACCTAGTCTCTGTATGCTATTTGCCTGTTTAGATAAAGATTCTATATATAAAAAAAAAAGTTATAAAAAAGTATTAATGTGCAAAAAAAGCCCCATTTTGTTCCAACTGTTCTTTCAGTGAACATATAACAGGCAAGAATGATATTTACTGTAGCAAGGGAAGGATGGATTAGCAGAAAATGCTACATGTTCTACTGACTGCTATAATTCCGCCAAATCTGGTAGAACAGAGGGAGATAATGATTTCTAAGAAGCTCACATCAGCCCCCTCTATGACATAGGGGTTAAGGCTATTTAGATATCCGAGGATAAAAGTTGTTCCTGAAAATGATGAGAGGTGCCTCACTGAAAGGAGGGATGTTAGAGAGTGATAACAACTACACCAGCACAGATCTAATTATTGTTGAAGAGGAAATGACTTAGACAGGGAGCAAGTAATGGAGGTTTTAAACTTTTAATTGCACATCTTTGAGTCTGCTCTAGACCAAAAGCACTTCATTATGTTGCTTTAATCTGCTGTTCTCTGTTGTAAATGCTCGGGGCTGCGCACTAGCCTCCCTGTTGTGTTTGAGTCCTCAGAAAATTGACCAACTACAGATGGCAGTGGATAGCTGCAATGGCCGCCACCGTTTCCTGCTTTTTACATCTACTGTGTACATGTAGCTTGCAACATTCCCAGTGAAAATACGTTATTGGGGATTAAAACATGCTATAAAAAAAGTCAACGTAATAGAAAAAAAAAGTTGTTTTTTTTGTTTTTTTAATCACATTTAAACTAGCTGCAGTAATTTGACTGCTGTTCTGCTCACCAATTAAGGAGTTCTTTAAAACCCTGAAATAGCTAACCCAGAAATTTAAACACAAATTCGACATAATACTTTTTTTTTCCCCATCACATTTTGACTGGCTGTTTTGTTAAGTGATTAATGAATTCCTTAAAAACCTGGAAAAGCTAACCCAGAAATTAAATGTAAATTCGACATAATAAAAAAAAAAGGGGTTTTTTTTCCATCACATTTACACTGGCTGTACTGTTCAGCAATTAATGAATTCCTTAAAAACCTGGAAAGGCTAGCCCAGAAATTAAATATTCTATTAAGCTTGTTATAGTCACCCTTCCATTCTTATAAAGTTTTAACTAAACAACTTCTGTTGCTTTCCCTTCTGGGATCACATACGTTATGAATTATGTAATTAAAGTGGACTTTGCGTCATCACAAAAAAAAAAAAAAAATCCCTGTTTATTATGAACAGATCAGTTCACGTATAGATATTTACATTCTGCAGATGATGGGCTTTAGCTTATATGGATGCTTCCAAAATCATCAAACATCTGCTCCAGATGGCATTCTGGACATTATAACACATTTGTACATGAACAAAGAAATTGTTTTAATACACTACTTGAAAATTATTATATTGGAAAATGTTCACACTTCCTATTCAAACCTGCTAAAGGCAGACTATGAAGTATAAAACCTACACTAACTGTCCCTTGGGAAACCTCCAGCCTCCTATCTATTGGTAGACTAACAGCACGACCTTCAGGCTTTTGGCTGGCAGGAAACCTTGTGACTTGTTGTTCCACAACAATTGCATGGTTGACCATGTCTAGTTTAAATGTAAACTGCAGGAGAGGGACCAATCAGAATTCAGCTTTTAGTTTACTTATTCTGATTGGCTGCCATCGCTTCCAAAGCTCCACTGTCCTTTGTATTCTTTTGTGGATTTTTTTTGTACTACTTTAAACAGTGGCAATATTGTTCCTAACCTCAACATGCCTTTTAACTTTAACGTGCCCCATTATATTGAAGTCTAGATGCAGAGAATAAATCTCCGCTCTACCTGTCAGGAAGGTTGAAGCTTGGGAGTGAAATATTATCCTGGTGTGTCACATACATCATGCAACAAACACTAAATCACAAAAGGGGCTAAAACTGCAGGAAGTAGCAGCTATTGTGGAGAAAAAGAAAACAGAAAAAGAAAGCTAATGCCAAGACATTCAAAAATAAACAGAGTTTTCAGAACACAGGCCAAAATTATTCATCGCCTTCTAGTGAAATCCAAGATTGCCTACTTTCTATTTTTCTAACTAAAAAAAAAAAGAATACACGAAAGAAGCAAAGCATGCTTCTGGAGACTTTGGCTGCTGTTTTGAGGCCCCGCACTTTGGCTAAAATTTTGGCAAACGACAGATATAAATTAAATGAATCTAACTTGTGTACACATAATAAAACTGTAAAAGATCTCTATCAAATAGAAAAAACATACAACTAGCCCAGAGACTGAAAACACAAACAATGCAAAATAAATATAACGGCAAATCTTTCCGACTAATACTACACACTGCAAAAAGTAGCACACTGTACAAATGTAAAATAAATGTAAAATAAACAAACAAAACTATATTCTTTTATCAGCTTAAATAGCATAACAAAACAAAGACGCAAGAATCTTTACACATAAAATACCTACTACCTTTGAGCTTTACAAACACATTGTTTCAAAGAATATAGATGATTTAATAGGCATTTCCAGCAGGTTACTTCCAACAAGCTCCTTCTCTAATACACTGAAAATATACTATAGCTTATAAGGGAACAGTAGCAACTGATCCATATAAAACTTTTAAGGGCATTATAAACAACAGAAAAAAAAAACAGAAAAGCAAAAGAAAAAAAAAAAAAGAGAGGCAATGAGATGTTATTGTATTTTTACCTGATTGTTAAATTCTTCCTCGTGCTGTCTTTTTCTGCCTGTGCTTCTCCTGGTCCTCTTGTTCAATCGAGCCCATTTTGAAACCTGCAGAGGAGATTACAGAGTTTGTTTAGAGATACTCTCCTTGTGTGCAGATGGCCCATGTGCGTAAGAAACTATAAACAGACGCTACACACACACATTTTTCCATTGCTTCACTGGCTGGAAAAAAAACGTCCATACCCTCTTCAGTCTGAAATGACGTTCCTAAAATATGCATACTTCATACAGATGATAACTGTGAGAATGGACTCGTATCTGACTGTGTATGAAAATAGACTCTGTAACATTCTTCAAGATAGAATGAAGTCAAAAACACGCAGAACAACCAGACCAATGCTGAAGGAAACTAAAAAAGGATTTTCCCTTCTTCACTATACATTCCAACCAAATGTATTCCTCAAAAGAATCAGACACAAGGGAGTAAAATTACTAAAACTGGAGAGTGAAAAATCTGGTGCAGCTCTGCCTAGAAACCAATCAGCTTCCAAGTTTTATTAATTGAACAAGCTGAAGTTACAATCTAAATGGCCACCATGCAAAACTGCACCAGATTCAGATGTGTGCTTCTTCCACCTACTGGGACATAATGTCATTAATATTATATATATATATATATATATATATATATATATATATATATATATATATATATATATATATATACACACACATATATATTTATTTATATAACAACCAGACATGTCCCTCAAAAGAAAACAAACACAAGGAGTACCCTTCCATTGTTTGCTTCTTCCATTTACTGGAATCCAATGCCTCGTTATATATATATATATATATATATATATATATATATATATATATAGAGCATTGAGTTCCAGTAGAGGGAGGAAGCAAACTTTGGAAAGGTGCTCCTCGTGTCTGGTTCCTTTTGAAGAACATGTCTGGTTGGGAGATATATATATATATATATATATATATAACATTAGGTTTACAGTAGGTGGAAAAAGCACACATCTAAAAGTTACTTCTTGTGTCTGATTCCATTTGAGGAATACATCTGGCTGGTGTGTGTGTATATACACACAGACACAGTATACATACAGTATATATATATATATATATATATATATATATATATATATATATATATATATATATATAGATATATATAGATATAGATATAGATATCTATATATATATATATGCACCCCTATACCAACCAATCGAATTGTGCTCCTCAAAATGAATCAGACAAGGAGTAACTTTCAAGTGTTTGCTTGGTCCACCTATTGAAATTCATTGTGATTCCCATATATACTGTGTATACACAAGAACCAGATGTGTTCCTCAAAAGAAGTATCTTTCATGTTTCCATCTTCCCTCTAGAACACTCTTGGGGTTATTTACTAAAGGCAAATCCACTTTGCACTACAAGTGCCCTTGGAAGTGCAGTCGTTGTAAATATAAGGGGTAGATCTGAAATGAGGGGAAGCTCTGCTGATTTTATCATCCAATCATATGCAAGATAAAATGCTGTTTTTTTATTTTCCTTGCATGTCCCCCTCAGATCTACAACGACTGCATTTCCAAGTGCACTTGCAGTACAAAGTGGATTTTCCTTTAGTAAATAACCCCCCATGTCATTCATGTAGACACTGTGTGTAAGCGACGCTTGTATTATTCCAATAGTAAGCCCCATAGACTGCTGTCGATCAGACAATGACTTCTTGTGTACACTGCACTAGTAACTAACACAAGCCCACCTAAAGAGTTAAGGAAGTTTTGGAGAGGAGATGGACAGTGGTGTGAAATGGATGAGGTGATGTATTCCCGGAGAGGACAGGGAGGAAATGAGCTCCATTACTGGGAAGACAAGGATGAGTGTCCCCTTCCCGGCACTATAGACAGGTTCTAATAGAAGGATATAATTGAGGTGACCGAAGCTTTGCTCCTTGTGTGAGTCTTGCATGTCCCTTGCACTCGGTGCAATAGAAGCCGTGTGTCCTGTATGAGAACTGTGTAGTAGTAAAGTCTGAGGACAGAGGAGCTCCTCCGTGTCCCCGGAGTGCTGAGCGGTGAAGTTTGTGCAGCAACAGGTAGAGAGGAGACGGAGCACACCTCGGGCGGGCATCTTACCTCTTCTCTCACTCGCTGCACCAGTCCGTTCTCTTCCCACGTCTGCCTGTCCTCCAGCAAGGGCTGCGGGAGAAGAAGAAATACATAGAGGAGTCAGAGGGACACGGTATCATGATGGAGGAGGGCGGCACACAGCAGTCTTATGTGTGTGGGCATGGGAAGCCCCTGTGTGTCGGCTCCGTGTCTCCCTGGAAGAATGGAGAGACAACACAAACGTGTCCTGTGAGGAAATGAAACACCTCCAGCCTGTTCACTGTGTGCGGGGAGGAGCCTACCATTCAGGGGGCTGGAGGTACACTATTCCCGGAATCACTGACCTCTACACTACTACAGCCGTCCGTCACCTTCTATCTCCATCACACTCCCCCACCGCCCTATAGATCTATACCACCTCCACATCACCCCCACCTATAGCTCTATACCAACTCATCATCACACTCCCCTATAGATCTATACTACGTGATCTCACCTTTACATCACACCCCCCCCCCCCCCCCATAGATCTAGACCACCTCCACATCACCCCCTCCACCGTCTATAGATCTATACCACCTCCTCACCACACTCCCCTATAGATCTATACTATGTGATCTCACCTCTCCATCACACTTCCCCCCCATAGATCTAGACCACCTCCACATCACCCCCTCCACCGTCTATAGATCTATACCACCTCCACACCACACTCCCCTATAGATCTATACTACGTGATCTCACCTTTACATCACACCCCCCCCCCCCATAGATCTAGACCACCTCCACATCACCCCCTCCACCGTCTATAGATCTATACCACCTCCTCACCACACTCCCCTATAGATCTATACTATGTGATCTCACCTCTCCATCACACTTCCCCCCCATAGATCTAGACCACCTCCACATCACCCCCTCCACCGTCTATAGATCTATACCACCTCCTCACCACACTCCCCTATAGATCTATACTATGTGATCTCACCTCTCCATCACACTTCCCCCCCCCATAGATCTAGACCACCTCCACATCACCCCCTCCACCGTCTATAGATCTATACCACCTCCTCACCACACTCCCCTATAGATCTATACTACGTGATCTCACCTTTACATCACACTTCCCCCCCCCCCCCCATAGATCTAGACCACCTCCACATCACCCCCCCCCCGCCGTCTATAGATCTATACCACCTCCTCATCACACTCCCCTATAGATCTATACTACGTGATCTCACCTCTCCATCACACTTCCCCCCCATAGATCTATACCACCTCCACATCACCCCCCCCCCACCATCTATAGATCTATACCACCTCCTTATCACACTCCCCTATAGATCTATACTACGTGATCTCACCTTTAGATCACACACCCCCCCCCCCATAGATCTATACCACCTCCACATCACCCCCTCCACCATCTATAGATCTATACCACCTCCTCACCACACTCCCCTATAGATCTATACTACGTGATCTCACCTCTACATCACACTTCCCCCCATAGATCTATACCACCTCCACATCACCCCCCCCCCCGCCGTCTATAGATCTATACCACCTCCTCATCACACTCCCCTATAGATCTATACTATGTGATCTCACCTCTCCATCACACTCCCCCGCCGCCCTATAGATCTATACCACCTCCACATCACCCCCCACCGTCTATAGATCTATACCACCTCTTCATCACACTCCCCTATAGATCTATGCTATGTGATCTCACCTCTACATCACACTCCCCCCCATAGATCTATACCACCTCCACATCACCCCCCCCCCCCGCCGTCTATAGATCTATACCACCTCCTCATCACACTCCCCTATAGATCTATACTATGTGATCTCACCTCTCCATCACACTTCCCCCCCATAGATCTATACCACCTCCACATCACCCCCCACCATCTATAGATCTATACCACCTCCTTATCACACTCCCCTATAGATCTATACTACGTGATCTCACCTCTACATCACACTTCCCCCCATAGATCTATACCACCTCCACATCACCCCCCCACCATCTATAGATCTTTACCACCTCCTCATCACACTCCCCTATAGATCTATACTACGTGATCTCACCTCTCCATCACACTTCCCCCCCCATAGATCTAGACCACCTTCACTTCACCCCCTCCACCGTCTATAGATCTATACCACCTCCTCACCACACTCCCCTATAGATCTATACTATGTGATCTCACCTCTCCATCACACTTCCCCCCCCCCCCCCCATAGATCTAGACCACCTCCACATCACCCCCTCCACCGTCTATAGATCTATACCACCTCCTCACCACACTCCCCTATAGATCTATACTATGTGATCTCACCTCTCCATCACACTTCCCCCCCATAGATCTAGACCACCTCCACATCACCCCCTCCACCGTCTATAGATCTATACCACCTCCACACCACACTCCCCTATAGATCTATACTACGTGATCTCACCTTTACATCACACCCCCCCCCCCCCATAGATCTAGACCACCTCCACATCACCCCCTCCACCGTCTATAGATCTATACCACCTCCTCACCACACTCCCCTATAGATCTATACTATGTGATCTCACCTCTCCATCACACTTCCCCCCCATAGATCTAGACCACCTCCACATCACCCCCTCCACCGTCTATAGATCTATACCACCTCCTCACCACACTCCCCTATAGATCTATACTATGTGATCTCACCTCTCCATCACACTTCCCCCCCCATAGATCTAGACCACCTCCACATCACCCCCTCCACCGTCTATAGATCTATACCACCTCCTCACCACACTCCCCTATAGATCTATACTACGTGATCTCACCTTTACATCACACTTCCCCCCCCCCCCATAGATCTAGACCACCTCCACATCACCCCCCCCCCGCCGTCTATAGATCTATACCACCTCCTCATCACACTCCCCTATAGATCTATACTACGTGATCTCACCTCTCCATCACACTTCCCCCCCATAGATCTATACCACCTCCACATCACCCCCCCCCACCATCTATAGATCTATACCACCTCCTTATCACACTCCCCTATAGATCTATACTACGTGATCTCACCTTTAGATCACACACCCCCCCCCATAGATCTATACCACCTCCACATCACCCCCTCCACCATCTATAGATCTATACCACCTCCTCACCACACTCCCCTATAGATCTATACTACGTGATCTCACCTCTACATCACACTTCCCCCCATAGATCTATACCACCTCCACATCACCCCCCCCCCCGCCGTCTATAGATCTATACCACCTCCTCATCACACTCCCCTATAGATCTATACTATGTGATCTCACCTCTCCATCACACTCCCCCGCCGCCCTATAGATCTATACCACCTCCACATCACCCCCCACCGTCTATAGATCTATACCACCTCTTCATCACACTCCCCTATAGATCTATGCTATGTGATCTCACCTCTACATCACACTCCCCCCCATAGATCTATACCACCTCCACATCACCCCCCCCCCCGCCGTCTATAGATCTATACCACCTCCTCATCACACTCCCCTATAGATCTATACTATGTGATCTCACCTCTCCATCACACTTCCCCCCCATAGATCTATACCACCTCCACATCACCCCCCACCATCTATAGATCTATACCACCTCCTTATCACACTCCCCTATAGATCTATACTACGTGATCTCACCTCTACATCACACTTCCCCCCATAGATCTATACCACCTCCACATCACCCCCCCACCATCTATAGATCTTTACCACCTCCTCATCACACTCCCCTATAGATCTATACTACGTGATCTCACCTCTCCATCACACTTCCCCCCCATAGATCTAGACCACCTTCACTTCACCCCCTCCACCGTCTATAGATCTATACCACCTCCTCACCACACTCCCCTATAGATCTATACTATGTGATCTCACCTCTCCATCACACTTCCCCCCCCCCCCCCATAGATCTAGACCACCTCCACATCACCCCCTCCACCGTCTATAGATCTATACCACCTCCTCACCACACTCCCCTATAGATCTATACTATGTGATCTCACCTCTCCATCACACTTCCCCCCCATAGATCTAGACCACCTCCACATCACCCCCTCCACCATCTATAGATCTATACCACCTCCTCACCACACTCCCCTATAGATCTATACTACGTGATCTCACCTTTACATCACACTCCCCCCCATAGATCTAGACCACCTCCACATCACCCCCTCCACCGTCTATAGATCTATACCACCTCCTCACCACACTCCCCTATAGATCTATACTATGTGATCTCACCTCTCCATCACACTTCCCCCCCATAGATCTAGACCACCTCCACATCACCCCCTCCACCGTCTATAGATCTATACCACCTCCTCACCACACTCCCCTATAGATCTATACTACGTGATCTCACCTTTACATCACACCCCCCCCCCATAGATCTAGACCACCTCCACATCACCCCCTCCACCGTCTATAGATCTATACCACCTCCTCACCACACTCCCCTATAGATCTATACTACGTGATCTCACCTTTACATCACACTTCCCCCCCCCATAGATCTAGACCACCTCCACATCACCCCCTCCACCGTCTATAGATCTATACCCCCACCTCACCACACTCCCCTATAGATCTATACTACGTGATCTCACCTTTACATCACACTCCCCCCCCCATAGATCTAGACCACCTCCACATCACCCCCCCCCGCCGTCTATAGATCTATACCACCTCCTCACCACACTCCCCTATAGATCTATACTATGTGATCTCACCTCTCCATCACACTTCCCCCCCATAGATCTATACCACCTCCACATCACCCCCCCACCATCTATAGATCTATACCACCTCCTTATCACACTCCCCTATAGATCTATACTACGTGATCTCACCTTTACATCACACCCCCCCCCCCCCCATAGATCTATACCACCTCCACATCACCCCCTCCACCATCTATAGATCTATACCACCTCCTCACCACACTCCCCTATAGATCTATACTACGTGATCTCACCTCTACATCACACTTCCCCCCCATAGATCTATACCACCTCCACATCACCCCCCCCCCCGCCGTCTATAGATCTATACCACCTCCTCATCACACTCCCCTATAGATCTATACTATGTGATCTCAGCTCTCCATCACACTCCCCCGCCGCCCTATAGATCTATACCACCTCCACATCACCCCCCACCGTCTATAGATCTATACCACCTCTTCATCACACTCCCCTATAGATCTATGCTATGTGATCTCACCTCTACATCACACTCCCCCCCCCATAGATCTATACCACCTCCACATCACCCCCCCCCCCCCGCCGTCTATAGATCTATACCACCTCCTCATCACACTCCCCTATAGATCTATACTATGTGATCTCACCTCTCCATCACACTTCCCCCCCATAGATCTATACCACCTCCACATCACCCCCCCACCATCTATAGATCTATACCACCTCCTTATCACACTCCCCTATAGATCTATACTACGTGATCTCACCTCTACATCACACTTCCCCCATAGATCTATACCACCTCCACATCACCCCCCCACCATCTATAGATCTATACCACCTCCTCATCACACTCCCCTATAGATCTATACTACGTGATCTCACCTCTCCATCACACTTCCCCCCCATAGATCTAGACCACCTTCACTTCACCCCCTCCACCGTCTATAGATCTATACCACCTCCTCACCACACTCCCCTATAGATCTATACTATGTGATCTCACCTCTCCATCACACTTCCCCCCCATAGATCTAGACCACCTCCACATCACCCCCTCCACCGTCTATAGATCTATACCACCTCCTCACCACACTCCCCTATAGATCTATACTACGTGATCTCACCTTTACATCACACTTCCCCCCCCCCATAGATCTAGACCACCTCCACATCACCCCCCACCGTCTATAGATCTATACCACCTCTTCATCACACTCCCCTATAGATCTATGCTATGTGATCTCACCTCTACATCACACCCCCCCCCCATAGATCTATACCACCTCTTCATCACACTCCCCTATAGATCTATACTATGTGATCTCACCTCTACATCACACTTCCCCCCCCCCATCGATCTATACCACATCCACATCACCCCCACCATCTATAGATCTATACCACCTCCTTATCACACTCCCCTATAGATCTATACTACGTGATCTCACCTCTACATCACACTTCCCCCATAGATCTATACCACCTCCACATCACCCCCCCACCATCTATAGATCTATACCACCTCCTCATCACACTCCCCTATAGATTTATACTACGTGATCTCACCTCTCCATCACACTTCCCCCCCATAGATCTAGACCACCTTCACTTCACCCCCTCCACCGTCTATAGATCTATACCACCTCCTCACCACACTCCCCTATAGATCTATACTATGTGATCTCACCTCTCCATCACACTTCCCCCCCATAGATCTAGACCACCTCCACATCACCCCCTCCACCGTCTATAGATCTATACCACCTCCTCACCACACTCCCCTATAGATCTATACTACGTGATCTCACCTTTACATCACACTTCCCCCCCCCCCCATAGATCTAGACCACCTCCACATCACCCCCCACCGTCTATAGATCTATACCACCTCTTCATCACACTCCCCTATAGATCTATGCTATGTGATCTCACCTCTACATCACACCCCCCCCCCATAGATCTATACCACCTCTTCATCACACTCCCCTATAGATCTATACTACGTGATCTCACCTTTACATCACACTTCCCCCCCCCCCCATAGATCTAGACCACCTCCACATCACCCCCCCCGCCGTCTATAGATCTATACCACCTCCTCACCACACTCCCCTATAGATCTATACTATGTGATCTCACCTCTCCATCACACTTCCCCCCCATAGATCTATACCACCTCCACATCACCCCCCCCACCATCTATAGATCTATACCACCTCCTTATCACACTCCCCTATAGATCTATACTACGTGATCTCACCTTTACATCACACCCCCCCCATAGATCTATACCACCTCCACATCACCCCCTCCACCATCTATAGATCTATACCACCTCCTCACCACACTCCCCTATAGATCTATACTACGTGATCTCACCTCTACATCACACTTCCCCCCCATAGATCTATACCACCTCCACATCACCCCCCCCCCCGCCGTCTATAGATCTATACCACCTCCTCATCACACTCCCCTATAGATCTATACTATGTGATCTCAGCTCTCCATCACACTCCCCCGCCGCCCTATAGATCTATACCACCTCCACATCACCCCCCACCGTCTATAGATCTATACCACCTCTTCATCACACTCCCCTATAGATCTATGCTATGTGATCTCACCTCTACATCACACTCCCCCCCCCATAGATCTATACCACCTCCACATCACCCCCCCCCCGCCGTCTATAGATCTATACCACCTCCTCATCACACTCCCCTATAGATCTATACTATGTGATCTCACCTCTCCATCACACTTCCCCCCCATAGATCTATACCACCTCCACATCACCCCCCCACCATCTATAGATCTATACCACCTCCTTATCACACTCCCCTATAGATCTATACTACGTGATCTCACCTCTACATCACACTTCCCCCATAGATCTATACCACCTCCACATCACCCCCCCACCATCTATAGATCTATACCACCTCCTCATCACACTCCCCTATAGATCTATACTACGTGATCTCACCTCTCCATCACACTTCCCCCCCATAGATCTAGACCACCTTCACTTCACCCCCTCCACCGTCTATAGATCTATACCACCTCCTCACCACACTCCCCTATAGATCTATACTATGTGATCTCACCTCTCCATCACACTTCCCCCCCATAGATCTAGACCACCTCCACATCACCCCCTCCACCGTCTATAGATCTATACCACCTCCTCACCACACTCCCCTATAGATCTATACTACGTGATCTCACCTTTACATCACACTTCCCCCCCCCCATAGATCTAGACCACCTCCACATCACCCCCCACCGTCTATAGATCTATACCACCTCTTCATCACACTCCCCTATAGATCTATGCTATGTGATCTCACCTCTACATCACACCCCCCCCCCATAGATCTATACCACCTCCACATCACCCCCCCGCCGTCTATAGATCTATACCACCTCCTCATCACACTCCCCTATAGATCTATACTATGTGATCTCACCTCTACATCACACTTCCCCCCCCATCGATCTATACCACCTCCACATCACCCCCCCACCATCTATAGATCTATACCACCTCCTCATCACACTCCCCTATAGATCTATACTACGTGATCTCAGCTCTACATCACACTTCCCCCCATAGATCTATACCACCTCCACATCACCCCCCTCCACCGTCTATAGATCTATACCACCTCCTCATCACACTCCCCTATATATCTATAATACGTGATCTCACCTCTACATCACACTTCCCCCCATAGATCTATACCACCTCCACATCACCCCCCCCCGCCGCCCTATAGATCTATACCACCTCCACATCACCCCCCACCGTCTATAGATCTATACCACCTCTTCATCACACTCCCCTATAGATCTATGCTATGTGATCTCACCTCTACATCACACTCCCCCCCCCATAGATCTATACCACCTCCACATCACCCCCCCCCACCGTCTATAGATCTATACCACCTCTTCATCACACTCCCCTATAGATCTATACTACGTGATCTCACCTCTCCATCACACTCCCCCACCGCCCTATACCACCTCCACATCACCCCCCACTGTCTATAGATCTATACCACATCCTCATCACACTCCCCTATAGATCTATACTACGTGATCTCACCTCTACATCACACTTCCCCCTATAGATCTATACCACCTCCACATCACCCCCTATAGATCTATACTACGTGATCTCACCTCTCCATCACACTCCCCCCAACCGCCTATAGATCTAGACCACCTCCACATCACACCTCCCTGTCTATAGATCTATACCACCTCCTCATCACACCCCCCCACCGCCTATAGATCTATACCACCTCCTCATCACCCCCCACCGCCTACAGATCTATACTACGTGATCTCCCTTCTTCAATAAACTCCCCCTGACCGCCTATAGATCTATACCACCTCCTTTTCACACCTCCCCCCTCCGCCTATACATCTATACTACCTGATCTCACTTCTTCATCAAACTCCCCCTAACCGCCTATAGAGCTATACCACCTCTTCACCAACCCCCCCCCCCCCACGCCTATAGATCTACACCACCTCCTCATCACCCCCCGACCGCTTATAGATATATACTACCTCCTCATCACACTCCCCGGCCGCCTATAGATCTATACTACGTGATCTCACCTTTACATCACACCCCCCCCCCCCATAGATCTAGACCACCTCCACATCACCCCCTCCACCGTCTATAGATCTATACCACCTCCTCACCACACTCCCCTATAGATCTATACTATGTGATCTCACCTCTCCATCACACTTCCCCCCCATAGATCTAGACCACCTCCACATCACCCCCTCCACCGTCTATAGATCTATACCACCTCCTCACCACACTCCCCTATAGATCTATACTATGTGATCTCACCTCTCCATCACACTTCCCCCCCCATAGATCTAGACCACCTCCACATCACCCCCTCCACCGTCTATAGATCTATACCACCTCCTCACCACACTCCCCTATAGATCTATACTACGTGATCTCACCTTTACATCACACTTCCCCCCCCCCCCCCATAGATCTAGACCACCTCCACATCACCCCCCCCCCGCCGTCTATAGATCTATACCACCTCCTCATCACACTCCCCTATAGATCTATACTACGTGATCTCACCTCTCCATCACACTTCCCCCCCATAGATCTATACCACCTCCACATCACCCCCCCCACCATCTATAGATCTATACCACCTCCTTATCACACTCCCCTATAGATCTATACTACGTGATCTAACCTTTAGATCACACACCCCCCCCCCATAGATCTATACCACCTCCACATCACCCCCTCCACCATCTATAGATCTATACCACCTCCTCACCACACTCCCCTATAGATCTATACTACGTGATCTCACCTCTACATCACACTTCCCCCCATAGATCTATACCACCTCCACATCACCCCCCCCCGCCGTCTATAGATCTATACCACCTCCTCATCACACTCCCCTATAGATCTATACTATGTGATCTCACCTCTCCATCACACTCCCCCGCCGCCCTATAGATCTATACCACCTCCACATCACCCCCCACCGTCTATAGATCTATACCACCTCTTCATCACACTCCCCTATAGATCTATGCTATGTGATCTCACCTCTACATCACACTCCCCCCCATAGATCTATACCACCTCCACATCACCCCCCCCCCCGCCGTCTATAGATCTATACCACCTCCTCATCACACTCCCCTATAGATCTATACTATGTGATCTCACCTCTCCATCACACTTCCCCCCCATAGATCTATACCACCTCCACATCACCCCCCACCATCTATAGATCTATACCACCTCCTTATCACACTCCCCTATAGATCTATACTACGTGATCTCACCTCTACATCACACTTCCCCCCATAGATCTATACCACCTCCACATCACCCCCCCCACCATCTATAGATCTTTACCACCTCCTCATCACACTCCCCTATAGATCTATACTACGTGATCTCACCTCTCCATCACACTTCCCCCCCATAGATCTAGACCACCTTCACTTCACCCCCTCCACCGTCTATAGATCTATACCACCTCCTCACCACACTCCCCTATAGATCTATACTATGTGATCTCACCTCTCCATCACACTTCCCCCCCCCCCCATAGATCTAGACCACCTCCACATCACCCCCTCCACCGTCTATAGATCTATACCACCTCCTCACCACACTCCCCTATAGATCTATACTATGTGATCTCACCTCTCCATCACACTTCCCCCCCATAGATCTAGACCACCTCCACATCACCCCCTCCACCGTCTATAGATCTATACCACCTCCACACCACACTCCCCTATAGATCTATACTACGTGATCTCACCTTTACATCACACCCCCCCCCCATAGATCTAGACCACCTCCACATCACCCCCTCCACCGTCTATAGATCTATACCACCTCCTCACCACACTCCCCTATAGATCTATACTATGTGATCTCACCTCTCCATCACACTTCCCCCCCATAGATCTAGACCACCTCCACATCACCCCCTCCACCGTCTATAGATCTATACCACCTCCTCACCACACTCCCCTATAGATCTATACTATGTGATCTCACCTCTCCATCACACTTCCCCCCCCATAGATCTAGACCACCTCCACATCACCCCCTCCACCGTCTATAGATCTATACCACCTCCTCACCACACTCCCCTATAGATCTATACTACGTGATCTCACCTTTACATCACACTTCCCCCCCCCCCATAGATCTAGACCACCTCCACATCACCCCCCCCCCCCGCCGTCTATAGATCTATACCACCTCCTCATCACACTCCCCTATAGATCTATACTACGTGATCTCACCTCTCCATCACACTTCCCCCCCATAGATCTATACCACCTCCACATCACCCCCCCCCACCATCTATAGATCTATACCACCTCCTTATCACACTCCCCTATAGATCTATACTACGTGATCTCACCTTTAGATCACACACCCCCCCCCCCCCATAGATCTATACCACCTCCACATCACCCCCTCCACCATCTATAGATCTATACCACCTCCTCACCACACTCCCCTATAGATCTATACTACGTGATCTCACCTCTACATCACACTTCCCCCCATAGATCTATACCACCTCCACATCACCCCCCCCCCCCCCGCCGTCTATAGATCTATACCACCTCCTCATCACACTCCCCTATAGATCTATACTATGTGATCTCACCTCTCCATCACACTCCCCCGCCGCCCTATAGATCTATACCACCTCCACATCACCCCCCACCGTCTATAGATCTATACCACCTCTTCATCACACTCCCCTATAGATCTATGCTATGTGATCTCACCTCTACATCACACTCCCCCCCATAGATCTATACCACCTCCACATCACCCCCCCCCCGCCGTCTATAGATCTATACCACCTCCTCATCACACTCCCCTATAGATCTATACTATGTGATCTCACCTCTCCATCACACTTCCCCCCCATAGATCTATACCACCTCCACATCACCCCCCACCATCTATAGATCTATACCACCTCCTTATCACACTCCCCTATAGATCTATACTACGTGATCTCACCTCTACATCACACTTCCCCCCATAGATCTATACCACCTCCACATCACCCCCCCACCATCTATAGATCTTTACCACCTCCTCATCACACTCCCCTATAGATCTATACTACGTGATCTCACCTCTCCATCACACTTCCCCCCCATAGATCTAGACCACCTTCACTTCACCCCCTCCACCGTCTATAGATCTATACCACCTCCTCACCACACTCCCCTATAGATCTATACTATGTGATCTCACCTCTCCATCACACTTCCCCCCCCCCCCATAGATCTAGACCACCTCCACATCACCCCCTCCACCGTCTATAGATCTATACCACCTCCTCACCACACTCCCCTATAGATCTATACTATGTGATCTCACCTCTCCATCACACTTCCCCCCCATAGATCTAGACCACCTCCACATCACCCCCTCCACCATCTATAGATCTATACCACCTCCTCACCACACTCCCCTATAGATCTATACTACGTGATCTCACCTTTACATCACACTCCCCCCCCATAGATCTAGACCACCTCCACATCACCCCCTCCACCGTCTATAGATCTATACCACCTCCTCACCACACTCCCCTATAGATCTATACTATGTGATCTCACCTCTCCATCACACTTCCCCCCCATAGATCTAGACCACCTCCACATCACCCCCTCCACCGTCTATAGATCTATACCACCTCCTCACCACACTCCCCTATAGATCTATACTATGTGATCTCACCTCTCCATCACACTTCCCCCCCATAGATCTAGACCACCTCCACATCACCCCCTCCACCATCTATAGATCTATACCACCTCCTCACCACACTCCCCTATAGATCTATACTACGTGATCTCACCTTTACATCACACTCCCCCCCCATAGATCTAGACCACCTCCACATCACCCCCTCCACCGTCTATAGATCTATACCACCTCCTCACCACACTCCCCTATAGATCTATACTATGTGATCTCACCTCTCCATCACACTTCCCCCCCATAGATCTAGACCACCTCCACATCACCCCCCCCCCGCCGTCTATAGATCTATACCACCTCTTCATCACACTCCCCTATAGATCTATGCTATGTGATCTCACCTCTACATCACACTCCCCCCCATAGATCTATACCACCTCCACATCACCCCCCCCCCCCGCCGTCTATAGATCTATACCACCTCCTCATCACACTCCCCTATAGATCTATACTATGTGATCTCACCTCTCCATCACACTTCCCCCCCATAGATCTATACCACCTCCACATCACCCCCCACCATCTATAGATCTATACCACCTCCTTATCACACTCCCCTATAGATCTATACTACGTGATCTCACCTCTACATCACACTTCCCCCCATAGATCTATACCACCTCCACATCACCCCCCCACCATCTATAGATCTTTACCACCTCCTCATCACACTCCCCTATAGATCTATACTACGTGATCTCACCTCTCCATCACACTTCCCCCCCATAGATCTAGACCACCTTCACTTCACCCCCTCCACCGTCTATAGATCTATACCACCTCCTCACCACACTCCCCTATAGATCTATACTATGTGATCTCACCTCTCCATCACACTTCCCCCCCCCCCCATAGATCTAGACCACCTCCACATCACCCCCTCCACCGTCTATAGATCTATACCACCTCCTCACCACACTCCCCTATAGATCTATACTATGTGATCTCACCTCTCCATCACACTTCCCCCCCATAGATCTAGACCACCTCCACATCACCCCCTCCACCATCTATAGATCTATACCACCTCCTCACCACACTCCCCTATAGATCTATACTACGTGATCTCACCTTTACATCACACTCCCCCCCCATAGATCTAGACCACCTCCACATCACCCCCTCCACCGTCTATAGATCTATACCACCTCCTCACCACACTCCCCTATAGATCTATACTATGTGATCTCACCTCTCCATCACACTCCCCCGCCGCCCTATAGATCTATACCACCTCCACATCACCCCCCACCGTCTATAGATCTATACCACCTCTTCATCACACTCCCCTATAGATCTATGCTATGTGATCTCACCTCTACATCACACTCCCCCCCATAGATCTATACCACCTCCACATCACCCCCCCCGCCGTCTATAGATCTATACCACCTCCTCATCACACTCCCCTATAGATCTATACTATGTGATCTCACCTCTCCATCACACTTCCCCCCCATAGATCTATACCACCTCCACATCACCCCCCACCATCTATAGATCTATACCACCTCCTTATCACACTCCCCTATAGATCTATACTACGTGATCTCACCTCTACATCACACTTCCCCCCATAGATCTATACCACCTCCACATCACCCCCCCACCATCTATAGATCTTTACCACCTCCTCATCACACTCCCCTATAGATCTATACTACGTGATCTCACCTCTCCATCACACTTCCCCCCCATAGATCTAGACCACCTTCACTTCACCCCCTCCACCGTCTATAGATCTATACCACCTCCTCACCACACTCCCCTATAGATCTATACTATGTGATCTCACCTCTCCATCACACTTCCCCCCCCCCCCCATAGATCTAGACCACCTCCACATCACCCCCTCCACCGTCTATAGATCTATACCACCTCCTCACCACACTCCCCTATAGATCTATACTATGTGATCTCACCTCTCCATCACACTTCCCCCCCATAGATCTAGACCACCTCCACATCACCCCCTCCACCATCTATAGATCTATACCACCTCCTCACCACACTCCCCTATAGATCTATACTACGTGATCTCACCTTTACATCACACTCCCCCCCCATAGATCTAGACCACCTCCACATCACCCCCTCCACCGTCTATAGATCTATACCACCTCCTCACCACACTCCCCTATAGATCTATACTATGTGATCTCACCTCTCCATCACACTTCCCCCCCATAGATCTAGACCACCTCCACATCACCCCCTCCACCGTCTATAGATCTATACCACCTCCTCACCACACTCCCCTATAGATCTATACTATGTGATCTCACCTCTCCATCACACTTCCCCCCCATAGATCTAGACCACCTCCACATCACCCCCTCCACCATCTATAGATCTATACCACCTCCTCACCACACTCCCCTATAGATCTATACTACGTGATCTCACCTTTACATCACACTCCCCCCCCATAGATCTAGACCACCTCCACATCACCCCCTCCACCGTCTATAGATCTATACCACCTCCTCACCACACTCCCCTATAGATCTATACTATGTGATCTCACCTCTCCATCACACTTCCCCCCCATAGATCTAGACCACCTCCACATCACCCCCCCCCCGCCGTCTATAGATCTATACCACCTCTTCATCACACTCCCCTATAGATCTATGCTATGTGATCTCACCTCTACATCACACTCCCCCCCATAGATCTATACCACCTCCACATCACCCCCCCCCGCCGTCTATAGATCTATACCACCTCCTCATCACACTCCCCTATAGATCTATACTATGTGATCTCACCTCTCCATCACACTTCCCCCCCATAGATCTATACCACCTCCACATCACCCCCCACCATCTATAGATCTATACCACCTCCTTATCACACTCCCCTATAGATCTATACTACGTGATCTCACCTCTACATCACACTTCCCCCCATAGATCTATACCACCTCCACATCACCCCCCCACCATCTATAGATCTTTACCACCTCCTCATCACACTCCCCTATAGATCTATACTACGTGATCTCACCTCTCCATCACACTTCCCCCCCATAGATCTAGACCACCTTCACTTCACCCCCTCCACCGTCTATAGATCTATACCACCTCCTCACCACACTCCCCTATAGATCTATACTATGTGATCTCACCTCTCCATCACACTTCCCCCCCCCCCATAGATCTAGACCACCTCCACATCACCCCCTCCACCGTCTATAGATCTATACCACCTCCTCACCACACTCCCCTATAGATCTATACTATGTGATCTCACCTCTCCATCACACTTCCCCCCCATAGATCTAGACCACCTCCACATCACCCCCTCCACCATCTATAGATCTATACCACCTCCTCACCACACTCCCCTATAGATCTATACTACGTGATCTCACCTTTACATCACACTCCCCCCCCATAGATCTAGACCACCTCCACATCACCCCCTCCACCGTCTATAGATCTATACCACCTCCTCACCACACTCCCCTATAGATCTATACTATGTGATCTCACCTCTCCATCACACTTCCCCCCCATAGATCTAGACCACCTCCACATCACCCCCTCCACCGTCTATAGATCTATACCACCTCCTCACCACACTCCCCTATAGATCTATACTACGTGATCTCACCTTTACATCACACCCCCCCCCCCCCCATAGATCTAGACCACCTCCACATCACCCCCTCCACCGTCTATAGATCTATACCACCTCCTCACCACACTCCCCTATAGATCTATACTACGTGATCTCACCTTTACATCACACTTCCCCCCCCCCATAGATCTAGACCACCTCCACATCACCCCCTCCACCGTCTATAGATCTATACCCCCACCTCACCACACTCCCCTATAGATCTATACTACGTGATCTCACCTTTACATCACACTCCCCCCCCCATAGATCTAGACCACCTCCACATCACCCCCCCCCCCGCCGTCTATAGATCTATACCACCTCCTCACCACACTCCCCTATAGATCTATACTATGTGATCTCACCTCTCCATCACACTTCCCCCCCATAGATCTATACCACCTCCACATCACCCCCCCCCACCATCTATAGATCTATACCACCTCCTTATCACACTCCCCTATAGATCTATACTACGTGATCTCACCTTTACATCACACCCCCCCCCCCCATAGATCTATACCACCTCCACATCACCCCCTCCACCATCTATAGATCTATACCACCTCCTCACCACACTCCCCTATAGATCTATACTACGTGATCTCACCTCTACATCACACTTCCCCCCCATAGATCTATACCACCTCCACATCACCCCCCCCCCCGCCGTCTATAGATCTATACCACCTCCTCATCACACTCCCCTATAGATCTATACTATGTGATCTCAGCTCTCCATCACACTCCCCCGCCGCCCTATAGATCTATACCACCTCCACATCACCCCCCACCGTCTATAGATCTATACCACCTCTTCATCACACTCCCCTATAGATCTATGCTATGTGATCTCACCTCTACATCACACTCCCCCCCCATAGATCTATATCACCTCCAAATCACCCCCCCCCGCCGTCTATAGATCTATACCACCTCCTCATCACACTCCCCTATAGATCTATACTATGTGATCTCACCTCTCCATCACACTTCCCCCCCATAGATCTATACCACCTCCACATCACCCCCCCACCATCTATAGATCTATACCACCTCCTTATCACACTCCCCTATAGATCTATACTACGTGATCTCACCTCTACATCACACTTCCCCCATAGATCTATACCACCTCCACATCACCCCCCCACCATCTATAGATCTATACCACTAGAGATGGACGAACTTCCGACGGGACGTTTCGCGAAAGCGAAATGCGAACGGACCCAAACGTTCGCGAAACCGAACGTTCGCCGCGGGCCCCATTGACTTCAATGGGAGGCGAACTTTGCAAACCTTCATGTCGAATTTGCGACCACGTGGTAATTATTAGGGGGTAAAACGTAGTCCCACCATCTGGACAATGACATAATACATGTATGAGGTGAATTTGGGATCGATAACTACAAGCATTTTTATTTTATTTGGGAAATTGTTCTAACAATTCAGGACTATGGAGCTAATGAAGGCAATGGAGGAGAGGGAAGGTCAGGGACCAGGGTAGGCAAAGAAGAGGGTGCAGGAGATGATCACCAGCAGCGTGACATACCGGAATGACACATGCACCGTGATAGAGGCATCTGACAGCAGCACCGTAATACAGAGCACTGACAGCAGCACCGTGACATACAGCGCTGACAGCAGCACCGTGACATACAGCGCTGACAGCAGCACCGTGACATACAGCGCTGACAGCAGCACCGTGACATACAGCGCTGACAGCAGCACCGTGACATACAGCGCTGACAGCAGCACCGTGACATACAGCGCTGACAGCAGCACCGTGACATACAGCGCTGACAGCAGCACCGTGACATACAGCGCTGACAGCAGCACCGTGACATACAGCGCTGACAGCAGCACCGTGACATACAGCACTGACAGCAGCACCGTAAGCAGCCCCAGGAGGAAGTCAGCACAGCACAGGGATGGTGTGATCCCCTCATAATAAGAACCCCCAGGAGGAAGTCAGCACAGCACAGGGATAGTGTGATCCCTTCATAATAAGAACCCCCAGGAGGAAGTCAGCACAGCACAGGGATATCATAAGCAGCCCCAGTAGAAATATGACACCGCTCAACCTCTTCAAAGAGGAGGGTAGGGGCATATAGTACGGTGTGCTTTTTTGGGTCAAGGAAGTGAGCCAAATGAATTAAGAAGGTCTGTGTGCTCGATTAAAAAAATAGTTTATAGACATATACATGGTCTACTGGTCACATGTGTTGAATTCCTCCGAGATCCATGCCTCATTCATTTTTAGAAATGTGAGGTAGTTAACACTGTCGTGAGCTAGGCGAGTACGCTTATCGGTCACAATCCCCCCTGCTGCGCTGAACGTCCTTTCGGACAGGACACTGGATGAGGGGCAAGCCAACAGTTCGATTGCAAATTGGGCAAGCTCTGGCCAGAGGTCAAGCCTGCCCACCCAGTAGTCTAGGGGTTCATCACTCCTCAGAGCGTCCACATCGGCCGTTAACCCAATGTAGTCGGACACCTGACGGTCTAGGCGTTCCCTGATGCTGGATCCGGATGACACCTGTCGATGGGTCGGCTGAAAGAATGACCTCATATCCGAAGTCACCAACACATCTTCAAACCGGCCTCTTCTTGCAGGCGCTGTTGGATTGGTACCCGCAAATCCTTCTCTGGGAGTGGGAATTGCTCCTCTGCCAGCGCACGCAAAAGCAGAATGCAGCATTTCTCGAAGCAAGGCCTGGAAGTGCTGCATTCTGACAGCCCTCTGCGACGGCGGTAACATTTCCGCCATTTTGTGTTTGTACCGGGGGTCTAAGTACGTTGCCACCCAGTACTGGTCCTTGACCCTCATGCTTTTTATACGGGGGTCCCTATTAAAACACTGGAGCATGAAGGCCCCCATTTGCACTAAAGTGGAAGCGGTGTGGTGGCCTGGCTCCTGCTCATCATCCAGGATAATGTCGTCCTCTTCATTCTCCTCTCCCCATCCTCGCACAACAGGGATCCCAGAAAGGTTTAAAGCATGCTCTTCTTGCTCCTGCTCATCCGCCCCGGCACCATCCTCCTCTGACTCCTCATCAGACTCCTGTTGTTGACTTGTCTCAGATAGAGTAGCCCCCCCTGGGAATTCATCCAGCATTGCGACTTCCTCATCTTCCCGCTCCTGCTCCTCCACAGCCTGATCAATGACACGACGCAATGCACGCTCCAGAAAGAAGGCATAAGGTACCATGTCACTGATGGCGCCATGGCTGCGACTGACCAGTTTGGTGATCTCCTCAAATGGCCGCAGAAGTCTGCATGTGTCGCGCATGAGCAGCCACTGGCGCGGTGAAAAAAAACCCAGCTCCCCAGAACCGTTTCTTTCGCAGAGTTCATACAGGTAGACGTTAACTGCACGTTTCTGCTGGAGCAGCCTATCAAGCATATAGAAGGTTGAGTTCCATCGCGTCGGGCAATCGCAAATAAGACGTCTGACCGGCAGATGGTGTCGCCGCTGAATGTCAGCAAGGCGAGCCATGGCCGTGTAAGATCTTCTGAAATGGGCCGAGATTTTCCTTGCCTGCCGCAAGATGTCCTGGACCCCAGGGTATTTGACAAGGAATCGCTGCACGACCAAGTTTAAGACGTGTGCCATGCACGGCACGTGCGTGATTTTGCCCTGTTTCAATGCGCTAAGCAGATTGGCACCGTTGTCACACACCACTTTACCAACTGTCAAATTGAGCGGTGTTAGCCACTCATCTGCCTGTGAACGCAAAGCTGAAAGGAGTGCCGGGCCAGTGTGGCTCTTTGCTTCCAGGCACAACAGACGCAGCACGGCATGGCAACGTCTCACCTGGCATGTGGAATAGGTTCTGGGGAGCTTGGGCGGTGCAGCGGAAGAGACGCTAGCAGCGGAAAAGGAGGAGGCAGCTGAGGAGGAGAGGGAGGAGGATGGAGTAGGAGGAGGAGAAGAAGAGTCAGGCCTGCATGCAATCCGTGGCGGTAAAACCAAATCTACACGGGTGCCACGGGTTACATGCTTGACGGCCGTCAGAAGGTTCACCCAGTGGGCAGTAAAACTGATATACCTTCCCTGCCCGTGTTTGCTAGACCACGTGTCTGTGGTCAGATGTATCTTGGCACCGACACTGTGTGCCAGAGATACATTCACTTGCCGCTGAACATGGCCATATAGCTCTGGGATGCCCTTCTCTGAGAAATACTTCCTTCCTGGGACCTTCCATTGTGGTGTTCCAATGGCCACGAATTTGCGAAAGGCCTCCGAGTCCACCAGTTTATATGGCAGTAGTTGGCGGGCTATGAGTTCTGACAAGCCAGCCGCCAACCGTTGGGCAAGAGGGTTATCCGGCGTCATCATTTTTTTACGCTCAAACATTAGGCCCACGGAAGCCTGCCTTTTTGCAGAAAAATGTGAGCTTGGCGTGATGGAAGGTGGAGTGGAGGACAATTGTGAGGAGAGAGGAGAAGGAGAAGTAGAAGACGAGGCTGGACGGTGAGAGCCTGCAGTGTGGCTTTGTGTGTTCCGTTGCTCCCACTGGGCTCGGTGATGGCTGCTCATGTGCCTTCTTAAGGCGGTCGTCCCTAGGTGAGTATTGGGCTTACCGCGACTAACGCGTTGACTGCAAAGATTGCAGATGGCAACGCTATTGTCAGCAGCGGACACGTTAAAAAAAGCCCACACTGCGGAGCCATGTGCCGGTGTCCTGGGAGCGCCAGATGTGACCGTACATGGTCGATGACTCGCTCCTGATACATTTGCAGTCTGCTTTGTCCCTCCTGTGCAATGTAAGTTATTCCTGCTTCTCCTCCCTATCTGCTGGTCCATATCTCCCTCTGAACTCCCCTCCTCTTCCTCTCTTGTGGGCACCCACGTGACATCACTAGACACGTCATCATCAACGTCACCTTCCCCACCGCTATAAGTAGAGATCTCGGAGTAGGCAGCAACACCGGGGACCAACCTCCTCCTTGGGCTGATCTGGGTACTGTCGTCAGACTGCTGAGTAGCGCTTGTTGCTACCTCCTCTTCCTGATCCAATACCAAGAGTGGCTGCGCATCAGAAATGTCCTCTTGATATGGATCGGAAAATAATTCCAGTGACTCAAGCGGAAGGTATGTGGTGGTGGTGGTGGTGGTCGTGTTGTTGGTGGTAGTGTCTTTGGGGGTGCACATAGCAGAGAGTGAAGAAGAGGGTGCAGATCGAGAGGATGAGGAGGGTGCAGAAGAGTAAGGCTGAGCGAGCCACTCAACCAAGTCTGGTGCATCCTTTAAAGTAATTGAACGCACCTTCTGCAACTTCCCACTTTGGCTCAAGCCTGTTGCTCCTGCCCTACCCCTACCACCCCTGCGGAAGGGCCTGCCTCTTCCTCTGCCTGTCATTTTTTAAATGACCCTGTGACAAAACTCTTAGTCCCTATACCGATGAAGGACTGCTGCAGTATAGGGCAGCAGTCAGCAGTGGTGCACGTCAACCCTATCTATTGTGGACCGATAGCGGTCCTTACAGAACAGCAGACTGTACCGCACTCAAGCCTATGTACCGTAGCACCCTATACCAAGTTACCAGTCCTTATAAGAACTTTTGTGGACCAAGCAGGTTGTGTATTAGTGTTTAGCAGACTGTACGTCAGTCCCTATACCGCTGAAGGACTGCTGCAGTATAGGGCAGCGGTCAGCAGTGGTGCACGTCAACCCTATCTATTGTGGACCGATAGCGGTCCTTACAGAACAGCAGACTGTACCGCACTCAAGCCTATGTACCGTAGCACCCTATACCAAGTTACCAGTCCTTATAAGAACTTTTGTGGAACAAGCAGGTTGTGTGTTAGTGATTAGCAGACTGTACGTCAGTCCCTATACCGCTGAAGGACTGCTGCAGTATAGGTGAGCGGTCAGCAGTGGTGCACGTCAACCCTATCTATTGTGGACCTATAGCGGTCCTTACAGAACAGCAGACTGTACCGCACTCAAGCCTATGTACCGTAGCACCCTATACCAAGTTACCAGTCCTTATAAGAACTTTTGTGGACCAAGCAGGTTGTGTATTAGTGTTTAGCAGACTGTACGTCAGTCCCTATACCGCTGAAGGACTGCTGCAGTATAGGGCAGCGGTCAGCAGTGGTGCACGTCAACCCTATCTATTGTGGACCGATAGCGGTCCTTACAGAACAGCAGACTGTACCGCACTCAAGCCTATGTACCGTAGCACCCTATACCAAGTTACCAGTCCTTATAAGAACTTTTGTGGAACAAGCAGGTTGTGTGTTAGTGATTAGCAGACTGTACGTCAGTCCCTATACCGCTGAAGGACTGCTGCAGTATAGGGCAGCGGTCAGCAGTGGTGCACGTCAACCCTATCTATTGTGGACCGATAGCGGTCCTTACAGAACAGCAGACTGTACCGCACTCAAGCCTATGTACCGTAGCACCCTATACCAAGTTACCAGTCCTTATAAGAACTTTTGTGGAACAAGTGAGTTGTGAATGTTTAGCAGACTGCAGCAGAAGGGCAGCAGTCAAGTATAATATCCTTTCTATATTTGGAAGAAAGAATATTATACATGTACAAGCCTATTACTGTACCACTGATACCAGTCCTGAAAAGAACCTTTGTGGAACTAATAATAACAGCAAGTCTTTAAAATTACCCTCACTGCCTGACAACACTGCTTCCTTCCTGTCCCTATACAAATTGGCAAAAAAAGAGAACGATTAGTGGTTACTGGAACAGCTCTTTTGTGGACCTTGATAGTAACAGCTAATGATGATGATGATGATGATGATGATGAAAGACTAATCTGGCTGTCCCTGTAGCATACACCGTCCTTTCCCTTTCTCTAAACTAACAAAAGACACTCAGGCTGCTGCAAGAATCAGCAGCACAGCAAACCTATCAACACCTAACACCTATACCAGTCCTGAAAAGAACTTTTGTGTACCAAATAGCTAGTGGTTTATCTCTCCCTACTCCACACAGGAACCTGTCCCTATCGTAACAGAAGAAAGAATGTAAAATGGCCACCGGATCGGGTGTATTTATAGGTTAGGGGGAATGTCCAAGTGTCCATGTGCTGTCATGTCTCAATTGGCTGTCCTGTATCACATGATAAACGTGTCACCAAAGGTTAAAGTTCTTGTATACATTAAACACGTAAGTCCGCCGCGGCGAACGACGGAAAAAGGCGTTCGAACGTGCGGACCGCGAATGTCGGAAATTCGCCGCGAAACGACCGCCGGGCGAAACGTTCGTCCATCACTATATACCACCTCCTCATCACACTCCCCTATAGATCTATACTACGTGATCTCACCTCTCCATCACACTTCCCCCCCATAGATCTAGACCACCTTCACTTCACCCCCTCCACCGTCTATAGATCTATACCACCTCCTCACCACACTCCCCTATAGATCTATACTATGTGATCTCACCTCTCCATCACACTTCCCCCCCATAGATCTAGACCACCTCCACATCACCCCCTCCACCGTCTATAGATCTATACCACCTCCTCACCACACTCCCCTATAGATCTATACTACGTGATCTCACCTTTACATCACACTTCCCCCCCCCCATAGATCTAGACCACCTCCACATCACCCCCCACCGTCTATAGATCTATACCACCTCTTCATCACACTCCCCTATAGATCTATGCTATGTGATCTCACCTCTACATCACACCCCCCCCCCCCCATAGATCTATACCACCTCTTCATCACACTCCCCTATAGATCTATACTATGTGATCTCACCTCTACATCACACTTCCCCCCCCATCGATCTATACCACATCCACATCACCCCCACCATCTATAGATCTATACCACCTCCTTATCACACTCCCCTATAGATCTATACTACGTGATCTCACCTCTACATCACACTTCCCCCATAGATCTATACCACCTCCACATCACCCCCCCACCATCTATAGATCTATACCACCTCCTCATCACACTCCCCTATAGATTTATACTACGTGATCTCACCTCTCCATCACACTTCCCCCCCATAGATCTAGACCACCTTCACTTCACCCCCTCCACCGTCTATAGATCTATACCACCTCCTCACCACACTCCCCTATAGATCTATACTATGTGATCTCACCTCTCCATCACACTTCCCCCCCATAGATCTAGACCACCTCCACATCACCCCCTCCACCGTCTATAGATCTATACCACCTCCTCACCACACTCCCCTATAGATCTATACTACGTGATCTCACCTTTACATCACACTTCCCCCCCCCCCATAGATCTAGACCACCTCCACATCACCCCCCACCGTCTATAGATCTATACCACCTCTTCATCACACTCCCCTATAGATCTATGCTATGTGATCTCACCTCTACATCACACCCCCCCCCCCCATAGATCTATACCACCTCTTCATCACACTCCCCTATAGATCTATACTACGTGATCTCACCTTTACATCACACTTCCCCCCCCCCATAGATCTAGACCACCTCCACATCACCCCCTCCACCGTCTATAGATCTATACCACCACCTCACCACACTCCCCTATAGATCTATACTACGTGATCTCACCTTTACATCACACTCCCCCCCCCCATAGATCTAGACCACCTCCACATCACCCCCCCCCCCCCGCCGTCTATAGATCTATACCACCTCCTCACCACACTCCCCTATAGATCTATACTATGTGATCTCACCTCTCCATCACACTTCCCCCCCATAGATCTATACCACCTCCACATCACCCCCCCACCATCTATAGATCTATACCACCTCCTTATCACACTCCCCTATAGATCTATACTACGTGATCTCACCTTTACATCACACCCCCCCCCATAGATCTATACCACCTCCACATCACCCCCTCCACCATCTATAGATCTATACCACCTCCTCACCACACTCCCCTATAGATCTATACTACGTGATCTCACCTCTACATCACACTTCCCCCCCATAGATCTATACCACCTCCACATCACCCCCCCCCCCGCCGTCTATAGATCTATACCACCTCCTCATCACACTCCCCTATAGATCTATACTATGTGATCTCAGCTCTCCATCACACTCCCCCGCCGCCCTATAGATCTATACCACCTCCACATCACCCCCCACCGTCTATAGATCTATACCACCTCTTCATCACACTCCCCTATAGATCTATGCTATGTGATCTCACCTCTACATCACACTCCCCCCCCCATAGATCTATACCACCTCCACATCACCCCCCCCCGCCGTCTATAGATCTATACCACCTCCTCATCACACTCCCCTATAGATCTATACTATGTGATCTCACCTCTCCATCACACTTCCCCCCCATAGATCTATACCACCTCCACATCACCCCCCCACCATCTATAGATCTATACCACCTCCTTATCACACTCCCCTATAGATCTATACTACGTGATCTCACCTCTACATCACACTTCCCCCATAGATCTATACCACCTCCACATCACCCCCCCACCATCTATAGATCTATACCACCTCCTCATCACACTCCCCTATAGATCTATACTACGTGATCTCACCTCTCCATCACACTTCCCCCCCATAGATCTAGACCACCTTCACTTCACCCCCTCCACCGTCTATAGATCTATACCACCTCCTCACCACACTCCCCTATAGATCTATACTATGTGATCTCACCTCTCCATCACACTTCCCCCCCATAGATCTAGACCACCTCCACATCACCCCCTCCACCGTCTATAGATCTATACCACCTCCTCACCACACTCCCCTATAGATCTATACTACGTGATCTCACCTTTACATCACACTTCCCCCCCCCCCATAGATCTAGACCACCTCCACATCACCCCCCACCGTCTATAGATCTATACCACCTCTTCATCACACTCCCCTATAGATCTATGCTATGTGATCTCACCTCTACATCACCCCCCCCCCATAGATCTATACCACCTCCGCATCACCCCCCCCGCCGTCTATAGATCTATACCACCTCCTCATCACACTCCCCTATAGATCTATACTATGTGATCTCACCTCTACATCACACTTCCCCCCCCCATCGATCTATACCACCTCCACATCACCCCCCCACCATCTATAGATCTATACCACCTCCTCATCACACTCCCCTATAGATCTATACTACGTGATCTCATCTCTACATCACACTTCCCCCCATAGATCTATACCACCTCCACATCACCCCCCTCCACCGTCTATAGATCTATACCACCTCCTCATCACACTCCCCTATATATCTATAATACGTGATCTCACCTCTACATCACACTTCCCCCCATAGATCTATACCACCTCCACATCACCCCCCCCCCCGCCGCCCTATAGATCTATACCACCTCCACATCACCCCCCACCGTCTATAGATCTATACCACCTCTTCATCACACTCCCCTATAGATCTATGCTATGTGATCTCACCTCTACATCACACTCCCCCCCCATAGATCTATACCACCTCCACATCACCCCCCCCCCCACCGTCTATAGATCTATACCACCTCTTCATCACACTCCCCTATAGATCTATACTACGTGATCTCACCTCTCCATCACACTCCCCCACCGCCCTATACCACCTCCACATCACCCCCCACTGTCTATAGATCTATACCACCTCTTCATCACACTCCCCTATAGATCTATGCTATGTGATCTCACCTCTACATCACACTCCCCCCCCCATAGATCTATACCACCTCCACATCACCCCCCCCCCGCCGTCTATAGATCTATACCACCTCCTCATCACACTCCCCTATAGATCTATACTATGTGATCTCACCTCTCCATCACACTTCCCCCCCATAGATCTATACCACCTCCACATCACCCCCCCACCATCTATAGATCTATACCACCTCCTTATCACACTCCCCTATAGATCTATACTACGTGATCTCACCTCTACATCACACTTCCCCCATAGATCTATACCACCTCCACATCACCCCCCCACCATCTATAGATCTATACCACCTCCTCATCACACTCCCCTATAGATCTATACTACGTGATCTCACCTCTCCATCACACTTCCCCCCCATAGATCTAGACCACCTTCACTTCACCCCCTCCACCGTCTATAGATCTATACCACCTCCTCACCACACTCCCCTATAGATCTATACTATGTGATCTCACCTCTCCATCACACTTCCCCCCCATAGATCTAGACCACCTCCACATCACCCCCTCCACCGTCTATAGATCTATACCACCTCCTCACCACACTCCCCTATAGATCTATACTACGTGATCTCACCTTTACATCACACTTCCCCCCCCCCCATAGATCTAGACCACCTCCACATCACCCCCCACCGTCTATAGATCTATACCACCTCTTCATCACACTCCCCTATAGATCTATGCTATGTGATCTCACCTCTACATCACACCCCCCCCCCATAGATCTATACCACCTCTTCATCACACTCCCCTATAGATCTATACTATGTGATCTCACCTCTACATCACACTTCCCCCCCCATCGATCTATACCACATCCACATCACCCCCACCATCTATAGATCTATACCACCTCCTTATCACACTCCCCTATAGATCTATACTACGTGATCTCACCTCTACATCACACTTCCCCCATAGATCTATACCACCTCCACATCACCCCCCCACCATCTATAGATCTATACCACCTCCTCATCACACTCCCCTATAGATTTATACTACGTGATCTCACCTCTCCATCACACTTCCCCCCCATAGATCTAGACCACCTTCACTTCACCCCCTCCACCGTCTATAGATCTATACCACCTCCTCACCACACTCCCCTATAGATCTATACTATGTGATCTCACCTCTCCATCACACTTCCCCCCCATAGATCTAGACCACCTCCACATCACCCCCTCCACCGTCTATAGATCTATACCACCTCCTCACCACACTCCCCTATAGATCTATACTACGTGATCTCACCTTTACATCACACTTCCCCCCCCCCCCATAGATCTAGACCACCTCCACATCACCCCCCACCGTCTATAGATCTATACCACCTCTTCATCACACTCCCCTATAGATCTATGCTATGTGATCTCACCTCTACATCACACCCCCCCCCCATAGATCTATACCACCTCTTCATCACACTCCCCTATAGATCTATACTACGTGATCTCACCTTTACATCACACTTCCCCCCCCCCCCATAGATCTAGACCACCTCCACATCACCCCCTCCACCGTCTATAGATCTATACCACCACCTCACCACACTCCCCTATAGATCTATACTACGTGATCTCACCTTTACATCACACTCCCCCCCCCCATAGATCTAGACCACCTCCACATCACCCCCCCCCCCGCCGTCTATAGATCTATACCACCTCCTCACCACACTCCCCTATAGATCTATACTATGTGATCTCACCTCTCCATCACACTTCCCCCCCATAGATCTATACCACCTCCACATCACCCCCCCCCCACCATCTATAGATCTATACCACCTCCTTATCACACTCCCCTATAGATCTATACTACGTGATCTCACCTTTACATCACACCCCCCCCATAGATCTATACCACCTCCACATCACCCCCTCCACCATCTATAGATCTATACCACCTCCTCACCACACTCCCCTATAGATCTATACTACGTGATCTCACCTCTACATCACACTTCCCCCCCATAGATCTATACCACCTCCACATCACCCCCCCCCCCCCGCCGTCTATAGATCTATACCACCTCCTCATCACACTCCCCTATAGATCTATACTATGTGATCTCAGCTCTCCATCACACTCCCCCGCCGCCCTATAGATCTATACCACCTCCACATCACCCCCCACCGTCTATAGATCTATACCACCTCTTCATCACACTCCCCTATAGATCTATGCTATGTGATCTCACCTCTACATCACACTCCCCCCCCCATAGATCTATACCACCTCCACATCACCCCCCCCCCGCCGTCTATAGATCTATACCACCTCCTCATCACACTCCCCTATAGATCTATACTATGTGATCTCACCTCTCCATCACACTTCCCCCCCATAGATCTATACCACCTCCACATCACCCCCCCACCATCTATAGATCTATACCACCTCCTTATCACACTCCCCTATAGATCTATACTACGTGATCTCACCTCTACATCACACTTCCCCCATAGATCTATACCACCTCCACATCACCCCCCCACCATCTATAGATCTATACCACCTCCTCATCACACTCCCCTATAGATCTATACTACGTGATCTCACCTCTCCATCACACTTCCCCCCCATAGATCTAGACCACCTTCACTTCACCCCCTCCACCGTCTATAGATCTATACCACCTCCTCACCACACTCCCCTATAGATCTATACTATGTGATCTCACCTCTCCATCACACTTCCCCCCCATAGATCTAGACCACCTCCACATCACCCCCTCCACCGTCTATAGATCTATACCACCTCCTCACCACACTCCCCTATAGATCTATACTACGTGATCTCACCTTTACATCACACTTCCCCCCCCCCATAGATCTAGACCACCTCCACATCACCCCCCACCGTCTATAGATCTATACCACCTCTTCATCACACTCCCCTATAGATCTATGCTATGTGATCTCACCTCTACATCACACCCCCCCCATAGATCTATACCACCTCCACATCACCCCCCCCCCCCGCCGTCTATAGATCTATACCACCTCCTCATCACACTCCCCTATAGATCTATACTATGTGATCTCACCTCTACATCACACTTCCCCCCCCATCGATCTATACCACCTCCACATCACCCCCCCACCATCTATAGATCTATACCACCTCCTCATCACACTCCCCTATAGATCTATACTACGTGATCTCATCTCTACATCACACTTCCCCCCATAGATCTATACCACCTCCACATCACCCCCCTCCACCGTCTATAGATCTATACCACCTCCTCATCACACTCCCCTATATATCTATAATACGTGATCTCACCTCTACATCACACTTCCCCCCATAGATCTATACCACCTCCACATCACCCCCCCGCCGCCCTATAGATCTATACCACCTCCACATCACCCCCCACCGTCTATAGATCTATACCACCTCTTCATCACACTCCCCTATAGATCTATGCTATGTGATCTCACCTCTACATCACACTCCCCCCCCCATAGATCTATACCACCTCCACATCACCCCCCCCCCCCACCGTCTATAGATCTATACCACCTCTTCATCACACTCCCCTATAGATCTATACTACGTGATCTCACCTCTCCATCACACTCCCCCACCGCCCTATACCACCTCCACATCACCCCCCACTGTCTATAGATCTATACCACATCCTCATCACACTCCCCTATAGATCTATACTACGTGATCTCACCTCTACATCACACTTCCCCCTATAGATCTATACCACCTCCACATCACCCCCTATAGATCTATACTACGTGATCTCACCTCTCCATCACCCCCCCCCCATATATCTATACCACCTCCTCATCACACCCCTATAGATCTATACTACACGATCTCACCTCTCCATCACACTCCCCCCAACCGCCTATAGATCTAGACCACCTCCACATCACACCTCCCTGTCTATAGATCTATACCACCTCCTCATCACACCCCCCCACCGCCTATAGATCTATACCACCTCCTCATCACCCCCCACCGCCTACAGATCTATACTACGTGATCTCCCTTCTTCAATAAACTCCCCCTGACCGCCTATAGATCTATACCACCTCCTTTTCACACCTCCCCCCACCGCCTATACATCTATACTACCTGATCTCACTTCTTCATCAAACTCCCCCTAACCGCCTATAGAGCTATACCACCTCTTCACCAACCCCCCCCCCCCCACGCCTATAGATCTACACCACCTCCTCATCACCCCCCGACCGCTTATAGATATATACTACCTCCTCATCACACTCCCCGGCCGCCTATAGATTTATACTGTGATCTCCCCTCTTCATCACACTCCCCCCGACCGCATATAGATCTATACCAACTCCTCATCACACTCCCCCCGACCGCCTATAGATCTATACCACCTCATCACACTCCCCCAACGCCTATAGAGCTATACTACATGATCTCACTTCTTCATCACACTCCCCCTGACCGCCTATAGATCTATATCACCTCCTCATCACACCCAATACCTATATATATATCTATACCAACTCATCATCACACACCCCACCACCTATAGATCTATACTAGGTGATCTCACATCTTCATCACACCCCCCAACCGCCTATAGATCTATACTAGGTGATCTCAACATCTTCATCACCCCCCCCCACCGCCTATAGATCTATACTAGGTGATCTCACATCTTCATCACACCCCCCGACCGCCTATAGATCTATACCACCTCATCACACTCCCCTCACCAGCTATAGATCTATACCACCTTCTCATCACACTCCCCCTGACCGCCTATAGATCTATACCACCTCCTTATCACACTCCCCCGGGATGCCTATATATCTATACCAACTCCTCATCACACTCCCCCCAACCGCCTATAGATCTATGCCACCTCCTCATCACACTCACCCCTACCGCCTATAGATCTATACTACATGATCTCACTTCTTCATCACACTCCCCTGACCACCTATAGATCTATATCACCTCCTCATCACACCCCCACCACCCATAGATCTACACTAGGTGATCTCAGGTCTTCATCACACTTCCCCCAACCACCTATAGATCTATACTAGGAGATCTCACATCTTCACCACACTCCCCCGACCGCCTATAGATCTATACTATGTGATCTCACCTCTTCATCACACTCCCCTAACGCCTGTAACTTAAATTTTTTATTATTTTTGTCAAAATACATTCCAATATACATGACTACAGGTACATCATTCTATTATATTCAGTATGTCCTAGGTCAGTGATGGCAAACATTGGCACCCCAGATGTTTTGGAATTACATTTCCCATGATGCTCAACTACACTGCAGAGTGCATGAGCATCATGGGGAATGTAGTCCCAAAACATCTGGGGTGCCAAGGTTCGCCATCACTGTCCTAGGTAGTCTTATGTACAGTATGTCATTCTAAATGACTTTCATGGTCTCACGTATGTTGTCCTATATGTCATCGGTAGCCTCACCTTTTATCCTCGTTTGTCCTAGGTAGCTTCACATATGTCTTCTTATTTGTCCTAGGCCATCATTTGTATGTCACCCTATATATCCAGATAGTCTCGTATATGTTTTTTTCTAAATGTCTTAGGTAGCTCATGCATGTCATCCAAGATGTCCTAAGTAGTGCTATGTATGTCATCCTTTATGTACTAGGTAGCCTCGCCTGTGTCACCCTCTATATCCTAGGTAGCCTCATGTATGTCCTTCTAGTTGCATACATCTGGGAAAGCACCATGTACAGAATGTCATCCTAGTATAAACATCTTAGGCTACCTCATGTATCTTAATATATGTCTGTCATTCAATTATTTTGATTTCTCTGTCAAAATCAACGGCGCAACTATCAACCTGTCCCCCCATGCCAAAACCTCAGGTGTAATGCTGGACTCTGAACTATGTTTTGGCCCCCACATCCAATCGCTGTCAAAAGCTTGCCACCTCAAACTCTGCAACATATCCAAGATATGCCCCTTCCAAACCAACAACACCACAAAGCTTTTAAATTACTTCCTGGTCGTTTCTCGCCTTTACTAATGCAACTCCCTCCTCATTGGCTTACCTTTAAGTAGGCTATTTCCCCTTTAGTCCATCATGAACGCTGCTGCCAGGCTCATCCACCTTACAAACCCATCAACGTCTGCTACCCCTCTGCAAATTCTTCCATTGGCTGCCACTCAACAAATTAAATTCAATATACTAACTATAATTTACAAAGCCATCCACAACGTGGCCCCCAGCTACCTCACTAACCTGGTATCGAAATACCAACCAAATGATTATTTTTGTTCCTCCCAAGACCTACTGCTCTCTGGCTCCATTGTCAATTCTTCCAATGTTCGCCTCCAGGACTTCTCCCGAGCCTCTCCCATTCTCTGGAAGGTTCTACCCCAATCTATCTGACTATCTCTTACTTTGTCCACTTTCAGACGATTCCTGAAAACTCATCTCTTCAGAGAAGGCTATCTGGCTCCCACCTAACAACTGTACATTTATTTTCTCCATTAGCACATCCCCCATAGTTATTACCTCTTGTCTCTTTACCCTACCTCTTAGATTGTAAGCTCTAACAAACAGGGCTCTCTGATTCCTACTGTATTAAATTGTATTGTAGTTCTAATGTCTACCCTCAAGTTGTAAAGCTCTGCGTAAACTGTCGGTGCTATTTAAATCCTGTATAATAATAAAAATATATATGTCTTACGTAGCTTCATGTATATTATCCTGTTATATGCGTCTCAGGTAGCCACATGTATGTCATTCTATTATATAAATCTTAGTACCCTTAAATGCGTCATCCTATTATATACGTCTTAGGTAGCTTCATGTGTACCATCCCATTACAGCCTTATGTATGTCATCCTATTATATACAGTATGTTTTAAGTTAATCCCCCCTACATCTCCATTACAGTTTGAGAGTTTAAGAAAGGGAAAAAACAAAAGTAGAGTTGTTGCCGATAGCCATACTCAGAAACTTTTAAAAGTCACAGAACCTGAGATTAGGGTCAAAATGAAAGCACTGGTTGTGTGGATAAATCTATATATTTGATTCCTGCATAACCACTATTTGACTATAATACAATAAAAGAATGAAAATAAATTACACATTGCTGCAAACACCTGATATGTGTTCCCACACCCAAGATACATAAATAAATTAAATAAGATGTTGCGCTAAAGAATTAATAAAACACAAATATATCCCAAATGCTATGTGTTCGTATCACTGGACAAATTAATACTGTGTAATACTAGTGATGCTTATACCAATATTTTTGAAATTTGCACCATTAGAGTAAATGTGATATATAAATACAGTGTGTAAACATAAATACTGAATGCAAAAATAATAATAATATTAGAATTAAAAAAATGCAGAAATTAAACATCCAAAATAAGGATGAATAGTCTCTTCATAAACATCCAGTTTTATTCAAGTATAACTTCTTCTGTGCTCATAAATGTCCTCCACCAAGCTAAAAGAGAATATGTTTTTTTTTCCTAAATCATACTTACCTAAGTGGATACAGCATCAGTCACTGGCTCTATGCTCTGACCCCCAGCGCTCACTGGTGCGCTGGACTGTGGAGGAGGCGGGAGCGTCCGGCTCAGGCTCTCAACGGCTCGCTAGAGGCAGAGCTGGGTGCCGGTCCAAGCATGGGAGCAAATCCCAACTTCATTGTTGTGATCTTGCCCAAGCCTGGACCAGCTCTGTAGCATCAGCCGACAGTGGGCTTGAGACCAAGGTCTGCTGAAAACAGGTCACAGGAGTGCAGAACAAACTGCACTTGTGCAATTTACAGGAGAAGTACAGCCAAATGAGCTTTGGCTGTATTTCGCCTCTAAACAAAATAGCTCTCCACCTTGTGTCACCACAAGTGATCACAGAACTCTAACCTCCAAACAATGAGAATTGTGCCTCTATATCATTATCCAATGAGATCTCTTCAAATTATGCACACTTCAAAGCCTCCTGGCCACTAGGGACTCTCCTATTATCATGTACAAGGCCAGTACATTTGGGTTATGGTCCCTTTAAGAGTCCGGACTGCTTATGCAGCCACTTGTGTTTAAGAAGAGCATATGAAAAAACCTCTCTCATTGTGCAGTATCTTTGAAACTTATTCTCATTCCCACGACCAAATCAGCCATGGCGCAGCAAGTATGCCATGACCAGAAAGCCAGTACAAAACAAAAACAGGAGCTGTAGCTGTCCGTTGCTGTAGGCATGTATCTGCACATCTAGTGGTTGCCATCCCTAACTGCATGATACCAACCTCTATGCATCTTTAAGAAGCAATAGCAAGAAACCTGTTGACTCATGAGGACTTACCTCCACAGATTATTATGCTATATTAATGTGCAGTGAGCCATATTTCCTGTGTAGTATCTCTACAGCAGCCTTTCTCAAACTTTTCAACACTCAAAACTTTTCAAAACTTTACAGAACCCTTGAAATAACTTTCTGGTCTCAGGGAACCCCTGCTATAAATTACTATATCTACAACTCATGATACATTAGTGTGATGGACAGTGGAAAGAATGCTCCTTACACTTGTGGTCATTGGGAAGAATTACCCAGAAAGATCAATGGCGTCAGTGGGAGCTTATCTGAGAGGTAGAAACTGCTCATTGCTCAAGGAACCCTTCACAACCTCTGGAGGAACCCTGGTTGAGAAACTCTAATCTACAGACTCTACAATCTGTGCAACCTTTTTAGTTAGTAGTTGGTAATATTGGGTATCATTACAGAGATACTAGCTAGTAACAATTCCTGATGACATAGAAAGTAGCCACCAAGAATCACTTTGAAAATCAGGGGGATCTGTGCTGAATATATACATGATGATTTGCCCTTCTTCTAGAGAAACATACAATTCACATATCATAATTGCCTGGATTCATAAACAGCATAAGTATCCACAGATCTGACAGATCTACATGGATATATTGAAAAACAAGATTGATGAACTAGCAATTCTAACCTGATAATCACTGAAGTTGATTTGTTTTCCTGATCGGGTCAGCAAAAATTAGTTTGCTAAATTACTAATTTCATAGTGAAATTTTACAGCTGTATATTTGAAACATGTTTAAACTTTCCTAGTTTCTATCAGTGGTGTAATGCTTATAACATAACTATAGGGCTCATTTATGAAAATGGTTAAAAACACAAGATAAATACCACATCTCACAATCACAATTTTTTTCTATTTACATAACATAAATCTATATGTACTGCACTAAACTCGACAAGGTGTCACAAAAGGAACTGCTAAAGTATTGTGAGACACACTAGTGGTTATCGATGCACAAATGGCTAGAAAGGGCAAAAATAATTATTTGCATGACTCCACCCAAAGGCTGGGATTTTTATTTTTGTGCCCAAAATGAGCATGTGTAAATACCTTCTGTTATAGGAAGGTAATGCTGTATCTCACTAAACTCTAATTGTATTACAATTTCAGATTTGCCTTGCCTTTGTGATCCATAGCAGTGTTAATCCCACCTGTGGATTTACTTGTCCATGCAAAGCAATATTTACTCCTTAATGGCTTCACCAGCAGCACAGTCACCTTTCCTTTGCTCTTCTGTTGATGAAAACAAGAGAAAATACCCAATATTTCTGGGTATATGGAGCATGAGACTCATCCTTGATTATGCCATGATGATACAATACTTAGAATTGACCATGTAATTTGGTGCAAATGGTGCTATCACATGATGGTGGTCATGGTGGGTGGGGATAGAGTCCTCAGCCCTGTCAAAGTCATAGGCTGTAGCATACACAGAGCTCCCTCTCTCCACTGTCAGCATCCGAAAGGAATTAACAATGGGCAGCTTATGGAGTTGTCAACAAAGAAAATGTTGCCCTCATTGGTAAAAGCACAGATTCTATTTAATAACTCTAGACCAAGCTCTGCACACTTTTAATGTTCATATTTCCTTTGGAACAATTTTAATATCTGAACTGCATTAATATGATTGTTTATGTAACTTCCATTTCTATAAGAGTTGGAAAGGGTGGTGATAAACCCAATCACCAGCAGCCATCATTATCAGTAGTTGCTCCCCTAGCATCATTTGATCTTACACAAAGGTTTTGGGCATCTGCAGATGCACAATAGTGTGTTGCTAAAGCTTGTAATGCTAAACATGTTTACGAGGCTCAGACAAGCCTTTTGCAAGAAACTCCTAAATGCTTTGATCTGTGGACATCAGAGAGTCTCTACTAATAAAGTAGTCTGTTTGAGCTCAAAGCAAATGCTTTATACCACCATTAATTAAGCGATAGACAAACTTGCACTTACAGTATCTCAGAAAAGTGAGTACACCCCTCACATTTTTGTAAATATTTTATATCTTTTCATGTGACCACACTGAATAAATTACACTTTGCTACAATGTAAAGTAGTGAGTGTACAGCTTGTATAGCTGTGTAAATTTGCTGTCCCCTCAAAATAACTCAACACACAGCCATTAATGTCTAAACAGCTGGCAACAAAAGTGAGTACACCCCTAAGTGAAAATGTCCAAATTGGGCCCAAAGCGTCAATATTTTGTGTGGTCACCATTATTTTCCAGTACTGCCTTAACCCTCTTGGGCATGGAGTTCACCAGAGCTTCACAGGTTTCCACTTGAGTCCTCTTCCACTCCTCCATTACGACATCACGGCGCTGGTGGAGGTTAGAGACCTTGCACTCCTTCACTTTCCATTTGAGGATGCCCCACAGATGCTCAATAGGGTTTAGGTCTGGAGACATGCTTGGCCAGTCCATCACCTTTACCTTCAGCTTCTTTAGCAAGGCAGTGGTTGCCTTGGAGGTGTGTCCGGGGTTGTTAGCATGTTGGAATACTGCCCTGCAGCACAGTCTCCGAAGGGAGGGGATCATGCTCTACTTCAGTATGTCACAGTACATGTTGGCATTCATGATTCCCTCAATGAACTGTAGATCCCCAGTGCAAACAGCACCCATGCAGCCTCAGACCATGACACTTCCACCACCATGCTTGACTGTAGGCAAGACACACTTGTCTTTGTACTCCTCACCTGGTTGCCACCACACACGCTTAACACCATCTGAACCAAATAAGTTTATCTTGGTCTTATCAGACCACAGGCCATGGTTCCAGTCATCCATGTACTTAGTCCGTTTGTCCTCAGCAAACTGTCTGCGGGCTTTCTTGTGCATCATCTTTAAATGACAGCCATGCAGACCAAACCGATAGAGTGTGCAGCGTATGGTTTGAGTACAACCTCTGAACATGACACTGAGCACGTGCACTCAACTTCTTTGGTCGACCATGGCAAGGCCTCTTCTGAGTGGAACCTGTCCCTGTTAAACCGCTGTATGGTCTTAGCCACCATGCTGCAGCTCAGTTTCAGGGTCTTGGCAATCTTCTTATTTTCAGATCTTCAGAGAGTTCTTTGCCATGAGGTGCCATGTTGAACTTCCAGTGACCAGTATGAGAGAGTGAGAGCGATAACATCAAATTTAACACTCCCCATTCACACCTTGTAACACTCAGTCACATGACACCAGGCAGGGAAAAGGGCTAATTGGCCCCAATTTGGACATTTTCACTTAGGGGTGTACTCACTTTTGTTGCCAATGGTAATGACTGTGTGTTAAGTTATTTTGAGGGGACAGCAAATTGACACTGTTATACAAGCTGTACACTCGCTACTTTACATTGTAGCGAAGTGTCATCTCTTTAGTTTTGTCATATTTATCAGCGTAAAACACGCACAGGCGTATAACATTAAAAAAAAACGTTAATTTTAAATAAGGAACTCTGAAGAAAAATAAGGGCCAGTGCCCATCTGCAGCCTCACCATTGCCATCTATCCAGCCTGATCAATGCCCATCTGCAGCCTCACAAGTGCCATCAATGCAGCTACATCAGTCCACATCAACACAGCCTCACCATTGCCATCAATGCAGCAGCCTCACCATTGCCATCAGTGCAGACTGATCGATGCCCATCTGCAGCCCAGAGGGGACAGGGAGGGGAGTGAGAAGAGCGCAGACAGATTACATACAGTGAGAATCTCCTATGATAGACAAAACAGTGGTCCAATGGCAGCCCAGGAGACGGGACTTTCTATTACAGAGGCCGCCAAGTAAACAGGAGATTCTCACTGCATGTAATCTGACGGCGCTCTTCCTGCCCCCTGTCCCCCCTGAGGCAGCTAAAATTGTATTGTAAAAGTATTGCTGTATAACACGCACGCTATTTGCACCCGATTTTTATGGTGAAAAAGTGAGGGGTATACGCCAATAAATACAGTAATAAAATATTTACATAAATGTGAAGGGTGTACTCACTTTTGTGAGATACTGTATATGCTTCATATTGCCCTCTTGCAAAACAACAAAAGTGTCAAACTAACTCCAGGTGTCAGATCAAGTGTGTTTATGCAGCAGCACAGGTCATTGTTTTGGGCCAATGAGCCATCCATAGGCTAGCTTCAACATGGCAGCTTCTGGGTAAATAGTTTATGATTCCTGAGTTAGGCTGGTGTTCTATACCTTGTCTAGACTATTCTCTATAAAAGTATGGCTAAAGCTCTATTGGCCACAGCTCTCCTGTGGGTTGCAAGAGTGCAATTAGATCTGCACTCCTGTGAACCAGGTTCAGCCAGCAGCGGGCTATAATCCACTGTAGGCTGATGTCACAGGCTCTGCAGGGGCCCCAACAATATTGTCGAGATTCGCCAAGATGCGCAACTGCTACCTGGCTCAGCGTCTCAGCATGCTGCTGAGAGGCTGAGCCAACTGCTCCCACCCCCTCCAGAGTGCACCTGAGAACTGAGTGATCACTGGACTTTGATCACACAGTTCTCAGTGTAGAGGCTGTGGGTAACAGCTGCAACTTGGCTTAGTGCTGCAGCCATCTAAGTGAGCACATTTCTTGTTTTAGATTCCCGCACTTCTCTTTTAAAAGGTAAACAAATCTGTTTTTGGGTTATTTCTATTTTAGCTTTCACAAGTTTTAAAATTATGTGCGTGTGTGTATGTATATATATATATATATATATATATATATATATATATATATATATATATATACATATATATATATATATACACACACACTGTTTATATAAACACACACACACCCCTGGGGGGAGATACTAAAACTGGAGCCCAGAGAATCTGGTGCAGCTGTTCATAGTAACAAATCCTCTCTAAATTCAGCTTGTTCAATGAAACTTTAACAATAACACTCAGTAGCTGATTAGTTAATATTTACAGCTGCACCAGATTCTCTGTGCCCCTAGTTTTAGTAAATCTCCTCCTTAAATACTCCCCCCCCTTTTTTTTTCTGTACTACTGTCCCCATCCATTCTTATACCCCAACTGAGACTCAAGTACTACTCTCTCCTCTTCTCCCTCCAACCTCTTATTTTTTTCTGCTTCTTTCCCCTATTTCCCCTTCTTTCTCCCCCAACTGTATACTCAGTTGACTACCTTCCTATCTACAAGCAATAGGCGGCCTATATACAAGATTGATAAATCGATGAAAAGATACACTGGCACAACAAGCTACAACACAATCCTACAAATCAGGAACAGCTTTTATTAGAGAATCTTAATGGCATACACATGTTAATTTTTGTCTTTATTGAAACTTTGGTTGGATTATAGGGTAACCTCTATGTGCTTTTATGTGCAGTTGTTGATTGGTATGTACCTAATGTCCTCAATGCACACAGCACTGTTTCATGTTGTTTTGTTAAGTGTCTGCTCTTATTTATTGCGGAAAATGTAATAAACTAAATCAAGGTAATGCTTTAGTACCATAATACAGATTATATATATATATATATATATACATATACACACTAATACACAGTATCTCACAATAGTGAGTGCACCCCTCACATTTTTGGAAATATTTTATTATGTCTTTTCATGTGACAACACTGAAGAAATGACACTTTGCTACAGTAGTGAGTGTACAGTTTGTATAACAGTGTAAATTTGCTGTCCCCTCAAAATAACTCAACACACAGCCATTAATGTCTAAACTTCTGGCAACAAAAGTGAGTACACCCCTAAGTGAAAATGTCTAAATTGGGCCCAAAGTGTCCATATTTTGTGTGACCACCATTATTTTCCAGCACTGCCTTAAAAGCCCTCTAAAGCCCCATACAAACTATCAGATTTTCTGCTGATTTTTTTCCTTCAGTTTTACCAAAACCATGTAGTAGAAGGGCCTGCCTTTTTGCATACAAATTGAAACTGCTAAGGTTTGACCTCATATTACATGGTTTTGGTAAATCTGAAGGAAAAAAATCAGCAGAGAATCTGAGGAGGCATGGAGTTCACCAGAGCTTCACAGGTTGCCACTGGAGTCCTCTTCCACTCCTTCATGATGACATCACGGAGCTGGTGGATGTTAGAGACCTTGCGCTTCATATTACTGAATCTCAAAATCACATGATTGTATTGATGTAGCATAAGGCTGGGGCTCTACGCATTTTGTGGAGATGTCCACTTGTCAGGAGCAGTTACATACGAGTAAATCTATAATAGGAAAAAAATTGCAAGATGAACAAATGTTTGACACAAGGGGTAAGCAGGGCAGAGGAGGGATAAAGTATTCCCAAGTGCTCTTACCTATAAATGAATTGGACATATCATTTAATAATGGTGTTCACAACTGAAGGTGCCATGAAAAAACAGACATTCCACGGGAGCTGAGGTCGCAATTTTGCGGCCACACTGAGGCCCAAGGATGTGATATAAGACACATCAGTGATGGTGTAATCCCTGTTGATGCTTAAGTACTGGCACAGAGTGTGTGACAATTCCAGTGGATATACTGTAAAAGAGAACATTGTGTAAATATATTTTTATGTGTAGAACTGCCCATAGGTGGATTAAAGACTACTACTTAAGGGGCATATAATAGTGTCAAATATCTGGGTGGAAAGTAAGCATACTAAATAATACATCTCACGTATTCAAAGAAGGTGTGGATTTGGAGAATTAATATATAACCAAGGTGAGTGAACTGCAATACGATAAAATGTTACCTTAAATCTCAAAAAGGAATTTGTGAGAGCAAGTGTGTTGGGGTCTGGAGAGTAAATAAAGATGTGTGCTCCACCCGCCTGCAGTCTTTATAACCACAGGCTATACAGGTTATATAAAGGGGGAGGTACGTTATCTTTTTTATTCAATGTATATGTTTTTGGAATCCGCTAGCACGTGATTGCATATTTTTATTTTCTTAGCCGCGCTTCGTATAAAGTCGCACCCAATTCCCTTGTTTGAATTTATATATATAATAGAGATGGAGGCAGATGAACCCACCAACTCATTGCCTCATTTAAAGTCCCAAAACCCCTCTTCCCCCCTTTCTTTGCAAGTACTGAAGTTTGCTGCCATTCCACGAGAGTGCGCAAATTTTAAAGCATATTTTTCGGTATATATTTACTTGGTATAACATAATCTTTCACATTATACAAAAAAAAAAAAAAAATCGGGTTATCTTTGGTGTTTTTTTTATTTTTTTATTCATGAAACAGATTTAGCAAAAAAAACAAAACACGTTTGAAAAATTGTTGCACAAATACCATGTAACATTAAAAGTTGCAATCACCACCATTTTATTCCCTTGGGTGTCTGCTAAAACAGTATATATAATGTTTGGGGGTTCTGAGTAGTTTTCTAGCAAAAAAATTATGATTATTACTTGTAGGAGAGAAGTGTCAGAATTGGCCTGGGTGGCAAGGGGTTAATATACAAATAAATATTATATATTGCTTTTACAGTAATTTACCATATTTTCAAAAACTGTACTCAAGCAGGTGGCTTAACGGACAAATTACTTAAGTTTGAAGTTATAACTTCAAACCAGTAATTTCACAGTAAATAGATAAATAATAAATTATTATGTTATAACAAATAGCATAATAATATATGATTTAGATTAATTAAAACAGTACCTTTTCAACAGCAGCAGATTCTCATTCTCCCTCTTAACTGTGTGAGAAAAACATGAGATTGTGGGTAAATATTATACCCATAAATCCATTAGCAAGAGAAAAGAAAAAAAGGTGGGTTGCGCTAGAAAAATATATAAATAGTCAATTTGTGAGAAATTGAATAATAAGGTAAATGGATATTACCACCAAGCCTGTGAAAAAGAAAGTGCAAAAAATGCAAAATACATGTGTATATAAACAAATAATAATCTCTCCAATGTAATAAAAAATAATATAGAGAAATTATTTTTTTCGGACATCTAATAAGACTAAATATCAAATCAGATGACAAGTGTGGAAAAATCAAATACCAGTGAAAACAGCATAACTGATAAATGGTACATGGTCCCTTTAGTGTTCTAAATTATCCATAATCATATTAATCGTATCATAATCGCATTAGAAAGTCCATAGAGAAAGTCCCAAAATAAGGAATAATAGTAATAACTCCCACAGTGATGAAACAGTGTAAGGAATCCAAAATTGTGTAGACTGTGAACACCTCCACTACAATTCACGCTGCCGCTTACCAGAGACAAATGGTTCTTTATTATATAGAACCACAAAGCGCGAATGGCTAATTCTCCCCAGCCTAGGATCCTTAGACAGATGGAATGATAAAAGCAGCTTCTCGCAGTTCAAACTCAGCCACAATCCCAACCGTCAGCGAACATACAAAGAATAGAGCTTGCAATAGTGTAAAACCATAACCTTTAATGTAACAAGTAAAAAGAAATTGCGCACTTACATAGCACCAATGAGTAAACAGCATTAAATCAATTGAGCCGGCCGGTCTCGAAAAATGCCCGATACTTCCGGGACAACCACGTGTAGTGGTGACGTCAGTGCGGCGCTCCTCCTCCCTACGCGTTTCGTCACTAACAGGACGTCGTCACGTGATACCCCCGTGACGGCGTCCTGTTAGTGACGAAACGCGTGAATTGTGGTGGAGGTGTTCACAGTCTACACAATTTTGGATTCCTTACACCGTTTCATCACTGTGGGAGTTATTACTATTATTCCTTATTTTGGGACTTTCTCTATGGATTTTTTAATGCGATTATGATATGATTAATATGATTATGGATAATTTAGAACACTAAAGGGACTGTGTTTTTTATTATGTACCATTTATCAGTTATGCTGTTTTCACTGGTATTTGATTTTTCAACACTTGTCATCTGATTTGATATTTAGTCTTATTAGATGTCTGAAAAAAATTTTTTCTCTATATTATTTTTTATTACATTGGAGAGATTATTATTTGTTTATATACACATGTATTTTGCATTTTTTGCACTTTTTTCACAGGATTGGTGGTAATATCCATTTACCTTATTATTCAATTTCTCACAAATTGACTATATATTTTTCTAGCGCAACCCACCATTTTTTCTTTTCTCTTCCTAATGTAGTATAACATTTGGGTCCTGCAGCTTGTCTTTGTTTAGTGATCAGGCAAGCGCAGTTTTCTTTCTTTTTTATATTTTTACCCATAAACCCATGTTTTTTTTCTTGTAGTTAAGAGGGCTGGGCTGGAAAGGATTTGTCTTTTAGACACATACCCCCTTTTACAACACTGCAGTGAGAGGCGTGCCTCCACTGCAGCATTTTTATTGGACAGCTGGGGCTAATGGTACTTTACCTAGACTACATGCTGTTCATTGAGCTCAGTGCCTCTGACAAGATGTGATGAGATGCACTGTGAGCTCAACCTCTCAGTCTGCTGCAAACAGTGTGTGCCAGTTTGTATTTAAACTGGCCACTCTGTATGTAGTTTTTGACAGGCTGCCACGTATCTCAGGAACCATAGGTCGTAGGAGCCCAAATTTTTACCAGTGTTGCAGTAGAACTTAGACTAGAATTTTGGGGTCTCTGTGACCTCAGGTTGCTGAGCTACGACCCCCAAAGCTCCTTTTTTTTTAATGTTCATGGCAGATGAGGCTCTGCCTCACCTGCCTCCCCTGAGTGCACATCCCTGCCACAGATGCTCAACAGGGTTTAGGTCTGGAGACATGACCAGTCCATCTCCTTTACCCTAGGCTTCTTTAGCAAGGCAGTGGTCATCTTGGGTTATGTGTTTGGGGTCGTTATGTTGGAATACTGCCCTGTGGCCCAGTCTCCGAAGGAAAAGGGTCATGCTCTGCTTCAGTATGTCACAGTACATGTTGGTATTCGTGGTTCCCTCTATGAACTGTAGCTTCCCAGTGATAGCAGCACTCATGCAGCCCCAGACCATCACACTCCCACCACCATGCTTGACTGTAGGCAAGACACATTTGTCTTTGTACTGTTCACCTGGTTGCCAGACCACACGCTTGACACCATCTGAACCAAATACGTTTATCTGGGTCTCATCAGACCACAGGACATGGTTCCAGTAATCCATGTCCTTAGTCTGCCTCTTGTTAGCAAACTGCAGGCTTTCTTGTGCATCATCTTTAGAAGAGGCTTCCTTCTGGGATGACAGCCATGCAGACCAATTTGATGCAGTGTGCGGCGCATGGCCTGAGCACTGACAGGCTGACCCCCACCTCTTTCAACCTCTGCAGCAACGCTGACAGCACTCATACGTCTATATCCCAAAGACAACCTTTGGATATGATGCTGAGCATGTGCACTCACCTTGTTTGGTTGACCATAGCGAGACCTGTTCTGAGTGGAACCTGTTGTTAAATCGCTGTATGGTCTTGGCCACCGTGCTGCAGCTCAGTTTCATGGTCTTGGCAATCTTCTTATAGCCTAGGACATCTTTATATAGAGCAACAATTATTTTATTTTCAGATCCTCAGTTTTTTGCCATTAGGTGCCATGTTGAACTTCCAGTAACCAGCCATAACAGAAATGTAACACACCTGCTCCCCATTTACACCTGAGACCTTGTAACACTACATTTCTTCAGTGTTGTCATGTGAAAAAATATAATAAAATATTTGCAAAAATCTGAAGAGTGTATTCACTTTTGTAAAAAATATATATACACACACATACAGTACATAAAACCACTTCACATTATCTTTAAAGAATTAGTGTTGTGTACCTTGCTGTCTGGGACAGCAGTTTTCAGTATTTAAAGCAGAATTCCATCCAAAAATGTAACTTCCGCTTTAAATGCAGGTGACCCCCTGACATGCCACATTCGGTCATTTTTTGGGGAGGGGGGCGCGGATACCCTCTTTTTAGAGGCATCCAGCTCCCACTTCCTCCCGAGGCTCCGCGGCACCGTAAACAAGATCACCTCTCCCCCTCCCTCCCTGCAATCTTCTTGGACACATCACAGGTCCCAGAAGATTGCCTGGACATTCACAGCGCGCAGCGCGTGCCTGGCTGTGAAGCCACAGCCTGGTGCCCGCGGTAAGGATGCTGGCACCTCGTGAGGAGGGTGGACCGTGGAACATGTGACTATCCGATTATTAAAAGTCAGCAGCTACACTTTTAATAGCTGCTTTTAATTGTTTTAAGGGTTTTTCTTACCATAGTGTACTTTACTACAAGCTGTAATACTGCGTGTATTGTGGGGGAAGTTCAGTCATTTAAGAGAGCAGAAATCCACCAAATATGGAAACCTTGTACAGAACATTTGCTTCTTTCCCAAACAGGAATTAGCTTTTCAGACAGAAGTGTGCACAATGCTTAATGCCCAGATTTAGTAAATCTTTCCAAGGCTTAGTAGCATGAAATGTCTACTGGGTGAAATCACTTTAAAGTATTTAATCTACTCATAGGTTGGACAGCTATGCATTGATACATTTCTAAAAGCAAAAAGGAGTATATTGTAATAAATACATGGTTTATTAGATATTTGTGTAAATTAGACATTGGGTGATAGGTGATAACAATTACTACGTATTGTGATATGCGGTAGCCTGGGATTATCAGTCAGCCATGTTGGTAAATGTAAAAAGTATTTTTATTTACAAAAGCAGGCAAACAGAAAAAAAAACTGCTTATCTTCAGCAAAGTACACAAAATAGTCTATACTGTGGAATTGCCAAATTAGTTAAAGATTGACCGCCACCACACCAATCCTATTCTGTGGTATTTTTGGTTTCCCGTTAGCTTCAGGGATCCCAAGGAGGAGGTTTTCACAGGTCATCCACTGTGGTTCAATCCTAAACTTAGTTCACCCTGTTCACACAGGTATCCAGCTCACTCTCACTGCCAGCAGCTGACTGTTTCCTCTTCCTTTTCTGGACTCTAAGGCACTTGGGTTCATGGGCATCTGCAGAACTTTTTTGAGGGGGGGGCATCATTTTAGGGTCACCCATGCACCGCCCGTTTTTGACAATGTCATGATCACATTATCATGGTCAGAGACTGCAGACGTAGTCCAGTCCCTAGGATAAGTAATGGATAATGGCCAACAGGCCCTCTTACCAGACCCAGCAAAACTACAGCAGTGATCCCTCCGGCTGGAGGATCACTCACTCTGGGTTCCTCGGGGGTGACTCTGGTCGGTAGTGTAGCATGTCTGTACCCTGGTAGTGGCTCAGTTTTCCCTCTCTGGTGGTGCTGAGCAGCGTGTCTCTCTCTCTGGTGGCGCTGGGCAGCGTGGCTCTCTCTCTGATGGCGCTGGGCAGCGTGGCTCTATCACTGGCTTCTGCCCGGCACACTCTTCATTCTTTGTCCTGTAACGCTTTCTCCCTCAGCTTTTTTCCAGGCTGCAGTCTCTCAATCTTTCTCTTGATCGAGCTGTAGCCTCCTCCCTGTGAAAAATTGAACCACCAATCTTTAGGACTACATGTCCCATGATGCTCTCCCTCCCTAGTCTCCTTTGATTGGCCCTCGGTTATGGCCAATAGGGAAGGAACAGAGTGAGAAGGAAGCTGGGTGAGGAACCTGGTGAGAACTGCTGTCTCTTGTCCCTGACAGGAGAAGGGGGGGCGAGCGAGGGAAACCTCTGATAGCCCGCAGCTCGCCTTTCTCCTGTCACATCAACGCCGAGTTCTCTGCTGGACTGAGCAGGGAAAAGAGCCCGCAGACACCATACACTGATGGAGGGGGGCTCGACAGCACCTTGATGGTGTTACCCCACTGGCGGGTGGCACCCGGGTTTGGACTGCCCGCATCCTAAAAGCGATGCAACTGTGCTGAATTTAAGATCTGATCCCTGATTCCAGGGGAGGGCACTTGACCCCCCTTGCCCCTACCTGCGGATGCCCCTGCTTGGGTTAACCCCTACAGGACCAAACCCCCAGTAATCAGGGTTTGGAGGTTCTTCCCAACCAAAACTCAGAACCTCAGAAATTCCGGTTTAGCAATACAGAGAGTACTAAAAACCAGCACTATTCTTGCCAGCCAGACTAACCCAGAACTCCCTATCCTACATGGGTGAGAACCCCTGAGTACTCAACAATGTCCTCAAACTGTCCCCCTTAAAGACACTACAATTTAAATACTGGGGGAATATACCTTCTCTCAAGGATACATTCCTGGCGTTCTGTACAGTATACCATTGTATAAATATGATGAACTTGCCCATGTCCATGTAAAAGACCTGTTTTCAAAATCTTCTCAACACAATGTATAAAGTTTAATTTTCTTAGTGTAAGCCTCTCACGTCTGGGGTGATTCATCTTTGTAAAAGACATGCATGTCAGGTTTATATAATGTATTCTGCAATGACAGGTTCCACCCAAGTGCTGAGCATGTTATATTGTTCTAGAATTATATTGTTCTCGTGCAAAATGTAAGAATATGTTGTCTTTATTAATCTCCTAGCAAAATACACCCATAACTTTAACAGCTAATTCAAAATGGTGTGGTTTATTTAAGTGTAAGTGTTATTAATTATGTGATTTACATTACAGTGTTTTATAATACTTCATTTTAAACACAGCTTTTAAGGTTAGCCATAAACACTTTATTTTCTCTCATTCAACCATCTTTTATAATATGTTTGTCATGGTCCTTAACGGGTTTTCATGGAGAATGTTTATGTATGACAAATAATTATTATAGCCAGCAAAATATAGACTCCATTAATATATCAATTTTAGCACATGTAAACAAAGATGGCTATGTGAGAATAGCACAAATGCAGTTACCTCCCCATATTACAAGCATTAAAGTGATACTAAACAGAGAAGTCTTAATTGCCATAATTCATTTACATAAATCATATATATCTTGCCACTGTATTTTTTTTTTAATCTTCTGAGTACTTTATTCCTGCAGCACTGTTGTGTGGTCACATGATCTTTCCCAGTTCTTTGGTATCTACAGGGAAAAAGCTTTGGGAAGGGCTTCTATTACTCTCCTCTGAACATGTATGTTCTCTACAGAAGCCTTTTTCAACCAGGGTGCCTTGATGTTTCTTCAGGGGTGCCTTGGCAAAATGCCTAAAAATTGCACAAAAATTGTATACAAGCCAGCAGATGGATCAAGCCTGCCTTTTAGTTACACAAAGCCACAGATTTTTATTGTGCACCATTTCAACCGTCCAGCCACCGGCGTCCTAACAACCATCACTATATCATCAGTGTTGATCACCTGCACAGCATTCTTGTTTGACCCTCCCCTGCCCCTCTTCGTCAACACTGGGGTCACATTAGCAGAGTGATGGAAAGAAAAGGAGGGAGAGGAGAGGAGAAACACTAGAATACTAGTCGGTACCAGTGTGCAAAAATGTATTTGCTTTGGAAGAATAAATCACTTCTAATGTTAGGTGTCCTACATGTGTCGATGCTGCCGCATTATGTAAAACTATTAGAATAGTTTTTTACATTTTAGAATGTGGTGCCTTGAGACTGTCTAATTTTAAAGGGTGCCTCGACTGAAAAAATGATTGAGAAACACTACTCTACAGCGTTAGTCTATGTCTGGACAGCCCTTATCGGTGCTGTGCCAGTTATACAAAGCCGCAGGTTTTGTGTGTGTTTCCATAATATAATTGTGCCAAATACCTTCGGTGCAGCACCACTCAGTGCTCAGCTGACCTCCCGCTGCTCTCATCCTCCCAGCTGTCAGTGGGGGATCTAGCCCCCCCCTTCTGCAGTGCTCGAGCGGGGAAGAGAGCTCAGATGGGTCATGGACTATAGGATTTTATAAGCATTTTAACTCTGTTCACACTGGGGATTCCTGACAGACAGGGAGGGAGAGGAGGAGAGAAGACAGAACATTACATGGTAAGACCTACTCTGAAAATAAGCCCTACTGTGTCTTTTGTTGCCAAAATTTATATAAGGCCCAGGCTTATTTTTGGGGAAATACGGTCGTTGTATTAAAGCAATACAATATAAGCCCAGTGAACAATACAATACAAACAAAATAACTTAGTAACTGAGACTTAATAAATAACTAAAGGCAAAACATTTTTTTGTTTTGGATAGAGGGATTAGAATACCTATTAAATTTATATTGCCATCTGTGCCCCCGTTAGGGAGATTCAGCTTCTCTATTTGTCCTGCTTACCATTATTATTGAAAGTAAAAGAAAAATATAAATCTTTGGTTGTCCCCAGAAAAATAATAAATCTTCCAATGGGGACACTAATTCTGGACATCTGGGGGACCCATGGGATTCCTTTAATTTGCAGGGATTTCCTCTTACTTCCTGTTTTGGCTATGGGACAGGAAGTGCAGTTAAATCTCCCCAATGGGACACATAGAGCAACAAAAATGACAGGGGTTCTATTCCGACCTTACTCTATCCAGAATAAAAAAAAGTGTTGTCTACAGTTCTACTTTAATTCCCTGCTGAAAATAAAAACAAATCCCTAAGACTTCTGCCTCTAACTGCTAGTCCCATGAGCTTTAAAGTGAGATTTGGTGATGCGTAGTCTGTGTTACTTTTCCTTGCTAGAGAGGAAGCTGTACCTGTGGAACTCCAGTGCAAATATATCCCTGTTTCTGCTTTATTCGTACTGTGGATTGGTGCTTTCTAAACCTGTCTACCTGCTTCTTAAATATTCTCCCACCAGTCAGATGACCAATCAGTGGGGTAGCTCTGAAATGAGGAAGCAAAGCCATATTCCTCTACTAAGATGGCAGCATTTACTCAGAGAACAAGTGAAGAACAAGGCAGATACATCCGTAATAGGGAAAATAATTAGTTGTAGGGTGCCTACAAACAATACTTGGGCACTAGTCCTGTTCTTTCCTTTTTTTGGCAAAGCTTTTCTGGTCCTCTTTAACTGCTTTCCGTCCGCCAGCTGTCAAATGACAGCTGGACGGCGCGGCTCTCGTTCTAGGTGGACATCATATGACGACCCTCCAGAATGACCGCTCTCGGGCGCCCTTGGGGGCACGCATCGTGGTGATCGGTGATGCGGTGTGTCAGTGTGACACACTGCTACACTGATCTCAGTAAAGAGCCTCTGATGGATGCTCTTTACCACGTGATCAGCCTTGTCCAATCACGGCTGATCACGATGTAAACAGGAAGAGCCGTTGATCGACTTTTACTCACTCACGTCTGACAGACCCATGAGTGCCCATCACTGCCACCTATCAATGCCCATCAGTGCTGCATATCAGTGCCACCTACCAATGCCCATCAGTACTCATTGTCAGTGCCACCTCATTGGTGCCACCTCAGTGCTGCCTTATCGGTGCCCATTAGTGAAGGAGAAAACTTACTTATTTACAAAACTTTATAACAGAAACAAAAGAAAAACTTTTTTTTTTCAGAATTTTTGGGCTATTTTTTTATTTGTTTAGCAAAAAATAACAAACGCAAACGTGATCAAATACTATCAAAAGAAAGCTCTATTTGTGGGAACAAAATGATAAAAAATTCTGTTTGGGTACAGTGTAGCATGACCGCGCAATTGCCATTTAAACAGCGACAGCGCTGAAAATTGGCTTGGGCAGGAAGTGGGTGTAAGTGCCCTGTATTGAAGTAGTTAAAAAGGGCTTGCCAGCAAAAAAAAAAAAAAAAAAAGGAGGAAAACATTGGATCTTTCTTACTGGAGAAAAAAAACAGCAAGTGTCTTAGCAACATAAGAGACAATCACTTTAGAAAATTTTGCATGCATATTTGGGTGGATCTTACATAAAGCAGCTGCTGTATAACACAAATCATACCTTTATAATTGGATGAACGTTTCCAGAGTCTTTGTAATTATCTCCTAATTATTTATTTGTTCTTTTAATCTTATTTTCAGACATAAACTGCGAATCCTGAAAAACCTGAGTTTGTGCACGTATACATTAAAGGTTCTTCCACAGAGGACTTTTTTAGAACAGCAAAATGTATTTGGTGTGAATACTACAAGCTCCTGTTTGACATATAGTAGAAGAAACATGTACCAATAGGATTGCTCTGCAGGATCATCTATTAGACAGGAGGTAGCAAGTCAGACTGCAAACAAAAATCATTAAAAGGGATTTTCAAGAAACAAAAACTCTTACTTGACTGAGGCACTTCTGTGCACTAAAATAATAGAGTAAAGTAGTGCATTTGTGGGCAAAATATCAAAGGCAACTGAGGGTAATGCCTTTAATGACTCATTTTTGTGGATCTAGTAAGCTTTTGAGATTCAAGACCCCTTCATCAAACTAATTAGCAGTAATGTCCTAATGGAGGGGCCTTGTACTTTAAATACTTGCTATGATTTCCTCTAATGTTACCTATTAAAAGTATTACCTTCAACTACTTTTGGTATTTTGCCCCACAAAAGTAATTTATTGTAAGAATGTTGTTCTATTTATATTGGTTGCTTTAATCGTATGGGGATCCTCATCGTCTTCTACCTTAACCACTTCAATACCGTGCACTTTCGCCCCTTCCTGCTCAGGACAATTTTCAGCTTTCAGCGCTGTTGCACTTTGAATGACAATTGCGCGGTCGTGCAAAACTGTACCCAAAGTACATTTTTATAATTTTCGTCCCACAAATAGAGCTTTATTTTGGTGGTATTTGATCACTGTTGGGTTTTTTATTTTTTGCTAAACAAAAAAAAGACCAACATTTTTGAAAAAAAAAAAGAAAAAGTTTTTCTCAGTTTCTGTCATAAAATTTTGTTTTGTACAGAGGGATAGGACGAGATCTCCCTCTGATGTCTGCCGGGCGGTCACGTGACCACTAATCAAGGCAAGGCAAGGAGAAATAACTAGGCAAGGAGAAATAACGTATTTAGAAGAAGAATTTTAAAAAACAACATACACTGCATAGTACATGTTATCCTAGAGAGCTGGCAGTGATTGTGAGCACTAGCTAGCTGCCGTAACCCTGGTATCCTCTTCTTCAGCAGGCGGTCCAGTTACTGATAATAGTGGCCTCTACGGTGGATTTGCCGCAAGATCACTTTTATCAGCGGCGGGAGTGGCGTAGGTGATCGGATTCCTTCTCCTTCCTGGGTATGGAGATGAGTGAGGGGAAGATGGCCCACCCATCTGCATACCATTGCAGGGCGGAAGTGATGTCAAAACTTTATTTCCGCCCATAGCTCTATAAAGGGCTATTTTTTTTTCAAATGACAAAATAAAAAGAAATAATGTTTGGGGGCTCAAAGTAATTTTCTAGCAACAAAAAACTGTTTTTAACTTGTAAACAACAAATCTCAGAAAGAGGCTCGTCCTTAAGTGGTTAATGAAGTACAAGAGCGCTCACCAGGGCCCTCGCAGTTCATTGATAAACTAAAGGCTGTCTGCCGCGATGGTAGACAGTAGTTGTAATTTTATGTATATGCAGGTCCCCAGTGCTGTCCCTTTAAGTAATACAATTCATACATATAGACCATAAATAATAAAAAAAATTATTAGTTCATAAAATTCAGTTCTGCAAAAAATCATCAAAGTCCTCCCAACAAAGTGCAATAGTGCTATTATTATGAACAAATAATTTTTTTATGATTTATGCTGCATATGTATGAATTGTATCATTTCTGGGGACCTGCATATACATTATTTAAAGGGACCACGCATACATGTTTTTCAAGCAGCAGCCCATGTAATAGTTTGTAGCACTTAATTGTTATTATTTAATGGACACTTTTTCCACCTTAGCACCGGCATACAAATATGAGTTGTAGTTTATTCAATCACTCACAGATCGCAGTGAATAAATGACACAGCCGTGTGAGTGGAGCCCTAGATGTCCACGGTCTTTTTAAATTGTGACAGCGGGTCCAGGGAGAAGATCTAACCCGCTGTCACAGCAGGGAATGGGAGGGGCGTAGGTAGGTAACATGTTACAAGTTACACCCAAAATACGGGTGAACTTATCTTGAAAACACTTAGAAGGAGAGTGGTAAAGCCCTATATAGGCAAATATATTCACTAATGTCAGTGAGGATTTTGGAAAGTCGACGTGCTGTAGATAAAGTATGAATAACACTGCTAATTTGGCAATGTTTCTTGGCAGCCTACAAAATATGCAGCAATCCCATAGGTGCAAACTTGTGTAAAACGGCTAAGAAAAATATTGAAATAATGGAAATAATGAGTCGCGGAATGTTTAAGAAAGAAAATACAGCAAGAGTGCAGGTGTAAAATTTTATTGGTCCTGCTCCTGTTTTATTGCAGTAAAGAACTCCATGTACTAAGCTGTGGCGTCAGTGTTTTTGGAAAGTAGTGTAAACCCAAGTGGGATCTTGAACACTTACATAACATTGCTTTGATATGGTGGACTACTATACATGATGCTTCTCTGAGGTACGTTAAACTTTGTTAAAATAAATATCTGCCATCATTTCTAGTAAGTATAAAGCAAATCAAGCAACATTACAGAAATTTGCCATTTTAGTTTAGAATAAGCACAAATACGTGTTATTATTTTAAAACTTGATAATTACAATCTACTTGGACACTATTGAAGGGTAAAACAAAATGAATAAATTACAGTTATAACAATTTAAACTAGGTTTAAATAACAAAGTCATAAACAAAACAGCATTTTGTGTTAGCCAAGTGGCATCAAAAAGGGCACCATGGGTGCAAGGGAAAACTATGAAGCAATTACACAGCTTAGCACCATGTCTCCCCTTCCCTCTTTAATCCTGATCCTACCTTTAGTGGGAATCAGTGGAAGAGCTACTAAAAGAGGAAAAATCGTCATTGTCACAAAGACTGCCATAATTGTGAAATAATACCCAAATTAATCTTATATAATTTTTTTTTTCAGATAGAACTGTCGGTATTAACCTAACCACTGTTTTTTTCATTTTTACTATTAAATAACATGGAGGTGAGGGGTTAATTGTGCAGGATAAGGGAAGTGAAGGGTTAACATAGAGGTCACATACAAAGGTAAGCTGGAGATTAGATGCACAGGGGGAAGGGAGTGAAAAGATGTTAAATGCAATCCCACCATCAATGAAAATCTCTCACCATAAATCGTGTGTTGCTGCTTTCATAGATTAGGATTTCCTCTCCTTCTTCCATTGTAGGGGAAAGGAGAGGGATTGCCAAAATAAACAATAGTGCGTGTACATTTGTAATCACTATGTTTCATCAGCACAGCAATCACATGGTACAGAGCCACTTGGATCAGCTCAGTACACTGTGTTTTTGAAACAACAGTCTAAGGACAGCTGGGTTCATAGGCATTAACCATAGATAATAAAAGGTAAATCAGCCGCCTGATGGTGTTTTCTCCAAAATGGCACTGGAGAAATAATAGTCTGCCAAACTGGTATTCATAAACTTATGGAGGTAGTGCAGCGGTTAAAAATAATAACTCTTAAAATTTAATTCTCATTTTGTTGAGAAAAAAGCAATTTGAGAAAGGATTTTAGCAAAGGTTATTAAACATTGGTACCTTTCAGTGATTTAAAGATGCTTACCATTTTCTTTTGGAAAAAGATTAGAGAAATGTGTGTGTGTATTTGGGGAAAGGAATGATTCTGCCTTAACTTAACATACTAACTAACTTAAAATTAACATTCCTAAGAAATTTTAGTGTTGTTAAAAAGAAGCCCCATCATCGTCATACCTTATTTATAAAAGACATAGGAGTTGATTTACTAAAGGCAAATAGACTGTGCACTTGCACTCAGTTTCCCCACTGCACAGAACAGGTAAGTACAGTATAAACAAGTGTATTATTTTAATTAAAAAATATGGCTTTACAATACCTTTAAACCCTAGATACTATTTGTACAAACTGGGGTTGATTATTAAAAGAGTAGAGGCTGCCTACTTAGCGAAGTGAATGTTTACTTTGGGAAGCAAATGTTCACTATAAAAGTGAACCCTTCTTTGCTTTGAATACCTAACCATGAGCTTGAAAAATTCTTCTTTTGTAATTTTCCTCACACTTGATTGGATATGCAAAGTGAAATAAGGATTACATTATTTATCAGAATCTACTTTTCAAACTGAACAACCTTTACTCCTTTGTAAATAAACCCCAATGTATCTGTGGTGTTCAAGCAGGTGCACTGGAACATTCTGTGGGAACTAAAGGCATGACTACAAAACCACAGGTCAGCATGACTGACTGGTTTAAATCATCCACTGGGATTTCACTTTGCACTCTCGTATTCATACCACTTGAAATTTTCCACATTTTGCCATGTTACAACCAAAAAAGGAAATGTATTTTATTGGGATTTTATGTGATAGACCAACACAAAGTGGCACATAATTGTGGAAGGAAAATTATAAATGGTTTTCAAAATGTTTTACAAATAAATATCTGAAAAGTGTGGTGTGCACTTGTATTCAGCCCTCTTTACTCTGATACCCCTAACTAAAATATATTGAAACCAGTGACCTTCAGAAGTCACCTAATTAGTAAATAGAGTCCCCCCTATGTGTAATTTAATCTCAATATAAATTCTGCTATTCTGTGAAGCCCTCAGAGCTATGTTTTATACTGTTTTGTCTTATGTATCTATGTTTAAAAAAAATCCATTGTTGTTCCAATCTGCTTCCAAAGTCCGACCTAGAGGGTTTCTTTTTCACACAGCATTTTGCTTTTAGGACAAACAGTTTAATTTTGGTCTCATCTGACCAGAGCACCTTCTTCCGCATTTGCTGTGTCCCCCTCATGGCTTCTCGCAAACTACTGTACAAACAGGACTTATGGCTTTCTTTCAACAAAGGCTTTCTTCTTGCCACTCTTCCATAAAGGCCAGATTTATGGAGTGCATGACTAATAGTTGTCCAGTGTAAAGATTCTCCCACATGAGCTATGGATCTCTGCAGCTCCTCCAGAGTTACCATGGGCCTCTTGGCTGCTTCTCCAATTAATGTTCTCCTTGCCCGGCCCGTCAGTATAGGTGGACAGCCATGTCTTGGTAGGTTTGCAGTTGTGTCATACTCTTTCCATTTTCAGATGATGGATTTAACAGTGCTCTGTGAGATGTTCAAAGCTTAGGCATTTTTTTCAACCTAAACCTGCTTTAAACTTCTCCACAACTTTATCCCTGACCTGTCTGTTGTGATTCTTAGCCTTCATAATGCTGTTTGTTTACTAAAGTTCTCTAACAAAACCTCTGAGGGTTTCACAGAATAATTTATATTGATATTAAATTACACACAGGTGGACTCTATTTACTAATTAGATGACTTCTGAAGGTCACTGGTTCCACTAGATTTTAGTTAGGAGTATCAGAGTAAAGAGGGCTGAATACAAATGCATGCCAAAGTTTTCAGATATTTATTTGTAAAACATTTTGAAAACCATTTATAATTTTTCTTCCACAATTATGTGCCACTTTGTGTTGGTCTATCACATAAAATCGCAATAAAACACATTTACGTTTTTGGTTGTAACATGAGAAAATGTGAAAAATTTCCAGAGGTATTAATACTTTTTTAAGGCACTGAAAATGTGCATGTAATGCAGATGTATACTGAATATGTTTTGTGTTATTGTTTTGCCTTGACATACAATTATAAATGATTTAATTAAATGTCATGTTACCCAGCGAACAAGTAAAATTTTGCAAGATCCATAAACACTACAGTTGAGGTCAGTTTACACTTCTAACCAGTAAGAATGGCAATCCTTGTTAATTTGCTCATATTCATTTGACTGCTCGAATATTTGGATGTTGGTTTATGGGACCAATTGAGCAGAAGCTCAGTATTTCTAGCTAGGAAAAAGTGACTTTCATTTTCTGCCTTTGTGTTTTGAAGCTACAAGAATCATGTTAGTAGGACCCGTGCAGCAGCTTTTTAGGGCCAGAAGGAGCCCAGGGACCAGATTTCTGTTTGAAGTAAGGAATCTGGAAATAAAGGATTAGTAAACAATAGTAACACATTTAAAATATCATTATCTAAAGAAGTTTTCGTGTTTTTAGGACAAAGGTTTTCATGGTATATGGTTTCCAAATTATTGGCTACCAATTGCATAAAATAATATAAAATGAATTAACTTAATTTATTTACATACATATTACATTTACTATGCATAAATATTTATTTCCTTCACACATAACGTGTTTTCTACAACCCCCTAGTGTTGCAAAACATAAAACTCCACACATGCTCTGAAATAAAGTACATTTTCCTTGCAGCTGCATGTTGCTAATGCAGATTTGAGTAATGGAAAAGTACATAAACTGATGTGTGCGTTAAAATTTTGGTGATCTATCCACAATATTTCCATAGGAGTCAATTAATTTCAAAACAAGATATTTACAATGTCGGCTCAAACCATTTTCAAGTATTACTTTTTTCAGGATCAAAAGCTTGTGATCAAAGTAAAAATCTAACTCTACTGCTATAAAAAAAAAAACAAGCCTTTAAAAAGGAAATGTTACTTTATCCAGATAGATGTCATCCTATTCAATGTTAACACCCTGTGTATGCTATCAGCAGTCACGATAACAAAAGAAAAAATATACATGGATCATGCTGTTATTTGAAACAGTTTGTGATATTTTATAAGCAGATCATTTTAGCACACAATAACTTTTTGCAATGCCACCTGAATAGCAGGGAACAATTCACATTTAACAAGCAGTCACAAAAATTATCTAATCTGACATCTCCCATAACGCCTAGCTCTGCCTAACTTTAAGTTTTGGGTGTTCCTAACCAACTTTGAGACTCCCACTTAATAGAATAAAAAAATAAAAAACAAAGAGAAAAAATGCCCTTGTAAAGTCCACAAAAAGAATGTAGTCTTAAAAACTCAAGTGCAGGGATATAACAAACCTTTTAAAACATATAACTGGCCTTATCCACACACACAACACAGAGTTACACTTCTATGACAATTCTAACAAAGTAATATAACATGTTGTCCAAAAATCATTTTTTTTTTTTACTGGTCTACATACTGTATATGTGCTGCTTAACCAGTGATTATGTGCTTGCTTAAAAGACTTACATTATTACATTACATCTTTACATTATAGTCAGGGTTGATGCTACCAATAGGCAAACTAGGCAAACTAGGCACTGCTGCCTAGGGAGCCCGGCCACTGGTGTTCCTACTCTCTTCTCTTTGCAGCAAGCAACTAAGGCCGCGTACACACGCGCGGACTGTTGGCCCAACCTTGTCCGCTGAACAGTGTTTGGGCGGACAGTCCGCTCGTGTGTGGGCTTTCAGCGGACAGTTTCAGCGGACAGTTGGACGGACAAGGTTTTACGGAAATTCCGAAAAACTGTCCGCTGAAACCTTGTTTCAACGAACAGTCCGCCCGTGTGTAGGCTTGTTCGTCAAACTAAGTTCCGCGCATGCTCAGAAAGGATTTTCAAGCCGAAAGTTATAATGCAGTGTATAGGACGTCGTATTTTGCGTCCCGTCGTACGTGCCGTTCACGTCATCGCGCACGGTTTCAGCAAACTGTTCGTTCGTCGTGTGTGGCCATGTCCGTCCATGCTAAGTTTGAGCGGACTGTTCGCTCAAACTGTTGGACGGACAAAGTTGGGCCAACAGTCCGCGCGTGTGTACGCGGCCTAAGTCTCAGCATCCGCAAGCAGCTGCTGCTCTGTTCACACATAGTGTCAGAGGCGCAGCGGCGGCGGAGGACTGTGTCTGTGTCCTGACTCCTGAATGAATGGAAGCAAACATCCATAGATGGGCACTGGTAGGCTGCATTGATGGGCACTGGTGAGGCTGCATTTGATGAGTGCTTCATTAAAAAGTTGGGATATACATGGGTAGGGCAAAGAGGGTGGAGTCAGGGGTGGGGCCAAGATGGGGAGGGCAGCAAAATGTGGTTTCGCCTAGGGTGTCAAAAATCCCTGCACCAGCCCCTATTATAGTGATATAAAAATATGTAATATAATTTCCCTTAATGGAAAACTAAGAGAGGAAACAGCATCAGCCATTGTCAAGCTCCTCCTGAAGAATTTTGCTGTCACACCTATCCTCTGTCTTCACTGCTTGCAAGTCTCTGACTTGGAGCAAGCATGCATGCGAAGAGGTCTGACTTCACTCATACTTTACTGAGTTTCGAGAGACTCAGAAAGTATTGAAACCAGATAGCATTTTTAGAAGTAGTTTTGGAATGGCAGCTTCCTTTTCTCCACTTGACAGGTTCCATCTAACTTACATGATGAAAAGAGCACAAGCGTTCACTGCCATGTCAATTCTTTATTTCAGCTTTTTTCAACCAAGATGCCTTTTTTTCTTCAAGGGTACCTTGGCAAAATGCCTAAAAATTGCCCAAAAATTGAATACAAGCTGGGCGTGTTGATGAAAGCTGCCTTTTAATTACACAAAGTCACAGGTTTTCATTGTGAACCATTACAACCTTCTAGCTGCTGGCCTCCTAATGACCAATGGTGTCATCAGTTGATAAGAAAGATGTCAGGCGCCTGCATAGCATCCTTGTTTCACCCTCCCCTGCCATTCTCCATCAGCAGCAGGGTTACATTAGCTGAGCGATGGAGAAACATTGGAACACTAGTCAGTACGGGTTTACAAAAGTGTATTTGCTCCTTGGACTCGTGGATGTTGCTGCATTATGTAAAACGATTGGAATAGTTTTTACATTTTAGAAAAAGGTGCCCTGTGACTATCCATAATTTTTAAAGGGTGCCTCTAGATTGTCCATAATTTTTAAAGGGTGCCTTGACTGAAAAAAGGTTGAGAAACACTCCTTTAGTTCATCTTGCCCATATATTGGCAACTATACAAAGCCTGTGTAATTTAAACATTTCAAACTCCCCTCCCCCATATACACATTTAACCCGTGCTTCCTTGCAATTCCTTGCTGCTCCACAAGTGGTGTGAAAAACTCAAAGACCCAGGTGTAGGAGAGCATGTGAATGCTTGGACCAAGCATTTTCCAGGGAAGGAAAACATGAGAATATGACATTTGGGAAATGCCCTTTGCAGGGGACACTGCCATTTTCCCCAATATTGGCAAGGTGACAATGTCTCTAACTAATCCAAACACATCCATGAAAGTCTATTTGAAATAGTAATGCAAGTTTAGCTTCTTGTTTGCTGGTGAGGACCCTTCATCCTAGGCCTATGATTTACATATAGACTTTTCTGTCAGTCTAAATTAAGCCTGCCCTTGTCACTGAACTGCCTGAACATTTACTGACAAAGGCTTTGCCATTCATCAGTTTAATTACAGGGAATGGGGTCTAGCACAATTAGGGGACAGACCTAGTGCTAACTTATATTTACATCCCTGTATTTTTCATGCAGTGTGATGTAAATAGGCTGCAATTTACTTATAGCGTTGCCATTCATTTATTTCGGCCCTGATCTAAAGACATGTAGAACTAAGTTGCAGGCATCACATGGAGCCTGAACTGTTAAAAAAAAGAAGTCCAGCCAAAGCTTGTTTGGATGGGCTTCTCCTATGGATCACAGGAGTGCAGTTCGTTTTGCACTCCTGTGAGCCGTTTTCATCAGAGAGCGGACTGAAGTCTGCTGATGTCACCGATATCAGTCCAGGCACCACATCATCACGACAATGGAAGTCTGGAACTGCCAGGTGCCTGGACTGACACCTGTCTCAGCCTCTCAGCGAGCCTCTGAGAGCCTGACACAGTGTTCCCTGTGTATTTTTATTAAAAACGCCCATAAACTCTAACGCTAAAAAACGCTAAACGCTCATAAACCTTAGTAAAAAAAAATCTGTTAAAAGCGCGGTTTTCAACCAGCGTTTTTTGCCAGCAATCTGGCGTCCAGAAAAAGCTTTTTTGAGCTTCAGTGTGCGTGGAGCTTTAGTGTGGAGGGAGATGAGCAGAGAGCTGTGACTGACAGTTTACAGCTCTCTGCTCATGGAACTGTGAAAACTGAGTGATAGGTGATGCTCGATCGCTCGGTTTTCAGTGCAGAGGCACCGGGGGACAGATGCAGCATCTGCCTAGGTAAGTATAAATTTAAAGAAATAAAAATAAATCCTTACTTCTCTTTTAACCACTTTGCAGCCAGGCCAATTCTGACATGTAAAATTCATCATTTTTTTTCTAGAAAATTACATAGAACCCCCAAACATTATATATGTTTTTTTTAGGAAAGACCCTAGAGAATACAATGGTATTTTGGTATCTTGCACGGTATTTGCGCAGCAATTTTTCAAACACGTTTTTTTTCAGAAAAAAAAAACACGTTCATGCTTTAAAAAACACAAAAAAAACAGTAAAGTTAGCCCAATTTTTTTGCATAATGTGAAACATGAAGATACGCCAAGTAAATATATACCCAACATGTCATGCTCAAAATTGCATGCGCTCATTGAATGGCGCCAAACTTTGGTATTTAAAAATCCCCAAAGGCAACGATTTAAAATGTTTTACTGGTTATGTGTTTTGAGTTACAGAGGAGGTCTAGGGCTAGATTTATTTCTCTCGCTCTAACGTTCGTGGCGATACCTCACATGTGTGGTTTGAACACCGTTTTCATATGTGGGCGGGACTTACGCATGCGTTCGCTTCTGCGTACAAGCTCACGGGGACAGGGGAGCTTTAAATTTTTTGATTTTTTTGATTGTTAATTTTACTTTTATTTTTTTAGTTTGACACTTTAAAAAAAAATTGATTACTTTTATTCCTATTACAAGGAATGTAAACATCCCTTGTAATAGGAATATGGCATGATCGGACCTATTTACAGTGAGATGTGGGGTCAATAAGACCCCACATCTCACCTCTAGGCTGGGAAGTCTAAAATAAAAATAAAAAAAACGATCCTGGCTTCTCAGCTGAGGCGGCGCCATTATTTGAATGCAGAGGCTGGGCGTGACGTCATAACATCGTGCCCGGCCTCCGAACGATCATAGAGACTCCAGCGACTATCTAGTCCGCCGGAAATCTCTATGATCACCATCCGGGGGCCGGCGGATCCTGTGTCCGACTCACCGAAACGGTGAGTCGGTAGAAGCACCAGAGGGCGGTGGGAGGGGGGGACATCCCCTCCCACCGCCCGTAAGAATGATCAAGCGGTGGAACAGCCACTATGATCATTCTTATGGTGCAGGGAATCGCCGGTTGAAAATGCTGATATCTGAATGATGTCTGTAGCCTCAGGCATCATTCAGATATACCCCCGGAAAATCAAGGATGTCCCAGGACATACCTTGGGCGCCAAGTGGTTAAAGTAAAGTGTTCTGACTTCTCTTTTTATGTGGAGGGCAATACATGTTCATTTCCATAAACAATAGCGTAGTTAGTTGTAATTTTTCAATATCCAGTTCTTATGTTCCCCATAATACCCTTTTTATGTAGATTTGTGGAAAGTGTGCTATATTTAATGCCAATAAGTATAAAAACAGATATTTGCCACAATTAATTTTTCAGTGCTTACGCAGTACCCTGAGAAGTGTACCTTTTGTCTTGAATTCCTCCTGAAGTATAGCAGAACATTTCCTGGTTTGTGAGGGTGCCTACAACGTTACATATGCAGTGTAACATCCATGGATGTGCTGTCTCTGACTGCTAGTCTTAGAAGATTTGGATTGCGATCTGCGATGCCACTATTGCACAGTGTTCTCTTTGCTGGAGGCTTTAACATGAAGAAACAAAACTCTGCCTCACCAAAATGGCCTCCTCCACACAGAGACACAATGCAGAACAAGGCGTGGTAAGTCAGACATGGAGAAGGATCTTCTGCAGGGAGACCACAAGCAATATTGGCTACTACTCTTTTTGCTCTCTGCCTATCTTTTTTGGGAACAGCTTCCAAAGTTCAGTTGCAGGAACAATTTTTATTGGGTACAGCATTTCTGAAAGTTGCTTTATATCACATTTCAGGAATTTATTAACAAAGACTTGTATGGTTAATAAGTAGAGTATCAATTTTAGGTTCACTGGAGCTTTAACTCACTGTCATTTACCAAAAACAGAAATATCAGTTTTGTGTGCACTGACCCTCATAAAAGGCCAGGTGGATTGGCTTCAAAGTTTGGGTAATTTAAAGAATCTTCTTAACTTGAAAGGATGAATAGTAATAAAGTGTTTGATTTAATGAAAAGTGGCACAAAGAAAAAAAAACAGTACATATTCTTGTAGTTGTATATAAAAAAAATCACTCCGTTTTGAAATAAATGACTTGCTTAGAAAATAAAGGTGGTCACAGTAAGATTCAAAGGGATAAAACGTAATCAAGTAATGTAGTGAAATATAGGCTACTTTAAATATCATAAAATATCAAATACACTATTCTTTATCCCTATGATACTTCTTAATATTACATTGTTGTTGTATTACTCTTAGTTTTAGCTAAACATTTTATTGACTCTTTTTCAACGCTCTATACATTCCTCTAGTCAATATCACCTCTTCTAAAAAAGAACTTCTTCTTTAGTCTTGGTCGAGTGTCACCAGCAATACTCAGGTCCAAGATAACATTCAAAATAAGATTGAGGGGATTAATATATATAACAACAACATTAATATACTTCTTTCCCTAATTAGAACTATACCTTAGAATTAGTCATGCATTTCATTGCAGGACTTCTCCACTTCTGGCCCCAGTGAATCCTCCTGGCCATTCCCTCTCTGTGGGATGTGGAGGGAGTGCTGATTCGGCTCGCTGGGTGATTTTGAAATACCACATAGTCTCATAAAGCCTCTCCTGATGTCTATGTTAGGCCGCGTACACACGCGCGGACTGTTCGCCCAACTTTGTCCGCTGAACAGTGTTTGGGCGGACAGTCCGCTCGTGTGTGGGCTTTCAGCGGACAGTTTCAGCGGACAGTTTGACGAACAAGGTTTTTCGGAAATTCCGTAAAACTGTCCGCTGAAACCTTGTTTGAGCGAACAGTCCGCCCGTGTGTAGGCTTGTTCGTCAAACTAAGTTCCGCGCATGCTCAGAAAGGATTTACACGCCGAAAGTTATAATGCAGTGTATAGGACGTCGTATTTTTCGTCCCGACGTACGTGCCGTTCACGTCATCGCGCACGGTTTCAGCAAACTGTTCGTTCGTCGTGTGTGGCCATGTCCGTCCATGCTAATTTTGAGCGGACCGTTTGCCGAAACTGTTTGACGGACAAAGTTGGGCGAACAGTCCCCGCGTGTGTACGCGGCCTTATTGAAGTAGAGAGTCAACAGATACAGCTCTTACTGATATATACATATTTTCTGTTTTTATACGTAATATGATGGAATGTTGCATTCATCCTGTCACCTAACAACATATGTAAGTGTATTCGCTAACTATTTATACAACCGCTTTTCTCAATGCAATCTTATACTATCAGATCACTATGATCACTATGATCTTACTCACTATGTTTAATTATGAATAAATCATTTTTGTACTATAATACTCTCAATACTCTTCAATTTTAAACCGAGTGTGCCTTTAAAGTCCACCATAGGGGATTTTTTTCTTTTCCAATATCATGTGTAAAACATGGTGGAGGCATTGTGTTGGCATGGGCATGCATGGCTTCCAGTGGCACTGGGTCATTGGTGTCTAATAATTATGTGACAGAAGACAGAAGCAGCTGGATGAATTCTGCAGTGTTTAGAGATATACTATCAGCACAGAGTCAGCCAAATGCAGCAAAGTTGATTGGACGGTGCTTCACAGTACAGATGGAAAATGATCCAAAACACACTGCAAAAGCAAGCTTTTGAAGGAAAATAAGTGGAATAGTCTGCAATGGCCAAGTCAATCGCCTGATCTAAACACAATTAAGCATGCATTTCACTTGCTGAAGGCAAAACTTTTGTCCAATTACATCTGGGGGATTGTGTATAAAAATGGGTTTAGTTTCTAAACTCTGTACTTAATATTATGTCTAACTCCTTGAATTATAGCTGAAAGCCTGCATTTCAAATTAATTTGAATAAAAGTGGTCAGCCTTCGCGCCGCTAAGTGGTAATAAGTGACTAAAGTGGAACAAAATCCAAAATCAGATATAATGAAACACAGATGCTGTGAAAAAGAGCCTGAGTGATATAAAGTGCAAATGCTAACTAAAAAATGCAGCAGGACAAAATAGTGAGCACAAACTATCAAATAATGAATATAAAGGGGTGGGTCCTGCGCAAATCGTGCCACTCAAATAAAATACACAAATTCAAAATAATATAAATATGTGCATACATACAATGCCGTGAAAAAAAATATAGTCCAAAAAACAGCACGCATAAAAATATATAAAAAATATATAAAAAAATGGAAAAAAGGTTTAATGATAGAACAATAATAAAATGTCCGCTACTGAAGGCTCCCAGAACTCTCACCTTTAAACGAAGTGAATAAGCAAATCAAACAAACTCCAGGATTCTCTTATTTCATTCATAAATAATAAATGATAGCCATCAGGAAATCCAAAGGAGGGATGCAATGATACAATTCCGCCACTAGAGGGCCAGTCCCAGCTTCCAGAACAGGTGAAATGGATCTTCACTTCTATTTCACAGTGTATGGCTCAAAATAAGAGAGAGGAGGGGGAGAGAGAGAAACAGGAGACTTCCATAGTGTAGTAGTTTAAAAAACGGCAGGTAGATTTATTAAAAAGCAGTAAAGACTCTCACATTTTAATTGCAAAAACAAGCACAATCAGGAAGAGGGTATAATGACAACTTCCTCCCGCCTTACTCTACTTCCGGTTCGTCCTCTGGCCAATCCCTACGCGTTACGTCATGTGACTTCTTCATGGGGATCAAAGTCACATGACGTAACGCGTAGGGATTGGCCAGAGGACGAACCGGAAGTAGAGTAAGGCGGGAGGAAGTTGTCATTATACCCTCTTCCTGATTGTGCTTGTTTTTGCAATTAAAATGTGAGAGTCTTTACTGCTTTTTAATAAATCTACCTGCCGTTTTTTAAACTACTACACTATGGAAGTCTCCTGTTTCTCTCTCTCCCCCTCCTCTCTCTTATTTTGAGCCATACACTGTGAAATAGAAGTGAAGATCCATTTCACCTTTTCTGGAAGCTGGGACTGGCCCTCTAGTGGCGGAATTGTATCATTGCATCCCTCCTTTGGATTTCCTGATGGCTATTATTTATTATTTATGAATGAAATAAGAGAATCCTGGAGTTTGTTTGATTTGCTTATTCACTTCGTTTAAAGGTGAGAGTTCTGGGAGCCTTGAGTAGCGGACATTTTATTATTGTTCTATCATTAAACCTTTTTTCCATTTTTTTATATATTTTTTATATATTTTTATGCGTGCTGTTTTTTGGACTATATTTTTTTTCACGGCATTGTATGTATGCACATATTTATATTATTTTGAATTTGTGTATTTTATTTGAGTGGCACGATTTGCGCAGGACCCACCCCTTTATATTCAAATTAATTTGAATTGTTTCATTTCTAATTTCATTCTGGTGGCATACAGAGCCAAAAGCATTCAAATTGTGCCTGTGTCCAAATATATATGGACACACACACACACACACACATTATATTATATATATATATATATATATATATATATATATATATATATAAATAAATAAAGAAAGAATTAACCATTTTCATAGTGTTTTCATTCTGCAGACATCTGGCAGCTACCTTAGTTACACAAGCAGATTAGTCTTGAATAATGACATGTTACAGCATGGATTTTATGCATAAGACAATGCCAACTTATCTCTTACAACATTTCTGACATGTCAGAGCTATTAGCTTTAAAACAGTTTACATACCCCAGGCACATGACTAATTTTACAAGCCAGAAATTATATTTAAAGCTATTTTCTTCTACTTTGACTGAAGAAGGGTAGCGTTAACTCGCTGTAAGTTTTTTTGCCATCTGTCTCTTATTAGGGAATGTGCCCTTACTTCCTATCCTTGAGACTCAACAGGAAGTGAGCGGATATTCTTCCTATGAAATCACCACTTAGACAGTAGTCATGGGTACAAGTGTACAAATTTTAATATTTACCCTCTATTCCCTCTTGTTCTGGTGGCAACTCAACGTTTTTGATTTACCACTACTTTAATTCCCAGTGACCTAATCCTGGCAATTAGTGGGAATGAATCTCCCTAACAGGGGCACAAACCACAATACAAACCTGACAGGGGTTTAACCTCTACTATATACAAGTCTTAAAAAAAATGCCTTTAGTTTTAGTACTTTAAACTTTCATGGCTTTAAACAGTGTCTAAATTCTACTTCAGATTCTTTTACTTTTACACACTACTTTAAATGGTCAGTCAACCTAAAACTGTTGGTTTAGTTGAAGGTGGACTAAATCACCCACGGGATTCACAAGCATACCAACAGTCTTCACAGATACACACATCCATAATAGAAAGGCAGACCCACCCTTGTAATTGCTAAGGCAGATTGGTAGATCTGATAGCTCAGCATACTTGAAAATCTCTGCAATGGCTTAACAGGAATATGCTGCAATCCAAAATATATGTGTATATCAACAATTTCAGCAATTACACATCAATGTAAATGTAACATAACTTTTTTTAATAGGAGCATACTTGACAGTAAAGAATTAAAATATATTTAAAGATGAATCCTGCTCGGATATAAAAGCCAAAAAATAATGCAGCTCTGTATTCATTTAATAACAAACATATCATACCCTCCGGCTCTGTGCAAAACCACCATCCTCCTCTTCTCGGGCCCCCCACCAGTGCTCTTGGCCCCTGTCTCCTGCAGAGTGCCCCCAGAGCAAGCAGCTTGCAATGTGAGCACCCAAACAGGCTCATTCCCGAGCCATGGCTCTGTGTCTCCATTCACACACAGAGCCGTGGCCCACCCCTGCCTCCTCTCTCTCCTCATTGGCTCACTGACTGTGATTGACAACAGTGGGGGCCATTGACTCCGGCTGCTGTCTCAGCCAATGAGGAGGGAGAGTTCCTGGAGAGCCAAGGCTCTCATACACATGGCTACCCTGCTATAGATACACTGCTATGGGGGGGGGGGGGGGGGCTCAACAAAAATATAAAAATAATGACCTAGATTATTAATTCTAACACATTTACTTACCAACAGCCATGTAATCCAGTCATTTCTCTTTATTAATACATGGGCATTACATTTACAAAGGTACAAAATACCCCATAAAAACAAAACATACCCATGTATCACAGGGATGCTTTTATACTCTGTTTCCTCAATGTATAGCACTGTAGTTCAAAGGAAATCAACCCTGAATATTCACTAGGAAAACAGATCCTGAAGCTGAAACGCAAATACTTTGGCCACCTAATGCGAAGAGAGGACTCATTGAAAAAGACCCTGATGCTGGGAAACATGGAAGGAAAAATTAGAAGAGGACACCAGAAAGCAAGATGGATAGATAGAATCATCGAAACAGTGAACATGAAGTTAAGCAAGCTCCAGGAGGCAGTGGAGCACAAAAAAGCTTAGGACGCTATGGTCCTTAAGGTCGTGAAGATTCGGGCACGACTAAAGGACTGAACAGCAATAGCACTGTAAGCACAAAACATATGTATAGTGACAAGAAAAAGTATGTGAATCCATTGGAATTAACTGGTTTTCTTCCATCATTTGCCATAAAATAATATCTGACCTCATCTAAGTCACAAAAATAGACAAACACTATTGTGCTTAAGCTGATAACACAAACAATTCTAATTTCTCATGTATTTACTGAACACACCTCATTAAATAGTCACAGTGTTGAAAGAAAAAGTAAGTGAACTCCTGGAGTAATTAGCTGGTCGAACCTCCTTTGGCAGCAATAACTTCAAGAAAGTGCTTTCAGTAACTCTGGATCCGACCTGCACAACATTCAGGAGCAATTTTTGACCATTCCTCTTTACAAAACTGCTTCAACTCAGATACATTTGTAATACAGTGGTGTGAAAAAGTGTTTGCCCCCTTCCTCATTTCCTGTTCCTTTGCATGTTTGTCACACTTAAGTGTTTCGGAACATCAAACCAATTTAAACAATAGTCAAGGACAACACAAGTAAACACAAAATGCAATTTGTAAATGAAGGTGTTTATTATTAAAGGTGAAAAAAAATCCAAACCATCATGGCCCTGTGTGAAAAAGTGATTGCCCCCCTTGTTAGAACATACTATAACTGTGGTTGTCCACACCTGAGTTCAATTTCTCTAGCCACACCCAGGCCTGATTATTGCCACACCTGTTCACAATCAAGGCATCACTTAAATAGGAGCTGCTTGACACAGTAAGGTCCACCAGAAGATCCTTAAAAGCTACACATCATGCCGAGACCCAAAGAAATTCAGGAACAATTGAGAAAGAAAGTAATTGAGATCTATCAGTCTGGAAAGGGTTATAAAGCCATTTCCAAAGCTTTGGGAATCCAGCGAACCACAGTGAGAGCCATTATCCACAAATGGCGAAGACATGGAACAGTGGTGAACCTTCCCAGGAGTGGCCGGCCGCCCAAAATTACCCCAAGAGCGCAGCGACGACTCATCCAAGAGGTCACAAAAGACCCCACAACAACGTCCAAGGAACTGCAGGCCTCACTTGCCTCAGTTAAGGTCAGCGTTCATGCCTCCACCATCAGGAAAAGACTGGGCAAAAATGGCCTGCATGGCAGAGTTCCAAGGAGAAAACCCCTGCTGAGCAAAAAGAACATCAAAGCTCGTCTCAATTTCTCCACAACACATCTTGATGATCCCCAAGACTTTTGGGACAACATTCTGTGGACCGATGAGACAAAAGTGGAACTCTTTGGAAGGTGTGTGTCCAAGTATATCTGGCGTAGAAGGAACACTGCATTTCATAAAAAGAACATTATACCAACAGTAAAATATGGTGGTGGTAGTGTGATGGCCTAGGGCTGTTTTGCTGCTTCAGGACCTGGAAGACTTGCTGTGATAAAAGGAACTATGAATTCTGCTGTCTACCAAGAGATCCTGAAGGAGAATGTCCGACCATCTGTTCGTGTACTCAAGCTGAAACGAACTTGGGTTCTGCAGCAGGACAATGATCCTAAACACACCAGCAAGTCCACCACCGAATGGCTGAAGAAAAACAAAATGAAGACTTTGGAGTGGCCTAGTCAAAGTCCTGACCTGAATCCTATTGAGATGTTGTGATATGACCTTAAAAAGGCCGTTCATGCTCGAAAACCCTCTAATGTAACTGAATTAGGACAATTCTGCAAAGATGAGTGGGCCAAAATTCCTCCAGGACGCTGTAAAAGCCTCATTGCACGTTATCGCAAACGCTTGGTTGCAGTTGTTGCTGCTAAGGGTGGCCCAACCAGTTATTAGGTTTAGGGGGCAATCACTTTTTCACACAGGGCCATGATGGTTTGGATTTTTTTTCACCTTTAATAATAAACACCTTCATTTACAAATTGCATTTTGTGTTTACTTGTGTTGTCCTTGACTATTGTTTAAATTGGTTTGATGTTCCGAAACACTTAAGTGTGACAAACATGCAAAGGAACAGGAAATGAGGAAGGGGGCAAACACTTTTTCACACCACTGTATGTGTGCTGTGAAGTACTCTCTTGAGGTCATTCCATAGTATGTCTATGGGGTTAAGGTCTGGGCTCTGACTGGGCCACTCCAAAAGGTGCATGTAATTTTTCTGAAGCCAGTCTGTGGTGGATTTACTTTGATGCTTAGGATAAGCTTCAGCTGGCAGATAGCCACCAAGATTTTATTCTGTGGGATATTTTGGTAAACTTGGAATACATTTTCCCTGGATGATGGCAAGTGGCTCAGGCTCTAAAGCAGCGAAGCAAGCCCAAATCATAATGCTCCCTCCACCACACTTCACCGTTGGGATGATGTTTTGATGTTGATAAGCTGTGCCCTTTTTGCGCCATAGATAGTGGTAGGTATTCTTCCCGAACAATTCAACTTTTGTTTCATCAGCCCAACAAAGCATTTTCCCAGTAGCATTGCTGTTTGCCAAGGTGCTGTTTGGCAACCTTAAGGCCCGCAGCAAGGTTTTGTTTTTTTAGAGCGCAATGTCTTCCACTGTGACCTGCCATGAACACCCTTCCTGTTCAAAGATTTAAGTATGGTAGATTCATGAACAGGAATGTTTGTCTGTTTCAATGATGTCTTCAAGCCTTTAACTGTTACTTGTGTGTTCTTCTTTTCCTCATTAAGGATACTGCCGTGTATCTTAGAAGTCATCTTGGCTGGGCACCCACTTCTAGGAAGAGTAGACACAGTACAAAACTGTCTCCATTTATAGCCAATTTGTCTGTCGACTGATGGATGCCTAAACACTTTGAGATTGCTTTGTATCCCTTTACTGCCTTGTGCAGATCACCTACTCTTGATCATATGTCTTCAGAGAGCTCCTTTTTGCAAGGCATAGTTCACATGAGTTGATGCTTCTTATGAACAGGAATCTTAAAATGTATCTTTTATTAATCAAAGTAGTTCTAAACCATACCTCCAAACTAATTTAATTAACTGGACCTTAGTTGTGCAAACTTTGGACTCCAATTAACTTTTGTTGAAGTGGTCTATAGGTACTTTTTAGTTTTTTTTTCGTTGTTCATGTGTGATCAATTTAACCGCTTGCCGACCAGCTGCCGCAGTTATACTGCAGCAGGTTGGCACGGCTGCGCAAATCACTGTAGTTATACATCGGCTCTTTAAGATGCTATAGCAGGCGTGCACCCACAGTGTCCTCGGAGCCAATGCTCTCCTGACTGAACGAGGACGGGGATCTGTGTGTGTAAACACACAAACCCCAGTCTTGTCAGAGGAGTAGAGACAGATTGTGTGTTCCTACTAAGTAGGAACAATGATACGCCTCCTCCCCCAGGCAGTCACATCCCCCTAACAGTTAGAAACACACACAGGGAACACAGTTAACCCCTTGATCTTCCCTGCCTGTGACATTTATACAGTAATCAGTGGCCATTTTTAGCTCTGATCGCTGTACAAATGTCAATGGTCCCAAAGAAAGTGTCAAAAGTGTCCGATCTGTAATGTCGCAGTCCCAATAAAATAATAATAAAAATGACATAAATCTATTCCCTATTTTGTAGACGATATAACTTTTGTGCAAACCAATCAATATACACTGATTGAGATTTTTTTTTTTTACCAAAAATATGTAGAAGAATACATATCGACCTAAACTGATGAAGAAATTTGTTTTTTTACATTTTGTGGGGGATATTATAGCAAAAAGTACAAAATATTGTTTTCTTTTTCAAAATTGTCGCTCCTTTTTTTGTTTATAGCGCAAAAAATAAAACCCGCAGAGGTGATCAAATACAACCAAAAGAAAGCTCTATTTGTGGAGAAAAAAAGGACATACATTTTGTTTGGGTACAACATCGCATACCCGTGCAATTGTCAGTTAAAGTGACGCAGTGCCATATCGCAAAAAATGGCCTGGTCAGGAAGGGGGCAAATCAATCCTTCCAGGGCTGAAGTGGTTAAGCACTTTGCAAATGTCTATTATTGTGATTTAGATGATCAGATCACATTTTATGGCAAATTACAGCAGAAAACCAATTCCAGGGGGTTCACATATATATCTATAACTGTAGATATCATCTAAACTGAAAACATCATCACTAGTCTATAGGGTCATTGAAAATGTCCTTATAGATTTCCCAAGGGGCATCCAGACATGGTACTCATGGTATCGGGACTCAGCAGCAGACGCTCACAAACACCTGGCATTCCTGCCATTATCTTACATGGCTGAAGGATAGTACGTCTGCATGTATAAATGGGCATGCACAAATGTGCATTGGCACACATGTGTGCACACTAATGCACGCTGATGCATAGGTGCGTGCACGAATGCACACTGGTGTGCAGCTGGCCTAAACTGGCACCAGCCTTTATAAAAGGAGCCAGTTCTTCTCTGTGGTTGATCTTCGGCTCTCCACTGCGCTTGTTCCTGTGTCACCTTACATCTGTGGATACCTGTTACCGACTCAGCTTGCCCCAGGACCTGTATTCTGCCTGCCTCCTGATCTGACCTTGGCTTGGTAAAAGGACAGTCTAAAGTCCCATACACACTATCAGATTTTCTGCTGGTTTTTTCCTTCAGATTTACCAAAACCATATAATATCAGGTCAAACCTTAGGAGTTTCAATTTATATGCAATCAGGCAGGCCCTTGTACTACATGGTAAATCTGAAGGAAAACATCAGCAGAAAATCTGATAGTGTGTATGGGGCTTTATCTTGCTCTTCTGTGAATAACTGTCTACCCTTCTGACCACACTCTCTTATCCCCACCCGGTACCTGACCCTGGCTTTAAATTTGGCTTCTTTCCTGACTCCTGCTCCACCTGAATCCTGATACTTCCCATGGGTGCCACCTCTTTGCAGACATTATCCTGGTGTCTCATCTGACAATAAGTCAGAGCATCTCTGCAAGCAACTCCAGCAGGCAACCCATGCTTGCTTGAGCCGGACTCCTCCTGCTCCACCTTCAGGGGAGTCTTGAACTTAGCCGCAAGAGAAGCCCTCTCTCCATTGGCCTCCACCACCAGGTATGTGATAATATATGTAGGTAGGTATTTTATTTACCACAATTGCGTGAAAAACAGTTATTCCATATAAATCATTCCAAACAAATGTAGTATTACGTTTGTATTAAGGATTAGGATCGAGGATCTTAAATAATTTACAGATTAACCGAGTTACAAAACTTGAATCCACCTCAGTGTCTCAGTAGGCCACAAATGTATATTGAAATCAAAACTTGGGTTTCCATAAATGTTTTACTTACCTTAGAAAACTTGGATCCACCTGTGTCTCAGTGGGCCACAAATGTATAGTGCAATCCATGAACACCATCATTTATTCATTCACTCTATAACTTATATTTTTGGTATAAAAACTGTCGCAAAGCACACGTATTAGCCAATATTAAGATCTAGCACTAAGAAAATCCTTCAAACTGGAGCAAAAAAGTGTAGGCACACCTCATCAGGCCAAGACTAACATTATTCCTTCAAAACCACTGAGCTGCGAAGATTAACATGTATCTCCCCAACTGCAGAAGCATAGGGTAGTTCCTTTAAGCTTACAAAGGTGATTCTGTAGAGCCACAGTCCAACCTTTTATCACACAAATTGATGTGTCCAAATACTCATAACAAATGTAAAAGCAATAGTCCATAAAAGTATACATCTCTCTCCTAGATTGCATAACAGTAATTTCTCATTAATTACATAAATGTCAATTTCTCAGGGGTTCTATGGCTCTAAAGTCATGGTGAAGAAAGTTACAAGTTCTGGCCAGTTTCATCAGCAATCTGTCCAGTATTCTCAGAGACACTTTGTATCAGCTTCTTGAAGCCCATTGCACATCAGAAATCAGAATGGGAGAGGAAGAAGCAGAGCAATAGCCAATAGGCTGTGCTGCAGTGGTTATGTGCTAACTGATAAGAGGAAAAAGCTGAGTGACAGAAGGATAAGCACATCAGTCTGCTGCTTATCCTTTCACTGTCCAGTCACAAGCATGGGGAGAGAAAAGACGTGAGTTACTTAACTACAGCAGACTACTACAGAAAGATGAGGTCTCCTGCAATGCCATATGGTATTGAGCTGTGTGGGAGAGCTATGTAAATCTCAAGGCTAGATGGTCACAAAAACAAATGCCTTGGGGGGTAAAACAGCCCCCCATATACAGTATGTATATCATCTGTGTATGTAGCTTTTTGTCTGACATTCTGTGAAATATATCTTTTTTTATTATAATAAAGGTTGAGCCCCTACCTAAAACTCTTGACAACCTGTCTATCACTCCAGAGACTAGATTCGCCTGAAGCCATCAATGGAATGTCTGCTAACTCGGCCATAGATAATTTGGATAAGAAGGAAATACTCATCTGAGGGAGAAAAGTGGTTTGACACTTTATGTTGACATAGTGGCTGAAGACCTATAGATTAATGGGATTATCCCTAGGCTTGTAGATAAAGCTTGCTGCTCACAGATCATCTTTGATCAATCTGATCAAAAGTGACATTCACCTTCTCTGAATTCTTTAGTAATTACAGCCTATTTTAGAGCGAAAAAACAGAATTTAGAACAGATTATCTAGCAAATGAATTTGTCAATCAACAGTGTGAAGACCAACTCCATTATGAATTAATGGACAGAAAAGAAAGGGGTATCCTGACTGATGTATTTATATTGTAAATATGGGCAATCATTTTTTATATTGGGCATTGGAAATTTTGCAATAGCCGTTGGGAAACAGGGGGAAAAGTTTGTCTTTCTTTACTTTTATCTTTTTTGAGTCTTTTACACCTGGCTATTTCCTGGAGCTTTGTTTTAAAGTCAAGTGGCAGGCCAGGTTCAGTGATGGTTCAGCCCAACTCAAGCCAAAACAGTGTTTGGATAGACTTGGAATCAGTAAATCCTTCACCTCATTCCCTGTCCCTGTGCTTGCAGGTCAAGAACTAAGGGGAGTAGCTGTCACTGGTACAGGAAGACATACATAGAAATATTCCCCCCCCCTTCCCTATTTTACTGGAAAGGTGTTTTGTTGCAGTTTGAATCCTCAACTGGAGATTTCATATCTCTGAAGGAAGAAAGGTCTTCAATGGGGACAAACCCCCAAAAGTTTGTGCTGGAGCCAAGCTTTAATATTTAGGGCAATGTGGCATTGCATGAATCTGTTTTCCATTATTTATCTATAAGCACCTTAAAGAGGAAGTTAACCCTGAAAAAAATAAAAAATAAAAATAAACCTTGCTATGCATACTAGCTCATTATGAATAACTTACCTGAGATCGAAGCCCCCGAAGCTGTCCTCGTTCTTCATTTCTGCCGCTGCCATGTATCCCAAAGTGACTTCCGGGTCTTGCGGCTCCGGCGCTGTGATTGGCGTCACTCTGGCACATGCGTGCGGGAGCCGTCTTTGAATGCATGTTCGCCTTCACTTGCGGCGCGCCCAGTGCACCTGCGCCGTAGACAGTGGTGCCCTTGAGTGTGAGCAAATTGAGTGAGTGACTTGTATAGCGCTACCTATGCGAAGTGAATCGCCTCAGGGCGCTTTCTTGCCACCAGAGTCCGTAAGGTCCTTTCTTTGTAAAATATCTCCTTAACCGTGTAGGCTAAGGAGATATTTCTTGGACCTACAGGTAAGCCTTAATCTAGGCTTACCTGTAGGTCAAAGAGGTCTGTAAGGGATTACAACCACTTTAAAGCGGAGCTCCAGTCCCCATGATCAATTATTTTATAACAGGTCCCCTGTGATTGTTATAACTTCTACATCTTGGAATCTGGATCTTAAGGATGTGGGCATCTGAAGCCAGCTCATCTGTATTTCTGAGATTAGGTTCACCTGGCTACCCAGCATGCACCTACCATCTTGTGTCTGCATAGTAATGACATTGTACAATGCAGTTTGTTCATTACAGGTTGCCATAGCAATGGCGGCATTGGTGAAAGTCCCCTCCCTGTTGTCATGGCAACCTGCCAATCAAAGGACAGCCTGGAAGGCAAGTGCAGTCGGCTTAGGCTTTCTCCTGGGATATCAGCTTTATCTATCCCAGGAGTCTTCGGAAAGCCTAAGCCGACTGCACTTGCCTTCCAGGTCAATGGAAATCGCCCAATGACGTCATTGCCTAGGCAGCTGGGACAGAAAGTGCCTGAATATATATAAAAAAATATATATATCCATTTAGGAATGTACACTGGAGGGGCATTGAGAACATAGGAACTGAAAAAAAAAAGAAAGGGTAACATGAATGAAAAAAGACGTAATGTGTTAACCCTTGTACACACGGTCGGACATTCCGACGGAAAATGTCCGATTGGACCGTGTTGTCGGATAATCCGACCTTGTGTGGGCTACATCGGGCTGTTTCTGCTGGAATATCCGACCGACAAAGTTTTATAGCTGGGCTATAAAATTTTCCGACAACATGATCCGATTGGACTTTGTCCGATTGTTTGTAGAGAATTCTGATCGGACAAAGTGCCACGCATGCTCAGATCAAATTCCTAGATCAAAGCTATTGGCTACTAGCATGAACGTAGTCCCGTTGTAACGAAATAACGTCATCACGTGCCGAACGATCGGATTTTCCGACAACTTTGTCTGACCGTGTGTATGCACAACACCAGTTTTGGACAAAATCCCCCCTTGTAGTAAATTCGTAAGCCAGTCGTAATCTAGAATACCAAAGACACCTACGGCCACAAGCTTCCTCTTAATACAACACAGAGAATTACAGATCACAGAGTTACAGTTATAGATTAGCTGTATTTTATGTGCTTGTTTACCAGGTAGCATGATTGCAACACTGGCTGCAAGAATACAGGCCATCAGTTATGCTTCAAAAAGGAGTAAGTTCTTTGATAACTGGTAACTGAGACCGTCTAATTGGACAGTGGAATGGTAGTTGGAAGCTCAGCCATGAAAGCAGGCAAAGTCAGTTCCAGGACTTTTACTATATTGTACAAAGTTTACCTTAAAGTTTGTATGACAATATCGATTTTCAGCATTTAGTGTTTAAAAAGGAGCTAAATGCAGCCCAACCTTAAAGATCATGTGACACAAAAATTACACATGCAATCTAACTAACCAAAGAGGCTCCCTGCAAGGTACCACAGTATTATGCATCTTGATTTATATCCAAAGTGGCAGGCATGAATAAGGTAAATGAAACGTCTGGTCCTGCATGATCATTTTAATGACAACTAAATCGCACAACATTAGAGGTACCTCTACAGGCACAAATCATGAGGCTTTTGTCTGGGAGAACATCTAAGCTTCTACTTACAACCTATAATGTACCCTTAACAACTAAAGAAATGTTCATTCTTCAGATATTTTTTCACTTCCAGAATTAGAAACTAAAAATATCTGCTCCCTTCAGGTATGTAGAAGAGCATGTACAGTACATCTCCTCATCTCCTCCTGGGAACCAGGATGCAATTGCCAGGCTCAAGCACTCTGACATGAGTAAAAAGTTACTCAGAGCTTATATATGGCTTGAACCATTGGCTCTGATGGATGAACAGAGCTGTGAGTGAGCACGGGTAAGGAACAGGGTATTGTTAGGCTAGAAATAGAAAATACTTTTTGTACCCAAAATCTTTTTTTTTTTTTTGTGTTTTGGGGATTTTAAAGCAGTATTAAACCCAAAACCCAATACGCAAGATGTTGCAGCTTACCAATCACTATATGTGGTGGCTGCATTTGTTTTATTTTTTCCTCTGTTTTTACCTGGGGATCTGGCCAGTAACACAACTCCTGTAATAGAGTGCATTCACTCTCGATGAAGGAGCTCAGTGGGAACATTTAGACAGCAGCATTGTTAGGCTGGAGGGAGTGTTAGATGCACTAGCAGATTTAGATACACGAACAAACTGAAGCCAAACTCCAGCTCACACTTTAAAAGCAGTTACAGCAAAATATTTTTATCTTTTGGTATAGATGTTTTACATACATTAATAAAACTGATCATTGTAAGCATCTCTGCCAGTGTTATATGGTTTGTCCCATCCCTGTAACTGATAAATCTGCAAGAAAGCTAGTTCTGAATTACACTTTTTAAAGTAATAAGTCTACAGCTTATATAAATGTAAATTTGCTGTCAAAATAACTCAACACAACACACAGCCATTATTGTCTAAACCGCTGGCAACAAAAGTGAGTGCACCCCTAAGTGAAAATTTCCAAATTGGGCCCAATTTGCAATTTTCCCTCCCCGGTGTCATGTGACTCGCTAGTGTTACAAGGTCTCAGGTGTTAATGGGGAGCAGGTGTTTTAAATGTGGTGTTATCCCTCTCACTCTCTCATACTGGTCACTGAAAGTACAACATGGCACCTCATAGCAAAGAACTCTCTGAGGATCTGAAAAAAGAATTGTTACTCTACATAAAGGTGGAAAAATGTAAAATAATGCATTTGGGTGGAAAAAATATAAATGCATGCATTAAAAAGGGAATGAACTCAAGAGATAAAGCGATAATTCTCCGACTCTTCAAGACTCTGGTCCGGCCTCACCTGGCGTATGCCGTCCAGTTTTGGGCACCAGTCCTCAGGAAGGATGTACTAGAAATGGAGTGAGTACAGAGAAGGACAACTAAGCTAATAAAGGGTCTGGAGGATATTAGTTATGAGGAAAGGTTGCGAGCACTGAACGTATTCTCTCTGGAGAAGAGACGCTGAGAGGGGATATCATTTCAATTTACAAATACCGTACTGGTGACCCCACAATAGGGCTAAACCTTTGTTGCAGAAGGGATTTTAATAAGACTCGTGGCCACTCATTAAAATTAGAAGAAAAGAGGTTTAACTTTAAACTACGTAGAGGGTTCTTTACTTTAAGACCGGCAAGGATGTGGAATTCACTTCCACAGACGGTGGTTTCTGCGATTAGCATTAACAGTTTAAAAAAACTATTAGATAAGACTACTGACAAATAATCACACACATGGGTTGAACTTTAATTTTATATATATATATATTGTAAGGGATCTTCCCGGGGTAGGGTGTGTTTGGACACAGTTCACAGCAGACTTGGAATTTGATAAAGCAGATCTTGGCGTTTATTCGTGGTACAAACAGTCCAGCAAACAAAATATACAGCAACACCGTGCTTTCTAAGTACAACAAAAATAAAAAGTCCTAGCCCGGCTGGGCGCTTACTAACAGGTTCTGCTCACCTATCTGACACTTACAAACACAGCGTCTTTCGCCTGGATATCGCAGGGTGAGTTTTAGCTCCAGCAGTGGCTGTGCTTGCAGCTTCCTTCAACACACAGATTGTTCATTCCCTGGCTGAGAAGCAATCACCTGCAGACCCTACAGAGCCTTTAGCTTCCCAGGCTAATTAGGATCCAAGCTCACCTGATCCCAAACCCAGAACTGGATCGGGGGATGTGGAATGACAGGTCCCTCTACCAAACCTACCTGCCATTCCATATAAACCCAGGCCCGGCAAAATTAAATAACAACTCAGCAGCATATCGCTGCTGAGAAACTGATCCATCCTGGATTTACCATCTCACACTGTGTAGCAACCTAGGTGAGATGTACACCCCCTCGATCACTTCTCCAGTGACATGTCTACAATATATATTTAAAATGTTGTTGTTTTTTTACATTTCTTTATATATATATATATATATATATATATATATATATATATATATATATATATACATACCCTCGTCAGTCAGTGTCCCTAATCACTGTTGTGTCAGTCACAGTGTCCTAGTACATCAGCACACCAGTGATAATGTCCCTAATCACTGCCATACCAGTTACAGTATCCCCGATTACCTCCAAACAAGTTATACTGTCTCTAATCATCGCCACACCATTTACAGTGTCCCTGATCACCATCACATCATTCCCATTGACCCTGATCACTGCCACAGCAGCCCTATTGTTTCCTTATCACCACCACACCAGTTATAGTGTCACTGATCACTGCAACACCAGTCATATTGTCCATAATTACTGTCACACCAGTTACAGTGTCCCTGATCACCGCCACACCAGTCATATTGCCCCTTACCTCGATACACCAGTTACCCTGAATATTATTAGATGTGCAGTTTTTTGCCCCTAAATATGTCTATATTGTGTATATAGCTGTTTCTTAATAACTTTCAACTTAGCCTTGAGGGAGAAGGGGAGAAGAGAGCCACCCCTCAGTACCTTCGTAGCCACACACCGGGGCTGTTCAGCTCCTTTACACATTGGAAGATCACGGTTTACAAAACCCTTTTTTTCCTTCCCTTGTCTTATATTTCCGGAGGCTTTGTTTCCTTTTGTGCCTTTTTTATATGATATATGGGCTACACTACTGCCTTACCTCTGTAGAGACGCTTCTTTTTCTCTCTCTGGCTATCCATAGGGAACAAAAAGTTATAAGCTCCTGATGAAGCGTTATAGTGAACGTGTAACATGTAGAGCATCTCTGAGCTGATTCGTCCATGATACACTGTCTGTATAAACTGTATTTTTTTTATATTGATGGTTTCTTTCCTTTATGTCCCTATGTTGGATGCATATAGGAATATATGTAAAATGTGATGCATTTACAACATACTGGAAAGTGAAATATTATGCTCTGAGGCATTGAAAATCTGTTTGTTTTTAGAAATAAAAATTGTTTAAAATTACTCTTTTTTGTTATATATATATTTATGCCTAAAAAGTTCATAATTTTCAACATTATTTGTTGTGTTTTCTAGTAAATTTAAATATTGGGACGTGGCATGTGTTTTATGCAATGTATCCCCGGGACCACCCTGTGGTAGATACATACCAAATTTAACCATTGCCAATTGGTCTACATGCTCAAGGTCTATTACTATTTAATCATGTTGAGATAATTGTTTTATATTATGAACTATTTTTATACACTGAGACTTAATACAATGTCGAGATACTTTGTATATATTATGAATTGTTCAGACTTTATCTCAATAGTATATTGTATCATTTTGACACTCTCTCTTTTATGTATGTATACCATTTGCAATAAATAATCGTTTATCTTGATTGGTCCATTCTGATTCAGTAATGTGCTTTATATAAAGTCCCACAAATTGCTCCCTCTTGTTCAAGATATCACAGATGGAGGTACATAATTTATTATTGCCTCATATAAAGTCCCAAACTTAGTTTTAGCGTAGTCCTAGTTCTTTTTTCATAAGTAAGGGAGTAGACAAACACCTGACTTGTGCGGCTACTCCCTCCCTGTTAGGATCCTCCGAAGAGGAAAAATAAGTATCTTCCAATATTTGGGAAGATCTACCTGATCCCCAGCCTCCTGCACCTCAACAAAAGGGCCCAGAGGACTAGATGGGAATCTGCTATGTTCAGTCCTACTATGGAGAGACCTCATAGCAATAATCTTTTAAATGGTAGAAGAAAAAGCCTATTTGTATGAAATACACAGGGACAGAAGTGTTCTACCCTTGACGGCTCATCTGACTGGCCATATTTTTCTTTTTTACCTCTCAGGGGAGGAAGACATTATTTTGGAAGGGTTTTTAGTTTGATGTATACCATTAAACCCTTAGAACCCTTAGAAGATTTCCTGGTCCCTTTGTTACTCATAGCTTACAGTACAAAGCAGAGGCAGTACCAGCAAAAGAATGTTACACTTGCTAGGCTATAGTACAGTACAATAACTGCTATTAATCCTAGCTATACAGTACAATGTTGTCAAAAGGGAAATGGCCTGTGTCACCAAACCTGACCAGCAACCACTCTGCTCTGTCCCTCCACCGCCAGGCAGCAGCTTCTCTTGCAGAGCTCTAAACTACTTCCTACACCTGTGGCCGGTGTCTGACGCCGCCTAGCCACACCCCCCGCACGGAAACGCCCCCTTCCTCTTTCAAACAGGGAAGTTGAATCTCCCGTGTGAGCGTGGGCACCATGGCAGGCGGCGGGGGGTAAATCCTCCGCTCAGCGAGCGGCCGTTGCTTGCCAAAAAAAAAACATTTTCTGTGAAAGAAAAAAAGGCAGCTGGCTGGCATTCAATCAGACAAAAATCGACCAATCTGGGGGCCCAAGAAGTGATCAAACCCCCCTTCATACCTGAAGGTCTGAGCTGGCTTGAATGGAGAGGAGAGTAAAGCTTCTGCTGTTTCCACCATCAGAATGGTGAGTGCTCAATACAGCCTCCAGTGGTGACACATAAACATGACATGACAACACAATACATGGAAGGAGAGATTCCTGAGAAAATCTCCCCTACCTTATCTCGCAGCAGGGTTTATCAGAGATAAAAAAAACAATCTTCTCCCTTCACGGTAGGCTCCGAGACCTTAAAAGGAAACCTTCAGGAACTGGGGGAACACTCAGGTTATCCCACAATCCAAAGCAACACTGTTCTATATCCTACATCTTTACTTTATATAGTGATTGACCTCATTTAAAGTCTCGCTGACCACTTTCCTTTCTCTAAAATTTGGGATGGTGGTCAATTACTTTTGGCGCCTTGGACCACATTATTCTTTATCGCTAAAATTTGGGTGGAAGACACCCCTGGTCATTCAATGGTCTGGTGCACCAATTGTTGCCACTTGGCATATAAAGGGGAACCAGGGGTACATTTTTATATGCCCCAGGGGCGCACTTGATCTGCGTAGGGACAGCACTATTCCCTCCCTCCACCAATTCTCTGTTTATCAATTAAAAAAAAATGTTGTTCCTATTTAGGGATGGAATCGCATGGGTGCATGCGTTTTTTTGCCAAATTATAAACTGTTATTAATATACCCTTACAGGGTTGCAACCATTCAGCAGTCTGCAAAGTATGTTTCAATTGCATGTTTGCAATCCACGATAGACCTAATCGTAGTTTTATTATATTTTTTTTTATATTTTCTCAACTTTCATGACTTACTCATACATATATATTTTATACGTTATTTCAATCCACCATATTTTGTTCATAGCATCCTGTTTCCACATGGTAGGGTTTGCTTAGTGTGTGCATTGAGGCCATTTGCTTGCCTGTTCCCTGGGAGCTGCGATGCGATTTTTGACCCCCTTCCTCTTCCACCTGTTCCCTTCCTCCCCGTTTGTGGTGGATGGAGGTGGTGATTTGGGCGGGTGCTCCCTATCGCATCGGCGCCACGTCACCGCTCGTTGTGTGCGACACCTTTTGACATCGCACCGCAAGAGCAGGGTTTTCTTTCTAGCTAGGCTGACATTGGGGAGGTACCTGAGCCTGTATGGGCGGATTTTTTCGTTCTGGCATGGATGCCTCCCTCCTCTTGCCACGCCCACGTGACGCTGGGCGGGACACATTGCATCAGCTGGGAGCATTTAAATTTGCCTCACTTGGTGTTTGTCTTTCTGGCAACACCTCATATGCAAGCATTCACCTGTTAATCTTGGTTCCCCATTTCCTTGTGAACCAAGTCAAATCACCATAGGTTTCACTTATACTTTTAGCACTTTGTTCTTCCTTCTTTTCGGTTCCTTCGCTATCTTACTTAGGATATTTTTTTCTTTTCTAATTTTTTTTTTTATTCTCTTTTCCATTTGGTGGTTTTTAGGTATCTCTTTTCTCATCTATGCTTAGTTCTTCCCTTCATCTGACCTGGTGTATGGATTTTTCACACACTTGGCTCACCATCACCCACAATAGCACACTTACCCTGGTGAATCTACAGTGCTCCCTGCTTGTCCACGTGTCTCTACCTCAGCTCCCATGCCAGACCTGTTTAACGGCTCTGATCTTCTGTTCACATCTATGCAGCTGATGTGAGTACCTAATAGGGATGTCCATTCTGTCCCTTACACATTATTTATTCCTATTACTCAATTACAATATTATATCATATGGTTATGTTTCCATCATTGCATCCTCCCCTGAAGAGTTGGTATACCCCAACGAAATGCGTCGGGCTTACATAGCTGCATGAGTACCATACATGATTTTATGATTCTTATTTTGTTTTACTCTAGACTTTGTAACATCATTCAGCCCTTCCAGTGGCCCACGTTGTGCAGGACCTGTTTTTACTTTGTTATACTTACTACCATGGTGTCAATATTTATATGCAGTTTTCAGCATACCCGCCATGTATGCAATTCTGTAAATTAATTTTTGTGGTATTCAATATGTTATACATGATTTAGCATGGTATAATAAAATGTTCTTTGCTAAGACTGCTTCTTGGTATACATCTCTTACTCAAATTCCCCCTTCTTTGTTGGAACCCATAAAAGCAACACTGTTCTATATCCTACATCTTTACTTTATATAGTGATTGACCTAATTTAAAGTCCCGCTGACCACTTTCCTTTCTCTTTGTCTAAAATTTGGGATGGAGGTCAATTACTTTTGGTGCCTTGGACCACATCATTCTTTATCCCACAATCCTGGACCTGCGAGAAGACCCTGCCAGTAAACTTTTATTGGCCTTACTACCAAAAAGTACTGGATCCCAGGGCCCAGCTCTTAAAGCATTCGCAAGCAAAACCTTGTATCTTCAGATGACCGGGTACCATTCATTTAGTCCATTACGGAGACATCAGAACAGATGGCTGGCTCTCATCAAAGCATTACTGCCCATGGAGCTCAGTACAACATATCCTTACACGTGCCCAACACCTTAGACACTGGTGAAAAAACTGAGGACTCCCAGTAGTGGGAGGGGTTATATGGGGGAAGTTCACGCCTTAAGGGGCGTGCCAGTGTCCAGCACCTGATGGTCCGATATAACCCACATAGTTATTACTATGGCTCTGTTTCATCTCATGTAAGAAAAGAAAAACAGGTACATACTTATGTAGGAGGATTTGTTTAATCTCTGTGTATAACCTGAGGCCAGGCACTACACTGGGTTTATATAAGGGATTACAACCACTTTAAAAGTGTTTTACTACTGCAAGCCCACATCAAAAACAAACAAAAAAGATGTGTGCCCCCCCCCCCCCCCCGGCCTTTCAGTCTGGTATGGATTTTAAGGGGAACGCCATACCCAAAAAAAGTCATGGAGTCCTTCCCCAAAATCCATACCTGAGCATGCAACCCAGCAGACCAAGGAAAAGGGGGGGGGATAAGTGAGCACCCCTACTCCCTCCTGAATCATACCAGGCCACATGCCCTCAACATAGGGGGGGCACTTTGCTGGGGGGAGGGGACAAGGGCCTCTTCCCCACAACCCTGGCCTGGTGGTTGTGGGGGGGCAGGGGGGTAGCTTATCAGAATATAGAAGCCTCCTTTAACATGGCCTCACAAATCTTTCCTTGGCGGGGAGTCCCCTTCAAAAACCATACCAGACCCGATTGTTTTGGGAGTTTTTTGTCAATTTTTATGCCAGCTTTTTTGTTTAAATCCTGTTGCCAGTGGGGAACCCCTCACTGACAGCAGGGATGACTCACTATTGTTAGAACACTGGCAGGTGCCAGCTCCTTAACAACTGTTGACTCATCTAAGGAAAGAGTCACTGGTTGTTAGGACACTGGCAAGTGCCAGCTCATTAACCGATGACTCATCCCTGTTGCTGACAGCAGGGTATGAGTTATTGGTTGTTAGGAGGCTAACGGGTGCCAGCTCCTAAAAACCAGCACAAATCCCACACAAAAATGCATCAAGAAAAGGCATGTAAAACGATTTTGATGCCCTTCCATTGAAGTCTATAGACAAAAAAAAATGCATTTCATCGCACCAAAGTAGCACAGGACCCTTCGCTAAAGTGGCATTGCAGCAAATGTCATTTCCATTAACATGTGATTCAGTGTGACCCAAGTCGCATCTGAAATAGCATCAGTGTGATTTAGGCCTAAGTTAAGCACAGGATACGCATTAAATGTGAAGCGGGACTGGCAAGTAGGTTAAAAAATGTGCTATATATATATATATATATATATATATATATATATATATATATCTTAAGTGTGAGGGGAGAGCTTGCTGGGAAATTAGGTACAAAGTAATTTCTCTATAGACTTTTAACAGAAGACTTTAAACAGTATTTTTTTTTTTAATCTAATGTGTATATTTAGCGTATCTGCATAAAATATACAGTATATAATACCTAAAGAACAATCCTTATTTCATGTTCATCCTTTATAATTTGGGTAAAACAGATCAAAAAGACCACAACTCTAACAAGCTTTAAAAAGAAACATAGATATTGCCCATGCACAAGTTCTATTTTCCATCAATAGTATTCCTGAAAATTCTAAGTATCTGAAAGCTCCTACAAGGATACATTTAAAATGCATGTTACTAAAAGAAATGATCTGTTATGACAAATTGCACTTATGGAATTTTATAATCAATAGAAGCAGACTCTCTGTCTCTACAGATCATTAGAAATATTCCTAATAATATTTGCCAAGATGATCTTCCTGTATTGATAGTGCAATGTCTAAATTATCTAGTGAGACTCCTTGTTATTAATCTTGCTTTGTTTAATACTGCCCTGTGGTTATGTTAAAATCTATTATCTATTTTTTTTTTAGTCTGCTCTTCGATTTAACAGGCTTGAAAATGCACTCAAATACATATAAAGCTATATCACTGGCCTTACTTTGCAGGCCGCTTATAAAATATACTTATACATGCTGCGGCCTCCGGTGGAATTATCGTGTGACGAATTCTGGGAAATAACATGGAAAATATTACTTTTTTTTGTTCCAAAATAACTAAAAATATTTCCCAGAAACACTGCCTTATGTAACCTCTAGATTTTAGATGAGAATGAAACCATCTGCACTCATAATCAGGGATCCTAAAAGTGAACACACAGAAGTTAAATATTTGTCTCCATCAGTCATCTGTTATAGAGCCACAATTTTACACTGTGATTTGCTTAATTACCAGTGTGCTTAGAGGGATTGTTCACTTTTACTCAGAAAAAATAAATAAAGATCTCAACTGCGACCCAAGGGAAGCTAATATCACATTACACCTGTTACAAAAATAAGTGCTATGGCAGCTGTCCATGATGATAGAATGGCATTTTATGAGCACTATTACAATGTGATGCTTGTGTAAACAACAGTGGGACTCAATTTCATACTGCTTGCTGGGATGGTGAAGGGAAGAGGGAGTGACCACTCCTTATTGCTACATAGCACATTAGGGTTTAAAAGTTCTTAATGCTAAGGGAGAAGGATTAGTGATCACCTGACCACTGTGATAAGTTGTCACATTGGTCACATGATCAGACGCTAGACACATCGGCTACTAATAATGCTTTCACGGCACCGAAAGCCGCCATCGGCCGCTCAGATTTTGTCGAGTAAACATTGCGCACCCACTGACACATATGTGTGGCAAGTGGATTTTAAAGCCCAGATTTTTGCTGCCGCCCATATGGGTTACTAGGGAGTAATAGGGTAAAGCAAAATATTGCATTTTGGAATTAAATATTTACTATAAATTATACAATGTCAATATTCCCCATTAAAGAAGGAGTCTGAAATACGGAGTATCGCAGTACAAGTAAACATCACACTATGAAGTGAGGGAGAATTAGATCTTGCATTGGTTTATCATCTCCTTAGTGCCTGTTTTAAACCTCAAAAGCCTGAGCAATTGTACTGCAAGCACATGCAGTTGCAGGGCAGTTATGTTGTGGCCCCATTAAACTGACTGGATCGGTTTCAGCAGTGGTACTGACCAACGAATGTGGCAGGATGTTTAATGTTGGCCATGAAGCAAGGCATTGTAGCCATGGCATGTGTCACAGCCCTAAACACCTGCAGCTGATTCAGCATAGATCAGATGAATTTCGATCCATGTATGGGCATTGAAGACGATCTACTGATTGACTTCTGTACAACCAGCCTGTCTGGTTTTTCCTGATTGATCAGTGCCACCGGCTATAGCTAGCAACACTAATCAGTGTATTCTTACAGCGGGGTAGTCTGGGAGCAGAGCTGTGGGTGGCTTTGAAAGTTGCCAGTATTTTGAACTTTATTGGTTGGGTTGAACGGAAGCCAATGAAGGGACTGGCAGAGCGGGGTAGCAGCCATTAAATGGTTGGGTAAAGTGGATGGTTGGCAGCAACATTCATGATGGATTAAAGGGGTAAACCTTTGTAAAGGTAATCCAGTGAATAGGTAGTTGCAGTAGTTGAGGGGAGAGATAGCCAGGGAGTGAATTAGAAACTAGGGATGGCCGAACAGTTCGCCCGGCGGTCGTTTCGCGGCGAATTTCGGCTGTTCGCGGTCCGCCCGATCGGCGGACTATTGCCCCCGTTCGCCCGGCAGACTTCCGTGTTTACTGTGTAAAAGAACTTTGACCTATGATGACACATCCATCATGGGGTACAGGACAGCCAATTGAGACATTACAGCACATGGACACTTGGACATTCACCCTAACTTATAAATAGACCCGATCCGGCGGCCATTTTACATTCTTTCGTCTGTCACTATAGGGAGAGGTTGCTGTGTGGAGCAGGGAGAGACTGCAGTGACCCAAATCGCTAGCTATTAGGTCCACAAAAGTTCTTTTAAGGACTGGTATCATGGTATAGGTGTTAGGTGTAGTTCAGGATATAGGTTTGAGGCACTGCTGTGCTAGTGATTGTTGCATCAGCCTGTCTTTTGTCAGTGTAGAGAGAGGGACAGGACGCTGTGTGCAGCAGGGACAGTCAGTTTAATCATTAGCTGTTACTATTAGGTCCACAAAAGTCCTTTTCAGGACTGGTATGGTAAAGTAGTACAGGATATAGTTTTGAGTGCTATTCAAGTTCTTGTTCCAGCAGCCTGTGTTTTGTCAGTTTAAATAGGGTCAGGCAGGAAGCTGTGTGTGGCAGTGAAGGACAGTCAGTTTAATCAGTAGCTGTTACTATTAGGTCCACAAAGGTTCTTTTCAGGACTGGTATGGTAATAGGCTTGTACACATATAATATTCTTTCTTCCAAATATAGAAATAATATTATACTTGACTGCTGCCCTTCTGCTGCAGTAGTCCTTTATGAGTATAGGGACTGAGGTACAGTCTGCTAATCATTCACAACCTACTAGTTCCACAAAGGTCCTTATAAGGACTGGTAAGGTATAGGGTACTACAGTACATAGGGTTGAGTGAGGTACAGTCTGCTATTCCTTAAGGACTGGTATAGGTCCACAATATATAGGGTTCGCGGTCCTCATTCGCAAAACGTCCCGTCGGAAGTTCGTCCATCACTATTAGAAACGTTGCAGTGTCATTGGTTAAAAAAGAGTGTATTTTGGAGATGTTACAGAATGGGGTGGCAAGATTTGGACAGTGATTGGATGTGGGGCCGAAAGGAGTATCCAGGATTATCACCCTGGCATGCCTAAACAGGCTGATAGCTGTGCTATCAATCTTAACACAGAAGTCAGGGGAAGGGGCACATGGGGGAGGAAATATTATATAGCTTGGTTTTGGACAGATTGAGTTCAAGGAAGTGGTGTGACATTCAGGCTGATATGTCTGTCAGTAAATTAGACATTTGTGAGGAGACTGATGGTGTGAGTTGAGGGGTAGAAAGATAGATTTGGGTGTCATCAGCATAAAAATGTTATTGAACGCCCTGGGAGACTATCAGTTGACCCAGGGAGGGGGTGCAGCTTGAGAATAGAAGATGTCCAAGAACAGAACCTTAGGGGTCCCCGACAGAAAAAAAAGGGAGGGGAGGAGGCGGTAGAATTGAAAGTGACACTGAAAGTGCAGTGGGATAAGAACCAACAAAAAGTACAGTAAAGCCCCATCCACTATCAGTTTTTCTGCTAAATTTTTCCTTCAGATTTACCAAACTCATATAATATGAGGTCAAACCTTAGGAGTTTCAATGTGTATGCAATCAGGCAGGCCCTTGCACTACATGGTTTTGGTAAACCTGAAGAAAAAACTCATCAGAAAAACTGATAGTGTGTATGGGGCTTTTTGGAGACCAAAGGAGTATACTTTTTTGAGGAGGAGGAGGGGGTGGTCAACTCTACTGAAGGCAGCAGAGAGGTCCAAGAGTCAGGGTATAAAATAGTGATCATTGATTTTAGCCGAATAGTAAGTGGTTTGTGAGTTTTAGGAGAGCAGTCTGTGGAGTGTTAAAGCAGAACTCCGGGCAAAACCTTTTTTTCTATTTTCTTGTTGCTGATCACCTACCTTCATCAATTATGCCATCCATCTTCTTAGCTCTGTGGCTGCTATTCCTGTACTCTTAACCAGCAATCTTGTCATTTCCCACTTGTAGTCAGATATTCAGCAAGCAGGGATGTACTTCCGTCCCCGCTTGCTGTAGTGGGCGGAGGGAGTCTCACAGCCCCCCAGTCCGTACCACCCATAGAGGTGGTGTCCTCCTCCTCTGCCTGATAGTCACCTCCCCCAACACCGGCCGCCCTCTCGCCAACCATCCACCCACCTGTCATGCTGCACAGGATTGTTAGGAGAGCCACCCGATGGCACAAAGCGGAAATCTCCCGGTGTGACAGATCGTGTATGTAAAACTCCAGCTGTTGTAAAGTCCCGCCTCCTTGACCGGCATTGGACCTGTGTGTTGTCTATCACAATGCCAGTCAAGGAGGTGGGACCTTACATCACCCAGAGTTTCACATACACGATCTGTCACACTGGGAGATCGCCACTCTGCGTCATTGGGCAGCTGTCCTGACAATGCCTGCTGCACAGATGGACACAAATAGGCGGCACTTATGGGCACAGAGGTGGCACTTATGGGCACCCTTAAGCTGCACTGATGAGGCAGTACTGATGGGCAATGAGGCGATATGGAGTCGCCACTTACGGGTACTGATAAGTTTCACTAATGAGGCGGCACTGATGGGCACTGATAAACTGCACTTAGGCGGCACTTATGGGCACTGATAAGACAGCATTGATGGGCACCGATGAACTGCACTCTTGGGCACTGAGGTGGCACTGATAAGACAGCACTGATAAACTGAACTGATGGGCACTGAGGTGCCATTTATGGGCACTGATAAGTTTCACTAATGAGTCAGCACTGATGAGCACTGATAAACTGCACTTATGGGCACTGATAAGACAGCACTGATGGGCAATGAGGTAGCACTGATAAGACAGCACACATAGGCACTGAGGTGGCACTTATGGGCACTGATAAGCTGCACTGATAAGGCAGCACTGATGCGCAATGAAAAACTGCACTGATGGGCACTGAGGTGGCACTTATTGGCACTGATAAGACAGCACTGATGGGCACTGAGGTAGCACTGATAAGACAGCACACATAGGCACTGAGGTGGCACTTATGGGCACTGATAAGGCAGCACTGATGGGCAATGAAAAACTGCACTGATCGGCACTGAGGTGGCACTTATGGGCACTGATAAGACAGCACTGATGTGCACTGAGGTGGTACTTATGGGCACTGATAAGCTGCACTGATGAGGCAGCACTGATGGGCACTGATGAGTCTGAACTTATGGGCATTGATAAGCTGCACTGATAAGACAGCACTGAGGCGGCACTGATAAGACAGCACTGATGGGCACTGAGGTAGCACTGATAAGACAGCAGACATAGGCACTGAGGTGGCACTTATGGGCACTGATAAGCTGCACTGATAAGGCAGCACTGATGGGCAATGAAAAACTGCACTGATGGGCACTGAGGTGGCACTTATGGGCACTGATAAGACAGCACTGATGGGCACTGAGGTAGCACTGATAAGACAGCACACATAGGCACTGAGGTGGCACTTATGGGCACTGATAAGCTGCACTGATGAGGCAGCACTGATGGGCAATGAAAAACTGCACTGATCGGCACTGAGGTGGCACTTATAAGACAGCACTGATGTGCACTGAGGTGGTACTTATGGGCACTGATAAGACAGCACTGATGTGCACTGAGGTGGTACTTATGGGCACTGATAAGCTGCACTAATGAGGCAGCACTGATGGGCACCGATGAGTCTGAACTTATGGGCATTGATAAGCTGCACTGATAAGACAGCACTAAGACGGCACTGATAAGACAGCACTGATGAGGCAGCACTGATGGGCACTGATAAGACAGCACAAAGGCAGCACTTATGGGCACTGATAAACTGCACCGATGGGCACTGATAAGACAGCACTGATGGGCACTGAGGTGGCACTGATGAGGCTGCATTTATGGGCACTGATAAGTAGTGGACATCGTCCACTGCCCTACTGACACCGTCCACTGCCAAATATCTGTGTGAGGGGTTTCCATTATAGCTGCAAAGTTTGCAGTAATTTTTTATGTCTTTTTTCAGTGTGATGTGTATTATATGTGATGTTACATATAACAGACCAGTATTGACTTTATTTTTGAAGTCTTGAGATGTCCACATATTAGAGGGATCCACCATTATTGTGCTATTATTTAGTGAGTTAACACTGCACTTTTTGTTTTTTTTCTCATCCCGAAATTTACTTGTGACACATGCTAATGTAAAGTAAAACGAAGGATTCGCCCCGGGACTTTAAATGAAGTGGGTAACGTTTCCGCCAGAAAAACATAACAATAGTACATACAGTATATGATTTATTCAAGTAAAATTGTTTACAAGCATAGATATCACCAACAGATGCCAATTTAAAAAAGATACATAAACCAGGAATAATGGTGCATAAATATAACAGTATAGTACACGGGCATCATACTACCCGACTAGTTTCACGAGATGTAAAGCATCATGGCCCGGCTCTTTCTTTCTGTGGTGATGAGCTCACGTACACCTTACAAGCACTGAGTGATGTTAGAAAGATCTCAAAGCTGCAGCAGCAGGAGGTATATTTCTAATACTAAATTAGAGCAAAGTACAGTGTGTATAATAGAGAATTATGAGCATGTAGCTACAGTTCAGTAATGATGACATAAAGCAAGTAAGGGTAATATGTTTATCTCCTGTTGTGGCTGGAGGGGGAGAGCACAAACATGCTTTGCATTTATAAGGCTGTAACCTATCTATCCTGCAGTGTGTTACTGAGTAGTATGGCTGGCTGCAGAATGAGCGGCGTGATTTATGTTGAAGTGGGCTTGTTCACATTTAATATATACAAGCCTATGTACCCTCCCACATTCACTGCAATTTACAAAGCATAATGGGAAATGTAGTTTGATTATAGTGTAGAGAGCAAGCAGAGGATATGATGTAATAACTGTTCTAACAGCTCCTCCTTGGCAAAATACATGCAGCATTTTTTGAATTACAGAGAGGACTTCCTGAAAATTAAATTACACTTTTCTCTTCAATGGTAAGGAATTTCTCAAATGTAATAACTATTTAGTGTTTTTTGTAGGGGGGGGGGGGGTACTAATGGTTGATTTTTTGCAGATCCTGGAGTTCTGCTTTAACCACTAGCCGACTAGCCACCACAGTTATACTGCGGCAGGTTGGCACAGCTGCGCAAATCACCGTAGCTATATGTCGCGCCTTTAAGATGTCACAGCAGGTGCGTGCACGGCGTGTGTCTCAGGATGCCCGATGACCACCGGGCACCCCCGATCGCTCGTGACAGAGCGAGAACCAGTATATTTTTTTTAAAGTTTGGGATATTTATTATAGAAAAGGTAAAAAATAGTGTTTTTTTTTTTCAAAATAGTCTTTTTTTTTGTTTTTGTTTTTAGAGCAAAAAATTAAAATCGCAGAGGTGATCAAATACCACCAAAAGAAAGCTCTATTTGTGGAGGAAAAAAAAAGACGTACATTTTGTTTGAGTACAACATCACACGACCGTGCAATTGTCAGTTAAAATGGCATAGTGCCATATTGCAAAAAATGGCCTGGTCAGGAAGGGGACAAATCCTTTCGGGGCTAAAGTGGTTAAGGGTGAAATCCAGACTGACGGGAATCAGGAAAGTTATTCTCAGTGAGGTGGTATCAGGGAACAGGGAAGGAGCAGGTGGGCATTAGAAAAAAAAGTTTAGCAACCTTGTCTGTAGTAGCAGGGTTAAACGAGGAAGTATTGAGTGTACCTACCTGGCCGGAGGGCCTGGTCATTGTGTTACACAATGGCCACTTCTTTTCACTCTCCTCTCCACTATCCCTTCCCCACTTTATTTATTTATTTTATTGTGTGTCACGTCTTGTTTTGTCACTTTGCACGTTTGCTGTGATGAGTAGGGTCGCAGGTCCCAGGGTCTGTCCTGAAAGTCTGGGGAGGGGGTGAACATGGCCTTCTGGCTTAGTTCGCCCTCTCTCTTAGGGTTGGGGTCTCCCTTCAGGGGAGCCTCACCTAGTATTTGGGTGAGTCTGTTTCGGCAGACCTTCCAAAGAATGGGGTCTGCCTGGTTTCGGCCAGAAAAACCAAGTTTTACGTGTCCTTGTCTGGAGCCCAACGCGTCGGGGGATTCAGGACAAGGCCCTCTGATTTTAGAGGGCTTGTGTACCCATCTGCACTTTTTTGTGTCACTCTTTATGTGTGTGCACATTTTTTATGCACCGGGTGAAGTTTTTGAGTGTGTTTTGCACGTCACAGGCTTTCAAAAAAAAAAGTATTGAGTGTACCTGTGGAGTGCATGTATATTGTAAAATGAGGAGCATTTAAAATCAACATATGTAACAATTTTTCACTTTCTTTTCAATGGGAGCTGATATACAAATGCAGTACACTAAACCCTTTAATGCCCTGTACACACGGTCGGACATTCCGACGAAAAAATCCATTGGATTTTTTTCCGACAACTTTTGGCCCAAACTTGTCTTGCATACACACAATCGCACAAAGTTGTCAGAAAATCCGATAGTTCAGAACGAGGCGACGTAAACCACGTACGACAGGACTATAAAGGAGGCCAGTAGCCGATAGCTTTCGCCTAGTAATTTATTCTGAGTATGCGTGGTACTTTCTCTGTCTGAATTGTCTACACACGATCGGAATTTAAATGATTGGATTTTGTTGTCGGAAAATTTTAGATCCGGCTCTCAAACTTTGTGTGTCGGAAATTCCGACCGAAAAAGTCAAATCCACTTTGCACTACAAGTTCAAAATACACTTGAAATTGCACTGCAAGTGCACTTGGAAGTGCAGTCACTGTAAATCTGAGGGATAGATCTGAAATGAGTGGAAGCTCTGCTGATTTTATCATCCAATCATGTGCAAGCTAAAATGTGTTTTTTATTTTCCTTGCATGTCCCTCTCGGATCCACAGCGACTGCACTTCCAAGTGCACTTTCAGTGCAATTTCAAGTGCACTTTGCACTTGTAGTGCAAAATGAACGTGCCTTTCATAAATAACCTCCTATGTGTCTGTATTCATGCCTTCCATCCTGATTATTGACAACCAAGCTTGTGCAAGGTGAACACAGGGATAATTCACACCACAACATGAGAACTGAACTTTATGTTAACTTTTGCAGTAAGGGCTGTGTTATAGTCCGTCTCTGAAATGGAGCAGGAAACATTCCTGGATTGTGCAAGCACTGTAATTCCTAAATTAAGAATGACATGGTATGTTTACATGTACAGTAGCTAATTAATCGTAACTTAAACTAGATGCATGAAAATATCCAAACAATCTGATCAACGGTGGCTCGTCATGAAATGCTTTCTTCCCATGAAGCAGCACTGGCTGGTGTTTATGCTACAGTTGGCAAAGGCAAGTCCATATTAGGAAAGACTGAAATCTCTGTGTATAAAGTACCCATCCTCCCTTCTCATTGCAAAAGTTTCCATCCCAAACGTATGTAGGTGGGAGAGTGGGAGCTCGGGAATGTGAACTTGATCCAACACTGATCAGTGAGGCAGCAAACCCTCATTGTTCTTGGGATACCACACATAACTCTGCTTTAGTAGGGATAAGCACTGTCTTTTGCATATAACACAGCTTTTGTGTTGAGCAGCACTGAGCCTCTCTAAAAACACAAAGCTATTACGAAACGCCGCAGACATTTCAAAACAGGGAAAGTCCTTGCTGCACAGACTTGCTTAATATTAAGTATTTTTTTATAGCACTGTACATTACAAAGGCACAATAAAAAAGCAAGCTGCCCTACATAATTATATCTGCTATGCAAAAGTACTCTGACATCACAAGTACCACATTACATGGCGGTGTCTGGTTCAGGGGACGTGAATTGGTGACAAGGAATATAAGATTTCTACAGCTCCCCATAAAGATACCACATATTAAATGAAAGACAAGGGAGGATAAAACAAGGAAGTATTGATATTTGGAGGTGAAGTGGGAGTATATAGAGTATCCTCACACCAGGATGTACAAATCCAGCCCACACACACCCTCACATGTAGACCTTTGAAGTGAAATGATCTGGAACCTTTCATGATAAAAAAAACAAAAAACGATGTACAAGGAGAGGATGACATGGACTATTAACATAACAAGGTTCCTTAAACTAGAAACAAAGAAAAGAAAAAAAGCTTGTGCTACAGCAAAAACACATTTTGTAGAACGCTCTACCATGGGCATACGAACATGGAGACACAACTGAAGTCTAAATTTGCATAGTCACACAAGAAAGTCAGAGAATGAGCAATGAGGCGATTTACTAAAGCAACTGAGAATCTTCAATTCAAGGTCTTCAGAAGAATTATTAAGGCAACGTACAACAAAAAATGTGGAAACTGTGTGACTGTATAAGCTAAGCATACATTCTATGAATACCAGATATGATGTAAAGCAGCGTAAAGGAAAATTATATTTTGAAATCAAGTTATCAGTATGCCTTTTTTATTTATTTATTTATTTTTTCTAAGGTATTTATTTTACCAGTGTTGTCCAACTGGAGGCCCATGGGCTGCATGCCTTTTGCATTCGACAAGGTCCTGGCTTCATAATTGTAAGCAGTCCCAGATCCTTCAGGACAGTTCTGGGATTTTGGACACAATAGCACAGTTTCTGCGTTCCAGGGGTTCCATAACACAGTGCAGAGTGGCAACAGGATGCTCACTCAGTTTGCACTGCCACTGACACCAATGCTGAGACCTATTAGAGCTGCTACTGACACCAATGATAAGTGTTATGATGCTGCCACTGACATTAATGAAGGAGGGCTTATTATAGCTGCCTCTGCTCTTAACACCACATCCCAGAAACCTTTGTGCAGCCATGTCTGTGGCAGCATCCTGCTTTCCTACAGGTTGGGATGAGAGGGGGACAGATGAACAGAGAGGCATCTGAGGAGTTTCCTAAAATGCGCTTATCCCTATTATGTGAAGGTCTATTTTATTAAAATACCTATAGCTGTTGAGAGATATTTTTATTTAGGAAATTGTTAAAAAAAATGGTTTATTGATATAAGCTTATCACTTCACTCGTGAACACTAATGTGGCCCTTTTAAGTTTAATAAAAATACTCCTCACTTTGACTAATCCAATGGGACCATAAATTGATCATATCCGTGAAAAAAGAGAGCACACCAGCCTTGTGCAAAACCTTCAATAAAAACTGTATTAGTAAATCCTTCTTACAATCACAAAGGTGTTTAAAAACAAATTGTATCAAACATGGTATCCATCCAAATGGACAGAATTTCAATACACTGGATACAGATAAACTATAGGACTCATTAGGCCATCCTCTGTAGTCAACATTTTCTGTCTCTCGTTCTCTCTCTCTCTAAATATATATAAATACTGTATATATATATATATATATATATATATATATATACACACACACACACACACATATACATACACATATACATACACACACATTCTGTATACACACAATCAGCCATAACAATATGATGATCCACCTAATTTTGCCACCAAAACAGCCTTGACCTATTGAGGCATGGATGTCACTAGACCTCTGAAGATATGTTGTGGTATCTGGCCTAAGATGTCAGTAGCAGATCCATGGAGGTAGCAGCTACATGAATCAGACTTGTTTTTCCAGCAGATCCCACAGATCCTCGACTGTATTGAGACCTGGAGAATTTGGAGGCCAAGTCATCACCTCAAACTCATTGTTGTGTTCCTCAAACCATTCTTTTTACAGTGCGGCAGGGCACATTATCCTACTGAAAGAGCTCCCTGCCATTAGGGAATACCATTTCTACAAAGGGGTGTATTTGGTTAGCAACAATGTTTAGGTAGGTGGTAAGTGCCAAAGTAACATTCACATAAATGGCAGGACTAAGGTTTCCCACAGAATGTTGCCCAAAGCAACACACTGCCGCAGCTGGCTTGTCTTCTTTCCATACTGCATCCTGGTACCATCTTTTCTACAGGTAAGCGATGCACACGCAACTAGCCCTCCACATGATGTAAAAGAAAACATGATTCTTCAGACCAGGCCACCTTCTTCCACTGCTCTGTGGTCCAGTTCTGATGTTTACATGCTCATTGCAGGTACTTCAGGCTATTAAAACAGGTCGGCATGGGCACCCTGACCTGTCTGTTACTATGCGGCCTTGTATGTATGTACGGTATGTATATATATATATATATATATATATATATATATATATATATATATATATATATACACACAGTGGGGCCGGAAAGTATTCAGACCCCCTTAAATTTTTCACTCTTTGTTATATTGCAGCCATTTGCTAAAATCATTTAAGTTAATTTTTTCCTCATTAATGTACACACAGCACCCCATAACACAGAAAAACACAGAATTGTTGAAATTTTTGCAGATTTATAAAAAAAGAAAAACTGAAATATCAGATGGTCCTAAGTATTCAGACCCTTTGCTCAGTATTTAGTAGAAGCACTCTTTTGATCTAATACAGCCATAAATCTTTTTGGGAAAGATGCAACATGTTTTTCACACCTGGATTTGGGGATCCTCTGCCATTCCTCCTTCCAGATCCTCTCCAGTTCTGTCAGGTTGGATGGTAAACGTTGGTGGACAGACATTTTTAGGTCGCTCCAGAGATGCTCAATTGGGTTTAAGTCAGGGCTCTGGCTGGGCCATTCAAAAACAGTCATGGAGTAAACCTTCTGCCCAGTCTGAGGTCCTGAGCACTCTGGAGAAGGTTTTTGTCCAGTATATCCCTGTTCTTGGCCGCATTCATCTTTCCTTCAATTGCAACCAGTCGTCCTGTCCCTGCAGCTGAAAAACACCCCCACAGCATGAGGATGCCACCACCATGCTTCACTTTAGGGACTGTATTGGACAGGTGATGAGCAGTGCCTGGTTTTCTCCACAGACACCGCTTAGAATTAAGGCCAAAAAGTTCTATCTTGGTCTCATCAGACCAGAGAATCTTATTTCTCAACATCTTGGAGACCTTCAGGTGTTTTTTTTTAGCAAACTCCATGCGGGCTTTCATGTGTCTTACACTGAGGAGAGGCTTCCGTCGGGCCACTCTGCCATAAAGCCCCAACTGGTGTAGGGCTGCAGTGATGGTTGACTTTCTACAACTTTCTCCCATCTCCCGACTGCATCTCTGGAGCTCAGCCACAGTGATCTTTGGGTTCTTCTTTACCTCTCTCACCAAGGCTCTTCTCCCCGGCCAGCTCTAGGAAGGGTTCTGGTCATCCCAAACATCTTCCATTTAAGGATTATGGAGGCTACTGTGCTCTTAGGAACCTTAAGTGCAGCACAAATGTTTTTGTAACTTTGGCCAGATCTGTGCCTTGCCACAATTCTGTCTCTGACCTCTTCAGGCAGTTCCTTTGACCTCATGATTCTCATTTGCTTTGACATGCACTGTGAGCTGTAAGGTCTTATATAGACAGGTAGGTGGCTTTCCTAATCAAGTCCAATCAGTATAATCAAACACAGCTGGACTCAAATGAAGGTGTAGAACCATCTCAAGGATGATCAGAAGAAATGGACAGCACCTGAGTTAAATATATGAGTGTCACAACAAAGGGTCTGAATACTTAGGACCATGTGATATTTCAGTTTTTCTTTTTTTAATAAATCTTCAAAAATATCAACAATTCTGTGTTTTGCTGTCAATATGGGGTGCTGTGTGTACATTAATGAGGAAAAAATATAACAAAGAGTGAAAAATGTAAGGGGATCTGAATACTTTCCGTCACCACGGTGTATAATATATATATATATATATATATATATATATATATATATATATATATATATATATAATGAGATTGTTTACTAAGTTGATTTTTGACAGCTCATCAGTTTGTTGCTGCTCTTTACTGTCCAGTCACAGACTGGGGATCTAGCTTTGTTGTTAAACTGTAGCAGAAAAATACTGGATCCCTAGGGTGGCTTTGTTGTATAGGAGAGCTGTGTAAAACTCAGAACTGGGTGAAGGCTGTGTGAAGCTGTACACACAGGTGTGCCTAGGAACCCTCCCATATCAGGAAGCGCTAATTTGTCTTGAGGAATGAGCAAAAAGTGGAATTTTTCTATACTTGTAAATTCAATATATTGGAATACAGTACAGGATACAGGAGTTGATTCTTAGGTTATATACTAAACCTTCAGGTGACTGTACACTGGCAAAAGCTTTGCTTGGAGTCCCCATATAACCCCATCCTCTTCATGAGGCTCCAGGTTGATTAGCAAGCAACAAAGAAACAACAGAGTAAAGAGGGAAGGGACCCGTATCCTGTACTTTACTCCAAGATACTAAATTCACATCAAAATTCCTCTCATCTTTACCTTACAGTACAGGACACAAGAGTTGATTTTTAGATCAGAAGATGTCCCCAAGCAATAATTGAGGGGTGACCAACATTACGCCTGAACAGCAACAGGCCCACAGGAAAAAACACAAGGAGTGTCAACAGACAAATAAACTTTTAACAGTAGAAGCACCTCGCTGCTGAAGCAATCAACAAGGGAGACTCAACAGCTGCCTAGCAAACAACGACTTGGGAGAAACATGAGAAATAAATTCAGGAGGTGGTTCTGTTTAGTGGAATAGCACAGGCTCTATAGGTCCCAGAGCTCAACTTCAACATGAGAATGGGTTCCGGCACAGAAGGAGGGACTCCTTCCCAGAAGGCAGAAGCCTGAAAAAAAAAAAGGGACAAATTACCACCTAGCTGGGTGGGAGCAGAAGGAGGAACCCCAAAGGGGCCTTCCCATAAGGAATTCAAAGAAAAGGAGGTAGGTTCTAAGGAAACATGGCACAAAGCCACAGATGTCATGCCTGACCCCTAACCCAAAAGGGGAACAAAAAAAAATGATGTTGTGCCATCCAGCAGGACCTGGCAGGGAAAGAATAGAAGTTTCCAAAAGACAATAAGAAGCTCCAGGGAGGGCCAGCTTCCAGGCTACCCATCCACAAGTGGAATATGAAGGAATAATCCAAGGCAAAAGTACTGATGGTGGGAACAGAAAGAAGCAGGATCTGATTTTTAAGGATCCTACAAAAGGTAAACCCTTTAAATCAGAAAGGTAGGGCTTGGCTAGGAAACAACGTCCTGCAGGAATGCAAGGTCTCAGGAAATAGGAAGAGGATACTGTTTATTAAGATGTACAGTAAGTGCACTTTTAACTTGCATAATAAACAGCATAAGAAGCGGAGAGCACTAGATGTTTCTGTTTCAATATTTTCTACTTGTAAGGGAAAAATCTGTTTTATCTGGAGGCAGTAAGCAGGGAAGTTGAAGTGCCGGCCAGAGGGCAGTGACTGTGAAATTATCCTCCGTTACAGTGGCTTGTTCACTGGGAATCTAAACTATCCTCAGCAGGCTGTTTATAACCTCCTATAACCTAAGAAGTCCAATTATGTGTCAATAATTTGGACAGGAAGGACATGTTTTGTCTATGATCTTTACACAAACTTCACTACATACTGTGTGATTTGGATCACAGTTTTCATTGTTTGTGTCAGCAATTTATATGCAATTTATCACATATGTGCATATAGTTTTATATATATTTATTTATTCATATATTAGTGATTGGTTTGAAAAAGCACATACATTACGGAATAAGAAAAAAGGTAAGGGGCGCTTTGCAATGTTATTTCATTTATTTCTCCTAGGAAGCTAGGTAAACAGACAATCTGTTTCATGGGTGGCGACTTAATAGCACTGATAAGAAGGCCACACATGCATCTTTTTTTGTTTTGATTTGTAGTATGGATTTGACATAGACAAGAATGTCATGCTATAAGTGGGTGTCAGGAAAGGACCTTGGTACCTGGACAATAAATTGTCAGGCAAAAAAATCCCAGAAGGCTGTAGGCACAGCCTTAAAAAAAAATATGGAGAACAGCAGCTGTCAGGCACTGTATGCAAGAAATTAGGTTCAGGAGGCCTATGGCCACAAGTCTCCAAGGAATCCCCTGGTTGCTTTGAGGCCAGAAGAAAAAAAAACGCAATTATCTAGCACCACAAAAAACATGGTGAGCGGGAAAATTCCAATCATGTTAGTTGTTGGTAAGAAAAAGCTTACAGGGATGTTTGGACAGGAGGAGATTATAACATGTCATGCTGCCTTTGCTAGACGAGGAGAGAATCCCTCACATAATAGATCTAACCACAGGTCTGCAGAACTTTTGGTAAAAGCCTAACTATTTTGTAGACAAATGGCTGGGCCAAAGAAGGCTTCCTGGGAACCTGACTACTGAGATTGTTTTTACCAGTGTATCATGTGCTTGGTGTTATGTACAGCCTGAACAGAGTTCCCTATGAAAGAGTTGGTAAGTCTTTGAAGTCCTTCCAAAAAGGAAAACAGACGAACACCCATTGTACTGATTAGGTCAGAGTGGGTAGGTTCACTTTCCTAAGCAATGAGTAGAAACATTTAGACCCCTTTCATACTGGGGTCGTTTTGCAGGCGCTATAGCGTTAAAAATAGCGACTGCAAACCTCCCTAAAACAGCTGCTCCATTCACTCCAGTGTGAAAGCCCAAGGGCTTTCACACTGGAGTGTTGCGCTGGCAGGGCGTCAGAAAAAGTCCTGCCAGCACCTTCTTTGGAGCAGTGAAGGAGCGGTGACCTCACCGCTCCTCCACCACTCCTTCCCATTGAAATCAATGGGGCAGCTCTGTCATTGCGCATTTTGTGGGTTGATTAAACCCCTTTTTTGCCACTAGCGGGGGTTAAAACCACCTTTCTAGTGGCCGCCTAGGAGGAGGGGGATGCACATAATTGTAAGACTGAGGGCAGGAGCTGAAACCTTTCAAAAAACGTTTTTCAGCCCAGTTAGCCATAGTGTGGGCAATTGCTAAAAAGGCAATGGCTGGCTTTAGGGCAAGGCCTGCCAGTAAAGGAAGATTTCAGAAGAGTCTTCAATCCACTTTAAAGGAATCTTGAATCTTTAAAGGAGGTGGTACTCTCAATAGAAATGAAGGACTGGGCATTTAGTGCAACAACAGCAAAATAGTGGAAACACACCAATTTAAAAAAAAATAACTCTTCATCACAGGATACAAGGCTTCAAAATTGTCAGAAGTGCGGAAATAACCTCTCTAATTTTGGCCAATCATTGTATAATGCCCAACTTACCTGATCCAGAGAAGGAAAGGGCTTTCTACAAAAGGCTCTCTTTTTTGTGCATTTTTGAACATGTAGTTCTGTGAAGCACTAGGCATTAGAGATGGCCTTGCGGTTCACCCGGCAGTCGGTTTGCGGCAAATTTTGCTTGTTCGCAATTCGCCAAACCGGAAGACTTCAGGCGCTGTTTGCAGTGGCCATATTTGTTTACATTGTGAAGAACTTTGACCCATGATGACACATCCATCATAGGGTACAGGACAGCCAATTGAGACATTTCAGCACATGGACAATTGGACATTCCCCCTACCTTATAAATAGACCTGATCTGGTGGCCATTTTACATTCTGTCTTTTGTCAGTGTAGGGAGAGGTTGCTGTGTGGAGCAGGGAAAGACTGTAGTAACACAAATCGCTAGCTATTAGGGACAGTCAGTTTAATCACTAGCTATTACTATTAGGGCCACAAAGGTCCTTTTAAGGACTGGTATAGGTGTACAGTATATAGGGTTGTACACATATAATATACTTTCTTTGTGCTGCTGAGTGCTGCCTGATTCTGCAGCTGTCTTTTATCAGTGTACGGACTGGGGGACAGTTTGGTGTTCTGATCAGGGACAGTCTGCAAATCACTTGCTACTAGGTCCACAAAGGTCCTTTTATAGGTGTACAGTATATAGGGTTGTACACGTATAATATACTTTCTTTCAAATATAGAAAGCATATTATAGTGCACTGCATGCAGTGCTGCTGACCAATTCTGCAGCTGTCGTTTCTCAGTGTAGGGAGGGACAGTTTGGTTTTTGAAGTCGGGATAGTCTGCAATTCACTAGCTACTAGCTAGCTACTATTAGGTCCACAAAGGTCCTTTTAAGGAATGGTATAGGTGTACTATTTGGTGTGCAGTATATAGTGGTGTAATACACGTATAAAATACTTGCACATATAGAAAGCATAATATAGTGCATTTCCACTGTGCAGCATTGTGACTGCTGAGCGGTTCAGCAGCGATACTACAAAGAGTGACAAACGCAATTAAAAAAAAAAAGTATTATAACTGGTGTGATAGACCAGTAGCCCCCAAAAAGGACACATTGAAGCGGGGTGTTATATACCTTCTTCCACATACATAGAAGGTGCGTGCGATTACGTCAAAGGACGCACCAGACTTGGTTGAGTGGCTCACTCAGCCTTAATCTTCTGCACCCTCCTCATCCTCTCGATCGGCACCCTCTTCTTCACTCTCTGCTGTGTGCACTCCCAAAGACACTACCACCAGCACCAACACCAACATATACCTTCCGCATGAGTCACAGGAATTATTTTCTGATCCATCACAAGACATTGCCGATGCACAGCCACTCTTGGCATTGGATCAGGAAGAGGAGGTAGCAACAACCGCCACTCAGCAGTCTGATGACAGTACCCAGATGAGCCCAAGGAGGAGGTTGGTCCCCGGTGTTGCTGCCTACTCCGAGATCTCTAATTATAGCAGTGGGGAAGGTGACGTCGATGATGACGTGTCTAGTGATGTCACGTGGGTGCCCACAAGAGAGGAAGAGGAGGGGAGTTCAGAGGGAGACATGGATCAGCAGATAGGGAGGAGAGGCAGGCAGAACTTAGATTGCACAGGAGGGACAAAGCAGACTGCTAATGTATCAGGAGCGAGGCATCAACCATGTACGGTCACATCTGGCACTCCCAGGACGCCGGCATATGGCTCCGCAGTGTGGGTTTTTTTTTTTTAACGTATCTGCTGCTGACAATAGTGTTGCCATCTGCAGCCTTTGCAGTCAATGCATAAGTCGCGGTAAGCCCAACACTCACCTAGGGATGACCGCCTTAAGAAGGCACATGAGCTGCCATCACCGAGCCCAGTGGGAGCAACGGAACCCACAAAGCCACACTCCAGGCTCTCACCATCCAGCCTCGTCTTCTACTTCTCCTTCTCCTCTATCCTCACAATTGTCCTCCACTCCACCTTCCATCATGCCATCCTCACGTTTTTCTGGAAAAAGGCCGGCTTCCGTGGGCCAAATGTTCGAGCGTAAAAAAAATGATGATGCCGGATAACCCTCTTGCCCAACGGTTGACCGATGGCTTGTCAGAACTGATAGCCCGCCAACTACTGCCATATAAACTGGTGGACTCGGAGGCCTTTCAAAAATTTGTGGCCAATGGAACACCACAATGGAAGGTCCCAGGAAGGAAGTATTTCTCACAGAAGGGCATCCCAGCGCTATATGGCTATGTTCAGCGGCAAGTGAATGTATCTCTGGCACACAGTGTCGGTGCCAAGATACATCTAACCACAGACACGTGGTCTAGCAAACGGGGGCAGGGAAGGTATATCACTTTTACTGCCCACTGGGTGAACCTTCTGACGGCCGTCAAGCATGTAACCCGTGGCACCCGTGTAGATTTGGTTTTACTGCCATGGATTGCATGCAGGCCTGCCTCTTCTTCTCCTCCTCCTACTACATCCTCCTCCCTCTCCTCCTCGGCTGACTCCTCCTTTTCCGCTGCGCCGCCCAAGCTCCCCAGAACCTATTCGACATGCCAGGTGAGACATTGCCATGCTGTGCTGCGTCTGTTGTGCCTGGAAGCCAAGAGCCCCACTGGCTTTGCACTCCTTTCAGCTTTGCGTTCACAGGCAGATCAGTGGCTAACACCTACCAATTTGACAGTTGGTAAAGTGTGTGGTGACAACGGTGCCAATCTGCTTAGAGCATTGAAACAGGGCAAAATTACGCACGTGCCATGCATGGCACACGTCTTAAACTTGGTCATGCAGCGATTCGTTGTCAAATACCCTAGGGTCCAGGACATCAAGCAAGGAAAATCTTGGCCCATTTCAGAAGATCTTACACAGCCATGGCTCGCCCTGGCTGACATTCAGCGGTGACACAATCTACCGGTCAGACGTCTTATTTGCGATTGCCAGACGCGATGGAACTCAACCTTCTATATGCTTGATAGGCTGCTCCAGCAGAAACGTGCAGTTAACGACTACCTGTATGAACTCTGCGGCAGAAAAGGTTCTGGGGAGCTTGTTTTTTTTTCACAGAGCCAGTGGCTGCTCATGCGCGACGCATGCAGACTTCTGTGGCCATTTGATGAGATCACCAAACTGGTCAGTCGCAGCCATGGTACCATCAGTGACATGGTACCTTATGCCTTCTTTATGGAGCGTGCATTGCGTCGTGTCATTGATCAAGACGTGGAGGAGCAGGAGCAAGAAGATGAGGAAGTCGCAATGCTGGATGAATTCCCAGGGGGGGCTACTCTATCTGAGACGAGTCAACAACAGGAGTTAAAGAGGTGAAGAGGAGTCAGAGGAGGATGGTGCCGGGGCGGATGAGGAGGAGCAAGAAGAGCATTCTTTAAACCTTTCTGGGATCCTTGTTGTTGTGTGTGGATGGGGAGAGAACGAGAACGACAACATTATCCTGGATGATGAGCAGGAGCCAGGCCACCACACCACTTCCAGTTTAGTGCAAATGGGGGCCTTCATGCTCCAGTGTTTTAACAGGGACCCCCGTATAAAAAGCATAAAGGTCAAAGACCAGTACTGGGTGGCTATGTACTTAGACCCCCGGTACAAACACAAAATGGTGGAAATGTTACCACCGTCACAGAGGGCTGTCAGAATGGAACACTTACAGGCCTTGCTTCGAGAAATGCTGCATTCTGCTTTTGCGTGCACTGGCAGAGGAGGAATTCCCACTCCCAGAGAAAGAGTTGTGGGTACCAATCCAACAGCGCCTGCAAGAAGAGGGCGGTTTGAAGATGTGTTGGTGACTTCTGATATGAGGTCATTCTTTCAGCCGACCCATCGACAGGTGTCATCCGGATCCAGCATCAGGGAACGCCGAGACCGACAGGTGTCGGACTACATCAGGTTAACGGCCAATGTGGACGCTCTTAGGAGTGATGAACCCCTGGACTACTGGGTGGGCAGGCTTGACCTCTGGCCAGAGCTTGCCCAATTTGCAATGGAACTGTTGGCTTGCCCCTCATCCAGTGTCCTGTCCGAAAGGACGTTCAGCGCAGCAGGGGGAATCGTGACCGTTAAGCGCACTCGCCTAGCTCACGACAGTGTTGACTGCCTCACATTTATAAAAATGAATGAGGCATGGATCTCGGAGGAATTCAACACATGTGACCAGTAGACCATGTATATGCATAACTCTATAAACGATTTATTTAATCGAGCACACAGACCTTTTTTCTACCTTTGGCTCACTTCCTTGTACAAAAAAAGCACACCGTACTATATACATGTACCCTCCTGTTTGAAGAGGTTGAGCGGTGTCATATTTTTGGGTCCCGCAGTGAGTTGCTGGTATCAGTGCTGCTGTCAGTGCTCTCTATCTCGGTGCTAGTATCAGTGCTCTCTATCACGGTGCTGGTGTGGTGTCAGTGCTCTCTATCTCAGTGCTGATGTGGTCTCAGTGCTCTCTATCACGGTGCTGGTGTGGTGTCAGTGCTCTCTATCTCAGTGCTGGTGTAGTCTCATTGCTCTCTATTTCGGTGCTGGTGTGGTCTCAGTGCTCTCTATCACGGTGCTGGTGTGGTGTCAGTGCTTTCTATCTCGGTGCTGGTGTGGTGTCAGTGCTCTCTATCTCGGTGCTGGTGTGGTGTCAGTGCTCTCTATCTCGGTGCTGGTGTGGTGTCAGTGCTCTCTATCTCGGTGCTGGTGTGGTGTCAGTGCCCTCTATCATGGTGCTGGTGTCAGTGCTCTCTATCTCGGTGCTGGTGTGGTGTCAGTGCTCTCTATCACGGTGCTGGTGTGGTGTCAGTGCTCTCTATCTGGGTGCTGGTGTGGTGTCAGTGCTCTCTATCTCGGTGCTGGTGTGGTGTCAGTGCTCTCTATCTCGGTGCTGGTGTGGTCTCAGTGCTCTCTATCACGGTGCTGGTGTCAGTGCTCTCTCTCTATCTCAGTGCTGGTGTGGTGTCAGTGCTCTCTATCTCGGTGCTGGTGTGGTCTCAGTGCTCTCTATCACGGTGCTGGTGTCAGTGCTCTCTCTCTCTATCCCGCTGCTGGTGTGGTCTCAGTGCTCTCCATTTCGGTGCTGGTGTGGTGTCAGTGCTCTCTATCTCGCTGCTGGTGTCAGTGCTCTCTCTCTATCATGGTGCTGGTGTCAGTGCTCTCTATCACGGTGCTGATGTCAGTGCTCGGTCTCTATTGCGGTGCTGGTTTCAGACAGTGAGGGAGATAGCAGCGGAGAAGCCAATCAGCAGGCAGTGCCAGCACCATGGCTGAGGATCAGCACTGGACTGGCACCTCTGGACCACCACAGTGGAGCCCTGCATAGGTGGGGGTAAGAGCCGGGTAGAGGGAGGGGCTCAAGCACAGGTTGGCACACTGGGACACTGGCACAGGACTGCGTGCGCTGCCCTGACTGTGGCACTGATCATCTCCTGCACCTCCTCCTGCGCCTCTCCTCCATGGCCTTCATGTGCTCCTGAATTGTCAAAATTTGACAGATAAAAAAAGAATGCTTGTCGTTGTCGATCCCAGATTCACTTAATACTTTTGTTATGTCAGTGGCCATGTGGTGGGACAAACTTTTGGCCGCGTTCGTGAAACGCCCCGTCGGAAGTTCATCCATCACTACTAGGCATATCTATATAGAAACTAGTACGCAAAACCTCATCAATGAGTCCACAGTAGACAGCATATGGCAAGAGGAACTGCAGTCTGTGCACATAATTTGTAATAAAAACATCTTTACCATTCTGAAGCTTCCCTCCAACCACTTTGCATATTATTTTATATATACTGTGATTCTGTACTTGCCAAATATGCTGCAGAAATCTCCCTCCACTAAGTCTGGCTGCAGCCATTTTAACTGACACACAGAGGCACACCTCCAGCTCTGCAGTTTTCATTGGCCCTATTATGACTCACCCCTTCTCTTCCTGTCAAGCTCTCAGGGGAGTGAGAAAGAGAGCTGTGCATGATGTCATAAGCCTAGGCTAATGACCAGAAAAGAAACATGAAGTGGGCTGTATAAGGTATTTACTGGCATAAAAAAATGTTTTACTATCCAAAGTTAAAACAACAAAGGCAGAATATTTAATAGATGGAAAATTAAAAAAATGATCGAAGGTCCGCTTTGAACAAGCCATAGCTGCCTCTGCCAGAATGTCCACACCCCACTTGTTTTCTGCCACATGAAGTGTGTCAGGCAATTCTGGTTTTAGACCATGATTACAGTCATGAGAAAGTGAGGCGTTGCTGCAAACTCCCACTGATTTCAGAAGTGGCGATAGTCTCAGACATAGTGGAAATAAATTCTGTCTTTGACAGGTCACATGTTGTGCATCTGTTTAGAGGGGGGAGAAAGGATTTCTTGGCCCATAGAGAAGAAGACCAGAGGAGAAAGGCCCACGTCACATGGTCCAGACAAATCAGGTTGTCCAGGGAAGTTAGCCATCTGTCCCATCTGTATAGGATTTCCCTATGCAGAACTCTTGTATGGAATTCTGCATATGGAACCGCCTCAAATGAGAGTGGCTGCATGCAAGCAGGAAGGACCAATTGGATAGGAGCAGTCATAGTTACATAGTAGGTGAGGTTGAAAAAAGACACAAGTCCATAAAGTTCAACCTATGTGTGTGATTATATGTCAGTATTACATTGTATATCCCTGTATGTTGCGGTCGTTCAGGTGTTTATCTAATAGTTTCTTGAAACTAAATCGATGCTCCCCGCTGAGACCACCGCCTGTGGTAGGGAATTCCACATCCTTGCCGCTCTTACAGTAAAGAACCCTCTACGCAGTCTAAGGTTAAACCTCCTTTCTTCTAATCTTAACCTCCCTGGCGGTATGATTAATTCTGGTTTTAGGTGCTGAAAGCGGTACAATTATTTTGCATGGAAATTTGGCGTTTTATATTGTAGTCCTGTAATTCTTAGGAATAACTCTCTTAAATCTGTTCAAACCAGAGTCTAGCAGACATCCCGGGTATGATAAAGTTTATAATATAATAATAATAAAAATTATTCAATAATGTAATCAAATCCAAAAACACTGAAATTTGCTCATTTGCAGAATTGTCGCTGTCATTAGATTTAGTGTTTGATGACGAATTTCCCCACAAATCGCTGTCTCTCAATTCTGCAAGTGATTCTAATTTATTATCGCTGTTTTCTAGTTGGTCTAAAATCACTTTTGACATAAAGGGACACTTTTTGGTTGCTATGGGCAATCTCCAAATTCCAGGCAGAAAAAACTGTATTTATAATATAAAAGTGCATGCAGGGCACTGCACAGACCACTAGGGACAAAGGGGGTGTGTAATTTTTTTATACAGTACTGTAATCTGTAAGATTACAGTGCTGTGTGTGTTTTGTGTATTTAAACTTTTTTGAATTTGGCGCCGATCTCCGCTCCCGTGCGCCGTAACGTCGCAGGGAACGGAGCTCGGCGGCATTCGGGCACTGTGTGAATCGAGCAGAGGACAGCTCGCTCACACAGCGCGGAGGACATCGCTGGATCCAGGGGACAAGGTAAGTAACCTCTCCCTGTATCCAGCGATGCGATCCGGAGTCTGGCTCGGGGTTACCCCTTATCATAGTAAAATCCTAACCCGAGCCAGACTCGGGATTACCACCAGGGAGGTTAATGAGTGGCCACGTATCTTATTAAACTCCCTTCCACTGAAATGTTATCTCTCTTTTGTGGGGTAACTAGTATGGCATTTGTAAAGTAAAATCAAATCCCCTCTCAAGCGTCTCTTCTCCAGAATAAGAATAATGCCGCGTACACACGGGCGGACTGTATGGCCTACTTAGTCCGTCGAAACACATTTCAGCGGACAGTCCGCTCGTGTGTGGGCTTCAGCTGACTTTTTCAGCGTGCAGTCTGGCGTACTAAGTATTTCGGATTTTTCGAAATTCTGTCCGTCATACTTTGGTTTCAGCGGACAATCCGCTCGTCAGTAGGCTAGTTCGACGGACTAAGAATGGCGCATGCTCAGAAAGGATTTACATGGCCGAAGGGTGCATTGCTGTGTATTGGACTTCCTATTTCTAGTCCCGTCGTACGTGCTGTACACGTCATCGCGCAAGCTTTCGACGGACTGTTTGTGCATCCGTGTGTGGTCAAGTCCGTTTATTCGAAAGTATGACGGACTGTCCGTCGGATTGTATGACGGACTAAGTAGGCCATACAGTCCGCCCGTGTGTACGTGGCTTAAGAGAATAAGTTCAGTGCTCATAACCTTTCTTCATAACTAATATCCTCCATTCCCTTTATTAGCTTTGTTGCCCTTCTCTGTACTTGCTCCATTCCAGTACATCCTTCCTGAGGACTGGTGCCAAGAACTGAACAGCATACTCTAGGTGCGGCTGGACCAGAGTCTTGTAAAGCAGGAGAATTATCGTTTTATCTCTGGAATTAATCCCCCTTTTAATGCATGCCAATATTCTGTTTGCTTTGTTAGCAGCAGCTTGGCATTACATGCCATTGCTGAGCCTATCTACTAGGACTCTTTCGCTCTTGCAAAGAATTTACTTTTCAGTTTATGTTTTGTAGAAGGTGAGCAGTTTTCTACTTGGGGGTATATCTATAAAACAAAATGCATGGCTATTCACTTCGTGAAAGTGCATATAGATTTTTTGGTCATCGCAAATGGGGCAAAAAAAACAAAAAAAAAACAAACAAGCAAACATTATTAGGCCACAGTGGTGTAGTGGGTAGCAGTCTCCCCTAGCAGAATAAAGGGTTGCTGGTTCGAATCCCAACCATGACAGTACCTGCCTGGAGTTTGCATGTTCTCCCTGCACCTGTGTGGGTTTCTTCTGGGTACTCCGGTTTCCTCCCACACTCCAAAGCATGGCTTCTGTCTAAATGGGCCTTAGAATATGAATGTGAGTTAGGGACCCTAGACTGTAAGCTCCTTGAGGGTAGGGAACAATGTAAAATGTATATGTAAATTGATGGCGTTATACAAGTACCTAAATAATAATAATATAGCATTACTACTATATGGTTACAGAGTTAGAGAATAAGTAGACATGTATTTTTTGAATATCCTTTTGTCCTGGCCTTTAAACACAGTTTTATAGTGAACATCTGGCTTTGCTGGCTCAAAGTACATTGCCTGTCTATAGCCAGAGACTATGAATAGATCTCAAAAGGGACGTAATGCTTCTCAAATACTTAATGACCATGAGTTGTACCTTTCCTGAATTTAAATCAACCAATTCTAGGATCAATAAGAGCGGTACAAACAAGTGTAACCCCTGTTTTTACCATAAACTGTTGGACAGGTCAGTTTGGTTGGTCACAGGCTGGTCGGTAAGTTGAGCTTGGAGACTTCTTTGTTTTTTTCTATATGCGTTGCCCTTCCAATGCTCCTTGCTGCAGTGACAGGTTATAGGTGGGGGCAGTAACCACTTGTTTGTACTAAGAATTATATTGGCCAGGCAATGCACTGACACACTTTTGCTGCCACAGTGCTATGGGCTGGGTGTTCAGTGTGCCCCCGTGCCTTTAAGGAGGGGTGGACTTCCTCCAGGTTTATCTGCCCTACACCTGTTCATTTTAATGCATGCGATTCCATTGTTGGTAACTCATAGAAATTAAAGTTTAGGTCCACAGAAAATGGGGTGCCTTGCTGGGGCTCTGTGGCTTACGCATGTATTTGCAAATGTGTGCAACTAAACCCCTGTTTTTAATGCATACTGTTGGACAAGTCAATTCAGTTGGTCGCAGGCTGGTTGGTAAGTTGAGCTTGGAAATGTCTTTGTTTTTTTTACGATCAATAAGAGTAGCATACATTTTAGATCTCTGATATTGATATGTATTAGTGGTGGTAAAAAGTGTACAGCTCTCCACTATCATTGAACATTTTCTTGGTTGTTCTTCTGCAATGAAAGTTTCTTCTATAAGGTCAGCACAATTCAGAAAAAGCAGACCTTTTCATTTACACTCATTATTCCCCATCAGAAGTTACACTTCTACTGCTGTCAAGTTCTTGTAACTCTTTGTTAATCACTTGGACTTTTTCCGAAAGCAAGTGCCATTTTGCAAAACCTCAGCAATATATTTCAGTACACTGTAATTGGTTTCTAATAGTACTCCACTTATAATCCCTAAACTCCAAATTGTCCTTAGCAGTTTAAGCTGCTTCCTAGTACCTTGATCCTGAAAGGCATTTTCCTGAATTGTCATGAAATCTAGATAAAGTTTGTTCAACAGACTAGATCATGGAAACTATGTACCTTAAATTATAATATTACTTCAATTGAAGGAATACACGCCAATCATCTGACATCTCTCCTACAAAAGGAAAGCAATTTTAAAAAGACTGTCACCAAAATAATACTGTATAGTAAAGGGCTCCCTGCATAGATTACACTTAATAGGCAACTCTCCTGCTGCTTGTGCCACTACCCTATGCAGTTGTTAAGAGAAACCATTGGCTGAAGATCCGACAGATCTGACAGAAACGCTTCCAAGAGTGTGGATTTAATGGTTCCAAACTGGACACTGCGATTTATCCTGCTACCCGTTCCATCACTACAGGAGGCAATATTGACATAGAAGCCGACGGATCGAAACATCAAGCACAGTAGGAGACCAGAAATGTAACACTCTTGAAAGTTTTGGATTCTGCAGAATCTTCAGCTGCCAGTTTCTCTTGCAGAGTTCTGGGGTGTGAGCAGCTAGAGAGTTGAGTGTTCAATGCCTTATTTGCAAGAAGCTCTTTATTGTAAAATGTATTTTAGTGACAGAGTAACTTTAAGCAAATAAATTGCCTCCTACACACATCTTGATTTTTTTAGTTTTATGTTTATTTAGATAGGACTGGGTATAGGTTCCTTGAAGTGCCATTCAAGGGTGACTACTGCTCTGCAAGATGTGAGCTACTTGTTTCTTTGGAAGCCCAGATCCTGAATCTAGAGAATGAAGTGGCAACACTGCGAAGGCTCAACAACCTGGAAAGGAGTTTGGACATTAAACAGCAGATGCTGGCTGGGACCAGTACAAAGGAGTAGGGATATGGAAGTGCAGGGTCTAGAGTTAGGAAGAGCCTTAGAGAGGCTAGTCCTGATTTGTTAGATCCAAATAAATATCACAAATGGCATGATGTTGGGGATATCAGCTCACGGGTAGCGTTGCTGGAGCAGACTTTCTCCCCTAGCTGCCAGAGAAATTACTGCTCTCGTGAGTATGGGGGCAGTACTGGTTGCAGATACTGGTGGTAGGGGATAAGCAGATACTGGTGGTAGGGGACTCAATAATTAGAACGACAGATGGGACAATCTGTCACAAAATGTCTGATCTCCAAACAGTATGTTTTTTACCAGGTGCTCAGGTTTGGCACATAGTGGATCGGATAGACAGATTGTTGGGGGGGCTGGAAGGTACCTAGCTGTCATGGTGCACCTTGGTACCAATGACAAAGTTATAGGAAGATGGAGCACCCTAAAAAATTATTTCAGGGACTTAGGGAGCTATATTGAAAAAGGGACCTCCCGGGTGGTATTCTCAGAAAGACTGCCTGTACCTCGAGCCACCCCAGATAGGCAGCAGGAGATTAGGGAACCTAACAAGTGCCTGATTAACTCGTGCAGGGAGGAGGGTTTTGGGTTCCTGGAGAACTGGGCTTACTTTTCAGTCGGTTACAGGCTCTATAGCAGGGACAGACTGCACCTAAACGGGGAGGGTGTAGTCTTGCTGGGGGAAAAAATTGCCAAAAAGTTATAAGAACTTTTAAACTAGTGAACGAATGGCAGAAAGTGTGACTGTGGTCAATTTAACTGGGGTACCTAAAACCAACATGCGTAGGCTGGCAGAATCCTACCGCAGCCTTGGAACAAACAGGGATAAAACAATATGTGTCCATACAGACCTAAAAGGCATGTTCACTAAAGCCCCATAAACACTATCAGATTTTCTGCTGAGTTTTTCCTTCAGATTTACCAAAACCTTATAATATGAGGTCAATTCTTGAGGAGTTTCAATGTGTATGCAATCAGGCAGGCCCTTACACTACATGGTTTTGGTAAATCTGAAGGAAAAACTCATAGTGTGTATGGGGCTTTAGGGAGTCTGGTGAACCAAATGGAGGAACTGGAACAACTGATGTATGAGGTGGATTTTGACTTTGGGAGTAACAGAGACTCGGTTTGAAAATATACATGCCTGGCTTATGACTGTCCAGGGCTATTCTATCAAAGGGACAAGGTAGGTAGAAGAGGGGGAGGAGTGTGCGTGTATGTTAAGAGTGATTTGTTGGGGAATATGAAGTATGTGACATTACTAACGGGACAATGGAAGGGTGCAATCCTTGTAGTTGTAACTTCAAAAGGGAAGAACAAAATGGGAAATAGTGGGGTTATGCTACCGGCCCCTACCCTGAAGGATGAAGAGGAGACTGATCTCCTTCACAGTTAGAAATGGCAGTGAGGCAGGACAATTTGGGGGACATTAATTATCCAAATATCGACAGGGCAGATGGAGCTGCTCACTCTTCTAAGACTCAGCACTTCTTAAATGTCTTGAGGGACAATTTTATGTGTCAGTTGGTGAATGCCCCAACTAGGAACAAGGATAGATCTACTAATCACAAACAACCCAGAGCTGATAGCAAATGTGGACGTAAGGGATGACTTAGGAAATAGTGATCAGAGGGCAATTACATTCACGGAGAGGCACAGGAAAAGCAGAGACGATGGTAGGGCAAATACATTAAATTACAAAAGAGCAAAATTTATCAAACTGCGCTTCCATACTTTATGACATGAAATGGGAAGATAATCTTGAAACAACATACATAGAGGAAAAGTGGAAGTGCTTTATGAACATTTTAGGTAATGGCACTAGCCAGTATATTCCAATGGGCAACACATATAAAAGAAATGAGGCTAAACATGGGTGGCTAAATCCAAGTGTAAAAAGACACACTAAAAAGAAAAACTTTACTTTAACCACTTTCAGACCAGACCATTTTGCTGGCTTAAGACTAGACCACTTTTTGCAATTCGGCACTGCGTCGCTTTAACTGACAATTACGCGGTCGTGCGACGTGGCTCCCAAACAAAATCAATGTCCTTTTTTTCCCCACAAATCTTTTGGTGGTATTTGATCACCCCTGTGGTTTTTATTTTTTCTGCTATAAACAAAAAAAGAGCGACAATTTTGAAAAAAACACATTATTTTTTACTTTTAGTTATAATAAATACCCCCCAAAATATATAAAAAATAATTTTTTTCCCTCAGTTTAGGCCGATACGTATTCTTCTACATATTTTTGGTAGAAAAAAATCGTAATAATCGATTATTGATTGGATTCCACAAAATGTATAGCGTTTACAAAATGGGGAATAGTTTTATGGCATTTTTATTAATATTTTGATGAGCGATTTTTATTGTGACTGCGACATTATGACGGAAACATCAGACATTTTTGACACATTTTTGGGACCATTGTCATTTATACAGCAATCAGTGCTATACAAATGCACCGATTCCTGGGTAAATGACACTGGCAGTGAAGGGGTTAACCAGGGGATAGCAGTGTAGGGGTTAAGTGTTCCTAGGGGCATGTTACTAACTGTGGGGGGGCTGGGCTGTGTGTTAGTCAACACTGATCTCTGCTCCAATCATATGGAGCAGAGATCAGCATCACTTGTTGCTAGGCAGAACGGGGAGATGTTGTTTACAACGGCATCTCCCCGTTCAGCCTCCCCGTAGGACGATCGCGGGTATCCCCACGGCAATCGAGTCCACGGGACCCGTGACCGGGCTTACGGGGGTCCCGACCGGCACGTGAGCGCGCTGCTGGCGGCGAGTACGCGATGGCAGGGTGGCAAATAAAAATGGATGTACCTGTACGCTAATTTGCCTGCCCGTGCCATTCTGCCGACGTACATTGTCGTGCACCGGTCAGGAAGTGGTTAAGAAATATAAGGCTGAGGGTGCACCATCAACATTCCAGCACTACAAAGAATGCAATAAGAAATGTAAGAGCGCAATAAGGACAGCAAAAATAGACAATGCAAGGTGCATATCAGAGGAGAGTAAAAAGAACCCCAAACATTTTTTTTAAATAAAAAAAAAGCAAAGTCAGAGCATATTGGCCCCATAAAGCATGATCAAGGGAAGTTGGTTCCAAGTGACAAGGAGAAGGCAACTGCATTAAATACATTCTTGCCCTCAGCTTACATACGTGCGCATGCTCGCGCTCACGAGCGACAGCGGAATTGCAGGATGCTGGTGCGCATGCGCAATGGACTGCATGCACGTGCAGGAGAGCGCCCATAACTCCAGTTTGAGACAGATGGCCTATTTAAAGGGTGCCCTGACTCACAAACAGTGCTGACTGGTATTCAGATGTGTCATGACCTTCTGATTCCTGTTGTACTCTGCCTGATACCTGTTGCTGAACCCAGCTTTCCCTGACTTTGCCTCTGGACTCTGATACATTACTGATTACCGGTTCCTGATCTTGGCTTCCATTAGACCTTGCTTCTGCTCATGCCTTTGTATTTTGCTGCCCGCCTGCTACCGAACCCGGCTATCCTTGAGACCCTGCCCCTGCTCTTCACCTGGCTCAAGCACTGCTTGTTGTCCTGCCTGTGCCACCGAGCCTACAACTTCATCTGCAAGTACTGCAAGCAACACCTATAGGCACTCGTGTTCCTCCTGGCCCTAGCCACCATCTGTTCCACCTTCAGTGGGGCTTGGGCTGGAGATACAAGGGAGGCCGACCTCGCCATATCAGACTCCTACCAGGTACGTGGCAGCCGGTGGATGTAGTGTATCTAGACTTCGCCACAGCGTCCCATAAACACTTAATCCACAAACTCTGTTGGCATTGACAATAGTGTATGTACCTGGATAGAAAACTGGTTACAGGAGCGTGTCCAAAGGGTGATGATAAATAGCGTATCTTTTGAATGGTCTGCAGTTATAAGTGGGGTACCCCATGGCTACGTCCTGGTACAAATCCTGTTCAATTTGTTCATAAATGATATAGATATAGAGGTTAGTATAAAAAAGTTTAAGCTCAGCGTTTGCTGATGATACAAAGCTAAGCAGGAAAATAGCTCTACAGGAATACCTTGATAAAATAGAGGGATGGGCAAACACATGGAAAATGAGGTTTAATGTAGGGTAATGTAAAGTAATGCACTTGGAGGCTAAATGAATATGAATGCAAGTTACACGCTAGGGGGAGAACCTCTGGGTGAATCGAGGATGGAAAAAGGTCTGGGGATGTAATGCCAAACTGCAGCAAGCAAGGCCAGTGGAATATTAGCAGTCATTCAAAAGGGCATTTAAAATTGGAATGGAACTGGAGAGAGTCCGGAGAGGAGCAACAAAACAAAAAACAGGGCTCAAGAATCACAGTTATGAAGAACATTTACAAACATTAAACATATTCTCCCTGGAGAAGAGACACCTAAGAGGAGGCACGATAGCCATATACAAATATCTTAATGGTGACTCCAGCATAGGGAGGAAACTATTCAGTCTCAGGTCACACGGCCACTTAATGAAGTTGGGTGAGAAGCTGTTCAAGCTGCGTAAGGTTTTTTTTTACTGTTAGAGTAGTAAGGGTGTGGAACTCCCTTTCACAATTGGTGGTTTCAGCAGGTAATGTTGCTAATTTCAAAAAACTCTTAGCTGGGCATATTATTGAACACAATACACAGGGATATAGAAAGTGGCAGAGACATAATTCATACACACACCCACACAGGTTGAACTGGATGGACTGGTGTCTTTATTTAACCTTACCAACTATGTGACTATGTTAATTTAGATTGGACTGGATAACCTGCCAATTCTTTAGGACCCATTCACACTATGTGCGGTTACCAGTGTTTCTCTTAATGGATAAATGCAGGTAACTGCAATGACACACAGAAAACAACAATTCAGACCAGAGCAAAGTGTTTCACTGCATTCCAGAGCTGTGCAGTATTATGCAACATGTGTGCATAAAACTGGACCAATCTTGATGGCCATCGCCTTATCCGAAATCTCTGCAAAAAAATTATGGAAAATGCGTTTGAGAGGTGATGATGTAACCATTTTTACAGGATGTACACGGCAAAGAACATATGTAGATTTACACCGTAAAGAGCTCCATTGGAAAGTACACAACTTGTCTTCTCCTCTACAGTCTTACGTATTCTTGGCTGGTGATGGACCAATCTGACACACCTTTGCAAATTGGTCAATGAACGCAATCATGCAAAGGCTACAAAGCTAATGTGACCCTCAAACAAATGCATATTTCATCTTGGCTGTTTAATATAGACAACCTGCAGCTTGTTGGTGCCATCCTATTCACTGGGTGATGATTATTAGAGAAGAACCAAAAAGGCATTTTTCTGACACAAAAATGTGTGTAGGTACTTTTTTACTCTGTAGGGTTGTAAAGGCCCTCTTACTCATTAGGCCACAATAGGGACACACTGTCAGGATCATTGATGAAACAACTTTAATGAAGTGCCTGAAATTCCAAAACCAATTTAAAATAAAAACAGATTCCTAATAAATCCCTATATTTGACCCGTGCTAAACTTCTATCATTATCCGGTCATTAAGTTACATTCCAAAGTCATGTCCCAAAATAGAAAAAACTGGGCTAGTGATTTTTTAAATTACCTGTGGCATCCCAGGAGTGTCAAGCCAGATTTTGTATATGAGTTCAACAGAGAGCCCGTGTCTGCAAGAGAAAAAAAAATAAAAAATAGATGAGGCACAAATCTTTTTTTCCCTACATATTATATAACCTTCATCCTAGGCCACCCTGGTCCATCAATGATTTACATAATACATTTGGACTAAAAGCTGCTGGAATGCAGTGGAAATGTATTATAGAGATTTTAGTAATTTCAGCCCTAACACACAAATGTTCACATTTTAGTTACAGGCCTACTGACTTGGCAGCAACTTTTGTTGTTTATGATGGATGCCAATGTCATATGTTTATTGATGTTTTTGGGAACAACCAAGTTTTTTGGGGAAAGTAGTTTTCAACTGTTATTCCTTATACTGTATGCTTTAAAGGCCCAACGATAGACAAGCAAATAGAAAATACCAAAGTATTCTAGGTTTTGTCCTATTTATTAGAACAGTAAAATTGTATTTCAGCTAGATAGCACATTTACAAATCAAAAAAGGGTATTTTGGCTCTTAATACTGACATTATTCTCTTGATTGTGGCATGCCTAGTAGGTGTAGAGAAAACAAATCTGGCTAAATATAATTACAAATAATTTACCTTAAAAAACAGGTCCTGTCCATTTACATTTGTATTTGGCTGTCTGGCTGGAAGTCTGCTTTAACTCAATTCTAAAGGCATGTGCGATGTACGGATATAGCAGCGAAAGGGTTAATCAGGGCTCAGAGTTGTTCTCACTTCAATCTGAATTGTGAGACTTCAGATTACCACCCACTGTTTTTCAGAGCTGAGAGATCCTGTGTAAATTCTGGACTTTGAACTGATGTAGAGGACAGGTGGCTACAGATAAACAGATACAACTTATGCAGGAGGATTAGTTTCATTTCTGTGTATCCTCTGATGCTAGTCACCTCACTGGATTTACGTGAGGGTCTTCAACCACTTTCGGTATGCAAAAAAAACCTTTATAATACAATTAAAACACAGTGTATCCTTTTACTATTGAATTTGAAAGTTATCATGAAGCTTTTGTAATATTTTATATTTTAGGTTATGCCAGGTTTTCAGAACATAGCAGAAAAACTGGATGATACATAAAAAAAGTGATATTTATTGCCAAAATTCAAACTCTGTCCTCAATATTCTGAAACCTTTCCATCAGCATTGTTAGGGCTGTTTGAGCTAAGTGTCAGATATTTTTACTAAAAACTGACAAGAAATGTATATTTTCAGACATTCACGTCTTATTAATCTTGAAATATTTTGATAGTTGTGAAAAGAGCAGCTGTAGTGTTCAGAGATAGACAAAAATTCAGGTCAGACAATGTTCTTCAGATAAATCAACCCAACAGATGGGTGTTAACAAAAAAGGCCTGTAACATACAGTACTGTATATACGTACAAAGTACTTCTACACATATATATATATATATATATATACACACAAAAACAAACGTTTGCTTTTCCATAATTAGATATCCAGCACTGTTGTTAGCCTGGTTTGTATAACAGCATATAAATATGCTGGAGTGCATAATGCTGAGAGTCCAGAGTTCAGGAGTGTGGATCACACAGCCTGCAGGGCTCGGAAGTGCAGATTGCAGGGCTCAGGCGCACATAATACAGATTGCAGGGGTCATAAATATATAACCCACATAGTGCAGAGGTCTTCCTTTGCATTCATAGTAAGTTCAGCCTTTATATTATATGCTTGTATCCTTGCATTTTCACATGTCTTTAAAACCCCATTGTGGTTGGAAATGGTCCTGAAAGAATGACTCACTATATAGACAGTTCTTTTGTCAAACATAATAAAATACTATGACTCTGACTCACTAAACTGCAAAGTTAAAATGTTTTCATGCAAAAAAAAAAAAAAAAATTTTTACTTTGCAAATGCAATAGTGCCTGATTTGAGAAAGGCTTTCCACACACCAATATGCAAAGTTGTGGACGTTTCTCTGCCAATAAAGTTTGCAAGGCATAATTTTCTCAACAGTCAGGTTGTGTGCACACATTTTCACATGCTGAAACAGCAGAAAGCCATCAAGTAATACCAGGGGGTGCTCCTAGATGGCATTTGCAGTACTATAAGGGGGTATACCATGTTACCTACCAATTAAAGTGCATCTATAGACAACACTATTTCTTTAGTTTTGTATAGAGTATGGAAGGGCTAAAACACCTACCAGGGTATTTTTTTTTTTTTTGCTGTTTATATACCATTAGTGAAATATATCTTCACTTCCTGTCCCAGAAATACAACAGGACGTTAGAGGTGATCTCTCAAAGTGGCTTCCAATAAAAAACTTAGAAAAAAAAAAGCATTCCCCTCCCTTCTTAGGTCTGGTATGGATTGAACCCCACGCCAAAATTAAAAAACATATGTGGTGCCCCCAAAACCCATACCAGACCTTTATCCAAGCATGCAGCCTGGCAGGCCAGGAAAGAGGGGATGAGTGAGCCCCCCCCCCCGAATCATACCTGGCTCTGCCCCCCAACCCAAAGCACCTTGTCCCCATGTTGATTGGGACAAAGGCCTCTTTCCCACAAGCCTGGGCTGTGGTTGTGGGGGTCTGCAGGCGGGGACTTAAAAATGGAGCCCCCAGATCCCACCCCCCCCCCATGTGTATGAGTATGGAGGATATAGTACCTCTAACCATTCACCAAAAAAAGTGAATAAAGACAGTACAGAGAGTCTTCTTTATTAAAAAATAAAAAACAATGTCCCTCAATGTAGATCCATCATCAATCACGTGGCCCTCCACCACTGCTAAACCAGAAATAAAAAAAAAAAAAAAAAAAAACTCCGGCCTTGAAAGGCTTCCCGCCAAATGCTTGCTCCTCCACCTGACATTTCTTAAATAGCTAAGGGGTGGAGTGACCCGGGGAAGCTGGGATGGTGTGGATTTTAAGGGAAAACCCACGTCAAAATTTAAAAGAAAAACGGCATGGCCCCTCCCCCCAAAATCCATACCAGACCCTTATCCCACCACGCAGCATGGCAGGCCGGGGTGGGGGTTAACGAATGAGCAGGTGCTTTGGGGCAGGGGAGCTCTGCTGCCTAATGCAGGCTCCAATGTTTGACAGTTCTTATATAGGTAAGTCCCCTGGCAACATTACCGATGACTTCACAAAGGGCTGGGGATTGCAAGTGGCATCATCAGGTGGCCCTGCCCCTTACCTATTTCATAAATGTCAAACGGAAGAGCAAACATTTGGCGGTCAGTTATCCTTGCAGGAGGAGCTTTTTTTGTTCAGGTCCGGTGCTGCGGGGACGTCGTGATTGAAGATGGATCTTTTTTTTTAACAAAGGAATTGTCAAAATCCTGTGTACGTTTTTTAATTTTTGACTTTTTTAGGTGAATGACCAGGGGTACAATGTACCCCTACTCATTCACATGGGGGGGTGGGATCAGGGGGCCTCCTTGTTAAAGGGGCTTCCAGATTCCAATAAGCCCACTGTAGATCCGCACAACCATAGCCCAGGGTTGTCGGGAAGAGCCCCTTGTCCCCATCAACATGGGGACAGGTTGGCTTGGGGTTCCCACATGCCCCAATGTTGACGGCATGTTGCCTGTTATGGTTTAGGAGAGGTGGCGCTCGCTCATTCCCCCCTTTCCAGACCTGCCAGGCTGCATGCTTGGATAAGGGTCTGGTATGGACTGGGGGACCATGCAGTTTTTTGTATAAAGTTTGGAGTGGGGTTCACCTTAAAATCCATACCAGACCCGAAGGGTGTCCATCCTATTGTTGGAAATAACTTTTTGTCACAATATGCAAGTATGGTGGCTGTGCCTCCTATGGAGCACAGTGATTTTACATGAGATGACAGTAACAACAAAATGACAGTTAAAAAATACACTATAGTTTCAGGATAACCATCCATTAAAAAAGCCAGAGTTGTGGCTGGACTTTTTTTTTTTTAATATGGGTTTCAGTACTTTGCTCATCATCACTGCACTCTACACCTTTATATTAAATACAAACTTATTATACGCTCAGTACAATAATGGTAATGGGCTAACTGTATTTAATGCTAACAAGAAGCAAAACTACTTTTCAAAATGGTTTCCAATTGAATTTCATTTCAGGAGTACACTGACTCCCACGCTTTATCTGCCAAAAAAAAAAAAAAAAATCTATGCTTCTTTTCTCATAAAAAATAACAGTGGATAAATGTTTTTTACTGAATCAGGAACTGTACTCTCCTTTTCAGGAAATAATCGTTCATTTAATGTCTGAATACTATGGAAATAGAATTTCCACATAGAGCCAGCAGTAAAATTAAAACCACAAATTCTTAATGCTGGCAACAAAATAAGCATAACTTGGCAAAGTCATGTTGGAAAATGTGCCTAGCCAATCGCAAGTCACGGTGAGTGGTTACAGGGCCTGGTCTTGAGAGTATAAATATCTAATAGAGTACACTTGAAAAAGCAGAATGAAAAAATAAGGAACAGGAGCTGTGCATGCTAAGGACAAGAATATTTCAGTTTAGAGTATGGCAATGTTTACTACGAATGCCTAGATCATGTTTCAGAAACAGACACATGCTCTGGTTAATGTCATTGCATTTCTGGAAAAAAATTTTTTTCTGATGCAAAATGTATCATTCAGCTTCTAGGCATATAGATATCCTACATTACATAAACAGAATTGAAATGAAGTTTTACAGTGTTAAGAGCAACCATTTACAGTTTCGTGAGGTGCAGTATTTTTACTTGTCCTCTCCATACAAAATAAACAACCACTTCTCCAGTGACATTCTGCAGTTGGCCCTTATATTCTATCGGCAGCACCTGTACGGCATTTTACAGCCTCAGGACCAACCCAAAAGTAATTTGCTGACTCGCCAGAGTATTCCAGAAAACATTGTAAGTAAACTAAAATCAGAAATTTGACTCCATATTCCCAAAAGCTCAACGCAATGAAGGGAAATAAAGTTTAGATAACATAAACACTGTACAAACAACCTCTGCTTTTACCTATAAGGGCCCTTTTACATTGGCTTTCCGATCTGGCCTGTGTGTCAATTTTTGGGGTAGACCTGATCAGAAGGTCCATGTGGGTCTTGTGTCTGTTTACACCGTCCTACCAGTCCATCCAGATCTGGTTAAAAAAAAAAAAAAAAAAAAAAAGGGAAAAGGGCTGTGTCTGATAACGAACTAGAGGTAGCCTAATATAAAAGTTTTTTTTACATCCAGCCGCCCATAGAGTCATCATGGGTCCACTCCTGTCGGATGTGTAAATGCAGACACAAACAGGACAGGCACAGATGTAAAAAAAAAACATTAATATCCATCCAGTTCAGGACTGCAGTCTATATCAGTATGAATTTGTGCTCTATAACCTCTCTCTAAGAACCACAGGGCGTGCTGCTCTGTACCTGGGAACATGCTTTCTTTTTTTTCTGAAAATTAAAAGGCACAAGTTTTTTTTTACCTTAATGCTTTCTCTGCATTAGAGTAAGAAAAACCTTCTGTGTCCACACCTTTATGCTTACCTAAGCCATTTGTCAATCCAGCACTGTGTACAAGAGCAGCACCACTGCTCTCTCACTGCTCATTGGCTCAAAGGTAGCAGCGAGAGCCACTGGCTCTTGCTGATGTCAAGCACAGCCAGTGAGGAGGGAGCAGGGTGTGGGGCTGAGCCACACTGCGTGAGCTAATGAACACAAAAAGTATGGCTTGGGAGCGAGCCTGCATGAGTTGAGTGCCCCCATCGCAAGCTGCTTGCTATGGGGGCACTCAGCGGGGGGGGGGGGGGGGTGTCCAGGACCATCAGCAGGGGACCCAAGAAAAAGGGAGATCGGAGCTGCTCTGTGCAAACCCATTGCACAGAACAGGTAGAGTGTGCCATGTTTGTTATTTAAAAAATATCTTTACAATCACTTTAAGGATGTAGAGCTTGTAAAAGGGGAGTTAACCTAAAACCTATATTTTCGCAAAAGATTGGATTCAGAGCTATTAGGTCAAAAGGACACCATCAGCTATAGGGGTTTAGTCCAGAAGGCAGCCGGCTGCACAAGAACAAAATTTGAGATACTCATCGGCTGTGCCTCTTGAAAAGCAGCATTATTTCACTGGAGTGCACCTTTGAACTGAACCTGGCACTACTGTAAAAAAAATATGGCTGAAGAAGAAGTAAAATGGGGGATTCAATATCCACTTTTCCTGTGGATGGTGAGTAAAATCTTTGCTCTCTGAAAGAGAACCAGGTATATCAGATTTTTTTTGTCCCCCAATGGCTGCTGTGGTTCCTCCCGTTGGACAATATGTCACTACAGAAAACAGTAGTAATGTAGTAGATTGCCGGAGGAACCACAGTACCAAGTGGGGGGCATGCTAGCCAACACATCTGAAAGTGTTTGATAGCAGTGCCACTGGTAAGTTGTAATGGAAATTTGTAGGTTCTGTATATAATTGTATTCTATTTTATATGTATTGCACGATGCCCTCACTGTGCACACGGCACTAACAATGTTTTCAGTACATGTTTTGCATTCTTTCAAGTCCTGATTAGAATTAGCCTGCCTATGTAACGCCCCTTGTTACCATAAACGTACAATTGTAATATTAATGTGATACCTACGTAATCATGTGTATAAAAGCCTTCAAATGCGTCATAATAAAGGAGAGCGGTTATTTGGAAAGATGCTGAGCGTATCTTTTGTGTCTGTTCCCTACTGCAGTAGTTATTAATTTGGAACCACTAATCAATATGAGGATAGGAGTTGCCTATCACCAAAATATCCATTTCAGGTGGTGAAGCCAGCCAGGAGGGGTTATCAGGTGACCCTGAGTATCCGAAACGAGGAGCTTGAGACGATCCGGGAATTTCTGATAATCAGCCGGCTGAGGTAAGCCTTTTTGCTTGCATTTGAGTTATCAGACTTCCTTGATCGGTAAGGCTTTTTCGGGACAAAGGGTACCTATTTTACTCCCCTTAATCGAACTGTATTGATTAGTGGTTATATGTTATGTTGTCACTGTCCACTGTCCATCGGAGTGTTATAGAGAAAGGGAACAATAGTGCTGTTCACAGGTATATCTAGTACATCTGCTAGATAAAGTAGTTTAGAGGCAAGAGTGTATAGGCACAAGCAGAGAAGACTGGCCAGTCATTATGGGCATTAAATTAAGTAAGGGAATGACGGGTAAGAGACCCTCAAAAATGCCCAGCGCAAGAGGAGCGCTATTTATGAACCGAAGGTGCGGTTCCGCCTATACTGAGCCCCTAGTTTAATGGTTAAAGTGGACAGGGATCCACAAAGGGTAACTGGGTTACCACCAAAGTCTACAGGGACAAAGAATCATGCAGAGTATACAGCTAGAGAAACGGCTATTTATGTGAGCAGGATGGATCAAGAGTGACATAAACACTAGACAGAAAGGGACTTTTTGATGTTAAGTTGTGGGATGAATTTGGGGTCAGGCATTACAACTAGTAAAGTCAAGAAACAGTAATGAGAGTTAAAACAGAATCCTTTATATGTTGTCAGAGAGGGAAGATGGGATGAGCACTATGGCTGCCCGTCTGATCATAGAAGGTACAGTATGTGAAGTATGGTATTACAATACATTGGATGCAAAGGATATCAGAACAAAATAAAGAAAGCAGAAGTTTAAGCAAGGAAGTATTAAAAAAGCGTTAAAATAAAGTGAGAGAATGATATGCATGTGTTGTGTACAAATGGGAATAATGTAAGCGATTTTAGAGCGATACTTGTGTATGTTTGTGAATGCTGGAACCTTTAGTTCTATCACTTGTGTGTGTCATGTACGCAAATGTGACCCCCTCCTTTGTGCTCTCCTCAAAGAATGTAGCTGGGATGAGAGGTTGGTGATAAGCTGGAGGGACACCATGCCAATTTCAGTTTTTTAGACAAAACATTTATAACAAAATGTGCCGGGTTAACGAATCTAATGATAAACAATGTGATCACAATTATTTTTGAATCTGTTTTCCAAACATGGTAAAATGAAGGTTACAAATTAACCGTGTGTTACACAAATTTAATATCCTGTGATAGTGGAAACAGTGCATTAAAAAAAAAAGAGAGAAATTGAGTAAAATTAAGTAATATGTCCCTCTTTAAGGACATTTATGTGTGCATATATATTAGTGTGCGATATTGAAATTATCATATGAGTATTAATTTCCAATATGAGTTTAACAATTTTATTAATAAATATAGATATATTGAAACTGGTTTAGACAACCTTTGGTTGGAATTGAAATCCAGGTTAATGGGGAAATTGGTAAAAATGGGATTAGTTTAGATTAAGATAACAATTTTGTAATTTTACATTTATTGAGTGGAAAGAAAAAAAAATTAAGATGAGGTTGTTAATTTGAATACAGCAGCAATAATGTTTAACAAAGCCAAGATGAATGGGATACATAAGGAAGTTTTTCTACAGAAATTAAATCTTAAAGTCTGATAATAACTTAATGTGCGGTCCATGATGTGAGAGTAATAATAACATTTAAATATAACAGACCCATCACATCAAGTCCACACATCCTGTTAGGATAGCTGCTGCCTGCAGCCAGTTGTTTTATAGTTTTTGATGGCAGAGTGCTTTCTGGTCCATCATACATATTGTTGGTCCTTTTGTTTTTATGTATTTTTATTTTTGATATCCAAAGCTGAATGTGTGGATTGTGAAATGTTGTTCCCCTTTTTCCTTGTAAGTGCAGTGGGTATAAGTAGAAGAATATTTTGGATTTATGGACATCTCTGCATGACTGCAGGGTATTCTTATCATTTATTATAATATTGCCAGGAAAAAGTTGTCTTTTTGAAACATGAAGCTGGAGTTCTTACACAAACAGCATGATAGGAAAAAGCCATTGTTATATTTATGCAAGTTGGACCCAGTAATGAAGGGTTCACTCTGATATATCAGAGCTGTAACTTTATAGAAAGTTGCTATTAGACAAAGTTACAGATATTATTTTGGTTGAATATTTAATTTTTAATGGTCCGATATTCTATACAGCAAATATATAGCTAACTAAGTGTTTGTCTAATGAAAGGTTCAAAATATGAATTTGTTTTGTGTGTTTGTGTACAAATCTAACAATGAAAAATGCGTACATTTGAATCCAGCCACCTTATTGCCTCTATTGGAGGAGGCTGGAGACAAAGAAAAAGCATATGTGTTAAATTGATGATGTAGGAATCAGCTGCTGTGAGCCTAGTGCAGGACACACTCCCTGAAGACCCAAGTATTTACTTTTTTGTAGTGTTATTCCTGGTTTTATACCGAGGATGAAGTTTATCACCCAGAAGGATTCCCTGTATTCAGAGTCATTGGATCCTTTTTACCCCGCTCAAGAAGCAGAGCTCCATGTTTTAGAAAAGCCTGTGAGCTATAAAAAGAGTATATATTTATATAGATAGTCAAGATAAAGAGAGCTTTTGGTTCCATTTGAAGGGTCAGAAGTTTGTTTTTACTACGGCGGGTAAACCAATCAAGCATGCCAAGTTAATTTGATTGGCCGTTTTCAGCCTTCCAGGTTCTTGCTGAGGTAGCCATACTAACAGTAAAACTCACATATGGAAGCAGACCAGGCGACTCTAAGGATGCTGCATTTACAGCCCCGGACACTTTCTGGGTCTGTGCAACTCACAGATTCCACACTAGTTCTGGCCCAGTATAGCTGGGATTAATAATTCAACTTTAAGGACCCCAGAACGAGAAGCACAAGTGGTCCACAGAGGGCAACTTCTTACGAAACAAGACTTTGGAAAAGGTGATCATTTATGTTTGCCAGACACTCTTTTCCCTTCAGCTTGACACGTGGACCGTGTCATCAGTCACAAGCAGTAATGGCTTCCTTAGTAAATGAGCGTGGGATAGAGCCAGGGTTCTCCACTTCTTGTTTTACCTGTTACCAAAGGTGTTACCAAAAGTGTAACATCCCTTCCAGAGATAACAAAAAGATATATCCAGATGCCCAAGTCAGGATCTTACGAGTATGTATTTTGTTTGTATGGACATGTTTTCTGGATGTCCAGTGGCAAATGCTACTGCAAAGGCCACAGTAAAAAAGTGTTATCAGAAGTAGTATTTAAATAGAGAGTGCAGAATCTACAGAGAGTAACAGAGGAAATCATTTTTATAGGAGAGTCCTTACTAGAAGTTTTGAGGTTTTATTTTTACACCCCCTACTGTCTATAATGTAGCGGACAAAGTAGAGTAAGAAACTAGAAAACTTTTGCCTGAATGTTTTATTATATTTTATCAAGCCGTAAGTGGATGTGGGACTCTCTCCCTATGGAATTTGGTTTGGGAGTGTGTTACTCACTTGCTTATATTTTGTCTCAGCAGCTGAAGTCCTCCATTCGGATCTCACAGAGAATGTTGCTGATTTTTTAAGGTTTTTGACAAACTCATGTATGTGTTTTCTTCCCAATTCCAAATCCTAAGAGTTTGGAAGGATCTAAAACTAAAGCCAGGTGACTTGTGGATTGTTAAGAGACATTTATATATAAGGAAATGTTTGGAGACTCAATACAGCATCTATTTCATGTACAGTTTTGCAAAACTTGAAAGAAAAGTCACCTGGATCCACACCAAACACTGCAAAAATGTCGAAATGAAAGAAATCTCTGTGTTTGATTTGTTTCCCTCTTGCGATCACAGTCTAGGGTACTTTTTGATTCAATTACTTTAATTGTAAGGGATATATATTTATTTGAAAAGTAGTTTAGCCATGTTGAAGTCATATTTGTCTTTTGTACCTCTTCCATTTTATGTAGAATTGTCTGTGTTTACATGTGCTGATAAGTCAGCATACCAACAATTAAGCTAGAAGGCCATTCTGGCCACAGGAGTGTACAGCCAGTACTCTGTAAATATGTATTTGCTTTTCACAATGAAAAGTCGTTTTGTAATGAAAAAAGCTGCTCAGCTATTATTTTCTCCACAATGGAGTTTTTGCCTCTTTGGCCAGGACTACCTCCACCTAAGTGTGTGGAGGTTCCAGGTTAAAGGTGATAGCAGGTATGGTTAGTGATCAAAATATTGATCAAAAGAGAGGAGACTGTAATGGAAATTTGTAGGTTCTGTATATAATTGTATTCTATTTTATATGTATTGCACGATGCCCTCACTGTGCACACGGCACTAACAATGTTTTCAGTACATGTTTTGCATTCTTTCAAGTCCTGATTAGAATTAGCCTGCCTATGCAACGCCCCTTGTTACCATAAACGTACAATTGTAATATTAATGTGATACCTACGTAATCATGTGTATAAAAACCTTCAAATGCGTCATAATAAAGGAGAACGGTTATTTGGAAAGATGCTGAGCGTATCTTTTGTGTCTGTTCCCTACTGCAGTAGTTATTAATTTGGAACCACTAATCAATATGAGGATAGGAGTTGCCTATCATCAAAATATCCATTTCAAAGTCTTTAAGAATTAAAAGATGTCACTCATTGTCTGGCATAAAGGTAACTATTAATACCCTTATGAGTCGGTTGTCTTACATGTTTTATAGCTTTTCAAAAGTATAGAGTTCGCTGTTATGAACAATATGCTACTAGCTTTTTTCAGCCTAATAACTAAGCCGACCTACTAAAACAAACATATGATCTTTGCAGTCCCAGTGGAAGTTTGGAGCAGTTATACTTTCAGCTGCAGTCATAAAATTAACAACTCATGTCAACTGTTTCTCTTACAGCATCCGGTCTGGAAAGAGCAAGGACAGCGGTGTATATCTGTTCGGCATCATCCTTTCACATAAAATAGAAGCTATACTAGAAGAAAAGCCACACAAAATTCCCTTTGGCCGCTAAAACAAATGAATCATTGCATTTGTTTCCTTTATATGGCTTATGGATGTAGATTATTAAAACAAAAAAGTGCAATATCTATTCATTTTACAACTTTCAGCAAAAATACAATAATCCCTTTAATGGATTTTACAGAAAATGAATTTTCTTTAAACTCCTGTTGAAATGTTTGATTCTCCGTTTTCTATATAAACCAAGTTTACATTTTATAATCGACATATGGGTCACTATTTCATATATACACACACACACACACACACACACACACACACACACACACACACACACACACACACACACACATATATATGTTTAGGTAACACATCTGCTCTTTGAAAGACACATGCTCAAATGAAGAAGACAGCGAATACACATAAATGGAGTTAAAGGGTAAGTCCACTTTCATGAAAAAAAACTATAGCAAATAAGAAAAAAAAAATATATAGCATAAACAATTGCTACACAAGCCACATTTGTAATCTGATGTTATTAAATATTACCTGCAGCACTGTAATTTTCTGTAACATTTAATGCAATAGGACAACCTGGAGGCATTCTGAACACTAATGGTGTACAGAACTTCCCCAAAAATGTTAATTCCTGCTTGTGTGATTGACTTACTGATTTTCCCAGAAGTCTGCACTAAGATACAAGTCAAAATTTAGTTAATTGCATTACTTGCAATAGATATTTTTCGGTTTGGTGAGATACTCTACAATGGTGCACCAGCTGATAACGAACCAATTTCTTCTATTCAGACTCAGTATCCAAAGGATATAGAGGAACAAATATATCTTCAGACCAGAAAAAGGTAGAACTGCAACAGGGTTTGTTAAAATCCCGGAGCTGTACATTGATCACCTAGATGGGATTGTTTTGTTTGTTTTTTCTCAACAAAAGTGGAGTTACTCTTTAAGTGCAGTCCAAAGGATAACTCTCCACAACACCTATGAAGATCAGGGGTCCATAGCATACAACTGACATAGTGTGCATCCCCCAAAACATTATGGTTTTTAATGGAAGAAAATAAAATAATAATTGTTCTGGAACAAGTATTAATATAAGTAGTTCTGACTTTTCTGTGACTTTCATTGGCTGCATGTTTGTTACAGGTTAATGATGCAGACATATGGAATCCATACACAGCCAAGCAACTGGCATTTTTAAATGAAAGTCACCAATGGCAGTCCTTTTAATTTTCCATTGATTACCTCAAACCAGTATTCCGTATGCATGGAAGAATGCAATGCTGTTTTAATTCCATGGCCCTGTCCCCTGTCACTTGACTTTATTTTACATCATAACTTTTATTATATAACTGACCAACATTTTTTTTAGGCACTCAGATGGTTTACTAATACACCACCAATGTTCATATCCAACTTTTGTTTACAATATCTTAAACCTGTGCTGAAAAAATAAATACATACTGTACAACAGTGGTAATCAAAACTGTCCTCAGGGCCCACTAACAGGCCAGGGTTGCAAGATAACGGAAATGCATCACAGGTGATATCATTTGCTGCTCAGTGATTGCAGTATTCTAGTCTGCATCTCCCCAAGGTAATACATAAAACCTGGCCTGTTAGTGGGCTCTGAGGACAGGGTTGATGACCACTTCTGCACAAGATGCTAGGGATGGGTCTTGGAAGGTAGGTATGTTTCCCCATAATTTGGGATGGGATGCCTTTAACCACTTCAATACTGGGTACTTTCCCCCTTTCCTGCCCAGGCCAATGTTATGCTTTCAGCGCTGTTGCACTTTGAATGACAATTGCACGGACATGCAATGCAACAACCAAATGCAATTTTTATAATTTATTTTGAGACAGAGCTTTCTTTTGGTGGTACAGTTGTGCTCATAAGTTTACATACCTTGGCAGAATTTATGATTTCTTGACCATTTTTCAGAGAATATGAATGGTAACACAAAAATGTTTCTTTCACTTGTGGTTAGTGTTTGGCTGAAGCCATTTATTATCAATCAACTGTGTTTACTCTTTTTAAATCATAATGACAACAGAAACTAGCCAAATGACCCTGATCAAAAGTTTACATACCCCATTTCTTAATACCGTGTACAGTATTGCCCCCTTTAACATCAATGACAGCTTGAAGTCTTTTGTGGTATTTGTGGATGAGGCTCTTTATCTTCTCAGATGGTAAAGCTGCCCATTCCTCTTGGCAAAAAGCCTCTAGCTCCTGTAAATTCTTGGGCTGTCTTGCACGAATTGCACTTTTGAGATCAAGAGACTGAGATAGCCACTCCAGAACCTTCACTTTATTCAGCTGTAGCCAATGACAAGTCAACTTGGCCTTGTGTTTTGGATCATTGTCCAAGTACGTCCCATGCGCAGCTTCATGGCTGATGAATGCAAATGGTCCTCCAGTATTTTTTGATAACATACTGCATTCATCTTGCCATAAATTTTTACCAAATTTCCTGTGCCTTTCAGTGATTCACCTCTGTTTTTCACAGTAGGAATGGTGTACCTTTCATCATAGGCCTTGTTGACGCCTCTCCAAATGTAGCGTTTATGATTGTGGCCAAAAAGCAAAACTTTGGTCTCATCACTCCAAATGACTTTGTGCTAGAAGGTTTGAGGCTTGTCTCTGTGCTGTTTGGCATATTGTAATCGGGATACTTTGTGGCATTTGCGTAGTAATGGCTTTCTTCTGGCGACTTGACCATGCAGCCCATCATTATTCAAGTGCCTCCTTATTGTGCATCTTGAAATAGCCACACCACATGTTTTCAGAAAGTCTGTGTATTTCATCTAAAGTTATTTGTGGGTTTTTCTTTGTATCCCGAACAATTTTCCTGGCAGTTGTGGCTGAAATTTTAGTTGGTCTACCTGACCATGGTTTGGTTTCAACAGAACTCCTCATTTCCCACTTCTTGATTAGAGTTTGAACACGGCTATTTGGTATTCTCAATTCCTTGGATATCTTTTTATATCCCTTTCCTGTTTTATACAGTTTAACTACCTTTTCCCACAGATCCTTTGACAATTCTTTTGCTTTCCCCATGACTCAGAATCCGGAAACATCAGTGCAGCACTGGATGAAAGAGGCAAGGGTCTGTCAGGACTCCAGAAACTCATTGACCATTTATACCCACACACTAATTACAAGCAAACAGATCACAGGTGAGGATGGTTACCTTTAATAGCCATTAAAACCCTTTTGTGTCAATTTGTGTGCATTTGATCAGGCCAAAATTTACCAGGGTATGTAAACTTTTTATCAGGATCATGTGGCTAGTTTCTGTTGTCATTATGATTTAAAAGAGTAAATACAGTTGATTGATAATAAATGGCTTCAGCCAAACACTATCCATGAGTGAAAGAAAAGTTTTTGTGTTATCGTTCATATTATCTGAAAAATGGCCATGAAATCATAAATTCTGCCAGGGTATGTAAACTTATGAGCACTACTGTATTTAATCACCAATGAGTTTCTCTATTTTTTGCTAAACAAATTTAAAAAAAAGTTTTTCTTTGTTTCTGTTACAAAATTGTGTAAATAAGTAATTTTTCGCCTTCACTGATGTGCGCTGATGAGGCTGATGTGATGGGCACTAATATGCAGCACTGATGGGCACTGATAGGCGGCACTGAAAGGCAGCACTGATTGGCATCATTGGTGGGCACAGGCAGGCATCGCTGATGGGACTGCACTGATAATCAATGCATGGATCAGTGCAGACCCCCCCCTGTCAGGAAAGCTGCTTATTGGCTCTCCCCTACTCATGCTCTGTCACTCGCTACTCACTGTGATCAGCCGTGATTGGACACAGCTGATCACATGGTAAAGAGCCTACGTCATAGGCTCTTTACTGTGATCGGAGATGTGGCGTGTCCGAGTGACACACTGCACCATCGATCGCTGCACTGCATGCCAGAGCAGCTTGTTCTGCAGGACGTCATATGACGCCCAGCCTATAGAAAAATGAAGGTGTTAAGGGGGATGATAAGAGACATTTTTGAGGGCAGTGGACTGATTTACAGTTCTCTCAGGATTGCCAAGTCCTCATTTGAGACCCAGAATTTGGAGGCTTGGAGAGACTTTGGGTGGGAAAGGGTCTTTAGTCCCTGAAAGGATTAACCCTCTGGGGCCTGAAAAGGAGCAGGAAGGAGTCAGCACCTCTTAGTAAATATGTTTACCATAGGATTGTTTCACATTTGGGACTTTCTCACCTGTGTTTCTACTCATTATATACATGTTCTGTTTTATATTCATTATATTTGAGATTCGTTTTTAGCACAATTTTGTTATTATTTACACACAATACTTGATATATTGTTCAATGTTTATTGTTTTATACCAAAAATATTATTGTAACATAGCATGTAACAATGTGTATCAGTCATTCGCGACTTGTGTAAGAATCAGTTCTTTCACCAGGGGAATGCATTTTATATTAGTAGGCACCTGAGTATGGAGTAGAATTACTTACTTATTTTGCTCAGGAAAATGATTCAGCAGCATATTTAGAAAATCCTGCAATACATAAAATAAAATATTACTTGCCATCTTGGTCTATAACAGGTTCAGTGAACTCAAAATACAAAGTTAGTACCGTGTGACCAAATTGACGGTGAATGGGATTTTAAGTATCAGTTTTGCTCTTTTGTTTGGCTACAGGCAGACTTAGATTATTTCAGTTATAATTCATAAAACACATTTATTTCTTCCACTGGGACACCTGAACGAATAATGTTGTTTCACTTGTTGTGCTTATTCTGCCATTTGTTGTTGCAGTATATAGAGATATAAATTCATAAGGGTAAAAAGAAGAGAGCTTTCTTGTAAATCTCGGAAAAAAAAAAAACTGTACGTCATGGAGGCTGGTTAGAATACTCAAAAATATTGCTTTATATAAAAGGGCAACTGCAACAAAAAATTCAACTAAACGCGATTGGAACTGGTTAGCCCTGAATAGACCGGTACCTACCCTTGTCATATTTTGAACTCAGAAGTGTTATGTTTGAGAGGAAACACACATGAGCCATGTGTCTACAGTCAAGCTGTGTTACAGGAATAAGCAAAAAAAAAACAAACAAAATACACACAAAAAAAAAACCATAGCAAAGTTAAAGCTCATCTCTTGGCAAAACTGTTTTTCATGTGAGTGTAGCTATTACCTTTTTATTTTGTCTCCTCGCATTAACGATCTATTGCTTCATTCTTCTCTAATCCTTACAGAAAGTCAGGCCCTCATTTCCTGTCTAGGGGACCAAACAACCTTGCTTGCTCCAGGTGCAGCAGGGTGACCGGTCCCCCCAGTGCCTCCTGTAGTTTTATGAGACAGCAGTGCAAGGGAAGTTCACACTCCCCTGTTACCAGCCACAGTACTGCCCTCTGTTCCCATGGGATTGCTGGGAGCCTGGCCAGACAAGCTATGTTCTGGCCGAAAGACCAAGAAAACTGTAAATGTAGTTCTGCAGCACTTACACAAGGATGTGGTGCAGGAAGCCCTCCTCTAGGCAACATAAGCATAGAGCGTTTTTTTCAGCCAGACTAATGATGTCACTGGCCATAAAAATGGAGATTGCTCTTTTTTGAAGCAAGGTTGGTGATTCTACACAGACAGAGGAAGGATGGGAAGCAAGAGGGGATGGAGCCAGGTGATTCAATTGAATCCTAACACAGGAAATCTACTAACAAAACCATCAACAGCAGATTCACATCAAACATTTTCCAGAGCTTGCAGTTATGCTAACTCTGTGACATTTAATAAAATAAATGCGAAGACACTAAAAAATTTTTTTTTTAAAGCCCTCTGTCCCCATGAGAGCAAATGGGTATGCATGCATAAACAGATGACAATTGGGCCTCACATTTTAGATGTACCGCACAAGCCAGAATGACAGCAATAATTCTAGTGCTGTTAAAGTGTAAGTAAACTCCCCTGTCGTTTTCAGCAAAGGAAGCTGCCATCTTTGCCGCTGTTTACTCTACAACTGCCATGATGCTACACATGTGATCAGTTTAGACATCAGCCCTTGGATGGCTTGACAGTTTGGTTGAGAGCACAACCAATGGTAGTGTTACATTTCTGGCATGTGCCGGAAATGAAACGGTTTTATGGGCTCTTCCCTCCGGAAGATTGTCAATAGCAAAACACAGCACTCGAGAAATATCTGTCCTACTTTCAGGCAGATAATCCTTCTGGTTAGGCCTATCAGGCTATTTGACTTGATCCTTTACGGACTGGCAGATACCAATTGCTGCAACAGCAGGCTGAATAGCTTAACTGGCCAAAGAAAAAGAAGCCTTTAATAATGACTCAAATTTCTTGTCAATAGGGTCTTTCAAACCCTGTGCGTTATCTACCGGGCAAGTTAAGTTCTTGTTTAAGGAAGAGACTGTTGCATCTACTGCTGGCATGCTCCATTTTTTAATGAACCTTTCATCCATGGTATATAAAAAGGGAAAAACTCTTAGGAGGAACAAAAATCCTGTCAGGATGTTCCCAATACATACACCACCTGTTCCAACAGGGGGTGTAGAGGGAAAGCCTGTGCGGTCTAATGAGGCCTCAGGGATCCCAAAGAGGACCAGAGGGGCTCAGTCACCTCTGCAAGAGCAAACTTAAAGGCAGAACAAACCATATCAGTTAGAGTCAGGATCAAAAGCCTATGCAACTGAGAGGCAGACATCAACTGGATAACCTCTTCTCCAGATTGCTCGGAAGCAGACTCATCTGCGGGCCCTCCCCAGAGTCCTGAGCTTTAAGCTCTTCCCCATCCTCAACCCATTCCTGCTCCAGACTAGGAGGCTCCAGGGAGGGGGATCTGTCATGCTTCCTGCTACCCTCCGGGATGGAGGCAAACATGCCAGCAATCCTGTGCTCTAACCCGCCTAGGGCTGAGGACAGTTCATCCTTAGTGATAAAGGGTGAAACAGCAGCGTTGACTGTAGGCATAATACGAGATAGGCGCAGCAGCTCAGATGGCTCGGAAGCCTCTACTACTGACGAAATCAGTGTGCCCTTCCCTGTAGTGTTAGTCCTGCTCCTCTTTTGTGAAGACATTTGCTAGCCACAAAAAAAAGAGTACTTGGGTGTAGTAATTAAAGCACCTTAGAAGGGAGACCCTTTAATAGGGCTAGCCAAGCCCATATGTAACGATTCTGCGAGATCGCTACATATGGGCTTGTTACATATTGGCTTGGCAAGCCCTATTAAAGGGTCTCCCTTCTGAAGTGATTTAATACTACACCCAAGTACTCTCTTTTTGTGGCTAGCAAATTTCTTCAAAAGAGGAGCGGGACTAACACTACAGGGAAGGGCACACCGATGTCATCAGTAGTTCCTGATGAACCTAGTCGTATCCCTAGTGTTGTATTCCCTGAAAGACCAGAGGCTTCCGAGCAATCTGAGCTGCTGCGCCTATCTCGTACCTTTAGCCTGCCAAGCAACACTTGGTGACTCACGTGACCCGGGTAAGGAGAAAATGAACCGCTGCAAGTGTCTGTTCAGAGCCTGCTCTGTGTCCCACAACTGCCTTCTGGAAGCACCGCATGCTTGACCTACACAGCTTAAATAGACTGGGTGTGCGTTAGAATGTTCTGTGTGAGCATGGTCCTGGCAAACGGCCATGGCTGTATTCAAAGATAACGTGAATCCTTATGCGTCCAGATAAAAGGCTGCTGTGCATGTGCTGTGAAGCCAGGTGCGTCAGAGCTGCCAAACAAACTGCTAACTGAGCATAGCGGCACTCTTGCGAACGCATGTACACCCTGGTGAACCAAGGTGAAATGGCACACCGCCGTGCGCCATCATACAGGTAAACAGGCAGACACAAGCAAAAAAAAAGTACACTTTGCAAACACCCACAGCTAGCCCAAAACTCCCCCATATGGTCACCACACACAGGTGTCCAGCCTCTAGCTAGCTTGACTGATTTTTACAATCACTGGGACACCACACAATAATAAGTAAAGGGGTTTAACTTACCCGTCCAGGCGCAGGGCAGCTTAGAAACTAAGAGCCAATCTTCAACCTTCATGGAGGGTTCCTGTCACTTGAGGACCTTCAAGGCCTGGGCACCCTTTTCCTGTTTAGGGTCCACTCCCTTGGACCTGTACAGCAAACTGCAGGAATGCCTTAGCGATGTGATGTCCAGGATTCCACTTCGCAGGGTCCAGCACCAAGAGGCCGCATTACAGGCAAAACCTCACAGGATCTTTGAGTCTTCTTTGTGAGGTTTGGTGTCAGGTCACCTTGAGGCAAGGTGACAGGTGCACACCGTATGATCAGGAGTGCACCGCAAGGTTGTGGACCCTATGGCTGACTGCTGCAGACGGGGGACAGATCCCACTGGGGTTAGAGCGTAAGATTCCCTGGGGCGCGGAGTCTAAGAGCCAGCAGGTGTTCACCAGCGGCTCTGGTGGTGAGGATGGACTTGCAACTGGCTCAAGGTCGCGACCCCCCAGGGTCCCCCAGCTCACACCCACAGTAGGCAACAGGAGGATAGGGATGGTGAGGGACAAAGCCAAGGTCGGGGCCACAAGCAGACAAGAATAGTCGGGGACACGCCAAAAGGTCAGGATCACAGGCAAACAGGGATAGTCAAAACACGCCAAAGTCGGTAACGGAAAACAGTAGAAGAGCACACGGCAGGAAACAGGAAACTAACACACAAAGGAATACACAATGGCTGATCAGCACTGATGGCCTGCAGTGCACAGGTTAATATAGGGCTCCCTGATAGGGCCTGTGGTGGAGCCATGCTTAGAGGAGAGGTTATAAAAACCACCAGGTGGAAGTGGCTGGCCTCTTAGTCTGAAGACATGAGGGGAGGTAAGCAAACACAGGAAGATCACTGCATAACCATGACAGTACCCTCCCTCTAACGAGGCCTCCCCCTCCCCCGCCTGGGTCCAGGCTTAAAGGGAAACTCCAGATGGAACCTCCTTAACAGACAGGGAGCAAAGACCTCAGATGCAGTGATCCAAGACCTCTCCTCAGGACCTAACCCTTTCCAAAGTACGAGGTATTGAAGAATGCCTTTACGGAGCCGGGAATCCAAAACTTGACTAACCTCGTATTTTAAATTATCCTCAGAAACCGAAACAGAGGTAGGGAGAGGACGAGAGGACTTGAGGACTAAAGGCTTTTTAGGAATGGGTAAGGGCATGAGAAGATCAGGAGTCTGAGCAGGGGCCCCCACACCCTTAAAGATGAGCTGGGCATCCATAACAGGACCACCAGACTGGGCAGAGGTCAGTGGATCCCTGAGGTCATGTTGGTTAGAAAGTGACATGTCACAAGAGTCAAGCTGGGTAGCTGCAACACAAACAGATTGCAGAGAACCCTGAGAAAAAGACTGAAAACCCCTCCTGGCCGAATGAGGTATTCTATCCAAAGGATGGATTGAGCCTCTTAAACGGGTTTGAACGGACATAGTAGCAGTAGGGTGAGGCCAGGTCACCGAAGGTGTTAAACAAGAAGCAGGAAGCTCATTGGGCATGGGCTGGACTGGCATAACTGGTGCAGAGGTCGACTGAATAGTATTGTCAGGTGTAGTGACCATCTAAATTTCATCACAGGGCATAGCAACTGTGGAACTTGCAGACAAGTTAGTCTGGCTGTGCGTCCAAGGGAAATTAGGGACAGGCAAAGGTAAATGGTTATGCGAACTGGAGTGAATGATCGACTCAGGTTCATAGGTGGGCCCCTCATCCAGAGTACCACATGACCTAGAGAGTGCATCAGTCCGCCTATTGCAGGACGCATCCCAAAGATCGCTATATACAGCGGGAAGAGCAGAAGATACTGAGATGGTGGTAACAGGAAATTTCTCCTTTGGGGTACCCTTGAGTAGGCAGGAAGAGGAACAGGAGGAACCCCAAGCCAGGATCTGACCAGCAGACCAGTCAACGTGTAGAGAATGGAGCCGTAACCAAGGAAGACCTAATATGATAGGAGATGAAGCCTTAGGTAAGACAAGGAAGGATATCCACTCCTGGTGGAGTGTCCCTACTGACATCTTAACAGGAAGAGTCTGGAAGCGGATAGGGCCCCCTGGGAGAACAGTGCCATTAATCGCCAAGACCACCGATGGCGTTGTAAGGGGCAAAAGGGTAAGTCTCATGGAGGATGCAGTTTTCCAATCCATGAAATTGGCAGTGGCTCCGGAATCCAGATGTGCTGAGACCGAACGAGAGGAAGCACCGACATGAAGCAACACAGAAAGGAGAAGACGAGAAGGTGAAGGTGATATTTCAGGGTCTAATACGCCACCTTCCAGATGTATTAGCCCTGAGCATTTTTCCGGACGAAGAGAACAAGTGTCACGGAAATGACCTTTGGCCCCACAATAGAGGCATAGGCCCAGAGTTCTGCGCCTAGCGCATTCTTCGGGAGATAACTTAGTCCAGCCCAACTGCATAGGTTCCTCGGTAGGCAGGGGGTGCTCCTCGGATAGAAGAGAAGGGACTGGGGACTCAGGCTGCCTAAAGAACGGGGAGTGCTGGCGTCTTTTTTCCAGGGCCCTCTCCTGAAAGCGAATATCGATCTGGTTACACAAGGTGATGACACTGTCCAGATCAGCAGGAAGGGATCTTCCTGCTAATTCATCCTTCACTCTATCAGAGAGGCCATGTAAAAAGGTTGCAACTAGGGCCTCATTATTCCAGCTCAATTCAGCTGAGAGGATACGGAACTGAAGAGCATACTGTCCCACAGACGCGGACTCTTGACGGAGACGTAAAAGAGCGCTAGCCGCTGAGGAGACACGACCCGGTTCCTCGAAGATATTCCGAAAAAGTTTCAAGAAATCAGACAGGCTAGAAACCACTGGATCATTCAGCTCCCACAGAGGGGCGGCCCAGGCTAACGCCTCGCCGGACAGGAGGGATATGATATATGCGACTTTTGCCCGATTGGACAGGAAGTTTTGGGGCAGAAGTTCAAAATGAATTGTGCACTGGCTAAGGAACCCCCTGCAAGCCTTGGAGTCCCCAGAGAAATGGACCGGAGCTGGTAGTTGTAATGAATGTGTGGCTGCGACTGATGCGATAGGTGCAGCGGCAGATAGCGGTTGAGGTTGTTGAACCGGGGGTCCTAATGAGGCCTGAACCTGTTCAAAACGGGATGCCAAATCCTGAAGGAATAGCATCACCTGGGTCTGATGCGATTCTTGGGTCTCAAGTCTGCGAACTAAGCTCTGCAATGGATCATCTGCAGGAAGCGGCACGTCAGCCGGGTCCATGGCTGATCAAACTGTCAGGTCACCTTGAGGTGACAGGTGCACACCATAGGATCAGGAGTGCACCGCAAGGTTGTGGACCCTATGGCTGACTGCTTCAGACGGGGGACAGATCCCACTGGGGTTAGAGCGTAAGATTCCCTGGGGCGCGGAGTCTAAGAGCCAGCAGGTGTTCACCAGCGCCTCTGGTGGTGAGGATGGACTTGGCTGCAACTGGCTCCAGGTCGCGACCCCCAGGGTCCCCCAGCTCACACCCACAGTAGGCAACAGGAGGATAGGGATGGTGAGGGACAAAGCCAAGGTCGGGGCCACAAGCAGATAAGAATAGTCGGGGACACGCCAAAAGGTCAGGATCACAGGCAAACAGGGATAGTCAAAACACACCAAAGTCGGTAACGGAAAACAGTAGAAGAGCACACGGCAGGAAACAGGAAACTAACACACAAAGGAATACTCAATGGTTGATCAGCACTGATGACCTGCAGTGCACAGGTTAATATAGGGCTCCCTGATAGGGCCTGGGGTGGAGCCATGCTTAGAGGAGAGGTTATAAAAACCACCAGGTGGAAGTGGCTGGCCTCTTAGTCTGAAGACATGAGGGGAGGTAAGCAAACACAGGAAGATCACTGCATAACCATGACACTTGGGTACCATTTATCTAAGCATATAAAGCCTGTGTCAAATGGATCTGATCGGTCAATCCCTTGATTAATTTAAGAACCATTTGTGGGACTAGAATCCTTGAGCCCAGAGAGCTCAAACAACTGTGCCATCCACCTTGCAGACACTGGTAAAAAACTGAAGTGCTTCCTGTGTGAGAGGGGTTATATGGGGGTCACTTCCTTTCTGAAGACCTTTGGTCTACCAGTGTCCATTCACCTGGAGTATAACCCTGTAGGTAATGAATATCAGCCTGACTCTGTGACCCACGATGTATGAAAAATACATTTTTTATTGAAATTGCATCATTTTCAAAATACAGTATCTCACAAAAGTGAGTACACCCCCTAGATTTTATTATATTGTTTCATGTAACAACACTGAAGAAATGACACTTTGCTACAATGTAAAGTGTACAGCTTGTATAACAGTGTAAATTTGCTGTGCCCTCAAAATAACTCAACACACAGACAAGTCTAATGTCTAAACTGCTGGCAACAAAAGTGGGCACACCCCTAAGTGAAAAATGTCCAGATTGGGCCCAATTAGCCATTTTCCCTCCCCTGTGTCATATGTGACCCACTAGTGTTACCAGGTCTAAGATGTGAATGGAGAGCAGGTGTATTAAATTTGGTGTTATCCCTCTCACTGTCTCATACTGGTCACTGGAAGTTCAACATGGCACCACATGGCAAATAACGCTCTAAGGATTTGAAAAAAAAGAATTGTTACTCTACATAAGGATGGCCTAGGCTCTAAGAAGATTGCCAAGACCCTGAAACTGAGCTGCAGCAAGGTGACCAAGACCATACAGCGCTTTAACAGGACAGGTTCCACTCAGAACAGGCCTTGCCATGGTCGACCAAAAAAGTTGAGTGCACATGCTCAGCATCATATCCAGGAGGTTGTCTTTGGGAAATAGACATATGAGTCAGCATTGCTGCAGAGGTTGAAGGGGAGGGGGGTCAGCCTGTCAGTGCTCAGACCATACGCCGCACACTGCATCAAATTGGTCTGCATGGCTGTCATCCCAGAAGGAAGCCTCTTCTAAAGATGATGCACAAGAAAGCACACAGTTTGCTGAAGACAAGCAGACTAAGGGCATTGATTACTGGAACTATGTCCTGTGGTCTGATGAGACCAAGATAAACTTATTTGATTCAGATGGCGTCAAGCGTGTGTGGCAACAACCAGGTGAGGAGTACAAAGACAAGTGTGTCTTGCCTACAGTCAAGCATGGTGGTGGGAGTGTCATGGTCTGGGGCTGCATGAGTGCTGCCGGCACTGGGGAGCTACAGTTCATTGAGGGAACCATGAATGCCAACATGTACTGTGACATACTGAAGCAGAGCATGATCCCCTCCCTTTGGAGACTGGGCCGCAGGGCAGTATTCCAACATGATAACCCCAAACACACCTCCAAGAAGACCACTGCCTTGCTAAAGAAGCTGAGGGTAAAGTGATGGACAGGCCAAGCATGTCTCCAGACCTAAACCCTATTGAGAATCTGTGGGGCATCCTCAAACGAAAGGGAAGAGAGCAAGGTCTCTAACATCCATCAGCTCCGTGATGTCATCATGGAGGAGTGGAAGAGGACTCCAGTGGCAACCTGTGAAGCTCTGGTGAACTCAATGCCCAAGAGGGTTAAGGCAGTGCTGGAAAATAATGGTGGCCACACAAAATATTGACACTTTACACAATCTTTATGTAGAGAAACAAGTCTTTTTTTCAGATCCTCAGAGAGTTCTTTTCCATGAGGTGTCATGCTGATCTTACAGTGACCATTATGAGAAAGAGAGGGATAACCCAAAATTTAACACACCTGCTCCCCATTCACACATGAGACCTTGTATCACTAACAAGTCGCATGACACTAGGAGGTAAAATGGCTAATTGGGCCCAATTTGGACATTTTCACTTAGGGGTGTACTCACTTTTGTTGCCAGCGGTTTAGACATTAATGGCTGTGTCTCGAGTTATTTTGAGGGGACAGCAAATTTACACTGTTATACAAGCTGTACACTCACTACTTTACTTTGTAGGAAAGTGTCATTTGTTCAGTGTTGTCACATGAAGACATAATAAAATATTTACAAAAATGTGAGGGGTGTACTCACTTTTGTGAGATACTGTACACAGTGTAGGTCAATAGCCTTACAATAAAACATAACATTCACATTTCAATTCCGGTAAATCCCTTCTAACTAGGGCACAGGAATTAAAATTTGTCTGTACATTTAATATCAAAATACAAAGAGCGTCACTAAGTCAGGATCTAATTCTGTAGCCGTTTTGTGCACGTTTATTGAAGCTCTCTGACTGAAAAAACTGATATGAGGATACATAAAATCGAGGGTTACACCATTGAATTTTCCCCAAGAGATCATATTGAGGTACAGTTGCATTAAGCAATACAGTGGTTAGGCGAGCTATTACACTTTCAAGTAAAGAATAGAGAAGAGAAAAAGGTAAGAAGGGGAAAGAGTAGGGTAGAACAGCAAAGGGAGGTGCCAAGGGATGAGCTTCAATTAGCCACTTGTCAGTATGCCAGAGAGTGGGCACCAAGTAACAATAATCTATCAAAAGCTTTAGGATGGTAATAGTCCATTTAAGGGGACCATATTGATTTAAAAGTGCATGTCCTATCATTTAGGATAGCTGTCAATTTATAGTTAATTAAATACCATGACATTTTATGTTTGACTTGTAGAAGATCACCATGCTTTAGCCAGAGTCTGTTTTGCTGCAGTAAAAGAAACATCAAGAGACAATGTTGGTTTCTGGTGCAGTTGGCTGCCTTTAGATTTAACAACACTCCTTTGAGCGATTTATGAATTCCCTTACCTAATAAACTATATACCAATTAGTAAACATTAGACCAGAACCGTTTGACCAGAACCATATGTGCATGAGAGTTCCCTATAGGTGGCATCCCCTAAAGCAGTGATCAGAGGTTGCTGGTCTAAACTTTGCCAAATCTTGAAGAATCATATCCACTTAAGGACCGTCGCATGGCAATATACGTTGGCAGAATGGCACCGACAGGCACAAGCATGTACATGTACGTGCTTGCCTTCCAGCGGGTGGGAGGTCAGATCGGACCCCCTCCCGCTGGCTGCGGCGGTCCGTTTCCCTTCAGGAGGTGGGATCCGGGATGAGGGGATGGCCATTGGCTTCTGGCCATCGATCGCTCCTGGCGAATGAGAAGCTTCCCCCGCCTGTGTAGTGTAAACACAGGCAGGGAGGAAGTGATGTCATTCTCCTCGGGCGGTCTTTTTGACCGGACTGCGAGGAGAACACAATAGTAAGTGCACCAACACTACACTGACATGTAGGTACACATAGGCACACAAATCCCCCCCCCCCCCCGATCACCCCCCCTCCCAGTCACAGTGTCACTGATTGCAGTGATCATTTATTTACTGATCACTGCATTTAGTGTCAGTTGTGCAGCCCCCTACCCCCCAATAAAGGTTTAACCCCCTGATTGCCCCTAGACTTAACCCTTTCACCCCCCTTTGCCAGTGTCACTAAGCAATCGTTTTCTGATCGCTGCATTGGTGTCACTGGTGCCGCTAGGTAGCTAGTTTTTTTTTAGGTTCACCGCCAGGTTTTTATAGCGCTAGGTACCCCCATATACTACCCAATAATGGTTTTAACCCCCCGATTGCCCCTAGTTAACCCTTTCACCCCCTTTTGCCAGTGTCACTAAGCGATCGTTTTTCTGATCGCTGCATTAGTGTCACTGGTGCCGCTAGGTAGCTAGTTTTTTTTTAGGTTCACCGCCAGGTTTTTATAGCACTAGGTACCCCCATATACTACCCAATAATGGTTTTAACCCCCCGATTGCCCCTAGTTAACCCTTTCACCCCCTTTTACCAGTGTCACTAAGCGATCGTTTTTCTGATCGCTGCATTAGTGTCACTGGTGCCGCTAGGTAGCTAGTTATTTTTTTAGGTTCACCGCCAGGTTTTCATAGTGCTAGGTACCCCCATATACTACCCAATAATGGTTTAAACCCCCTGATTGCCCCTAGTTAACCCTTTCACCAGCGATCACCGCATAAGTGTCACTGGTGACGCTGGTTAGCCAGTTAGTTATTTAGGTTCCCTGTCAGGTTTTTATATAGCGTCAGGGACCCCCATATACTACCTAATAAAGATTTTAACCCCCTGATTGCCCCTAGTTAACCCTTTACCAGTGATCACCGTATAAGTGTTATGGGTGACGCTGGTTAGGTAGTTCGCTTTTTATAGCATCAGGGCACCCACCATTTATTACCCAATAAAGGTTTAACCCCCTGATTACACGGCGGGTGATATCAATTAGGTTTTAGGGTCAGGGTCTGCGTCGCCCCAGGCAGCGCTAGGTTAGTGCCAGTACCGCTAACACCCACGTTCAAAGCATACACCTCCCGTAGTGGTATAGTATCTGAACAGATCAATATCTGATCTGATCAGATCTATACTAGCGTGCCCAGCAGTTTAGGGTTCCAAAAAACCGCATTGTTAGCGGGATTAGCCCAGATACCTGCTAGCACCTGCGTTTTGCCCCTCCGCCCAGCCCACCCAAGTGCAGTATCGATCGATCACTTTCACTTACAAAACACTAAACACATAACTGCAGCATTCACAGAGTCAGGCCTGATCCCTGCGATCGCTAACAGTTTTTTGGTAGCGTTTTATATTTAAATCCTGAAGGCAGTGCTTGGTTTTCGGGCTCCCAAAAAGTCCCCCACGTGTGGTATCCCCGTACTCGGGAGAAGCAGCAGAATTTATTTTGGGGTGTAATTTCACTTATGCCCATAGCATGTGTGAGCAATATATAATTTAGTGACAACTTTGTGCAAAAAAAATTATTGTAATATTCCTGCAACTTGTGGCAAAATATAAAATATTTCACGGACTCAACATGCCTCTCAGTAAATAGCTTGGGGTGTCTACTTTCCAAAATGGGGTCATTTGGGGGGGGGGGGGTTTTGTGCTATTTTGGCATTTTATTGCCTTCGAAACTGTGATAGGTAGTGAGGAGGGAAATCAAAAATTTGCACCCTTAGAAATCCTGAAGGCAGTGATTGGTTTTCGGGGTGCCGTACGCGGCTAGACTCCCAAAAAGTCCCACATATGTGGTATCCCCATACTCAGGAGAAGCAGCAGAATATATTTTGGGGTGCAATTCCACATATAACTATGGCATGTGTGAGCAATATATCATTTAGTGACAACTTTTTGTAAATTTAATTTTTAATTTTTTTTGTGTCATTATTCAATCACTTGAGACAAAAAAAAAAAAAATATTCAATGGGCTCAACATGGCCCTCAGCAATTTCCTTTGGGTGTCTACTTTCCAAAATGGGGTCATTGGGGGGGGGGGGGTTTGTACTGCCCTGCCATTTTAGCACCTCAAGAAATGAGATAGGCAGTCATAAATTAAAAGCTGTGTAAATTTCACAAAATGTACTCTAGTTTGTAGACGCTATAACTTTTGCGCAAACCAATATACGCTTATTGACTTTTTTTTTTACTAAAGACATGTGGCTGAATACATTTTGGCCTAAATGTATGACTAAAATTTAGTTCATTCGATTTTTCTTATAACAAAAAGTAGAAAATATATATATTTTTTTTTATTTCAGTCTTTTTCCTTTTATATCGTAAAAAATAAATATCGCAGAGGCAATCAAATACCATCAAAAGAAAGCTCTATTTGTGGGAAGAAAAGGATGCAAATTTAGTTTGGCTACAACATTGCATGACCGCGCAATTACCAATTAAAGTAGTGCAGTGCGAAATTGTAAAAAGACCTCTGGTCCTTAGGCTGACAATTGGTCCGGGGCTAAAGTGGTTATACCATCTCATTAATACTTTCAAATTAGTTTGATTGCAGCCGTATTAATTGAACAGCCTGCCATATTTGTTTCCAGTCTTCCAAGTTTAAGACACCCCAGATCATTTTCCCATTTTGTGATTTACTTGTGTGGTTGTGGAGCACGACCCTCCAGAATAAAAGTATAGACCGTCGTAATGATGCCCTTGATCATGGGGGGTGTATGCAGATATTGTCAAAGGGAGTAAGATTTTGATACGAAGATGAGGACCAAATTAATTTGAAGATATCTAAACATTTGCTTCGGAGCTGCTTTGTACATCTGCTAAATTGCCGAAAATCTCAAGATTTACATCAGAGAAATTAAGTTACATACAGTATTCTGTACATGTCCTTTGACATCCACCATTGACATTGCGTAGGCTCCAAATATCCCGGGAGAGAACAAAAGATTGTGCCACTTCTAAGTTAGTGTGCACTAAAATTAATAAAATTAAATAAAAAAAGTTAAATATAAACTTTTCCCCAATGCTTTCGGATCTGTCATCTTAGACCACATGCTGCAGTATGCACTAGTAGTATAGACAGCACCATGCCTCAGGCCAGGTTTGAGAATGAAGATGTCACTGAGAAACCCTCTATATGCCTTTATTTGATAGAGGCTATAAAAGCTTAGTTAAATATATGCAGACACAACCAGCTTTAAGCAGTGTGTGATTTATTACTCCAGCGATTACATGAGTTCAGGATAGAAAATATAATAAATGGCTCTTGGCATTGAAGTCTTTGAATCAATTGTGTAGCTGCACTCTACACTATACTGTTGAACAGTTCATATGGTAGACAAGATGCATATGAAATTCTTACAGTAGCATATTATTACTACGGGTATTTACTGTATATACTGCTGGCAGTTTATGCAGCGCTTTACTGATATGTAAAGTATATTGTACATTTACATCAATCCTTGCCCTCAAGAGCTTACAATCCAAGGTCCCTAACTCACATTTATACATACACATACTAGAGCAAATTTAGACAATTAACCTACCAACATGGCTTTGGTGTGTGTGAGGAAACCCATGCAGGCACAGGGAGAACATGCAAAATCAATGCAGGTAGTGTCATGGTTGGGATTCAAACAGACAGCCCTAGTGCTGCCAGGTGGAAGGGCTAAGCCACTGTGCTACTCAATATATAAAGAAATATCATGGCACAGGGAAGAAAAAGGCAGAGGTAAAAGGTTATACTGGCAAAGTTCCCTGGTACTTCTGGATAAATTGAAACTTTTAACATGTTTTACAAAAAATACAGTTGTCTTTTAAGAACAAAGAACTGCAAGTGTATAGATTATTATCTGTAAAATAATGGACTTGTAGTCAACTCCTCCAGCTCCAAATCCCTTTCTGCTTAACAGGCAAAAGTTCATGGGGCAGCCTAATAAAAATGTAACTTCAAACATCTAAGTTCTCAGAAATGTTTTACTTTGAAACCTATGCCGATTCAATTATTTCATTAATCAGAATAATATATAGTGATCCTTTCCAGACAAAGAGACCATCATTAACTAAAGAATAAAGTGTCATCCAAACAGATGAATCAACTGATTTACAATGCCAATAAGTAACCTAGACAATGAACTGTATATTCAGCTATTATAACACATATATAATCAAATGTTGTAATATGTTATTACTGTAATCATAAATCTGTTCAATCTACAGATTGATATAAAGAAAGGATGTACATGTGACGAGTGTAGCAAACCATATTTACTAAGATTTCACCTTTGAAGAGCTGAGAGCATTAGGGACAATGAATGATGATACAGGATTGTTATGAGTTATTGCACTTTGCTCTTTTCAATATTAAATAAAAAAACATATATAATCTCAGTATTTAAATGTTTTTTCCGTGCAAAGTGTGAATTCATTACCACTAGAAAAAGTGTGCTCGTTCTAGAACGATCAAGGTTGGGAATTTATGTTTCAATATGTTTATTGAAGGTTTACAATACAAAACAAACAAAATTCTCATCAATGCGGCTAAGTATTACATCTAGTACAGTGCACAATTGAGTAATTCACCGGTCATTTCTTAAAATACTCTTTCGGTGGCCATTCAATTTCTACAACACCACCTTGTGACCACCACAGCAATCCAACGGGGTTGGCAGTGGGCACCCGCCCGGTTCCCATTTATGAAACATACTTCCCATCTAAAGAAAGACAGTGGTGAGTCATGTTAACAACCCCGCCATACCCCGGGAAGGTCCCACCCCCCTCCACATCAAGAGTGGTGCTGGGGCCTCCCCCGGGCAAGAGCCAAAGACTCTGGATCACACAGGACCCTACCTGCCGATGCTTGTTACCTCTTGTTTTTTATAGGTATCTAATCGTGCAACTAGCACCGCTCAATGAGAGATGAGGAGAAAACAAAAAGCAGAAAAGAAGAGGGGAAAGTCCCGATAGTAGAGGGGGAGAGAGGAGTAAAGAACAGGAGAGAGTGGGGAAGGAAGAGAATTGGGGGAGAGCCGTGGTCCTATATCCTCGAGTCCCTACTGCTAATAATACCATTAAGCAACGTGTGCCCTGGGATCGTTAGTTAGGTAGGCAATCCATGGGTCCCCTATTCTGTGAAACATTCCCATCCTGTCTTGAGACAGTGCGGATAGCCGCTCCTTAAGCATTAACCATGACATTTTATTTTTGAGCTGTGCTATCGGCAATGCAGCAGACCTCCAGTTTCGTGCTATGGTAATCTTAGCTGAAATAAATAGAAAGGTGAGGAGCCTCTGCTGATACTTGGAGGCCTTTACCGCCTTACCTCCCAAGAGGGCCAGCTTAGGTGATTTTTTCAGGTTCAAGCCCGTGATTGTATAGACAAAGTTATACACTCTAATCCAAAACCTTCTGACCTTCGGGCACGACCACCAAATATGGTAGGTGGTCCCCACCTGGCCGCAGCCCCTAAAGCATTGGGACGTTGCCCCTGGTACAAAAGCGGGCAATCTGGTTGGGACCATGTACCACCTTAACAAAACCTTATAGTTTGCCTCTATCACAGATGTGTTGGTGAGTGAGCGATATGCCGTCTCAGAGAGTATTTACCAATCATCTAAATCAAAAGTTTCCTGAAGGTCCTGCTCCCATTGGATCATATAACTCAGTTTCTTCGCGGTACCCCTCAGTATTGTATATATAGCCGATAAATGGCCTCTAATTTTATCATATTGTCTACTCAGCTGTTCCATGGGAGTCAGGGACCACAGATTCCCCCTGCGGGCCACAACCTGCACATAATGGTGCAGTTGGGCGTATCGAAACTTCTCCGAGGACAGCATAGCAAATTTATCTATCAGAGCTGGTTCAGAGAGCATGCCTCTATGGTCGCATACATCAGCAATGCGCAGCAGCCCTTTATTTGTCCACCAACTAAATAGTTGAGGAGAGAGGCCCGAGGTAAACTCTTTATTGTTCAATAATGGCGCAAGTGGATTGTGGGGTGACTTGAATTTATGTATTTTCGACAGTCTGTCCCATATAGCCAGAGCCAGGGACAGAGTGGGACACAATATCAGGGGTCTATCCTTCATTGGAAGCCACATTATCTGTGAAATCTGAGAAGGACGGCAGGAATAAGATTCCATGTCCATCCATATAGCATGCGGTTGGTATGAATGGTATCTGGAGAGGTGGGCCAGCTAAGCCGCATTAAAGTATTTCTGCAGATCAGGCAGGCCCAGCCCCCCATGTTTTTTTAAAGTGTACATCGTGCTTCTGTTTACCCTGGGCCTCTTATTTCCCCAAATAAACCGAAGAATTCCATTTTGTAGTAACTGAAGATCCCTTCGTAGTAAAGCCACCGGTAGAGTGCGAAACAAATATAATATTCTAGGCAACACGTTCATTTTAATGGAGTGTAGTCTGCCGAACCACGATGGGGGATGAACCTGCAATTTCGCTAGATCCTCAGTTAATTTTTTATAAAGTGGGGGGTAGTTTTTCCTATACAACGACTGAATCGTCGAAGTCAAATAGATGCCAAGGTATGGCAGTGCCTCTGGCTCCCATTTAAATTTATATGAGCGTTCAAGAGCCTTCTGCGTGGCCTCCGACAATGATAGATTGAGCGCTCTAGATTTAGACTGGTTAATTTTTAACCCCGAAATTTCAGAGAAGGGTTGTAAGATCGCATGTAAATTGGGGAGGGAAGTAACTGGTGATGTCAGTGTTAGCAGTAGGTCGTCAGAGAAGAGTAAGCATTTATGTTCTCTATTTCCACAAGTGGAAGAGGCTGAGAGGAGTATCCCCGTAGCATCAATGATGCCGACGGAGTGTCATAAAGCGTTCTGAGAAGAGTCAAAAAAGCGTTCTCCAAAGCCATATCTATGTAGTACATCAAATAAATATTCCCAAGAAAGGGAGTCAAACGCTTTCTGAATATCCAACGAAAGCAACATACCCCGTCTAGTGCCCCCACCGTCCCAGTCCGACTGCACTGCTGATATGAGATTGATTAATCTATGGGTTTGGTCTGATGACTGTCTGTTCGGGACAAAGCCGGCCTGGTCGGGATGGATATAGTTCAGCAGGAAGGTGTTAAGTCTAAACGCCAAAACTTTAGTTAGAATTTTTAGGTCTGTGTTGATCAAGGAATTCGGATGATAGTTTGCACAGTCCCCATGATCCTTGTCGGGCTTCGGGATGACACTGAGATATGCTACATTTTCATGTAAGGGTATCTTACTTCCCCTCCGAAGCTCGTTAAAATAAGAACACAGGTGAGGAATCAATATATCCTGGTATTTCCTATAATAATGGCCCATAAAACCACCTGGTCCAGGGGCCTTTGAGGGGTGTAACGATTTAATCGCCATTTTGACCTCTAGGTCTGTGAATTCAGCATCCATCAGGTCTGCGTGGGCACGCGTCAACTGGGGTAGTGAGGCGTCATGGAAAAAGGTATCAGCCCGACGAGGATCATACTTGGTCTGTGAGCCATATAGTTTGGAGTAGAAATTCCTTCAGAATAAGTTCGGGGTTTTGAGTGGAGCGACCCGTAGAGAGCCTCAGTTTAGGTAATGTGGGTGTGTGGGGTCGGGGAACTAGTTTCCTTGCTAACATGGTATTCGGTTTGTCACCCATTGTGTAATACCTATGTTTAGACCAGCTAATATGTTTTTCTGCCTGAGTCGTCAAAGCCAAGTTTAATTCCAGTCTAACGTCATCAATCCTATGTCTTATGTCGCAGTGTGGGTGAGCATGTTTCATAGTTTCATAGTTAGTTAGGTTGAATAAAGACACCAGTCCATCCAGTTCAACCTGAGTGAGTGTCTACAATTGTCCCTATCCCTGTACATTGCACACTCACATCAGTCCCTACCCTCAATGAGCCCACAATCTAAGGTCCCCATTCATATACTAGGGCCAACTTTGGACAGAAGCCAATTAACCTACCTACATGTCTTTGGAGTGTGGGAGGAAACCGGAGTACCCGGAGGAAACCCACGCAGGCACAGGGAGAACATGCAAACTCCAGGCAGGTAGTGTTGTGGTTGGGATTTGAACCAGCGACCCTTCTTACTGCTAGGTGAGAGTGCTAACCACTACACCACTGTTGTTGTTCCTGCATTAGCCGGTCTAAATTGGCTTCTAGTTGCCGAATCATATGTTTGCGGGCCTGCTTTTGCCTAGCGCCTATTTGTATCAGTATGCCCCTAATCGAGGCCTTATGGGCCGCCCAATTGATCGCGGGTGACGTATCTGAGGATTTATTAACAGTAAAGTACGTTCGTAGTTCTTTTTCTATTTCAGTGTACAAAATGGGGTAGTTTAACAGGCTGGCATTTAGTTGCCACGGGGCCGGGGAAGCTTTAGACCACAACCCCGTCAAAGACAGTTTAATTGGAGAATGATCCGACCAGGGGGTTGACAGTATTTTCCCCCGACGTCAGATACGGGAGTAGAAGTGTGCGGACCAATAGATGATCTATCCTGGAATAAGTGCGGTGCATCTGTGAAAAATGTGTATAATCCCTAGCAGTGGGATTGCTTTCTCGCCATGCATCAATTAAATCATATAAGTGTAACAGTCTAGCTACTCTATTGCTCCCAGTCAGCGGTCTTTTGAGAGTAGGTCTGTCAGGGTTGGATTTATCCATAATTCTGTCAAGCGGTATGTTGCTATCCCCTCCCATGATCACCTGTCCCTGGACCTTGGACATCAGTATCCTCAACATCTTACTAAAAAAGTCCACCTGTCCTGAGTTTGGGGCATAATAAGACACAAAGGAAACGAGTTGGTCATGAATGATATATCTTCCACCCTTGTCCTTAATTATGGTGAGGGACGTAAATGGGGTTTGTCTAGAAAAAGCAATAGCTACCCCCTCTTTTTTATTGGGTCCGTTAGCTAAGTAAAACTGCGGGTATTTAACATTAAGATAACCTGGGGCTGACGTCTTAGAAAAATGTGTTTCTTGTAATAGCAATATATCCGCTTTCTGTTTGTTATAGAATTGGAAGGCTTTGGTCCTTTTAGCTGGGGAATTGAAGCCATGTACATTATGGGTGATCACCGAAAAGTCGGATGAGTATGACCTAGCCATCGTGGTAGGGCAGAGCACTCTTACCTTGTGACACTGTGGGGGTGGAAAGAGCCTCCAAAAGATAGGACTCCCAGTCCTTTGACCTCCAGGACCAACATGTATGGGTGAGGGACAGGACCACAGCTCGGGGAAGACAGGGGGCAGAAAGAGGAGAGAGGAAGAAAAGAAACAAAGGATTAGTTAACTTAAAATACAAGGGCCATTGGCCTGCAAACATATACCAATTAACTTGTGCAAATCGCATAACAATACGGGAAATAATCCCTGCCGGATTTGGTAACCTATCCAGAATTAGCAAGGGTACCTCACTCCTCGGAGGGAAGGTAGTCTTGCAATAGAGCAGCATGGATTTCTGATCCAGCCCAAATGGCCCTAGCTCTAAAGCAGGCCAGCAGGGCAGGTCCGGGTCCCGCATACTGTCAGCCTGATGTTTTACACTGGCCGTGCGAGCCTGTCCTTCCCCGAGGGCAACAGCTCCAGGGCGGGGCCGGCACCAAATGGCACCCCCGGCCCCAGCGTACGCCCCCCATGGGGGGCCCTAACGAGCCCCATACCAGGACCGACTCTGCACCATCAGGATAATAAAAATAAGGTTCAGGCAGTAAAACAGAGAGAATGCTATAAAAACATGTATAAAAATAGAAATAAAATAACACAGTAACTTCAAGTCAGTCACGAGGGAACTGTTTCGAGAAAAAATAATTCTGAAAAATAGGAAACTGCACTATGGTTGTGCTAACAGGGCGACTACGCAATTGCGCAGTCAAAGGCGGACTCAGGTTCGTCCGTCAGGGCAAAATGGTAGTATTGCTTCTTCTTCGTGTAGCATGCCCTGGATTGCATGGGGGACACTAAAGTACGCTTTCAGGTCTTCCGGGGGGTATACCTGGCTGGGTTCCGCTTTCGCTCCATCCAAAGCGGGGAGAGAGAGTGGTGGGCTTGAGTCGAAGGGGAGGAGGCCGATGAGTCCCTCGTGATAATACCCAGGCTAAGTAGGAGATCTTCGCCTTCCGGCAGCGTGGAAAATGAATAAGATTTGCCATTATAGGTAAAAGATAGTCTGAAGGGAAAGGCCCATCTATATCTGATTTGCTTGTTGATGAGGTGTTGTAACAGGGGTTTTAGATTCCTGCGCTTTTGCACCGTAGAAGGAGCAAGGTCAGTAAATAGTTGAATTGATGACCCACAAAGTGTCAAGTCCTGCCGATTGCGAGCAGCAAGCATCAATTTTTCCTTTGCCCGATAATAGTGCGGTTTGACAATTACATCACGAGGTAGGCCATCAGATCTAGGGGCAGTGAGGGCCCTATGGATGCGGTCAATTTCCATTTGATGTGGGGCAATGTCTGGGATCAATTCCTTCATCAGTTCCTTCATAGCCCCTTCCAGATCTGTATGCGTTTCGGGTAGGCCGCGAATGCGCACATTATACCTGCGAGAGCGATTTTCCAAGTCCTCAATTTTTGTAAGGGCTTCCTCTAGTCTGTCCTGGAGGTCTGTAAGCATGTGGGTGTTCTGGTTAACCTTTTTGACAGTGCCTTAAACCTTAGCTTCCACCATGTCAAATCTCTCACCAATACTATGAATGTTCCGTTTAAGATCGGTTGTGATCAAAGTACAGGCCTTAGAAAGCTCCTGCTGTAGCATCGTGGAGAACCGGGCTAGTAACACTGTATCCCCCGAGTAATATGCTTGCTGTGGTGCTACGGTGGCAGAGCTAAGCTGACTGGGCATGGCCTCCGCCATTTCAGCCATATTTTTGTCCATAGAGGACCCGGGGGAGCCCACCAGTTCCTGTGCATCCTCATCTATGGCAGGGGAAGAGGGACGTGAACGGGACTCACCCTGTTGGTCATCCTCCATGTCCCCTGAAGATTGTGAGGAGAATGGATCTCTGGGGAGTTCCAGGGGGATTCTTCTGTCTCCCTCCCGCAGGAAAGCTGCTGCTCCGGAGGCAGGGCCTCGTGTATCTCGGCGTCCCGGCGCCATCTTGGATTGCGGCCTGCGTTCAGGGGAGAACCCGGTCCCTCTAGAAGATTTCGAGGCTTTACGCTGACCCCTCTTTGGCTGACCCTGAGCCCGCCGGTTCATTACCGTCTCCGGTACTTCCCCCTGCCGTTTCCGTTGCAGCTGTCCCGCTGGCTATGCTTAATATAGCTGTATTGGGCCGAATCGTGCAGAGCTCTCTCAGAGCACGTCTGCGTCCAAGATCCCACGCATGCGCTCTCTCCCAAGGTTGGGAATTTAAGATATAATTTTGAAGAACTGTTTTAGGGGGTAAAATGCATAAGTAAAGAGTGTGGAGGGTAGTACGGCAGGCAGTATGTACATAAGTGGAGTGTAAAGGCTATGATAGCAGGCAGTATGAAAAGGAGTAATGCAGATGGTATGACCTTGAGCAGTATGTGTAGAAGAGGAGCATGGAGAGACAATGGGCAGTATGTGGAGGAGAGGAGAATAGAGGGCTAGGTCTCATGTACACTGCTGCTGGTAAACAGACGTTCAGTGGCCGTTGGATGCTTTTTTCAACTACCACTGAACTCACCCAATGTTATCTTATGTGTACATGTACACAGGTTTGTTTAATGTCGTTTTTAGGCAGTTGCGTTTATAGGCTTTTCTTTGAAGACAAAAAAAAATTAATTCAGACGCCAACGTTGCTGACGTTTCAGACGACAAACGTGACTAAATGTGGTAACTCGCATTTACCCAATTTAGTTTACAGGCGTTTTTCATTTTTGGCTATTTTGAATAAAAAAAAAAAAAAAAATGTCAAATGCTTCTAAACGCAAACGCGGGAAAACGCGGCAAAACTGACGTTTTAAGTGCGGGTTACTATCTGTCAAGTTAAATCGTTCAGGAGAGGTTGTAAAAATGTCCCGTGTACATTAAGTCTAATGCCCCGTACACACGATCGGACTTTCCAACAACAAAACCGTGGAATTTTATTCGAAGGGTGGCTCCAACTTGTCTTGCATGCACACAAATGTTGGCCAACAATTACGAACGTAGTGACGTACAAGACGTACAGCAAGCTGATGTGATATCTCCATTAAGAATGCTAGTTTTACAAGGCCAAGCACCTCCGGCTCGTATTTGATTCCAAGCATTCGTGTTTGGACTTTTGTCTAATGGACTTGTGTACACACGATCGGAAAATCCGACAACACACATTTGTTGGAAGAAAATTTGAGAGCATGCTAGCCAACATTATTGGCGGAAAGTCTGACAACAAATGTCCGATGGAACATACACACGGTCGGATTTTCCACCAACAAGTTCACATCCAACATTTCCCATCGGAAAATCTGATGTGTGTATGGGGCATTAATCATTATGCACAGAAAAGGAGTGTGGCGGGTATGTAAAGGATAAAACTGTAGAGGGTATGACAACAGGCAGTAGGTGAATGAGAGGGGAAAATATGGCAGCATGTTCAGGAGGGGAGTATGGTTGGTAAGATGGCAGCCAATGGCTGCAGGAGGGAGTGCGGAGGGTATGAAAACAGGAAGTGTAGGACACGCGTGAAAAGGGTATGACAGCAAGTGCTAGAATGGAGCATGGAAATGTGATGGCCAGTATGTGCAGGAAAGGAGTGTGTTTAGTTTAATGTCAGGCTGTATGGAAGGTATGATAACAGGGAATGGAAACTGTATAAAAGCATACAGCATGTGTAGGAGAGAAGTGTGGGTGGTATGAAGGTGGAAGTATGTGCAGGAGAAGAATGCAGAGGATATGCACAAATTTTATTGTCTGGCCAGCTTGTGCTTTTACTGCTGATGTTGCTAGCAGGGGTGTCTGTCAATTGGAAGGGAGGTGAAGCGGGCTCACAAGGATATTTGTGATCTGGGGATCTGTTGTGTGTGCCCTTATTTCTGTTCCCCAAATGGCAAAACGTAAATAAAACTTTTTTTTAAAATATGTATACACTGTGGGGGTGATTTACAAAAGCCGTGCTCCATCAGTAGAGGCGCAATGCACATTTCTATATTTACGAAACAGAGCGAGACTCCCCCATTTACTATAGCGATCTCGGCGCACAGGAGAATGCAATCTGTGCGCCACTATGGACATGGCACATGGCATCTCCAAATCAATATTGACAGAAGATGGAGGTGCCAATATTATGAGGTGAAGTTTAACAACTGCCCAAAATAGAATGAGAAAGTAACTTTTTCAGAGAAAGCCTGCAGAACTGCGTGAGATGAATGTAAGCAGTGTGCATGCGGCTGTTCTGCTCATTCATATGCATTTGTTCACTGCACGGCCAAAATCTTAGTAAATTTTAAGCAACGTACATGCAATTGCAAGGGTTGAATGGGTGCACCTCTAAACTTGACATTTTTTTTTTTACGGTGGTTCACCTTTATATTTTTTTTTTAAGGAGATTTGCAACATGTCATGTTAGCATGTTACACTGCCAACATGCGACATGCACCTTGTTAAGATTCTACAAAAAGACTCTCTCGCCTCTAGCTCCTCCTAAAAGGGCATTTCCCTTTCCCCCTCTAATGCATATGATTTCCTTGGGCTAGCTTTTGCTTTTAAAAGGGGAACTCAACACTCCATTCTCCAATGCTCTTGTCTCCCCCCTCCAACCCCTTGGATTTCCGTGGGCTAATTTTTGCTTTTAAAAGAGGAACTCCACACTCCACTCTATTCTAAAAAGGCTGTGAGCTGCCTTCACCAATCCAAACCACATCCTTTTTCAGAGCCCTGCTTGTATCCTTTGGATGTTTTTTAACTTCCTCCAGCACCACTACATAGACTTTTCAGCCTGTGTATGCTATATGGACAAATTATAGTTCTATTATAGAAAATGTAATTTTATTTATATTTATTAGCAGATTTGCATTGGGATATGTATGACTCCTGAGTTGTTGCGCTTACACTTGTTACTACTTTTTCAGAGCATACAACAGGGCCAGCTAGGAAAGGGGTAAGAAGAGTGATCGCCCAACCCCTTCCTAAACCATACAAGGCCACATGCACTCAACATAGCTGGCTGGCTTTGGGGCATGTTGGGCTCAGCCCAATACCAACCACAAAGCACCTTGTACCCAATAGTTTAAAAGGGGTTTTCCACATTTGTAAAGCCCCCTGTCTGCAGCCCCCCACAACCCCAGCCTAGGGTTGTGTGGAAGAGGCCCTTGTCCCCCTGAATATGGGCACAAGGTGGTTGACTTTTTGGTGTGCCCAAGCCCCTCCTGCCCCCAAGCATCCACCCCCCTTTCATGGGCTGGCCTGCTGTGTGGTTGGCTAGGGATTTGTTAGTGTGTGGGAGGGGCACATTTTTTTAGTTTGGGGTGGTATTTTTCGCGTGGGGTTTCTCATTTTAAGCCTTAAAGCGGAGTTCCCACTGGTCAAATTTTTTTTTTTTTTAGGATGCATATCTTTATTTTAGAAGGTTTATTTAGATAACTCACGTTTGTTTGATTAATCCGCGTTCGTTTTCCGATTTCATAGAGGAATATAACTTATATTCCTGTTTAATAGCAGTTTCCATAGTGCTTGTGTGCATGTGAAGCCCACAAGCACTATCTTCTGGGCTCTGGTGCAGCTGAGCAACCAGCATGCACCGCACGCATACACTTCAGCGTAGCCCTCGGCGCAAAATCTTCCTCAAGCTGTTGCGACTACTGAATGTTTAAATCCTTAAAAGACTGTCTGTGAGTCTTTTTAACTCCTGTTAATTTCCTCAGCAAAATGGTCAGTCCTCAAAACCATATTCTGTTAGTGTCTCAAATTAACATACATGTGTTTTTTTGCTTTCCTTGCTCTTTACCAAGTCCTGTTTTGTTGACCAATAAAACCTGTAGCAAATTTTTATGTTTTATGTGGTTTGTTAATAATTTGTTTTGCAGAAGCATGCTCAATCCAAGTAATGTATTCATGGAGTTTGGGGGGGAGGAACTTAGCTGGCTTGCACAGAGTCCTGACCTCAACCTGATAGAACACCTTTGGGTTGAGATAGAGTGGAGACTGTGAGCCAGGCCTTCTTGTCTAATATCAGTTCCTGACCTCACAAACGCGCTTCTGCAAGAATGGTCAAACATTCCCATAGACACACTCCTAAACCTTGTGGACAGCCTTCCCAGGAGAGTTAAAGATGTTATAGCTGCAAAGGGTGGGCCAACTCAATATTGAACCCTACAGACTAAAGCCTCGTACGCACGATCCAATTGTTGGCAGAGGATTTTGTGATGAGAGACTGTTTGCCTAAAATCCGACCGTTAGTATGCTCCTTCAGACAATTGTCCAACTTTTGGCCAACAAATGTTGGATGGCAGGATAGTACATTTTCGGCGGACAACGATCTGTTGTCAGATTTTTGTGTCGTCTGTACACAAGTATGTCACACAAAAGTCCAAAGTACAAACATGCATGCTCGGAAGCAAGGACGAGCCGGAAACGGTCGGTCTTGTAAACTAGCGTTCGCAATGGAGAAATAAAATTTGTGACGTGGCAAATTATGAAATGTGGAAATGCAGCACACATTCTCTTCTTCTTTAATAGGATAATAATGAAGCTGCTTTGCTGGTGATACTAATGGCAAACGTATTTGAAAAGTCTTTTTTTTTTCTAGTGATAACAAGATTGTCATTATGCTTGTTTTATTTTTTGGACAAGTTACCACAACACCATTATCCTGTAGTTAAGATCAAAGACACAACTATGTTGGTGCCCCTTGTTAATTTTACATTGTATTTTTGAAAATGTAACTGCCTACTCCCGAACTGTCATTTGAAGTAAAACACATAGGCAAGTATTATTCTACACTATTTTTTTTATTGCGCAATAAAAAAAGAAAACAAATTAAATTAGAGCTGCCATCCAAATATAAAGAACTTAACCAAAAAGTGCATTCTATGCATACAAAAATATAGAAAATAGAACAAATAAAATCATTATTCAACAAAACAAAAACAATAAAAATTAGTAAAGGAGGGTAGGGGTGCAAATTTCCAGACCAGCAGCCTTGTTGGGGGTCTTGTGGCTGGTATTGCCACTGACCGCCATGCTGCTGTGGTGGGTGGGGTGGCTGTAGTGTGTGGGTTGTCTGTGGAGGTGGTGGATGTTGGGCCACAAAATCACATAGGTGTGTGTTTTCAGCAATTTTGGCCCTCACCCCCTTGTTGAGGAGCTGCAGGATGAGTTCCTCATACCTGCTCCTTTGCTCACTGTCCATCTGCCTTAATTTATTGTCATTGTTTATTGACTAGTGGCACTAGTGGCCTGACTGAGGAAGGCAGCTGTGGCCTCCTCCTTCCTGATCTTCCTGGCCCTTTTAGCAGGAGGGCGTAGGGGAGGAATCTGACTGCTGGCTCCTCCAGACTGACACATTCCTGTGTATGAAAATGGGACATAATTAAAATCTTTTTAAGGGTATGGTCATCAATCACACACAATTTTGATCTTCTCACCGTTGCAAATTGAATGTGGAGAAATAGAAAAGACTATCATTCTGACCCCATCATTTTTCATTCTTGTTCAAATCATTTTTGGTTACTACTGTCTATTAATATGGAAACCACTTTGTTAAGGCAGAAATATTTGAACAATAACATCTAGTTATCATCATATTTTTGGATACAAATATGTTCAACAATGTTATACCTGGGTCAAGCTGGGCTCCTCCACATCTTCATCCTATGCAGCAGGACCTGTGTAGACCTCAGGACATGTGGCCACAGCAGATGTTGAAGGGAGCATAGACAGCGATGGCCTGGGTTCTGTCTCGTCAGTCATGAACCGGAGGCTGTTGCAATACCACAACCTGGGGACATATAGGTCATCTGCTGCTGGTCCAAATCTCTCTGAGTCAAGGACCTTGTTGAGCTCCTATTTAAAAGTACTCCTCAGGTTGCAAATTTTGTTCTTGGCATAGTTGAAGTCTGCCCTGGGGTACAAAGGCTGCACCAACTCCAGCAGTTTCTCCAATGCTGCCTTCCTCAATATTTTATGGAGTAATCTTGACTCTTGACCTTCCAAAGACAGGGTAGCTCCTGGTACAGGTCAATGGTAAAAAAGCAGGCACTGTAAATGTATCCGTCATGATAAATGATATGCTGCCTGCAAGACAAAACACAAGACAAACCATATTGTCTAGCTTAACTCATAAGATGGTCCCAATATAGGCCTCAATCTAAGCAGTATAGACTACTACCTACATATGCCCCAAATTTCAATTGTCCCTTTGCTTTATGGCTCCTTTCGTGTGTTGGCGATGGTGATCGTTCGTCCTCCACTCCAAGATTGTTCCTACGGCCGTTCCATCGGCCGTGTGTTCTGGCTTTATATACACTGCGCATGCGTGAAACTCCGCTCTCAGTGCGTCAGGATGCTGGGGCGTGACCATCTCTCTTCTGCATGCGACACACACAGCGGAACCTTCAGGAGGGACAACATGGTGGATTTGGTTGATTCCAGGCAGCCCTGTGGTGGTAGAGCTCATAGGAGAAACAAAGCAATCCCCATGAGCAAGGGTGAGATGGTACTCATCCTAGAGAAGCATGATTACGATGGCAACCTTTGCAATTACAAAAGGCCCAACAGCCGAAAGGACCTCATTTTGGAGATGGTCATCGCCATTTTGCATTGTGAATTTTCGGTGGAACAATCAAAGGACCAAATAGAAAACGATGGTCTGATCTCAAACACTGTGAACAATACCAGAAGGAGTACATACATCAGGTCATAAAAAAAGTAAGCAATAATTGTATCTAACCAATATGGGCATGTAAAAATTAGCCATCTGTATATGTTCTTTATACCAGTAGCTTGAGAGAATTCTATCTAATATTTTCTAAAATCTTTGTATGAATTGGTATTCTAAAGATGAAGGTAAATATAAAGATATGAACATTCTTATTTGCTCCTGTTTTTGGACATTTCTTTGTTTTTAGATCAAATTTATTTCTCCATTTTCAAAGGGGAGGCACCAAAAAAGGAGGCTACAGCCAAGCCACCACAAGGGACGAAGGGAGGCTATCCCCGCTGAGGCCCCAACAGGGGAGGAAACAAGGCCATCTTCCCCACAAAAATGTAAGTGCCAACTTCAAGCACACTCATTTAGCCACCGACAGGGGTGTTTCTAGGTGGGCCAAAGGCCATGGGCTTAGGGCAAAACTTAAGGGGTCAAGAACACTTTCTGGTGGCTGCCTGGCTTATTAGTGCCCATTAATGCAGTCTTGCCAGTGTAGACATGGGTAGAGGAGAGGCCCTCTGGGATCACAGTCACACAGAGTCACACCTGCTAGGATGATCATCATGTATCCCCTATCCCATAGGAGACAAAAGGGGTGGGGGGCAACCACTGTACTTTTTCCAAAGTTGGCACTTGTCCAGTGTTTGCTCTCTGTAAAATGACATCACCTTCTTCTTTCTATGCATTTTTCACAGAAAAACAATCAGAGTGCAGCATTGTGGAATCCACTAGTCAGGAGCAAACACTGACATCAGACCAAGTGCAAGATTGGTCAACTAATGTAGCAAAATGGATGCTAGAAACAGATGGGGGTGGCAAACACCTTGCCATTGCAGATGTCAAATCCCCTGATCCATTGTGGTTACTGACTGGCATCACTGGTGGCCATGGGTGGCATACCTGGTGGCGACTAGTGGTGGGCATCCCTGCAAAGGCATATGACATAACTGGTCAAGATTAAGCAGCCAATTTTTGGTCCATGAACTCCCCCTCCTCCTGTTCCTGGACTGGACTTGAGTCAAAGCAATAACTCCAAGCCCAATAATAGCACGTTCTCTCCTCTGATTTCACAACATGGCTGGTTGACGAATGGCCATTCAGAAACTATCTGAAAAGCGCGAATCGACACTCACCAAACTTCTACTAACATGCAATTAGCAGAAGGAGCCCAAAGGGTTGCGCCTGACAATTGAACTTCCTCTTTATTGTCTCATAGTATGTCTAGTACGTCACTACGTTAGTGTTTGTTGGCCGACAATTGTGTACCATTAGTATGCAAGACAAGTTCCTGGCACACGTCCTTAGGACAAAAGTCTAACACTCTGTTGGCCAACAATCCGATGATGAGTACGAGGCTTAAGACTGGGATGTCATTAAAGGTCTTGTGCATGTAAAGGCAGGCATCCCAATACATTTGGCAATATAGTGTATATGCACGTAAAAATTCTTCTACCTCCCAGAATAGGAAATATTCAAGTATTGTGATCTACGGGGGGCGTGGCTAACCGCCGAGCTTGATGGACGCCTGAATCCTCAGCTCCTGCACCGACCGGATTATACAACGGAACCATCGCCGCTCAGTCTGCTTTTCCAATCTCCTAATCACACGGAGAGACCAGCCGAACCGCAAAGGAAAAGATTACAGGCCGCCGAAGAAACTGACTGATTACTTTAATCAGCCGCCTGACTCTGAAATCCAAGATGGCGCCCGCGGCCCTGCTCGAGAATCATCTTCATACACGGACCTCCCAGATGCAGATGAACATGTCATATCTACTCTGCAGCACTCTCCCGAATCATCCACACAGTATACTCTCTCCTCGGCCAGTAATAGCCCAGCAAAGGCGCGGATGCGACTGGATTCTGCAGTGCCCAACTCTGAGGTAAGCCCTGCATCCCTCACTATCACACATCAGCCTTCAGCTATTGCGGCCTTCCCTACCTCTGACCAGCCTGTCCTGGACACTACCATGAAGGAGATGCTCATCTCCCTACAATCCTCCCTACATGCTGAACTTACATCCATGTTCACTAAATTTTCCTCTCATGTGCTGCACATAGACCACAAAATCCAACGTGTTGAACATCATATGGGTGACCTGACAAATACAGTCAATGACCTTGTAGATGCCCAAGACCACACGCATGATGAACAACAGTGGCTGAAATCCAAAATGTCAAAATCAGAGGTATCCCCGAATCGGTCTTGCCTCATGACCTCAACACATATGCCAGAAAAATGATCTCCACTATCCTGCCAGACCTGTCACCTATGGAGACCATAATTGATCGCATACACCGCATTCCCAAGCCGCCACATCTTGCAGCAACCGTACCCAGGGATGTCTTGATGCGGATCCATTTTTTCCACGCTAAAGATCAGTTACTATTCAAGACCAGACACCTGAACAAGCTACCCGAACCGTTTACTGACCTGCAGCTCTTTGCAGATCTGTCACAGCATACCAGACAACTGCGCAAACAGCTGATCGCCATCACCAAACCACGGTTTAACCACAAGATCCCCTACCAATGGGGATTTCCGACTAAACTAATCGTCACCAGAAATGGAACGAAACATGTCATCACTTCAGTCCCTGAAGGCTTAAAGCTCCTACAACAATGGGACATCATCTCAGAAGAACCTACTGCATTGTCCAATACTCGAAAGGGTCCTTCCCAACCCCTCTATGCCAAACAACCTCCCAATGCTCGCTGAAACCACTTTTTAGGCGATGATCATTCTTCTTACAATATGCTTACTCTGGTCGGTGCCCTGCTTGGGCAGTGTTCACCACAAACTTTTACCCCATTCACTTAACACAGCCTAGAGTTTACGGCTGTTCTAAGCTATAGTTCATACCGATTACTTCACTGTTCTGTTTACAGTTATTACAGTTGCTACAGTTACCACAGTATTCTATTGTAACCTCTTTTCTCCACCTTCTCCCTCCCTGATCTACCTTCTTCTTGAGAAATCCACCTGCAACGCCTACAGGAACTTGCACCCAGGAACCATTTGCCATTCTACAGAGACTTCCACTTAACGTGAGTACTACCTACTACTACTACACCTAGCACCCAAGCCTACTATACATTTTGCCGAAATTTCTCTCACTTAATACAAAAGGACTTAATCATCCGGCGAAAAGATCTTCCATGTGGAGGACTGCTACTCAATCCAAATGTGACATCTTATGTCTCCAAGAGACACACTTTAAAAAAGCTGATGAGCCTCGCTGTACTAACCGCTGATTCCCCCACATTTTTAAGTCTTCAGGTCCTGACAAACGCAATGGGGTTATGATAGCGATTAAAGACACCATTACCTTCACTCTACACAACAGCATAACGGATGAGGATGGGAGATTCATAGCACTAGACTGCACTCTTGACAAAACAAGATACACCATTGTAAATGTCTACTCCCCCAATACTGGCCAAATCAAATTTCTATCTAGATTGATGAAAAAGCTCGAAAAATTTCGGCAGGGTTGTTTCATTATTTGTGGAGACTTTAATGTGGTGCCAGACAATTCGATGGACGCTTCTTCACGTTCTTCCAGACTAGCTTCTCCAATGACCACCTTCATCCGAAACAACAACCTCTACGACATCTGGAGATGTCATCATACCACAGAAAGGGACTACTCCTTTTTTTCTCATAGGCATAACTGTTATACGAGAATTGACTACTTTCTTGTCGATAAATGGATGCTAACCAGATCCACAGACTCGGGCATCGGTACGATAACCTGGTCGGACCACGCTCCAATAACACTCACTGTTACAGATCATCCAAATTCCCCGCGACATGGGGTATGGAGGGCAGATGCAGACATAATTCATTCCACGGAACATTCTTCTTATATACGCACTCAGCTAGAAGAATATTTTAAGATCAATGCTGGCTCAGTCTCCAGTAACACTGTTCTCTGGAATGCTCACAAGGCATTTGTTAGAGGGATCATTATACAACTCTCTTCACGAGAGAAGAGGATGAGATCACAGCGCCTAGACACCATTATAGCCAAGATACATGCACTTGATGTGCAAAATCAAACCAATCCAGATCCCAAACTCAAAGACCAGTTAGTTCTCCTTCGGCAGGAACTTAGAAATTTACTCCTAGAAACACACACTAAGTTCCACACAAAATTGAAAGCACATTATTACACTACAGGCAATAAAGCGGGAAAGGCACTTGCACTCCAGATTAAGGGTCGCTACATTAAATCCAAAATACACCACCTCTTCCACCCCATCTCAAAGCAGAAACTTTTAGATCCGCAGGCTATTGCCGATGCCTTCAGTCATTATTACCAATCATTGTACAACTTGAAGGATGACACTAACACGAAACAACCCTCCTTCGCAGACATTAACACGTTCCTACATACCATTGATTTACCGACACTATCTCCACAACACTTAACTGACCTGAATGCACCCTTTACCCAGTTAGAAATTAAAAACACAGTAGCAGCGTTACCTACCAACAAATTACCAGGGCCTGATGGCTTAACCAATGAATACTACAAAAAATTCTGTACTACCTTGGCTCCTTATCTCTCTCAACTGTGCAATGACGCTGCCTCCTCCTCTTCTCTTCCAGATGAAATGCTTAAAGCTCTAATAATTACGCTGCCGAAAGCCAGGGAAGGAACCTGACACACCACAAAACTTTCGCACAATCTCACTCCTCAATGTAGACACCAAAATATTTGCTAAACTTATCGCTAACCGACTGATTCAAATTATGCCCACTCTGATCCACCCAGATCAATCTGGCTTTACGAAGGGTAGACAAACCTATGACGCTTCCAGGAGACTCATCAACATAATACACCATGCAGAGACCACCAGAACGCCTTCTCTGCTTCTATCCTTGGATGCAGAGAAGGCGTTCGACAGAGTCCACTAGGCTTATTTAGAAGCCACACTTCATAAATTTGGTTTCCATGGCCATATATTTTCGGCCATCATGGCCTTATATTCCTCCCCGTCTGCACAAGTTTACACTGATGGCATTGTCTCCCGCTCCTTCCCAATAACCAATGGCACCCGTCAGGGCTGCCCCCTATCACCACTCATCTTTAACCTAATAAAGGAACCCCTAGCAGCACATATCAGAAAATGCGCCACTATAACAGGCTTCAAAATAGGACACCTTGAACATAAAATAAATCTGTTCGCAGATGACGTCATAATGATGCTTACCAATCCCATGACTTCCCTGGCTTCGGTACAACATGTCCTAACCAACTTCTGTTCGGTTTCATACTATAAGGTCAATGAATCTAAATCGTATATTTTAGACCTAGGTCTTGATGCTATTACCAGTTCTATTTTACGCCATCAATATGCATACCCCTGGGCTGACAATGGTATACCATACTTAGGCATCGTACTCACCAAATCAACTTCCAGATTGTTCCAGTCCAACTATATAGTCGCCAAACAAATGCTAATCAAAGAACTATCCAAGCTGACCCAATTTGAACTCTCATGGTCAGGTAGACTAGCAGCCTTTAAAATGTTTCTACTACCCAAACTATTATACACGTTTCGCACCCTTCCCATCCCCTTATCTAAAGCCTACCTAAATTCTTTGCAATCTATCCTTGCCAACTACATATGGCAAGGTAAAAGACCTAGAAGCAACCACTCTAAGCTTATCAAACATAAGCGTGTGGGGGGCATGGGATACACCGACATCCGGGATTACTACTTAGCCACTATCCTTTCCCAATTGCAGGAATGGACTAATCCCCCTCACATCACTCTATGGGGAGATATCGAAAATCACGCCACTCCCGGCTCTGATCTTAAAAGCTGGCTATGTAGCACCTCAGCTTTTGTAACAAATTTACGCCTCTACTCCCCCACTATACAGGCATCGATCTCTGCATGGAAAAGTTTGCTCAATAATAAGTGGATATTGTTTCCCACGAAAGACATACAGATACCCCTACAAACTCTCCAAATTTTGTCCCCCGATCTGACCCTCCCTACTTGGCTCACATCACACGCTTCAAACATGGCCGAACTTAGAACCCTCACTGACCTCAAAACATTCCCTGAGATCCAGTCCGCATACGGGGCACCCAACTCAGATTTCCTCACATTCCACATGATACGCTCCTGTCTAACCACATACACTAGCATAGAAGCGTCACTACCTACCAAATTGTGGAATTTCTATTTCTCCCATAACTCCACGGCTAAAGGCATCTCACTTATCTACCCATTACTTCAAGAAAAAAACATCTTCTACAAATCCAAACCCTTCTTGGACTGGGAAACAGAAACACACATTCAATTATCTGACGCCCAATGGCAACAAGCATTAAACTCTGTCTATAAAGCCACACGGTGCACAAACTTATGGGAACTAACAACTAAAATCACACTTCGATGGTACCTAACCCCTCACAGGTTGGCTAAATTTCAAACCTCCGTCACTCCATTATGCTGGCGAAATTGCAATCATACAGGGACTCTGATCCACATCTTATGGTATTGTCCTAAAATTCAATCCCTCTGGTCAGAAGTCACTCATCTCATACATGAAATCAGTAATACCACTCTTTCCTTGACACCACAACTGGCCATACTTAATATAATACCTGATGATGTCCCCAATACATTTCACACAGTTCTTACTCACATACTTCTAGCTACTAGACTACTTATAACTAGAAACTGGAAATCATCAAACTTACCTACTATCCTTGACGTCACCACATTGGTTCACTCACACTTCACCTATGAACTGCTAGGAACAAGAGGCCTAGCCTCATCCATCAAAACTCAGAACAAATGGCTCCCATGGCTCAGATGGTATAAATCTAAAATTAATTGATCATCCACTTGTTGACTATTTTTCTCTTTTGTGATTATTCCTGTACGTGAAAGGCTACATGCCTTACAACCCTAATCTCAAGACCCTTATCCCTTCCTGATCCTCCCCCCTCCTCCCTCTCCTGCCCCATTTCCTATCCCCTTACCCTATACTTCAGTTGTTGCATGGCACACTAACAACTCTTTTGCCTTTTTCCTGATTTACTATCAATTGTATATATGTGTGCCGAGAATATTGTTCCTACTGGCAATCTCTGTTATGATATATTAAGATTGTATCCAATGGAATGTTATTTCTTTTAATATTGTCCATTGTGAAATTCAATAAAAATTTATTTTCAAAAAAAAAAAGTATTGTGATCTACTATTTAAGGTGGAGTTGTGATTTAATCGTGTACATGCATTTTCATGTGTAAAATACTGACCAGTAATGCAGATTTTGTAATTTATTTATTTTTTGCTGACCCTGCACTAGTTTTTTGATATTTACGTACCTGTGTGTACAGGCCCGGAAGCAACGGGCTGCATTCAGATCAGTAAAGACAATTGCCTAAACACATAAAATGCTGCATTTTGGCACCTGTGTGCAAGAGCCCTTACTCAAGTAACAAAACACTTTATTGCAGGTCTACACTTTATTTTGAGCAAAATGAAACCATCTTTTTTCCATTTTAGTTTACAACATGTCTATAAGACCACTGAACACAACAGGCAGATGACTGCACTGAGCAGAGTTCACAGATAATGCTGCTAAACAGATTGATATATATAATTGGTCAGCGCATGGAAGTTGCTGGATAATAACTGGCTAGCTATCCTGGGTTTGGCTGGCTCAGACAAGCTCTCATGTGAAGGCCATGGGAAAAAGGTATACGCCATACTTTATGCTTTGTCCACCTGATTATTACCAGCAGAGCTCTGACTATTATCCTATCCACCACAGATAGCAGACTCACAAAACATACAAAGGCCGTTACAAAGATTGCTGGGCTCTATACTGCATGGGCAGTTTGACAGTGACACTTGCAGTGTTTCACAGATGCAGTTGCCGACTACAGATACAACATATTTTCTTAAAGAGCTAAATGGCATAATAGATGCTGCAGAAGGGCATAGCTGGGAACGTCTGAAATTTACTGAACTTAAGAATTTCCAGAGGGTTGGGGTGGGGGAATAAGGTGTTAAGTATAGTAATTTACGTCGCTCACAAAAAAATAAAAAAAGAGCTAAAACACGTACGAAATCATACGAAAGTGCTAATGTGCCAGCTTACCAGTTTTAAGATGTGCGGGCTGAATTTCTTTATTTCAAGCTAAAGAAAATTTTTCGCAGATACAAATAACCTTTTGATCTTTATAGAAATGTAGCATTCTTATCACTTCCTCTGAGAAGAACTGCAATCCAAAACAAGTATTTTTGTGTGTAAATTACTAATCATATCACCCCACATATAAAGGAAATTAAGTCAAGCCTGGGTGGCTACCATGGTTCCCCTCCATAGATATCCTGCAGCGTCGCCACCAAGGGAAACAAACTGCAGGACTACCAGGTGAAAATTAAGGGAAAATAGCTTGAAAAAGGAAAACAAATGCAAGTACTTCATCTAAGAATTGGTAAGATCCGTTATATAACATTCTGATTTTGGGTTTAGATATGCTTTGACTAATTAAAAGGAGACATAGGGAATAGAAACAAATCACAGATAGTGCTAGACAGTAATTAAGATATAGCTTTGGAAAGAGCAACCAAAAACATAACAGACTCTTCTTAAAACAGAAAATATTTGTCCTCAAAATCTATAGAACAAAGGATTGTAGTCATCATTTTAGAATATTGGGCAGAGCCATGCAAATTGTAATTTTATGCCCAGGGACCAAATGGGGGCTAGAACCACTAGTTTTCAGCTCAGATACAGCCAAAAATGATTGAGTCATGTACTCCAAATTGTGTACAATTCACAGTTCCCTCCTCTTGCAATTCAAAAATTAGAGCAAAAGGTCAGGCTTCAACTAGTCAACCCTCATAGCTTTCTCCTCCCACCTCATAACTCCATCCCACCCACACAGATATAAGGAAGAGTATGAGAATATATTTAATCTGGCCTACCCCCACAGTTCTCTCCTCTCAGCTGTCTATACCCTCATTACATTAATATCACTCAGAGTGGAAGGAATAGAAAAATCAACCAGTCTACCCACAGTTAGGATAGCTCCCAGCTCTCGCCTTAAAGAACTCTGGGGGAAAAAAAACATTTTCCCATGCAGTTGGGCTGTGCCCACACTGCATGGGTTATCTGCTCTTTTTTGTCTAGGGAATTTCGGAGCCATGATATACTTACCTAATCCGCTAATCCTCTGAGCACAAGACTGGTCCCCCGCCTCTCCTGCCCCCCCCCCCACGCTAGCGGTCTTGTGAATGGACTGTTCCTGACGTCATCACACCCATTGACCAGCTCTAGATGGGAGGACAGCAGAAACAGTCCACTGCTGGACGTGGGGGTGGGGGTGGTGGGGATTTCTGGAGGATCAAAGGACCAGGTATGTACAGCTTTTCCTTGCGCCTGTGTGATAACAGTGTAGATACCTAAGAGCAGAGTAGTATGAAGGGAGAGTTCAACGAGAATACCCACTGGCTTTCTCTTCCCTATCTGCAGTTCACAGCTCCCTCCTCACTAATTATACAAGGTCAGGAAGAGCTTAGGAAGAGAATTCATCTGGCCTACCCCCGCAATTCTCTTCTCTCAGCTATCCTAACTCTCATTACACCGATATCACTCTAGTAGTAGTAGAAAATATATCAAACAGCCTTCCCACAGCTTTAACAGCTATCTCCTCATTCATTTTACAGAGGTAAAGTAACTGTAAACTCCAAGTTTTTTTTTTAAATAACCAAAAAGCCTGTGAGACCAGAAAGTGAGAGGAGGGTACCGCTGCAGATGGGTACAGCACTGGATCGAATGAGGAATGCATTGTTGTAAAAAGTTTAGACTTTACAACCACTTTAAAAAGCACAGGAGGAGAGTTCTTCTAGCCCATTTCTACAGTTATCTGTATGCCCCTTTTTCTACACAGAGATCACTCTTTAGAATATTTTAAGGAGAAAATGTAACCAGCCCATTCCACATTTATCTCTTCTGTTTCGTACCTCCCATCATCTTCTATCTAAAATGTTAATAAGACCAGTAAAAAAAGAATTCATCCCCCCTCCGCAGTGCTCTGCTCTTAGCTCCCAGGTAACAACTCTCAGTTGTTTCCACTCCTATTACACATAGTAAGAGTGGAAAGACCATAAAATTCAACCAGCTGACCTAGGAATCTTCCTTGTTTGCCTAGGTCCCGAGCAGAGGCGGAGTAGAGGAAACAGTATATCAACAGTCTACTGTACTTCACAGGTGGTGGAACATTTTATGAAAGATATATGCTTGTTATCTCAAAAATAAACTTGTATCCCTTGTTTAGAAGATGTTAGGCATTAGTTATATTACTGTCCTCAAGGAGCTTACAATATAAGGTCCCTAACTCACATTCACACAGAAGGGCCAATTTAGAGAGGAGCCTATTAACCTATCAGCATGCCTTTGGTGTATGGGAGGAAACTAGAGTACCCAGAGGAAACACAGGCACAGGGAGAACATGCAAACTCCAGGCAGGTAGTACTGTGGTTGGGATTCGAACCTGCAAATATACTGGCGGGGTTACCCATTATAAAATTCCAAGACAAACACTTAGACCTGGGTTGATTATGATCTGTCGATCGCAGAAAGCCAACAGCTGGATCACAATCAGGGCTGTGCCAATACTTCCCTCAGTCTCCGCCGGCGCTGCTCTTTTTACTAGCAGAGTGAGAGGCAAAATAGTTCTAGATGGAGGTCCTGGCAACCAATCATTGGCTTGTTAACATGGAAAGGTTAACTAAAGCAGCTCCCGGTTCTGCCCTCCATCCAGCACTGTTTTGCCTCTCACTCCTCTGTGATGTACAGCTGCTGAAAGGCAGGAGAAAGCTACCTTACAGCTGTGTGTTGTCATCACTTCTTTGGGGGCGACATAGGAAACAGCTATAGAGGGGTAGAGGACATTACTTAGGGGGGCAGAGAAAGTGCTATGCAGGGGGAGGGGGCAGAGGAGAGGACAATGGGGGGGTGAGGAGGTTGCAAAGGACACTGGTATGGGGGGGAGGGACTACAGAGGTGGTGCAGAGGACACCACTCACTGGAGGAGGGAGGGGGGATGCCGACGACACTGCTATGGGGGGTGTAATTTTTTACAGGGCTACAACGCACAACCCCACCCCCCTCCCCCCCAGTATTTCCTCCATGTTGTCCAGGTAGATCTCAACCTCGGAAAGGTTGCCTACCCCTGACTTAGACTTTCACAGAGAAACTGGTGAAAAGAAGAATGAATGGCTTTGTTAGCCACAGGTTGTGACAGATCAGACGATGAAGTAGAAACGGACACACATGGTTGGATTGCCTGGTAGGATGGAGTTCCTAAAACACTATATACTTAATCTGTTCTCTGTCATCTGAAAGAAATTTATGTCTTCATTGAGATGGCAGGAACTTAGTTTGGCCAAAAATATATACATACACACGGAACTAGGTTCATTAATGTAATTAAGCCATTTTTCCTAAAGTAAATAGTCTTATTTTTTGGACATTCTAGTTTTCCACACACCATCTGTGATGTTTAGTAGCACCATAAATGTTTTTGCATGGCTGCTGAAAGATGTATATACTTCTTTCACAGTGTTATGATAATAATTTTACTTCTTACATTGCAACTTATGTATAAAACATGCTTTAAGTAAACTAGATGGAAAAGATAGGAAGAGCGCTTCTCGCCAGTTCATATTTTACAAAAGATGTGGAGGTCTGCTCAGGCAAATAGCAAAACATCTACTTCAGTTAACATAGGATTTCATCAGCATTTCTCATTTGTTGCATCATTTAATGTTACGGCTATAAAACATGTTCTAGCTGAAATGTAACCATTAGCTAGAAGCTCAATAAAGTGGATGACTGACAAGTACATCGGGCACACCCAAATGATAGCTTCTGGTTACTATAGCAGGGTGGGTGTTGGCAAAATGAAACAGGAAAAGTGGAACAAAAGTACAATGTATACCCTAGTTGAGTTCCAGAAGTCAATCACACGTTAAAATCTTTTCATACCTGTGTTTGCTCAAGGGGCATCTAGCCTTAAAAGTCATTTCATATCCATGACTCTTGCATCCAAAAATGTGCCTTGGAGGTGCCAGATATAAAGACTGCTATTTTTAGCCTCTTGACTGTTATTTTAAGCTCTCATTGGCTGTTATTAATGAGGTCAGCGCTCTTCATAGCAAATAATCATTTTGGTCAGGGTCTTAAAGTATATCTTAACCCAAAAGAAAAATGTAATCAATTAAAGCTTAACAATCCTTAAAGTAGTAATAAACCCAAAAACGAAAAATGTACTATGTTGCAGCTTAAAAATCTAGATGTAGATCACTTCTATAAGGGCTTTGTGACACTGCAGTGTCAGCACAACTGCGATATGTCTTAGGCATTTAATATTTGCTAAAAGAGTAACTCCAATATGACTATCCCTATCTGAAATGGTGTAGCAATGCAGGGAAGAATTATGAAGTATTTTTAGAATTCCAAAAATTCTAATACATACTGTATCTAGGTGCCATAGAATTGGTTTTAAGAGGAATACAGTACTTGCCCAAGTGTTGTTCACTGTATGAAGGATAGTTGAGGTCTGGAACCCAAACAAGACTTCACAGTGGAAATTTTTATAGGCATTATTATTTTTTCCCTATATAGAGCCTTAAACACCTAAAGTAATCAGAAGTATGTAACTTTTCATTTTAAAAATGTATTTAAAGCGGGAGTCCACCGGGACTCCGTGTTTTTTTTTTTTTTTTAAAAGCCAGCAGCTACAAATACTGCAGCTGCTGACTTTTAAATAGTGACACTTACCTGTCCAGCGCGCCCGCGATGCCGCCCCTTTCCGCAGAGAGCTAGCCCGGAAGTGGGTGCAGTTACCTGGATTATCCAGGTAACTGCACCCCCCTCCCCCCTGAAAGGTGCCGATCGTGGCACCGGAGGGGGGGGGATTCCGATGAGCGGAGGTCCATTTTAGGGTGGACCTCCGCTTTAAATGAATGTTTGAATTGCATTCTCTTTCAAGCAGCATCTAAACTATCAGATAGAGCCACATCTTCAAATCTATCTCATCACAAGATAACTACGCTCTAGGGCAGTGATGGCGAACCTTGGCACTCCAGATGTTTTGGAACTACATTTCCCATGATGCTCCACTACAATGCAGAGTGGATGAGCATCATGGGAAATGTAGTTTCAAAACATCTGGGGTGCCAAGGTTCGCCATCACTGCTCTAGGGATTGCTGTGTAGAGTATACCACTACTAACAAGTCTTAACATACATTGTGAATTTATGAATTTTGAACCCTTCAGCACAGTGTAAAAAGATTGTCATTCAAACATCATTATAAGTAGACAGTAGCTAGCCTCAATGTAAAAGTTAAAGAAGTATTGGCACCGCTACATGTTTTGACAACAGAAAAAGTTTATTAACACATATTCTTGACACAGAAATTATTGATTAATGACACCTGACTGCACAAAATGCCAAAATATTAGGCTTTATATTTATCTAAAGCAATATTTCTCATCAAATTATAAAAATACTTATAAAATGACAGGTACTGCAACTGCTTTTCCTTGTCTACTATGAGATCTTACAAAGTAGATTTTAATTTAGAGTGACCAATTAAGCTATATTCTATCCTGAATACTTTGCCTGTTCCTCCTTTTCCTTTCCCTTCATTATATCATAGATGTAATTGTTCTGTTTCCTATCACACCACCAACTTTGTGCTACTACAGCCCCAAGTGGTGTCTAGTAGAACATGTCTAACACCGAAACAGCTTTAAAAGCAGCTGTATACAGCCCTCACCTTATCGCTTTAGCTGCCCTTCTAGCAAATGTGCATAGCAGATCCTCATGATACCAGACTGCTTGTTGAGGGCTTACAGGCTTATTAAAGAAGCCAGAAAAAGAACTAATGTCCAGTAACTCATGACAGCAATAAAAAAATATACAGCCCATTTACGTGAACATGTGCAAACCAGTACATTACTGCTTTCTGCAGCTTTACTTTATAAAATTAGCCAAGTAGCTATGGATAGCCAAAACATACCGGTCAATTACAGTAGGAGACATTTGGAGCCGTGAAAGCTGAAAATAAGGCACAGAAACAACTTCAGAGGCCAAGTGATAATTCTATCTACTAAAATAGAACATTAACTAAAATGGCAGAATTGGGTGGACATAAAATAATCATAGCTATGCAGATGCCTCACCGAGACCATAAAGCAGTTAGGCATCTGGGCACTTGGGGTTCTGACACGTTTTCCCTAACTTAAAATATATGGGAATAAACAGACTTGTGCTATGGCAGAAGGTGAGTCTTCCCTGGTTTCCAGGTAAAAGTGGAGAGTGCAAATTCTGGTTCAGTTGTGCATGGTAGCCAATCATCTCCTAACTTCAGCTTGTTCAATTAAGCTTTGATGAAAAAAAATGTGAAAGCTATTTGTTTTCTACTCAGAGCTGCCCAGATTTTGAACTCTACAGTTTTAATAAATCAACCTCAATGTGTTGCAAGTACTAACAGCAGCAAAGTTTTCCTGTGTGGGAGAGAGTTGTGGGTTGATCTTTAGGTCAGCTCCTAACCCTCAATTGTTGGCCAACAACACTATCAGTGGGTTGGTGTCTTCTTATTCAGGCTGGCCTAAAATTATATGCTATTCTTTTATGATGTGTGTTTAGCATTTTCACATGAAAATTTTTCTGTCTTCTACCTATTTCTTCCAAGCTTATCACATAAGAGATATCATTTGGGTGCTTTGTGATTTAATAGTTTTTCTGATGCATAGAGAGTAAAACACACACCTTCCGGCCCACAATGTAGACCCACTCTCTGGCTTTGCAGACATGCCAGCGCTTTTTCCTTTAATATGCAGTATACTCCTGTACCAATCCAACTAGTATCTCCATTTTGTCTCACAGTACATAATCCATCACAGAGACCTGGGGACCAGCAACCCTGTCCTAACAACTCTCTTGGATTAATTATAAATATCCTCTCAGCTGTTTACCATATAGGACTTCAAAGGGTGAAAAGTCTGTGGACTCATTGGGTATCTCTCCATAAGCATGGTCCCTGATCACTAAGATGCTCTGTGGGGAACCCCACTCTCTTACTCATTCTCAGCAGAGTACCAGTAACCTTGTCTATCATGAGAGAGGACAGTGCCACAGCTTTTGGGTACCAGGTGGCATAGTACACTACGATGATAAATAGTTTTCCAGTACTGCTGGGGATGGCTAGTGGCTCATTGATTTTCACTGCCACACTGGTAAAAAGTTTATCAACTACAACCAAAGATTGTAATGGAGCCCTGTGAACATCTCATGCCTTTTTCAATGCACTTGCAGGTAATACATGATTGGAAGATGGCAATGTCTGTATCCATGTTAGGCCAGAAAAAAATTAGCATCACTCAGGCCTTGGTCTTAGTAATTTCAAGTGACTTTCCAAAGGAATTTAATGTGCCATCTTCAAAAAGTGTCCCCTAAACTGCCTACTTGACAGATGGTGTGTGGACATATTCTCTCTGAGAAACTTAATTTGTCAGTAAACCTGTCTTCCTCCACTATGGAGCTGGAAGCTAAGCATCTGAGCACTACAAGTCCTAGCCTGCCTGAACAGAGTATGAATTTACTGGGCCATAGCAAGGAAAGGGATTATAGGTACCATCCCCCTGCTTTGTGAGCAGAGACTGCACCTCTGTGGGCTTCATGGCACTATGAGTTGCAACCAACAATGGCAATACATTGTCATCAGGTTCAACAATGATATTTTCTGCATTTTTAATTTCAGAAGGTCTGGATAGTCAATCCTGGGTGTCAGCAGACATTTAATGAGACTAGGGTGTCCATATCTGTTCCTTGCAGCACTGAGGAGGGAATCTTATCCTGGACTCCAACCTCTCTTGATCAACTTGCAGCCTCCTAACTGATGAAAATCATGCATGGCACACATGTAGGGTTCCTCCAACTCCAATTAGAGTAGGGAATTTCTCTTGAATGATGTCCTTTTCATCCACCAACTTAGGGCAAACTCACTTATGAAAAGCAGAGAAAGGGTGCTGCCTGGTTGGCCAGGTGAAGTCAATTGCTGCTCAGGACAGGTCTTCCTGAGGTGTCTTGGTGTCAGAGCTTATACATGTGACATGTATAAGCTCTGAGGGCATCAACTGATGCTGGCTTAGTACCAGGAGCTCCACGTGCTAGTCACTGGGAGGCTCACAGATGTAGAAGGGGTTGTGGTTGCTGGTTTCCCTTCTTTACTGCTTAAAGGGGGAGCCAAACACCCAAGTTATTTAGGTATTTGCTGTTTTTACTATCATTTCATACACTCAAGCTTACGCTGCAAAAAAAAGCTGCTAAGGAGTTAAAGAAATCACTTGCCTACTCCTCACTTTTATCCCATTCCTGCTCAGGCCAATTTTGAGCTTTCAGCTCTGTCACACTTTGAATGACAATTGCGGTCATGCAACACTATACCCAAATTACATTTTTATCATTTTTTTCAGACAAATAGAGCTTTCTTTTGGTGGTATTTAATCATCACTGGGTTCTCTGTTTTTTGCTAAACAAACGAAAATAACATTTTGTAAACAGGTATTTTTCTCCTTCACTGATGTGTGCTCATGAGGCCACATTGATAGGCACTGATAGGCTGTAGTGATGGGCACTGACAGGCTGCACTGGATAGGTGGCACTGGTGGGCACCAATGAGGCTGCAGTGATAGGAGGCACTGATGGGCTCTGAAAGGTGGACCTGATAGGCGGCACTGATGGGCACAGATAGGCAGCTCTGATATGTGACACTGATGGGCACTGATTAGCAGCACTGGTGGGCACTGATTGACAGCACTGTTGGGATTACACTGATAATCCGGACATCGATAAGCAGTGGCCTGTTTATCAGTGTTGATGACCTCTTAACAAAAGCGGATTATCGTCTCTCTTGTTCTCTCCTTACACTCTCAGCATGAGGAAAGAAAAGCTGGCTTGTGTTGACATCCCTGATCAGCTGTCATTAGACACAGCTGATCACGTGGCAAAGGGAAGCTGCGATTGGCCCTTTATCCCAATCTATTATCAGCTGAGTCTGAACAACTTGGTGTACACAGAGCGCACTGTGCGAATGCCGAAGGGGATGTGCGGGAAGCACGATCATGGGAGGATGTCAATAGATGCCCTCCCAGCAAAGTAAGCCCACACTGAAGCAGTTATTCTGCTATAGTGTGGGCGGGAAGGGGTTAAACCTACATTATCAGGTCATCCAAAGACTTATACAAGTCATTTTTTAGTCCTTTATTCCACTGTAAGCACATGTTGTGTAAGTGGTTTACCGCAGGACCTGTAAGTGTCTGCAGGTTTTTTCTTGACCTCATACTCACAGGGATCTCCACATGAGATAACCTTTTCCTATTAATAGCGAATATTGATTCCTTAATGTCACTCTGCGGCCCAAGACCAACCTTTTTGCAGCCAATTAGAGTCTTGGGCTCTAATCTTGTGCTTAAAAACAAAAACTCATAGAATCCTATGGATACGGCGCCCCACATCGAGAATAGGAGGCAGCGCATAGAGATTGGGGGGGGGGTGCCCCTTATGGACCAGACACTGCTGTTTGGAGGCTTGAAAGTTTTTCATGCCTGGGGAGCTGAAGGAGGGAGCTGAAGGAGACAGGGATACCCCACACATGCTTGCAAATGTCTGCCTGCATGTAGCCTAAAAAGCCTTCAACAAAGTAGGTAATCTACTGACATGGGGCCATCCTGGTAAAATGGGTGCCTATGGGCATTAAGATAACACTGGAGAATTCACCTGGATACAGTAGCACGCAAGGCCTGCCGGTCGAATCTGGCCCATCAGGTCATTTCATATGGCCCTCGCACCCAGGGCTTTTCTTTTTAGTCAACAGGAACACTGCACTCTGTATGTAGCGCACTCCTCAATCCTGCATGCTGTACACAGCAGACCCCTAAAGTCTGCGCTCTGTACACAGCACACATTTCAACTCTGCACTCTGTATACAGCACACCTCTGAACTCTGCACTCTGCATGTAGTCTGGGGTTGGGCATGGTTGAATTCCTGCACCTATTCTTTGGGGGAAAAAAAAGCCCTGGATACATTTATATAGTCTTAAAGATACAACCAGCCTTTTATCAATAACAATTTTATTTAGTATTATTCCAGATACCTTCCAATTGCAGTGCTTGTGCATTTTATACATTAAGTACTTGTTTTCTTCGCATACACGGTTGCAATATATCCTGAGTGCTAAGTTACTCTCTATCTGGAAACCAAATTCTCAACTGCTAATGTCAGGCTGTTTATTCTTTTACTGAAGTAGTTAGCAACCAAACCTTTTAACTTGTAACCTTTGTTGGAGTATAAGTACTCCCATTAGGGGGAAAAAAGAAAAAGAGAAGAATAGAGAAAGAGGGGGGGGGGGGGGTAAGGTAGGTCATCAGCTTGTGCCACCATCCGGATATCTTTGCTCCTCCCATCGGTGCCACAACTCCCAGGCCATGTTGTGTGCATCCAGACGGTCCCGAATCCTCGCCGCCATCTTCTCCATTAATTCTATATCCCTTATTTTAGCGCATAAAGCTCCTTCGGTTAGGGGGAGCTGCGCTTCCAAATCAGTGCCACCAGGCAGCATGCCACTATGAGGACGTGCCTAACCGGTTTCCGCTGTGGGGATGGTGCTTTCAATGGTCACAGTTCTAGCAAAAAAACTTAGGGGTAATGGGTCTGCCCTCTCAAGGAGACGTGTCAAAAGCTGCTGGACTGATGTCCAAAAAGGGATTATCTGTGGGCATTCCCAGTAAATATGGAACAGTGTTCCCTTGGCTCCCATGCATCGCCAGCAGCGGTCTGAACTCATTGGATAGATGGCATGAAGCACATCTGGAGTCATGTACCAGAAGTATAGAATTTTGTATGTGTTTTCTTTGTATAGCTTGCAAATCGAGCTCTTGGCCGCATGGGTCCATATAGTCCTCCATTGATCCATGCAATAGGTCTTTCATTAAGAATTTTATATATGTCCAAAATTGGGCCTCTTTGGGCAGAACCTGCCAGGACAAGATTTTCAAACGGAGTAGGTGGGGAGAATTGCAGGTTTGGTGCAAAGGTTAAGGCATAATGGCAGATTTGGAGGTATCCATAGAATACTTGCTTCGGCAAGTCGAATTTGGCCTGTAGATCTGTGAAGGATTTCAGTTTACGTGTGCGGGGATCTACTAAACTTCCATAATGGAAAAGATCTCTCGTGGTCCAGGGAGAGGACATCTGGTGGGTCAGGCTGTCTGGTATCTTGGGGTTGCAAGCAAAGGAAGTCAGGAGGGAGCTAACTGAGGATAAATTATGTTGTTGCGCTAATTTGCGCCACAACTTCCTGAGCTGTGCCATGGGACCAAGCAGCCGTGAGGGGTGTACCGCCGCGTTTGCACTCCATAGTAGACTGTTCGGGTGTATTGGGGCCAGCTACAGTTTACAACTAGCCTTTTGAGGGCAACTATAATGCGGATGCGGCCCATGATGAAATTGAGTTTGACGCCCTTTCAGTAGAGGACAAAAAAAAATAGAAAAGAACCAGAAAAGTGCACCAGAATCTACTGAACTTTAGCTGACTCAATTCTACCCTAGACCACTTCTCATGGGGAGGATGACAACCCAGCTCCATAAATACACTGCAGCAGGGGCGTACCTACAGGAGTCGAAGGGGTCACTATTGTGACCCGGCCACATGCTCCAGAGGGCCTGTGCGGCTCCACTGTACACTGACAGGAGTGGCAGCGGAGGCGCCATCCTTACCATGCCCACGGTTTACTGCCTTGCGGTGCGTGGTGTCCCTGTATGGAGCTAGCCTCTGGCTGCAGCAGCCAGTGTATTTATCCACTGGATTGGCAGACTTGAAGAGGGGATGCCCAGTGGAAACTACTGAATGTACAGCACTGGCAACACGGGCAGGCGAGGAGTGGAGACTTTGGATACCGACAGCTGCCTTGAATGACAGCCAGCACAATAGGAATCGGCGGCATTAGCAGCTTTGACAGAGAATAGACAGCGGCTTCTACACAGCCTTAACTCCCAGAGTTGGTGAGAACTTACACTGTATAGTAAAGTTTCCCTTCTTTGCTCTGTTAACATATTTTGCAAACTGAGAGCTATGGCTGTGCTGCTGAACTGACTGCCTATTTCCTAGCTGTTAGCTCTTTAAGCCACATACTGAACAGCTTGCTCCGTGCTGTCTGTTTTGCATCTACCTGTGCACATTGATACTATACTTTGCTTAGCCAATTAACAACTCTGCCTGCTATGTCTACTGCTCCTGGGCTGATAACCTTTTTGTGTCACTGCTGCATTTAAGCTTAATTAGGCGCCATTCACACCTGAGCGTTTTGTAGCTTGAAGCCTGAAGCTACAAAACGCTGGAGGGGAAAAAAAACAATTATTCTCTATGGAGATGGTTCACATCTCCACTCCAAAACGCTTGAAGCCAGGAGCTCCAAAAAGCCTGAAGCTCAAACAAGTTTTGGAACTTTTTTTAGTCAGATTACAGGCGTTTTTCTGCTTTTTACATTGGCGATCTTTTGATTTGTACAAAATCGCGGCAACACGCGTCAAAATCGTGGTAAACATTGCAGCAAAATTGCGCAACTTTCTGCCTGAAAACGCTATGCTCAGGAGTGAATGGGGCCTTAAAGAGGCGGTACATGCCTTGTGAATTGATCATCTCACAAAGTTTTACATAGCAATCATTATACATCTGACATAGTAAGTGGATGACCTTTATGTTTGATGTCAGTGTTATTTTGAAACAATTACTCTACTTGTGTCACTTGAGTTATTCATCTATCTCTGCATGGGTTATTTTGAATACTGTATCATCAAGTTAACAATGAATCCTTATGTTTCATTGTTGCTGCACATTGAGGAAAGTGTATATTCTGCTTATTGATTTATCAACTTAATGTATCCTTACTATGGGTGCACACTGCTTTTATGAGAAATTAATCCATTGCATCCATGGGGCTGGGGCACAGGGAGCTTAAATACTGAATCCATTTGGGGCTGATCCAGTTTGCTCGTGTGCGGTGTTCCCATATTGGTACAAGTGTAGACAACATTGTCTATTTTAATATATGGTAGAGGGGTAAATCATTTTTTTTCTTTTTTTCATCTTTGAATGTGATTCTTTTGGAATTATTTATGCTAATAAAATTTTGCAATATTTATCTCAAACTGTTTACTGCCTGCTATATGCTACGTAGGTCTCTTTAATACAGCCTCTGCATTCTGGAGTTCTTTCTCTAGCTTATTTTATTGTTATGGGCCGGCAGCGGGACAGCATAAAGAGGAACCAATGCCCTCTATTTTCCTCCTGCAGCCTATGAAAGCCTGCTTCTCCTCCTCTCTCTACTACAGTCATTCAGAGGCTGCAGGAGGAAAATGGAGGGAATCGGTTCTTCCATATGTTGCCCCTCCTATCCAGGTCCTGCTGCCCCGGTCCCCTGTGTGCTCTCCTGCTCCCCCCCCCATCAGCGCTACTAGGTTTTCCAATCCCCTCTTCTGCCGGCTGACGCAGAGGATGTGTCAGGATGGAGAGCAAGGAAGGGGCCGCTAAAGATGTCACTTACTGGCCCCTTCCTTTTCTGAAGGAACACAGTGAGTGAATGCTACTGATCACTGAGCTTCAGTTTGTGAATGAACGAGAAGCTCTGTACAGGGCTATTCCTGTCCATGCATTTTTTGCAGCTGAGGCTGCAGAGATGGAGATTTAGGCGTGTGTCCTCAAACTCCTTTTTCTGTCTCAAAGGTGAAACATCAGAAGTCTGTTTAGACCCCCAATACCTTACCAAAGCCCCCCAACGGGGCTTCTAAAAATTAATGAAAAATCTGTAAAGAGAAAACAAATAGTAAAAAAATAAATAAAATACCAAAAATAAAAAAAACTACTGACACCAGTGGTGGAACTACCAGGGTCGCAAAGGTCACACTTACAACCAGGCCCTGGCATTCCAGCCCTGTGGGAAGGACACAAGATGGCAGTAAGGGGGCCGACTGTAGAACATGTGGGGTCCCGCTGAAGGACCGTAATAAAGGGACCTGTAACAGGAGTAAAGGGCCCCCGGAATTCATTGTAAAGGGCCCTGGCTGTGGGTGCCTTCATAGTCTCTTGCATCGGGGCCCTGAAGGTTCTAGTTACGCCTTTGCACTGCAGGTAAGTCCCTACAAACTAACTGCTTTAAAACATTAGGTTATAGGCCCAAAATCAATGACCATTGCCAATGTGAACACTCTTATAAGCCATATTCGTGTTATAAAGGCTTGTTGAAAAAAGGAACATATTTGGTATACCAAATATATATTTTTCAACAAGCCTTTTTCAAAGGATTGTGGAAAAAAGGAACATATTTGTTATACCAAACAATGCTCCTGAATGCCTGTATCGTATATACAAGAAGCTCTTTACATGCCTACTGGGCATGAATAATTTGAAAAGGCAACGAGCATTAACATGTGGTAGTCCAAAACTGTCAGATCCCAGATTTTAACAATTTAGTGCAGTCAGACTAAGAAATTATGTTACCATAGATTTACGTGTAACTAGTTGCTTTATTAAATAAAGTAAATAAATGGTGATTCTGCAATAATGTTGGTTTGAAAGGGGTTAATGTTCTATATGACGATTGTGAAATTCAATCAGCCTTAAAAACAAAATGTTGGATTTCTTCATTTGTTTTCTTTGGGCTGCAAGTATTATTATTATTTTGTTTTCATTATAAAACATAAAAAGGTGAAATTTATGAATACCACTCGTCAAATCCCAAGGAAACTCATGGCCAAATTTAATTCCTCCCTTGGGCACCATTATTTTCCACAAACTCCACAAAAGCATAAACTGGGTTCACTACTGAAATAAACCACTGACACTTATTTGTATTTCACATATAATCAGTTTAATTCTACTTGTTATAAACCTGAAAAAGAACCAACAAAGGAACTATTGAAAGGGCAGAGAATGGAGCATGTGTGTTTTGGTAGACTCCCGCCTGCATGTGCCCCAGAGTAGACTTTACACAAGAGAGCAGCTCCTAAAATTAGAAACATGCCATACGATTTCAATGAAAAAGAAATAAATGCAATAGATTAATGTATTGCATCTGAAGTCATTTCCTTTGCACCTGCACATCCAGAAAAAAAACACTATTTTCCAACAAAATGCATATTGACAGGGAAGAGTCTTTTTTCTGTTTACTCTACAATAGAACTTTCTATTGACTCCTCCCAAAAGCAACAGACATTTTTGAACCTTTTAAACTATAAAATATTTTAAAAAGTACAGCCAGAAACACAATGACAGCTGTGTATACTAATTCTGCTTTACTATTCTAGGAAATCATGAATTTTCTTGCAATGTTTAATTTTTTTTTTTTTTTACTCTAATGTTTTTTTTCTATGTATTTATAGCAAATATATAACTTGGAGCAACAAGATAGACTGATAAAAAAAATACAAATAGCATGGACTTAAAGATGTTCTAGCATACAACTAAAGTGTCTACTCATCTGCATGCTTCTAAATTAAATTTCACCTTCAGCTTTAGATCACAATGAGAGATAATGTTGGGCATCTCTAACCAAAGAATGCTCAAGCTCATCTCACATCCTATACATCTTATCCAGAAGTCCCTGAAGAGTGTGTGTGTTTGGGGTCTAACTTAAAAATGGGACAAACATTTGCTCACTGGCATGACACGACAAATATGCACAGCTGGGGTGTCTGCATAAACTGATATATATATATAAAGGAGGTATCCCTACTACCGTTTATGTATGCATTATAGCAGAATGTCTTAGTGATTTTAAGCTCACTTAGATTAATATATTTTTATTGAAATTTTCATCATAGAATTTTGCAACTGTATATTTCCATGGTGTTATTGTATCTTTATTTTTTCCTTTGGTACATTTTTTTGGTAAGTTTTTTACATTTCTATGATGAAAATTAAAATTTTAAGCTCACTTTAAACATTTCATTATCATCTTTTTTTTTTAAATCAAGAAAGTTCTGTATTGAAAAATATAAACTCGAGAGAGAAGACGCGTCTTTGCTGAGCTCCGCCGGCCGAGATAAAATCCACTATCATCCAGCGCCACCAGGCTGGATTCTGGCCGGCGGACAACTCGGATCGCTCCTCGTAAGTCCCCGGAGTACAATCTTCCGAATATTAGAGCCCCAGACCATCTGTGGGTCCCGCGATCGGACCCGGGGCCTGCACTACTCTTTAGGCGCTGGCCGCCATCTTGTGGCCTACGAGGACGCCAGAGCCCCCGCGCTCGAGTGTCGCGATCCACGTGGAAATGCGGCAACACATACATAGCTGATCAGCGGAGCTACCCAGGGCCAGGGACAAAGATCCGGCAGCAGGGCTCAGCACCAACGGCTGCACGCTGTGGAAGAAATACATTGGAGGCTGAGCTAGGCGGTGGCCATCTTGGTACACCCATTCCCCCACAATAGGCCTCTCACACTCCCAAAAACAGATCCTGCCCCCCCCCCCAGTACTTAATACCACCCAACTAGACTTCAGACGCCCTGGAGGGCCTGGGGATGGACATGTAAATAGAGTGGGGGTGCATGCGCGGTCGCAGGGATAATGGCAGCATAATTTCCTAGCACCGTGCCGTCGGAACATTTCACTTGGTGGATAAGGCATATCCCGCTAAAAATCACTGTCACATCTACCCCGATCACTGCGGACGCTACTGGGTATCCGGCGGGTAAGTATAATACGCCCGGAACCGTCCCCGAAACAGATCACAACAGAAATCCTCTCCAGTCCGGGGGAAGGCAAAAGGGAAGGTTAAGATGGCGCCCGAACCACCGGAACCTGATGATACCACACAGCACTCAGACGATAGCCTGTCACAGTTCCCCTCTAACCTAACAAGTCCAGTGGACACTAACTCTGAAGCTTTGCTACAGAAATTCCGCACCATAGTAAGGGACAAGATCACTGTGGCCTCTCGCAAACTATCTGCTGAGCTGGTGAAGGGTCTTAAAGAGCTAGGACACCGCACTAATCAGTTGGAAGAGTGGATGGACCTAACAACCACGGTACTGGAGGGACATGAGGAAGAGGTGGAGAAACTGAATGCTGAACTTATTAATCTCCAGGACAAACTTGAGGACTCAGAAAATAGGGCTCGCAGAGGAAATTTGCGTATACGCCGCCTCCCGGAGACCATTACAGACCTCCAGGGAACAGCTACAGCGTTCTTCCAGGAGCTTGCACCTGATATACCTACGGAATGTCTAGAATTCGACCGTATACATAGGTCCCTCGCCCCCAAGCCAACTGAGGGCCCCCCCAGGGATGTGATCATAAAATTTCACTTCTACAGGACCAAGGAACGGCTTCTCCAAGCGGCCAGAGAATTACCAGACATTACATTCCAGGGAAACTCCCTCCAACTGTTCGCAGATCTTTCCCCGGTCACTATTGCTAAAAGGCGGAACATGAAGCCCTATCTACAAATCCTGCAAGCCAGAAACATCCGTTATAGGTGGGGGTTCCCCTTTAAACTCTCTTTTTATCACCTGGGATGTCAGTTTCATGCCTAATCCTTGCCGGATCTGAGGCGACAATTCCAGGAGCTGCAATTTGACCTCCCTCCATCTCAACCCGAAGCTTCCGTGGCCCGCCCGGGTCCCTCCTGGGCTCCAACGAGATCCTCACAATCCTCTCAGCAAGGATCCCAAGCCCTCTGTTCTCTCAAGGCCCAGAGATTTCATGAGATTTCTACAGACGGACACCGTTAGAAAATTGCTAAATTCCACCTTTTGTTTCTGGGTTTTGTTTTCCCCCCTGCCCCTGTACAGCAGGCCGGCATATAGCTCTTGAGCCTGTTGCAATTTATGCCACCGGGAAGATGGAGCTAAACACCTCTGAACCACATCTGTGACTGGGATAAGAAGTAAACTAGCTTTCATTTGAATTTCCGACAGACCATGCTGATCCACAACACCGGACTATAGAGGCCCACCTTGCCGGCTGACGATGGTGGACTGGAGGGCCAGTTTGATTTTTCCTTGAACATTTGTTGCTCTCAGGTAATGACTGCCTTCTCCTCCCCCCCCCCCCAATTACACAAACTTTTTCGATTCCCCTCTTTTATTCATTTTTTTTTCCCCCCAATATTATATCTTTTATATATTGAGCTCTAATTGTCATGTTACATTTCAATTTCTCGCTTTTGATTTTTTATTCTTTTTTCCCCGCCCCTTATTGTCCAGATCTCTGCATACAGCGGTATTGGACGGACCACCCCACCCCCCCCCCCCCCTTTTTTTTTTGTTTTGTCCCTTGGAGGCCAGTCCAGTCGTAAACCATGACATATGATGCCAGGCACTTGTAGTCCAGGGGGCCCTTTACCGTGGCCATCTGTGGACTATGGTACATGTTTTTTGTTTTGTTTTGTTTTTTGTACATACAGTACGGACTTGGCCCCTGATCGTTACCACCCTGACGGGGTGAGGCCTTGCGCCCGCCCCGCAGTTAACAGGTACACCAGTTTTTATGTTTAACTCAGATGACACTGGGTTCATGTTGTTTATTTCTGGGCTGAGGTTCCCCATATACACTAATTTGTTTCTAAAAAAATATTTTGTTCATTTGTTCTTTTTGCGGTTTACACCTATATGCCATTGTTGACATGTTCTCCAATATTCAGAATTACTGTTTATGTTATGCCGAGTGGTTTCCGACGGACCACTGCACCCCCACGATGTGGTACTTGACCCGGACTACCGTTCGAGTCAACACCCGACCAAGTAGTGGGATGTTAAACCCACGACCTGTAGCAATCTTACTGTTGAAAAGTTACTTGTTCACAGCACTGCATGCTTCTACTACCTTTCCTGATATGACACTTTACTTTTCTTTTCCTTCCCCCTCTTCTCTGCTTCTACCCCTTCCTTTCTTCTCTGGGTTTGCGAGGTGTGCACTCAGGTTCCAGGTTAGCGACCACCCATTGATATTCCAATGACAATTAAATGGTTGTCCCTGAATGTGCAGGGCATGAACTCCCCCCATAAGAGGGTGAAGGTTTTTAAATATCTGCGCAAGCAACAAATTGACATTGCTTGTTTACAGGAGACGCATTTTTCTGAGACCTCCCATCCTAGGTACTTTGATGCTCAGATTCCTCAGGTATTTTTGGCAAATGCTTCCACTAAACAAAGGGGGGTTCTCGTGGCTTTTCGCAAATCGGTTCCATTTAGTTGCGCTAAACAGATTGCAGAGCCTGATGGCAGGTACTTACTGCTCCAAGGCATCATTTATGACACAGAGGTTACCATAATGATGTACTATGCCCCGAATGTGAACCCAGGGCCCTTCTTGATCCATGTCTGTACCCTGCTGACGTCCCGCTGCAAGGGCACCCTCCTTCTTGCGGGCGACTCTAATCTCATATTAAACCCCAAACTGGATAAGCACCCGCCCGAGAGAAACTGGCAGTCAGCAGGGGCTAAAAAGTTTACGTGCTCTTTGCAAACACACGACCTTGTTGACTTGTGGAGGGAGTGTCATCCTCAGGGCAGGGACTATACCCATTATTCTCACCCCCACCAGGTCCACTCAAGGATAGACCATATGTTTATCCTCACTACTCCTCCCCAGCTTTTTATTCCACCAACTCTTCTAATCAACTTTTGACCCTTAAAACATCTCCTTCTTTCCTTCTTCTCTTATCGTTATATCAATTTACTGCAGATGATTAACATGGGCTTTCAGAATATTGTTTGACATGCTTCTGTTGCAGTCATGGGAAAACCCGGGCCTGCCCGGACAAAGGAAATGACTACATTACTAGGCAACAGCCTGCTTGAATTTATATTATACTGTGCAACACCTGTACTGAATTCTGAATGTAAGCCTATTGTATTGGAAAGTAAAATTGTAAATTAATAATAAAAACTTTTGTTAAAGAAAAATATAGACTCAATCCAATATTCAAAGAGAATATGCATCTCATAGCCAACACATATAGAGCATAGAGTACACAGAAGCATCCTATGCAACCTAAGCAACCTATGCAACATCACATAAAGCCAGTAGGTATATGCAAAATGGCGCCCCTTATATTCAATTTCTAATAGTGCTAATCACTGCACTGTTGCGAATTTTTTTTGTTGCTATATCCCAAAAAACACACATATATATATATATATATATATATATATATATATATATATATTGTAGACATGTCACTGGAGAAGTGGTTGAGGGGGTGTACATCTCACCTAGGTTGCTACACAGTGTGAGATGGTAAGTCCAGGATGGATCAGTTTCTCAGCAGCAATATGCTGCTGAGTTGTTATTTAATCTTGCCGGGCCTGGGTTTATATGGAATGGCAGGTAGGTTTGGTAGAGGGACCTGTCATTCCACACCCCCCATCCCTCGTTCCAGTTCTGGGTTTTGGATCAGGTGAGCTTTGATCCTAATTAGCCTGGGAAGGTAAAGGCTCTGCGGGCCTGCAGGTGTTTGCTCTCAGCCAGGGAAACGAACAGTCTGTGTGTTTGAGGAAGCTGCAAGCACAGCCACTGCTGGAGCTAAAATCCACCCTGCGATATCCAGGCGAAAGACGCTGTGTTTATAAGTGTCAGATAGGTGAGAAGAACCTGTTAGTAAGCGCCCAGCCGGGCTAGGTTGTTTGTTTTTGTTATTATTTTGTTCCTGTTATACACAAGAAGCACGGTGTTGCTGTATACTTTGTTTGTTGGACTGTTTGTACCACGAATAAACGCCAAGGTCTGCTTTATAAAGTCCAAGTCTGCTGTGAACTGTGTCCAAACACACCCTACCCCGGGAAGATCCCTTACAATATATATATATATATATTCAGTGTGTTGAGGCGCTAGCTTAAATCCAAATTATTTGTGAATATGTGATTATTCCAATACTACCATAAAAGTAATAATGTGCAATGACAACAAATCTGTGCACAAAATATGACAAATAAAAATCTTAGAATAATTGTTTCCAAACAAGAAGAGATCTTGATGCCGCCTTTCTAGTGAAATGCACTGACATCTTAGCAGTGGCAGAACTTCTGGGTCTTGTTGACATCACATCCAACTCAAGTGGAACTCATGCCGGCTCATAGAGATGAGCGGGGAGGATTGTAATTTAACAGGCATTGTACAGCTGGTGCCGCTCTGTCAGTGCATTGTCATATGTTTTTAACTGTGAATTTCAAAATAAACATATTGCACGAGTATCGCGCTATTGTTCTTTTCATTCTGGGACTTCCCCGTTGATGATATTGGATGTAAGAGCAAATTAAAGGAGGTGAACGCCAAGTATACACCATCCATAGGATTAACCACTTAAGCTGTGAGGGTCCTGGTGGCCCAAAGATATCTGGCAAGTGGCTCCCTTACATTAGGTGTCGGAGCACTGTAAAGTGTGAGGAGCATGCACCACTAAAATACACGTGGTGACAGAAAAAAGGCTAAATAGAAGATTTTTTCTTATATATATATATATATATATATATATATATTGTAATGGACGCCGTGGCTGGGTCCTGGAAGGACGCTATATTTCCCCTCTGTTTGGGTTGTGGTCTCTTTAAGGGAATAAAATTGAGTAACCCACCTGTTAAGGAAGTGTCTTTAAAAGCAAGACAGGAAGTGGTAGAAGGGTGTGGAGGAGTGGAGAAGACATGGTGGATGGTGTTTATGTTGGGTTGCAGCAAATGAAGTGGACAGCAGTGTCCTGTTTGGAAGGCTCCTGGCAGGAGAAGCTACCTGCCATCAAGACCAAGCTCTGTTTCTGATAAGGACAGCTGTTCTGGACTTTGCAAGTCGGTGAGACTACAAATCTTTTTCCTTTTGTTTTTGGCTGCTGTAAAGCTATTTAAGTTAATAAACCCTTTGTTGTATGAAAAGCCTGTGTCCTGCGATCTACCTGGTCCCCCGAACATTACAAGTGGTGGAGAATGCGGGCAGGACAAAGTAACAGGCATTTTTTCTTGCTATTTTTTTTTTTGTGGATTTGAACTGGCATTTAAAGGGACAGTACAGTGAATTTATGTCCTGGGTTAAAGCTGCACAACTGCGGAAAGCTGAAACCATGGAGGAGCTAATTAAACAGCTGTCCTTGGCGAATATACAAGCGCAGACCCGCCATGAGGAAGCTAATCAGCGCTTAGCAACGCAGCACAACGAGGCACTGGCTTTGCAGCAAGAAAATACTCGCCTGTTGGTGGCCCAGTTAGCAGCCCAGCTAGCGACCCAACAAGAGGTTATGCAGGCTCAGATGGCGGCCTTAAAAGAAGCAGTGCAGCAGCTGTCTCAGGGCCGTGAACAAGTGGCCGTTGCCCCTGGCAACCAGGTGACCATAAGGGCAAGCCATTTCTTGCAGAAGTTGTCCCCGAGTGATGACGTAGAGGCGTTTCTAGCAACATTTGAGAGGACGGCAGAGAGAGAAGGGTGGCCCCAGGACCAGTGGGCCGGCTTAATTGCTCCGTTCCTCACCGGAGATTCTCAAAAAGCCTATTTTGACCTACCACCAGAAGATGCTAAAAATTATCAAACACTAAAGGCAGAAATACTGGCTCGGTTGGGGGTGACTACGGCCGTTCGGGCCCAACGAGTGCACCAATGGAAGTATCGTTCAAACCGGCCACCGCGATCTCAAATGCATGACCTGGTGCAACTAGTAAAAAAATGGCTGCAGCCCGAAGTGTTGTCTGGCCCCCAAATTGTGGAGCGGATCGTGCTGGACCGATACTTAAGGTCACTGCCAGATGACCTTCAACGGTGGGTCAGTCATGGAGACCCCAAAACCGCGAACGGCCTTGTTGAGATGGTGGAACGATATACGGTGGTGGAGGATCTGCTTGGCCCCACCAAGCGTCAAGGGCCCAGTCTGCCACGGCCCTTCCGATCAACTGCCGCCCTTCGAACGGATGTCCCCAGGAGCCCTGGAACCAACACCCCGGAAGGCCAAGAGTCACACCCGTTACCCCCTCAGCGACCTGTTCCTGATCGGAGAGGAGGGGATGTACAATGTTGGCGATGTCATGCCTGGGGCCATACCCGGGCCCACTGCCCATTGCAGGAAGAACCCATGGAATGCGGGGTTCTTCGGAGGGGGTCTTTTTATGCCCATAAATCATGTACAACACATCTTGACCTTGGAGAGAGGAATTTTGAGTGTGAAGTCCAAGTGAACAACCACCCTGCATGGGCCTTGCTGGACTCTGGAAGCATGGTAACCCTGGTTCACCCTAGAGTAATTGGGAAGATCGGTCCGGTAAGCAAAATTTTGCGGGTTGTCTGCATTCATGGGGACACTAGAGAGTACCCTCTCATCTCGGTGTCCATCTCCACAGCATGTGGCACTGGTACTCAAGAGGTGGGGGTGGTAAAGAACTTGGTACATGACGTTATCATAGGACGAGACTGTCCATTATTTGCAAAACTTTGGAGACAAGGAGAACTATCTGAAAGGTCCAGAGACTGGGAAGAAACTAGTCCCTCTGTTCCTGTTGTAGAGGGTAATAACCCTGAGATGCCACATGTTCATAATATGGACCCAGTTGATAAAAACGCCAAGACTTTGGTTAATAATGATGAAAATAGTGCTGATACTGTTAAAGATGTCAATATGTGGGGTTCTCAGACCTACCTGAACACTGAGGGGGGGGAACCTTCCCCGCTTCAGGTAATGCTGGGGGAAGACGATGAGGAAATGGCCTCTACCCCTGACTTGCCAGATTTGGGTGTTCCCCAGGGGGCATTTGGTACTGCCCAGATGCAGGACCCCACTTTGGCCAGGGCACGGGAACAGGTTGTAGTAATAAATGGGGAGCCCCAAGAGCCAGGTGCTAATGAGCGGTGGCCACATTTTTCAATATGTAATGAATTGCTTTATCGGGTTACTAAAGTGAGAGAAAATGTGGTAGAACAATTATTGGTACCCCAACAATATAGACGCAAGGTCCTGGACCTGGCCCATGATGATGTTTTAGGGGGACACCTGGGAGTTGAAAAGACGGAGGCACGGATCGCCGACCGGTTTTACTGGCCAGGCTTGAAAGCAGAGGTAAGGAGATACTGTACCTCTTGTCCCACCTGTCAGTTGACCGCTCCGGCGACCCATTTCCGGAGCCCGTTGGTCCCTCTGCCCATAATTGAGGTCCCATTCGAAAGGATAGCCATGGATATAGTGGGTCCCTTGGTAAAGTCGGCTCGAGGTCATTCTTACATACTAGTGATCCTCGACTATGCCACTCGTTATCCTGAGGCACTACCCCTGCGGAATACCTCCTCTAAGGCTATTGCACGGGAGTTATTCCAGTTGTTTACACGGACGGGTTTTCCCAAGGAAATACTCACAGACCAGGGCACCCCTTTTATGTCGAAGGTTATGGCCGATGTATGCAGACTGTTCCGGATTAAGCAGCTGCGCACATCGGTCTACCATCCCCAAACAGATGGATTGGTAGAACGTTTTAATAAGACCCTTAAGTCTATGCTCAAGAGAGTGGTACAAAGGGATGGGAAAGACTGGGACTGCCTGTTACCAGCTCTCCTGTTCGCTATCCGAGAAGTGCCCCAGGCCTCCACTGGGTTTTCGCCCTTTGAATTGGTATATGGGCGGAGACCTCGTGGATTACTGGACTTTGTTAAAGAAGAATGGGAAAGTGAACCAATTCAGCATAAAAGTGTTCTTGAATATGTCTCTCAAATGCAGGAGAGGATCCGAACTGTGATGCCGCTAGTTAAGGAACACTTACAAAAAGCCCAGGAGGCTCAACGACGGGTCTATAATAGGGCAGCCAAAATTAGGAACTTTCAAGTGGGGGATCGAGTAGCAGTGTTGATTCCCACTGTGGAAAGTAAATTCTTGGCCAGATGGCAAGGCCCTTTCGAGGTTGTAGAAAAAATGGGAGAGGTAAATTATAGAGTCCACCAGCCAGGCAAGAGGAAACCCTTCCAGATATATCATGTAAACTTGTTAAAGCCCTGGACAGACAGGGAACCAGCAACCTCCCTTGCTAGTACAAAACTTGAGCCTCGGGTTGGGGTGGAGAGTGTCCAAGTAGCAAAGACCCTGTCTAAAACCCAAAGTCAGCAAGCAAAGGAGTTCTTGCAGCGAAATAAAGAAAAATTTTCAGACTTGCCAGGGCTCACTAGTGTCATAGAGCATGATATTATCACAGAACCAGGTGTCAAAGTTTTTGTCCGGCCTTACCGCATCCCAGAGGCTCAAAGGAAGGCCGTTTCAGAGGAAGTAAAAAAGATGTTAGACCTAGGGATTATTGAGGAATCGCAGAGTGAGTGGTCGAGCCCGATTGTGTTGGTACCGAAGCCCAACGGAACTCTGCGATTCTGCAATGATTTCCGGAAACTTAATGAAGTTTCCCGGTTTGATGCCTACCCCATGCCCCGGGTAGATGAGCTTATCGAGAGACTAGGTCCAGCCAGGTATATCACTACGTTAGACCTTACCAAGGGGTATTGGCAAATCCCATTGACTAAGGCTGCTAGAGAGAAAACTGCTTTTTCTACCCCGGAGGGGAGTTTTCAGTACAAAAGGATGCCTTTTGGATTGCAAACTGCTCCAGCCACGTTCCAGAGAGCAATGGATAGGATTTTACGATCTCACCGGAAGTATGCCTCAGTATACTTGGACGATATAGTCATTTTTAGCAAAGACTGGGAATCACATTTGCCCAAAGTGCAGGCAGTGCTGGACTCTCTTTGGAAGGAGGGGTTTACAATAAACCCTGAAAAATGTGCTTTGGGAATGGAGGAGGTGAAATACCTGGGTTATATCGTGGGTAGAGGGGTAGTGAAACCGCAGGTCAACAAGATAGAGGCTATACAGAATTGGCCCCGCCCCCTCACAAAAAAGCAGGTACGTGCATTCCTGGGCATGGTGGGATACTACAGGAGGTTTGTACCCAACTTTGCCACGTTGGCGGCTCCGTTGACCGATCTGACTAAGGGTCGGAAATCGGTCATGGTGGAGTGGAATGCAGACGCTGAGAAGGCTTTTTTGGAGCTCAAGTCGGCGCTGTGCCAACACCCTGTCCTGGTAGCACCTAATTTTTCAAAAGAGTTTGTTGTCCAGACTGATGCTTCCGATGTAGGATTGGGAGCAGTGTTGTCACAGGTTATTCATGGCGAGGAACACCCGATAGTCTTCCTCAGCAGGAAGTTAACACCAGCAGAGAAAAACTATGCCATAGTTGAACGAGAGTGTCTGGCCATTAAGTGGGCTCTGGAATCCCTTAGATATTACCTTTTGGGGAGGAAGTTTAGGCTGATTTCTGACCATGCCCCTTTAACATGGCTGAGACAGGGAAAAGGGACTAATGCCAGGGTCACCCGGTGGTTCCTGGCACTCCAGGAATTTAAATTTGTAGTGGAGCATAGGCCCGGGAGACTGCATCAAAATGCAGATGCCCTCTCCCGAGTCCATTGTTTGAGCTCCACTGTTGCCTCCACCTCCTTGGCGTTGGGGCACAGGGGGGGGATATGTAATGGACGCCGTGGCTGGGTCCTGGAAGGACGCTATATTTCCCCTCTGTTTGGGTTGTGGTCTCTTTAAGGGAATAAAATTGAGTAACCCACCTGTTAAGGAAGTGTCTTTAAAAGCAAGACAGGAAGTGGTAGAAGGGTGTGGAGGAGTGGAGAAGACATGGTGGATGGTGTTTATGTTGGGTTGCAGCAAATGAAGTGGACAGCAGTGTCCTGTTTGGAAGGCTCCTGGCAGGAGAAGCTACCTGCCATCAAGACCAAGCTCTGTTTCTGATAAGGACAGCTGTTCTGGACTTTGCAAGTCGGTGAGACTACAAATCTTTTTCCTTTTGTTTTTGGCTGCTGTAAAGCTATTTAAGTTAATAAACCCTTTGTTGTATGAAAAGCCTGTGTCCTGCGATCTACCTGGTCCCCCGAACATTACAATATATATATATATATATATATATATATATATATATATATATATATATATAAATAAATAATACTACAAGACTTTCACCTGTCATAAATTCTGTTGCATGGATTTGTTTTTTGTTGCTCTTTATTGCTAAATAGAAGATTACGTCTTATTTAGAAACAATTATTATAGAATTTTTATTTGTCATATTTTGTTGCACGGATTTGTTTTCATTGCACTTTATTGCTTTATGGTAGTATTGGAGTATTCACATATTCATAAATAATTTTGATTTAAGCTAGCAACTCAACACAGAGATTATAAATCACATAAAACCAGCTATGGAAGCCAGTCAAACAAATCATAGAAGTGTATCTGTGACCAGACCGAGTGAGCACATACCTGGGGTGCCTAGCCACCTGCTCCTAAACTTCTCAAATTTAGTTCTACAATCCCTATCTTAAAAAAGTAAACGTTCTAACTATATGCTATTCATGTGTTGAACCCATTCCCATACTGGTTAGATTGCAGCTGGCTTCCAATATCACAATACTTTATATTAAATGCTAAGCTCACCTTTATATAAAGTACCGATATATTAATACTGTACCCTGCCTTGCAGAAATTAAAAAGGTTTCACTATCTTCTAGGGTAGGCTCACCTAAGCCTCCAATTCCTTCTGTAGAAAACTCCTCCATGACTTCATGGTATCCATCCTGCAGGACGCCGAAACTGTTAGTAGAGTGAGGAAGTTCTCTGCATCCTCAGCACCTGTGTGCAAACCTGCCCCCTCCCGTCCACTGCTCTCCTGCTCCAGAAAACCTGCCCACCACTCCAGGAGATAGCTCCTCCCACCTCTACAGTATCTGCTGACTGCTCCCGTGCTGATTTACTGCTGTTCCCATCCACTGATACTGCCCTCAGATTCTGTGCTAACCCTGATCTCTGCTCCATGCCATTTGTGTTGCCTTGCAGTCCTGTTCCCCCATCAGTGTAAAGCTCTCTCTCCCTCTGGATATACAGTGGAATTGCCAAAAATGCAAACACATTTATAGGTCTGAGTAGAACTCCAATTGTCAGCAATGAAAATTGATTTCTTAGTGATACAGACAAGACTTGTTTTGGGAACAATTACTCAAAATAATGATTCTGTTGCTAACTTCTCCTCATGATGTCTCTAACCCCCCCCCACACACACACACACAAACATTGCAATCTGATTTGCAATCATTAGATTTACCAACAACTATTTAATAGGTCCTGCCTGGTTGGATACAAATTGGTTGTTCACATTATGTGGGTCCTCCTGCTCTGAGGCTCATTCCCTAACTAGCACATCTATACATTCTTTGCATAGTACTTTAGACCAACTGTCCCCTAAGGTAGTCCTGCAGGAGGGACACTTCCTTTGAGAGCTAGGTAGGACCTCAAGTTCCCAGTGGCTATATCCTGAAAGACATAATCACTTAGGGGGTATTGTTAACTAATGCTGAGATCCTGACCCCCTCCGCCAGCCCCAAGACCTCAGCTGGAACACACCTAGGGACTCCCCAGGGCCCTGAGCCTCCCCCTCCTCTGACCAACCTGGGCTAAACCCCCCTTGCTAGGAGCCATGCAGTGGGGAGGGTTAAGGTAAGGGGGAATACGTCTCCAGGTTTCCCTTACCTTCTGATGGCTGGAGCTTGCGTCACTGGTGCCAGTCTGGGCTGGTTCAGCTTCTGTCATGGCTGTGATGTGATGCCTGGGAGCTTGCTGCTGTCTGTACAGCATCCTTGCTCACTCCAGCCTCTGCCTGGCCCACTTTCAGAGTCCACAGCCAGAATCGGAAGCCGTGGAATGAGGGGAAGTGCCAGCCCCCACGGAAATTACATCACCTGTCGCTCAGCCCGCTCTGGCTCCGTTGCTGCCGCAAGAGGCACTTCCCCTTACTCCACCACTGTGGACCTGTCAGCAGACCCCAAATCGTCCACCCGCACAAGAAGATGGGGTGGAGTTTCCAATGGTTGCGGTCAGGTAATCCACCTGCCGCTGGTCCAGGAACCCCCGCCTCCCTTACAGGACTCTCTGACTGCCTCCCTGGGCTATCTGGCCACGGTCCCTTGCAGTGTCTCCCGCCGGATGAACTAACAACTAACTAACAACTGAAGGGCCGGCAGGAGAAGCTGGAATTTTAAAGATGGCTGGCGAAGTGTTTCCTGTGGAAGGGAGGAGCTGGGGTCTCTCATGGTGGCAGTCATGAAAGACGCTAGGGGAAAGACTTACTACTACAGTAGTCCCACAGGTATGGAATGTGTACTTTAATTGGTCCAAGCCTGACCAATGTAACTATGGAATAAAAAAACATATTTCGAATTCAGGCTTAATATTACCAGTAATTAGGTCAATACTAAAATGGTTTTGTACTGCAAAAAACTTCTTTACTGCACAAGGAAGGAACAGCAAAAAGACAATTCAAGCATACATTAGATGCTTTACTTACAGGAAACAAATACATAATAAAAACACAACAATAAATATGTGTGATCTCTGTGTAAGTTGTCCAATTGGCATTTCTGAGAGCAGGCAGAACTGTTTGCCTAAAGAAGAGCTGCAGATTAATCAAAAACTGCCTATACAGTTTTTCATGGCAGATTTGTTAACAGTTCTAAATATAACCTGTATACAATTTGCCTTAGTTCCTACAGCTGGGAGGATGCAAGAGAGACGGCGATTGTTTTTCACTTCATCTTCTGCTGATCTCTGCCCCCCCCCCCCCCTCTCCTTGTTCATAACACTGAGGTTCCAGTTTTTGTAATTCATCCACATATGTATGAGTGTTAGAACCTGGGGGACATTATACGTAGTAAGTATGATGAACGTAATTGTATTAAATTTCCAATAATTTCTCAAGGCATCAGTTCTTTCACTTCTGTCATTTCCTGCAGAAGGCAACTCAGTCAATACAGTACATAATTTATTAAACTTTGTCCTACAAACTTTAAGTTAAAGGTCAGTAAATTGATTAAGATCAGAAAAGTATGTGGGGCAAACAGCCTACCAGATCCATTCTTAAATGAATATTTCAGGCAGAGCTGTAGTGTACCAATCCACCTAATTCCCTTGTTCATGGCTTGTTTTTCGATGGGGGAAATGCAGGCTGCTTTTAGGGGCATAAAGCCTACATTCAATATCAGTTTCAGACATTCTATAATCATTCCCCGTCCATAGGTGGGCGGGTGTAAATGGAAAGAGGTTTGATTACACCCGCCGGTCCAAACGTGTGACTAGGTCCACCTTCGTGTAAAAGGGGCCTTAGTGTGCTCATGAGTGTGAGCATGCATGCCTGAATGGACTTTGGTGCCCAGTGGCCTATACACTGCAAGACTCAGGATTTTTACTGAGTGGTCATCAGCTCCTTCTGCATGTGACCTGACCCTGTGTTTTTTCTATTTTACTGCTCTGTTGATGACTGGCTTGTGACTCGACTTTGCTTCCTGCCTGATGTTTCGGTACATTCTCTGCTCATCTGCTACCAACCTTGTCCTTGCTCTGACTTAGCTCCTGATTTCTGATTCTGTACTTCTGCCTCCCCATTGTTACCATTTTCTGGCCTGCCTTATCACACATCTGAGACATCTGAGCAATGATCAGCTGCCAGCTTACCTGCTGCACAGTTTTCAGCTTCACATCTACTACAAGATCTCCCAGCCTAGATCTCCTACAGGAAACCGTGCCACTCTGTGACCTGTTATATACTCTGACACCAACCCCAGGGGAAAGTCCTATCATCAACTGGCCTCGACCAGGTATGTGAGACTTCCTGATCTGCATTTGAAATTCTAAGCTGCATGAACCAGCTTCAGCTACTTTTGCATTCTCACTGAAAAGTTTAGGGAGATGAGTAGTTTTGATGTTAACAAAAACCTGTCATCGCAGACTCATACTTACCTATTTGTAATGCAGGAACGGTATTTCCAAACCACTCCTAGTAGGCTCCCTGCTATTTATTACATACATGAAAGCACAAAGATTCAGTAAAAGTGTTTCTCACAGCTACCAATTAGATTTTTCAACCTGCCACCCAAAATTCAGCACAGATAGAGAAAAAAACAGGGTTTTTAAAACAGCTTACCTGTAAAATCCTTTTCTTTGGTGTACATCAGGGGACACAGCCATAGTAGTTACTATGTGGGTTAATAGGCCACCTTTAGGTGATGGACACTGGCACACCCTAATACCAGAAGTGCACTCCCTATATAACCCCTCCCACTACTGGGAGTACCTCAGTTTTGCAGACAAGCAATACAAGTGTATACCAAAGAAGGGAGGAACCTCTGTGTCCCCTGATGTACATCAAAGGATTTTACAGGTAAGCAGTTTTAAAAATCCTGTTTTCTTTTCATACATCAGGGGACACAGAGCCATAGTAGTTACTATGTGGGATGTCCCATAGCAATGGCAACTGAAGGGAGGGAGACACAACAAAAAAAAGTAGGGCAAAGGAGGCTAGAAGATTCATACTGCAGCCTGCAGTACACTACGCCCAAAGGCAATATCCTCGTGACCTTTAACATTGATTTGATAAAATCTGGTGAATGTATGAACTGAAGACCAAGTTGTGGCCTTACAGATATGAGCCATAGAGGCCTGATGCTGCACCGCCCAAGATGCACTAACCGCCCTGGTAGAGTGTGCTTTAACATGAAAAGGAGGAATTTTCTTCCTAAGACCATAAGCTTGAACAATCACTTGACGAATCCATTTGGAAATAGTAGATTTTGATGCTGCCTGTCCCCTTTTTGGACCTTCTGGCAGAACAAACAAAACATCTGTTTTGCGAACCTGAGTGGTCACCTTTAAATAGACTCTGATCGCTCCTACTACATCAAGGGAATGTAATGCCTTCTCTTCCCTAGATTGAGGCTCTAGGAAAAAAGAAGGTAGAATAATATCCTGGTTTAAATGAAAACCTGTCACCACCTTTGGTAGGAATTCAGGATGAGGACGCAAAACCACCTTATCCTTATGAATGATCAAATATGGCTCTTTAGAAGACAGAACCACTAGTTCCGATACTCTTCTAGCAGAAGAAATGGCAACCAAAAAGATTATTTGTCAAAAGAACCAAGGGAGTTTCCCGTAAAGGCTCAAAAAGCTGATTCTGTAAAGCCGATAAGACTACATTTAAATTCCAAGGTGCCCTGACAGGGGGATTGATCTGTGTTACCCCCTGAATAAAACTATGCACCAGAGAGTAAGAAGCAAGAGGCCGTTGAAAAAATACTGACAAGGCCGAGAACTGGCCCTTGATAGTACTCAAGGCCAGCTTCATTTCCAATCCCATTTTCAGGAATTTAAGGATCCTACCTATGACATACTTCCTGGGGTGCCAACCCCTGGATCCACACTAGGAAACATATGCCTTCCAGACTCTGTAGTAAATGATTCTGGAGGCCGGCTTACTGGCATTAACCAAAGTAGACACTATTGAAAGGAATAACCCACAGTTCCTTTAAAATGTGGGTTTCAATAGCCAAACTGTTAAATTTAGCATCCATAATGTAGGATGGAATACTGGATTTTGCGCGAGAAGGTCTGGCCATAATGGCAGGGTCCAAGGGACTCCTACCGCCATCTTTATGATCTCGGCAAACTAAGATCTTCTGGGCCATGCAGGGGCCACCAGAATCACCTCTTTTCATTCCTGCTTGATCCTGCGGAGAAAGCGTGGAAGTAGCAGAACTGGAGGAAAAGCATAGATCAGTGAAAACTGATCCCATGGGAAGACTAATGCCTCTGTTACGCATGCTAGCGGATCCCTTATTCTTAACACAAAGTTGTAAACTTTGTTGTTGAATCTGGACGCAAACAGGTTCACGTCTGGAATACCACATCTCTGACATATCGCTAGAAAGATGTCGGGGTGAAGGGACTATTCTCCCAGAAAAACTCTTGGTGACTCAAGTAGTCCTCTTGCCAATTTTCTATTCCTGGAATGAAAATCGCTGATAGGCAAGGAATGTTGTTTTATGCCCAAGCTAGAACATGATCCACCTCTTTTTGGGCTGCACGACTTCTTGTGCCCCCTTGGTGATTGATGTAGACCACAGCCTTGGCATTGTCAAATTTAATCCTGACAGGAGAATCCCATAGCCTGAGCATCCAGGATTCTAGGGCCAGATGTACTGCCTGAATCTCTAGAATGTTGATGGGCAAGGTTTTCTCTGACTTGGACCATCTCCCCTGGACACAAGCTTCTTCAAGGACTGTTCCCCAGCCTAGAAGGCTGGCATCCGTTGTCACCACTTTCCAGGATACTGGCAGAAAGGATTTCCCCTTTTGGAGGTTCCCGGATATCAACTACCAATTTAGCCTCTGATGTACGTCGATGGATAAACGTACTGGAAAATCCAAAGCCTGAACTTTCTTGTTCCAGACCGATAGGATGGTGTTTTGTAGCAGTCTTGAGTGAAACTGCGCATAAGGGATGGCCTCGAAGGAGGCCACCATTTTTCCTAACAATCTCATGCACAGGTGAATGGGAGGATTTTTCTTTGCTTTGGCAAGTTGAATTAGTCCTACTATGGAACTGATTCTTAACAAACAATGTAATGTCCTGCGAGCCAACTCTATACTAAAAGCTGAAATTGGGTCTCTCCAATGACACCCTTATTTTAAATCAGCAGCTAGTGTTGCACATGTCTCATAAACCATGCAAATATCATCCAATATTCTAAAGTACACTGCACTTTCAAACATAAAATCCAAATAGTGAAATGAAAAAATTTAAAGATGTGCTATATGTCAACAGCAATAAAGTGATAACGTGCTAAGTTACAAACAATATTCCAAATAAAGTGCTTTCGTGCGGGATATGATAAAACGTCCATATGTTGAGAAAAAAAGAAATCAATAAAATCCTAAAAACAATATGATAGTGAACCAAATTAAAAAATCCTTATTACAATATTATGTACATGTTTAATATACATATATGTGAGAAAAAGTGCCTCAATGTGCTGTGCAATCAAAAAAAGTTCAAAAGTGCTCCAATGTAATCCATGCGATTCAGTGGTTGCTGTGATATCAGTCCAATGGTAAAGTGCTGCGTGTGCACTCAGATGTCCCCCCCCCCCCCAGGTAATGGCTGCTTGCAATGCTACAATGTGCTGTGCAATCAAAAAAAAGTTCAAAAGTGCTCCAATGTAATCCATGCGATTCAGTGGTTGCTGTGATATCAATCCAATATTAAGATGCTGTGTGTGCACTCAGGTGTTCCCCCCAGGTAGTGGCTGCTCACCTTAGAGCGTGTGACCTTGCTGATTAGGCTTGGTCAATGCACGCATTGGAACCTGTAAATGGTTCAGTGGTAAATCCGGATTCCTGTGGTAGCCTCCCTCAGTAATATGAATAGAAAAAGGAGGACTTCATAGTGTAGTATGTTAAAACTTTTATTCTGAACACAGTAAATATCCCTTACAGGGTACTCACATTTGCATGGCGCTACAGGGCACCACTCTAAAATAGCATAAAACCGAGCTGTAGCGGCTGATATCGTGGTGGTATGCTAATCGTCCTTAGTGGATGCACTAACTAGTGTTCCGTCCTCTCCCCTTCCCCAACGCATGTCGATACAATGGGTTAATTCATATTTTCCTCAGGGCCACCCCCATTTGGAATATTGTTTGTAACTTAGCACGTTATCACTTTATTGCTGTTGACATATAGCACATCTTTACATTTTTTCATTTCACCATTTGGATTTTATGTTTGAAAGCACAGCGTACTTTAGAATAATGGAACTGATTCTTGTCTGGGGTAAGAATACCTTCTTCTGTACGGTATCTATGACCAGCCCCAAGTACTGTAATCTCCTTGATGGTTTTAAGGAAAAAAAATTCTAGGTTGAGTATCCAACCCAGAGATTCCAGGTAGTTTACAGCTCTGATTAAACTTTGGTTTAGACCAGAGACTGAATGGTCTATTAAAAAGTAGATTGTCTAAATAGGCTAGGACAGTTATGCCCTGACCCCTTAATCTGGCTAAAGGAGGTGCCAGAATCTTTGAGAACAGCCGCGGTGCGGTGGCTAGACTGACTGGGAGGGCCACAAACTGAAAATGATTTTCTATCTCGAAGCATAGAAATTTCTGGTGAGCAGAAAACATCGGCATGTGGAGATAAGCATCCTTGATATCAATCGATGCCCAAAACTCCCCTCCTTGCAAGATGGAAACAACCGATCAGATTGATTCCATGCGAAAGGACTGGATATTTAAGTGCCGGTTCAGATCTTTGAGATCTAGAATGGGTCTTACCTCTCCGTTTGGTTTTGGAACCGTGAAAAGGTTTGAATAAAAACCTGAGCCCTGTTGCTCTAATGCCGCGTACACACGATCAGACTATCCGACGGACCAGAGTCTGCCGGACAATCCACCCGTGTGTGGGCTCTGGCGGACTTTTTCTTTCCAAAAGTCTGGTGGACTTTTTCTTTCTAAAAGTCCGGCGGACTTAGAAAGAATTTTTGACTCAAAATTGTCCGCCGGACTGCATCCTCCCGTCTGTGTGCTAGTCCACCGGACTTTTGAAATGAAAGGACTTTCCCACACGTCGCTAGCCCAGTCACCTGGTATGGACTTAAAGGGGAAGCCCTACGCCGAAAAAACTGAGTGGGGGCCCCCCCAAAGTCCATATCAGACCCTTATCCGAGCACGCAGCCTGGGCGGTCAGGAAAGGGGGTGGGGACGAGCGAGCGCGCCCCCCCCTCCTGAGCCGTACCAGGCCACGTGCCCTCAACATGGGGGGTTGCTTTGGGCAAGGGGGGCGCTGCGGCCCCCCCACCCCAAAGCACCTTGTCCCCATATTGATGAGGAAAAGGGCCTCTTCCCGGCAACCCTGGCCGTTGATTGTCGGGGTCTGCGGGCGGGGGGATTATCGGAATCCGGGAGCCCCCTTTAATACAGTGCCTTGCGAAAGTATTCGGCCCCCTTGAACTTTTCAACCTTTTGCCACATTTCAGGCTTCAAACATAAAGATATAAAATTTTAATTTTTTGTGAAGAATCACCAACAAGTGGGACATAATTGTGAAGTGGAACGAAATCTATTGGATAATTTAAACTTTTTTAGCAAATAAAAAACTGAAAAGTAGTGGGTGCAAATTTTTTCCGCCCCTTTACTTTCAGTGCAGCAAACTCACTCCAGAAGTTCAGCGAGGATCTCTGAATGATCCAATGTTGTCCTAAATGACTGATGGTGATAAATAGAATCCACCTGTGTGTAATCAAGTCTCTGTATAAATGCACCTGCTTTGTGATAGTCTCAGGGTTCTGTTGAAAGCGCAGAGAGCATCATGAAGACCAAGGAACACACCAGGCAGGTCCGTAATACTGTTGTGGAGAAGTTTAAAGCCGGATCTGGATACAAAAAGATTTCCCAAGCTTTAAACATCCCAAGGAGCACTGTGCAAGCGATCATTTTGAAATGGAAGGAGTATCAGACCACTGCAAATCTACCAAGACCTGGCCGTCCCTCTAAACTTTCAGCTCAGACAAGGAGAAGACTGATCAGAGATGCAGCCAAGAGGCCCATGATCACTCTGGATGAACTGCAGAGAACTACAGCTTAGGTGGGAGAGTCTGTCCATAGGACAACAATCAGTCGTACACTGCACAAATCTGGCCTTTATGGAAGAGTGGCAAGAAGAAAGCCATTTCTCAAAGATATCCATAAAAAGTCTTGTCTAAAGTTTGCCACAAGCCACCTGGGAGACACACCAAACATGTGGAAGAAGGTGCTCTGGTCAGATGAAACCAAAATCAAACTTTTTGCCCACAATGCAAGACGATATGTTTGGCGTAAAAGCAACACAGCTCATCACCCTCAACACACCATCCCCACTGTCAAACATGGTGGTGGCAGCATCATGGTTTGGGCCTGCTTTTCTTCAGCAGGGACAGGGAAGATAGTTAAAATTGAGGGGAAGAAGGATGCAGCCAAATACAGGACCATTCTGGATGAAAACCTGTTGGAGTCTGCAAAAGACCTGAAACTGGGACGGAGATTTATCTTCCAACAAGACAATGATCCCAAACATACAGCAAAATCTACAAAGGAATGGTTCACAAATAAACGTATCCAGGTGTTCGAATGGTCAAGTCAAAAGTCCAGACCTGAATCCAATCGAGAATCTGTGGAAAGAGCTGAAAACTGCTGTTCACAAACGCTCTTCATCCAACCTCACTGAGCTCGAGCTGTTTTGCAAGGAAGAATTGGCAAGAATTTCAGTCTCTCGATGTGCAAAACTGATAGAGACATACCCCAAGCGACTTGCAGCTGTAATCGCAGCAAAAGGTGGCTCTACAAAGTATTAACGCAAGGGGGCCGAATAATTTTGCACGCCCCACTTTTCATTTTTTTATTAGTTAAAAAAGTTTCAAAAATCCAATAGATTTCGTTCCACTTCACAATTGTGTCCCACTTGTTTGTGATTCTTCACAAAAAATTAAAATTTTATATCTTCATGTTTGAAGCCTGAAATGTGGCAAAAGGTTGAAAAGTTCAAGGGGGCCGAATACTTTCGCAAGGCACTGTAAGAGGGCCCCCAGATACCGGCCCCCCACCCTATGTGAATGAGTAATGGGGTACCATGTACCCCAACCCATTCACCTGGTGAAAAAAAGTGTAAAGAAAAAAACGCATCACATTTTTAAACTAATTTATTGCACAGCTCCGGTGGTCTTCCGTCTTGGGGGGTCTTCTCGCCGGTCTCCTCCGCTAGTAAAAGAGCTAGCAGAAGATAGTGGAGGAGCCCGACTTTCTTCTTCGTTGCCGCCGCCATCCGGGGGTCTTCTTCTGACTTCAGGGGTCTTGTCCCCCTCTTCGGTTCTTCTTGCTGGGCCTCCGCTTTCTTCTTCCAGCTCTTTTACTAGTGGTGGCCCGGTCGTCTGTCACTGCTGTCGCCCCCTTCTTCTTCCTTGAGATGTTGACTCGACGCTCTCTCTGGCCGCAATGACAGGGACGCGTTGTGCTGCGACTTATATAGAGACAATATAGGGGTCACCGGGTGATGTCCCATGGTGACCCCGCCCCCTTATGATGTCAGGGTTGTCGGGAACATGGGGACAAGGTGCTTTGGGGTGGGGGGCGCAGCGCCCCCTTGCCCAAAGCACCTCCCCATGTTGAGGGTACGCGGCCTGGTACGGCTCAGGAGGGGGGGGTTCGCCTGTCCCCACTCCCTTTCCTGACCGGCGGGGCTGCGTGCTCAGATAAGGGTCTGATATGGACTTGGGGGGACCCCCATGCCGTTTTTTCAGCGTAGGGCTTCCCCTTTAAGTCTATACCAGGTGATGGGGCTAGCGACGTGTCAATCTCGCCGATGGAGGCGGCGACATTGACCTCCTTCGCTAGTCCCAGATACCTGGAGCTGCGTTCAAAATGAACAGACTTCTGTCCGTGTGTGGGCAAGTCCGTTCATTTCAAAAGTCCGGCGGATTCCCACCATAGTCCGGCAGTTTGTCCGCCGGAAAAGTCCGGTCGTGTGTGGGCAGGTCCGCTCGTTCGGAAAGTCCGGCGGACCTCCGCTGCAAAGTCCGGTGGTTTGTCCACCAGGCTAAGTCCGCCGGATAGTCTGATCTTGTGTACGCGGCATAAGAGAAACTCTGATATCACCAGCTGGGATAAGAGATGATCCAGAGCTAGAAAGAGAGACTTCCTTTTCTCTGGATCCCTGGGAACATTTGATCTTAGAAAACGAGGAGACGGAAATGCTCGGGAACTCTAGTTTGTAACCTAGAGAAGAGAAACTGAGAAAGCCACCCATCTGTCTTGACATTGTTCCTGCCAGATCTTTGAAAATTGCAGAAGCCTTCTCCCCACCCAAGCGAGCGGGGGCGCCCCTTCATAAGGAGGTTTTAGCAATCTGTTTTGTGGGCTTTCTGCTCCAAAACCTCTTTTGACCCTGTGCTGCCCTTGGGATCTTCCCCTTGAACCTGACGGTGGAGGCCGTCGAGACTGCTTAGAGGTTGATGCCCCTGGCACAGGTGAGGAAGCATGCTTAAAGGAGAAATGTTTAAACGTCTTCTTTACTGGTAAAAGAGAGCTTTTCCCATTAGAGATTCTTTGGATGTATTTATCCAGATCGTCCCCAAATAGCCCTTCACAGTGAAAGTAAGTTTCTTACATGGTGCTTCGGCTGACCAATTCTTCAGCCACAGAACTCTGTGAGAATGCACTAGTCCTAGCATAAGCCGTGAGGCCTGGATGATAGAATCTTTCATAGCATCTACTGTAAAACATAGTGCATCTGATACGCCAGCCCATTGCTGGGCCTGCTGATCAGAAAGAATCTTAAGTATCTCCACAAACTGTTCCTTAATGGACTGAGATACACCAATTGCCGCAAGAACCGGCTGTGCTACTGAACTTGCTAGAGACATATTGTTTTTAAAAGAAGTTCCAACTTTTTATCTGTTGGATCTTTTAACATCAGCGCATTATCCACAGGACAAGTGAGATTTATGTTCACTGAGGCGATTGCAGCATCAATTGCTGGAACCCCCCATTTCTTATAGAAATCCTCCTCCATAGGATATAGTGTAGAAAACTTTCTGGGAGGATATTACTGTTTATCCAGGTGTTTCCATTCAGAATATATAAGCTTTTTTAGCCATGAATGAATAGGAAAAGCATCCCCAGATGGGGGAGGTTTTAATGATCCCAATCCAGAGATGGGTTCATGAAGAGACTGCGCTGCAGGCAGCAAAAAGGTTGAATGAACCAATTTAGTAAGAGAGTGTACCAGCAAACTGTCCTGTGATACTACTCCTTCTAAATTAGGATCCTCGGAAGAGGATATATTAGTATCTTCCAAATCTCTTGGAAGATCTTCATGATCCCCTGCCCCTTGCACTTCAATATGAGGGCCCTGAGCACTGGATGGGGATCTGCTACAGTGGGGGTCGAAAGTTTGGGCACCTCAGGTAAAAATGTGTATTAATGTGCATAACAAAGCCAAGGAAAGATGGAAAAATCTCCAAATGGCATAAAATTACAGATTAGACATTCTTATAATATGTAAAAAAAAAGTTAGATTTTATTTCCATCATTTACACTTTCAAAATTACAGAAAACAAAAAAATTGCGTCTGCAAAAGTTTGGACACCCTGCAGAATTTATAGCATGCACTGCCCCCTTTGCAAAGCTGAGACCTGACAGTGTCATGGATTGTTCTCAATCATCGTCTGGGAAGATCAGGTGATGTCAATCTCAAAGGTTTTACATGGCCAGACTCATCTGACCTTGCCCCAACAATCAGCACCATGGGTTCTTCTAAGCAGTTGTCTAGAAAACTGAAACTGAAAATAGTTGACGCTCACAAAGCTGGAGAAGGCTATAAGAAGATAGCAAAGCATTTTCAGATGTCAATATCCTCTGTTCGGAATGTAATTAAGAAATGGCAGTCATCAGGAACAGTGGAAGTTAAAGCAAGATCTGGAAGACCAAGAAAAATATCAGACAGAACAGCTCGCAGGATTGTGAGAAAAGCAATTCAAAACCCACGTTTGACTGCACGATCCCTCCAGAAAGATATGGCAGACACTGGAGTTGTGGTACACTATTCCACTATAAAGAAATACTTGTACAAATATGGTCTTCATGGAAATGTCATCAGAGGAAAACCTCTTCTACGTCCTCACCACAAAAATCAGCGTTTGAACTTTGCAAATTAACATATAGACAAGCCTGAGGCATTTTGGAAACAAGTTCTGTGGACCGATGAGGTTAAAATAGAACTTTTTGGCCCGGAATGAGCAAAGGTACGTTTGGAGAAGAAAGGGCACAGAATTTAATGAAAAGAACCTCTGTCCAACTGTTAAGCATGGGGGTGGATCAATCATGCTTTGGGGTTGTATTGCAGCCAGTGGCACAGGCAACATTTCACGAGTAGAAGGAAAAATGGATTCAATAAAATTTCAGCAAATTTTGGATGGTAACTTGATGCCATCTCTGAAAAAGCTGAAGTTAAAGAGAGGATGGCTTCTACAAATGGATAATGACCCTAAACACACTTCAAAATCCACGGGGGATTACATCAAGAGGCGTAAACTGAAGGTTTTGACATGGCCTTCACAATCTCATGACCTCAACATTATTGAAAATCTATGGATAGACCTTAAAAGAGCAGTGCGTGACAGACAGCCCAGAAATCTCAAAGAACTGGAACACTTTTGTAAGGAAGAATGGGCAAAGATACCTCAAACAAGAATTGAAAGACTCTTGGCTGGCTACAAAAAGCGTTTACAAGCTGTGATGCTTGCCAAAGGGGGCAGTACAAGATATTAACTCTGCAGGGTGCCCAAACTTTTGCAGACGCCATTTTTTGGTTTTCTGTAATTTTGAAAGTGTAAATGATGGAAACGAAACCTAATTTTTTTTGACATATTATAAGAATGTCTAATCTGTAATTTGATGCCATTTGGAGATTTTTCCATCTTTCCTTGGCTTCGTTATGCACATTAATACACATTTTTACCTGGGGTGCCCAAACTTTCGATCCCCACTGTACGTTTGGACCCACTATGGAGAGTGATCATAGCATCAATCTTCGTTTCCAAATTAGAAATGGTAGAAGAAAAAACCTCCTATGTGATATATATAGGGGCTGAAGTGTCCAGCGCTGCTGCAACATCAGTCTCCCCTGATGGCTCAATATGACGGGCCGCATCACTCTCAGAAGAGGATGACATTCTTTTGGAAATGGAATTAGGTTGTTGTGAAACCATCAAACCCCTAGAACCCTTTGAGGAGTTCCTGGTCACTCTTCCACTCATAGCCTGAAGCACAAAGCAGAGGCACTACCAAAAAGGAATGTACACTGCTAGGCTATATTCCAGCACTACAAAGCTGCTATTAATGCCCAGCCTGAAACAGTAATAATGTGTCAAGGGGGAATGCCTGTGTCACCAAACCTGATGTAAGCTACCTCTGCTCTTGTGTCCCTCCACAGCCAGCAGCAGCAATACACAGTACTTTTAAAAACGTCCTCCACGTGTATATGCCGTCTGAGAATGCAGGCGCCATTAGCCCCACCCCATGCTGATTATGGCCCCACCCCTGTTTTTTAAAAGAAAGGGTTTTCCGCACGAGCAGCAGACTATAGGTGCTTAGCATGCAGCTGAAATGGTGGGGGAGGGGGTAAGAAACACCGCTGAGCGGCCGCATTTTATATCCGCTTTTTTTTAAAGTAAATTCAGGCTTACAAATACCCCGAGGGGGGTAATTTCAACATAGGGGGGCTGCAGGTGGAGAGACCAGTCCCCCCTCTTGCTTACCAGAGGATCTGCTGCTTTGGCCGGAGGAGAATGAGGAAGTAATGGCTCCTGACACAGCGCTGCTTCCAGCATAAGGCGGTGAGTTCTCAATACAGCCCCCAGTGGTGACACATAGGCATGACAACATTATATACTTAAAAGGAGATATTCATAAGAAAATCCAAGATATTTCTTAGAAAACTCCACTCACCTTCCCGCCGCCGGGGTTATCTGAGATAAACCCCATCTTCACCCTTCATAGTGGGCTCTGAAACCTTCAGGAGCAGGGGAACCTAGAGGTTACCCACAATCCTGGACCTGCAACAGCACCCTGCCAGTAAAAACGTACTAACAAAAAGTACTGGATGCCAGGGTCCAGCTCTCTAAAAAGAGAAGCATTCACAGGGAAAACCTTGTTTCTTCAGATACGAGGCCCGGGAACCCTTCCTTAGGCCCATCAAAGGACACTCTGAATGGATCCGGTCAGCATGGCTAGCCCCAACAAGGATTGCTCCAGTGGAGCTCAGCACAGCACATTTTTACTCGTGACCAACACCTTAGACACTGGTGAAAAAACTGAGGTACTCACAGTAGTAGGAGGGGTTATATAGGGAGTGCACTCCTGGTCTCGGGGCGTGCCAGTGTCCATCACCTAAAGGTGGCCTATTAACCCACATAGTAACTACTATGGTTCTGTCTCCCCTGATGTATGAAAAGAAAGAGAACGTTACACATCACCTACTTCAGGAGGCACTCTGCCACAAAACACGTGATGAGCTGTATGAATCTTTCACCATCTTCCACAACTTCACCGATTTGCAAAATACGACGGTAGACAAGTAGTTAAGGAATGTGGTCCATATTAAATAGCTTAACTGTTACAAAAAAATTTCCAACCAAGATCTCGGATTAGATTTAAATTTAAATGAAATTACAGATTCAGGGTAAGATTTACCCTGTATGTCAGCCTAAACAACTACCAAATCCGGTTACTATAAGATGCATAAGCCTAATAAAAACAAAAAAAAAACTTTTATTTACCTTTTCTGATTAAGCTAAAACCTCCTTCATTTTTGTCCTCATGCTCACCTGCCAAAACACTGAAGCAGTGGGCAGGACTATGTGTGGCCAGAAGCCAATTGACAAGCTACAGGATTGTTAATTAGCAGTGACAATATCAATAACCACACCCATACAACATGTTTTCATCCTACTGGAATGCAAGCAGAAATCCACAGCAAGAATGGCAACTCTGAATTCAAGAGCAGTGCAGCATTGTTGCCACACCATCACAGGAAGCTGTATTAGGTGAACTGAGAGGATCAACAGTCATTTGTGGGACTTTACAAGAGAACTAAGAGAAAATTTTAAGTGCAGATGCACTTATAATGAATTACTGCAGTATATATCTCTTTATTAAGTAGGCCATAGTTCTAGTTTATTAACCACTTGCTGAACGCCTCACGCAGATAGACTGTGGAAGAATGGCATGGGCAGGCAGAGTAACGTATGGGTACGTTACTCCGCTCCCGCAGACGGGGGGCTCATCGTTCTAGGAGCGATCCGTGCTGAATGGGAGGCCACTGATTCATGGCCACCCCATCGGCAAATGAGAAGCTTCCTCTGCTTCTGTAATGTAAACAGAAGCAGAGGAAGTGAGAGGAGAGTCAATGAGGAGAGTCATCTTTCCACGTGAAGATTTTTTCATTAAGGCTTCCGAGGAGAGAAGACATCCAAGTAAGACTGCACCAACACTACACTAACAGTAGGACACACAGGCACACAAATCATTCCCCAATCACCCCCGCACCCCCTGTCACAGTGACATCAATAGCAGTTTTTATTTACTGATTACTGCATTGGTGTCATTTGTGACTGTTATGTTAGGGCAGTTAAATGTAGGCCCCTTTAGGTCTAGTGTACCCCCTACCCCCCCTCAATAAAGGTTTAACCCCTTGATCACCCCCCCAGTTAATCTCTGTCACCAGTGTCACTAAGCAATCTTTTTTTCTGATTGCTGTATTAGTATCACAGGTGACGCTAGGTAGCCAGGTAAGTATTTAGGTTCACCTTCAGCTTTTTATAGCGTCAGGTACCCCCATATACTACCTAATAAAGGTTTTAAACCCCCGGTTGCCCCCTAGTTAACCCTTTCACCAGTGATCACTGTATGACGGTTACGGGTGACGCTGGTTAGTTTGTATTTTATAGTGTCAGGGCATCCGCCGTTTATTACCTAATAAAGGTTTAACCCCCTGATTGCCAGGCTGGTGATATCAGTTAGGTTTTAGGGTCAGATAGAGTCTGCATCGCCCCAAGTAGTGTCAGGTTAGTGCCAGTACCGCTAACACCCATGCACGCAGCATACACCTCCCTTAATGGTGTAGTATCTGAACGGATCAATATCTGATCTGATCAGATCTATACTAGCGTCCCCAGCAGTTTAGGGTTCCCAAAAACGCAGTGTTAGCGGGATCAGCCCAGATACCTGCTAGCACCTGTGTTTTGCCCCTCCGCCCAGCCCACCCAAGTCTCACTAGCGTACCACTAAATTTAGAGCCCAAAATGGCAAATCAAAGGTACACTAGTGAAGAGGCCTAAACCTTTTTGAGCATGACAGATAGTGAAGAGGAAGTCACTCATCTGCCAGATGCAGGCTCAGAATACGATCCTGTAGATGACAGCGGCTCCATGACAGATAGCTCTGAGGACGGAGTTGTGGTCCCTGCCAAGGTCAGGCGTACCAGACCCCAATCTTCTTCTGCTGTTGAGGTGCAAGAACCGCAGGGCTCTCGTATGAAGTAGAGAAGTACTAGTGCCGCTATTCCTTCTGGTGAACTGGCAAGTACCAGCGGTATAGTACACCCTGGTCGTACACGTGGTGAAGTGGCAAGTCCCATAAGTGCAGTTCAAGCTGGTGAGCTGGCAAGCACAAGTAGTATCCCGCTGCCACCAAGAAGACAAATACAGGCCCGTATAGCCCATACTGCCTTTCCTGCTGCATTCGCCAATCCAAATTGGAAACCCACCACTTCAACAGCACCCGTACTTCCCCCATTCACTGGCCAACCCGGCATTCAGGTGGAAACAGTTTATTTTATGTCACTTGATTTTTATTCGCTGTTATTCACCGAAGATCTATATAGATCTATTGTGGACCAAAGCAATTTGTATGCTGGTCAATACATTGCCACTAATCCCCAGTCCTCCCTTGCCAGAGATTGGAGGATTCGAATTTAAGATCTTTCTGGGCCTATCCCTCCTCATGGGCATAACTAAAAAGAGTGAGTTGAGGTCATCATATGCCCGTGTTCTCTGCCTCCATGACCAGGGCACGATACGAGCAGATCTTGCGGTTCATGCATTTCAACAACAATGAACTCTGTCGTCCTCGTGGAGATCCTGGATACGATCGGCTCTACAAAATTCAGCCCCACGTAAACCACTTCAACCAACGTTTTGCAGACTTGTTTACTCACCATCAAGTTTTCTGCGTTGATTAGTCCCCAATTAAGTTTTCGGGCCACTTGTCTTTCAAACAGTATCTTCCCAGCAAGCGTGCCAGATACGGGGTCAAGATGTATAAGCTCTGTGACAGGGCCACAGGCTATACATGTAGTTTTATGGTTTACGAGGGAAAAGATAGCCACGTAGAGCCGCCAAATTGCCCACATTATATAGGGAGCGCTGGCAAGATTGTGTGGGACTTGGTGTCACCCTTTTTCAGAAAGGGGTACCTGTAAGAGAACTGTTAGTTTGCGAGAAAAACCGAAGTAAGGGAACCCCAGCTGGGACTAAAATAAAGTGAAGAAAATGTATACTAAATGCTGCTCCCCTCAAAGTGCAAAAGCTTACTTTGTGAAAATGTGGGTTGTACATAATAAGGGGGCGCTATGACAAACTACCTAATTAATGATAAATTGTCACAAATAAAGTTCATACGTGCTTCGGAGGCGCATCCCAGTCACGTTACCAATCGGGAACATCCGGTTTTCCTAATCCAGTGGGTGGAGTGCACGCCGATCGTAACAGCGGAAGCAGCACGGCCAGTTCACAGTCCACCCGGCCTGATATGCACATTCCCTTCAGTGCAGAGGAAAGGCATTTTTTAAAGGAAGTTCCTTAATCTGCCAAAGCTTCACCTGACCTATCTTTTTCAGTAAAGGGGTCATGGTGAGTAGGTTACCTACTATTCTCCTCCGGGTGACGCATCTGTTTGTTATTTCCAAGTGGTGACGGTGTATTGAACTTTATTCACTACAGTGCAACTCTGTTCAACTACATGGACTTTCTTTGAGATCACTTTATGTTATGTATTTATGTTTATGCATAGGTTTATGGTTACTAATTGTTGAATTGGTATAGTTCATTAAGAAGCACGTATGCACTTTATTTTTGCGACAATTATCATTAATTTGGTCGTTTGTCATAGCGCCCCCTTATTATATACAACCCGCAACTGTTAAGCCGCGTACACACGGGAGGATTGTATGGCCTACTTAGTCCGTCATACAATCCGACGGACAGTCCGTCATACTTTCGAATGAACGGACTTGACCACACACGGATGCACAAACAGTCCGTCGAAAACTTGCGCGATGACGTGTACAGCACGTACGACGGGACTAGAAATAGGAAGTCCAATACACAGCAATGCAACCTTTCGCCGTGTAAATCCTTTCTGAGCATGCGCCATTCTTAGTCCGTCGAACTAGCCTACTGACGAGCGGATTGTCCGCTGAAACCAAAGTATGACGGACAGTATTACGGAAATTCCGAAATACTTAGTACGCCAGACTGCACGCTGAAAAAGTCCGCTGAAGCCCACACACGAGCGGACTGTCCGCTGAAATGTGTTTCGACGGACTAAGTTGGCCATACAGTCCGCCCGTGTGTACGCGGCTTTAGTTTGCGCCAGGCGCACCCACGGACATCAGCAGACTTTCAGAAGTGCTAATGCACATGAGCACGCTCATGGACCACAGCGGTCTTCTAGAACCGCTAATGCGCACACGTGTGCACAACGGACGGCGTGCACGTGCAGGAGAGTGCCCATAATTCCAGTTCACGCCAGACGGGCTATTTAAAGGGTGATCTGCTCACAAACAGTGCTGACTGGTCTTCAGCTGTGCCCTGATCCTCTGTATTCTGCTTGAACCTGCTTATTACCCATTGTTAATCCTGGCTTGGCTCTGCCTTTGGACTCTGATATTTGTGACTTCTGGCTTCTGATCCCGGCTTTCACCTGACTCTGCTCCTGCTTGATGCCTTGTACCTCGCTGCCCGCCAGTTACCAAACCCGGGTATTCTAACGACTCTGCTTCCATCTCCTGTCCCCAGGAAGTTCTAGCAAGACACGAAACCTGAACTTGTACATCGGTTGGAGTGCCACTTTAACATCAGCTGATCTACTGAACTTCACCCCAGACATCTGCCTGTTGTTCTGCCTGAGCCGTCTACTCTACCTCAACCACAAGTTCTGCAAGCAACACTTCCAGGCACTCGTGCTCCTCCTAACCCTAGCCACCATCTGTTCCACCTTCAGTGTGGCTTGGGTCGGAGATACAAGGGAGGCCAACCTCGTCATATCAGACTCCTACCAGGTACGTGACAATACCACTTGTACATGGACAATTATTAAACGAGCGTGCCACTTTTTAGTCACTTGTTTGATCATCAGATTGCAGCATGTGGCAACGTGCGACCGAATCGCCGGGGCTTTTCCTAGCGGCTTGTAGATTCCTGTCTTATGCTGGGGGAGAGAGCCTGCTTCAAGTGTAATAATTTGCTCGCCGTGAAGTGAAGGGATAATAAGAATGTTTTTGCTCTTACCTCCCTTCATGCAGACACGACGGTCCAAATTCCCACGCGACTGGTGTTGTGGAGAAACCCCTGTGTGTCCACGAATATAACCTTAATATGGGAGGGGTGGACCTCAACGACCGGTTGATTGCCCATAAAGCCAGACGCTGGTACAAAAAAGTGTCTGTTTATTTATTTCAATTGGCTTTGCTGAACGCTCATGTGCTATACAGAGCTTCAGGACAGACTGCATCCTTCCTTAAATTCCAGGAAGAGATTGTCAGAGCCCTTCTGTTTCCAGACGGTGCTCCACCTCACCTTCCCAATCCAAATGCAGTAAGCCGGCTGCATGAGAGGCATTTTCCGTATGTCCTCCCGAGTACCCCTACCCAACGAGCCCCCCAAAGAAGATGTCGTGTCTGCAGCAAGCATACATATAGGTGTGACACCAGCTATCATTGTCCCTCCTGTTCTGACAATCCTGGTCTTTGCATTGGTGAATGTTTTGAACACTATCATACACTAGTTATTAGCATAGGGTACAGCACTGCACAGACTAGGCACACTTTCACAGCGTCTCCCAAGATGCCATCGCATTTTGAGAGACCCAAACCTAGAACCAAACCTGTAACTGTTACAACAGTTACTGTCAGGGAAGTCGTCCACGGAATTCAGCTGACATCCTCAGGCGCACATCTGTGGCAGGTGCCAACAAAGTTTACCCAGATGTCCGAAAAAGAGCTAGCAGCCCTGAAGGAATACATTGATGTTCTCCAGAAAGGTTTAATCCGCCCTTCTACTTCACCTGCCGGGCCGGGAATATTCTTTGTGGAGAAGAAGGACCATTCATTACCGAGAGCTAAACAAGATTACGATAAAGAACCGTTATCTTCTTCCCTTGGTCCCAGAGCTCTTCCAAAGACTTTGTTCTGCCACCATTTTTACTAAATTAAACCTAAGGGGTGCTTACAATCTCATCCACATACGACAGGGGGACGAGTGGAAGACAGCCTTCCGTACCCGTTTTGGCCATTACGTGTATCTCGTCATACCTTTCAGCTTATGTAACGCCTCAGCTACATTTCAGCACTTCATCAATGGCGTCTTCAAGGACTATCTGGACATTTTTGTCATTGTTTACTTGAACAACATTCTTGTGTTTTCCACCTCCCTCGCTGATCACCCGGAACATGTCAAGAGTTTTCTCTGCCGCTTCCATGGACTTTATGCCAAACCCAAAAAATGCGAGTTTGAGCGGCAGAGTATTCAGTTCTTGGGTTTGATCATTTCTACCGGAGGCATTGAAATGGACCCTCAAAAAGGTGTCTGCAACTCTGACCTGGCCAGCACCAGTTAGTGGAATTTGCCAATTTTTTTCGCAGATTTATCAAGAACTTTTCAGCCATCATCACACCTATTACCCAACTCACCAAACTGGGTGTTCGTTTCCGCTGGTCTCCTGAAGCCCAGGTTGCCTTTGAGACCCTTAAATGACTATTCACAACTGCCTCTGTACTAAGCCAACCAGATACGGACCTACCCTATATCCTGGAGATAGATGCTTCCAAAAGTGCAGTCAGGGGAGTTCTGTCTCAGCATCAAGGTCCCAAGAATTTAATCCGTCCGGTAGCTGCCTCTAGGAAGCTTGCTCCAGCAGAAAGGAATTATGACGTGGGTGATCAGGAGCTTCTTGCCATAAAGATCACTTTGGAAGAGTGTAGGTAGTTGCTAGAAGGAGCTGCCCACCCAATATTGATCTATACACATCACAAGAACCTTGAATACCTAAGGACTGCCAGGAGACTAAAACCCTGCCAGGCCCGATGGGCACTTTTCTTTTCAAGGTTCTTGTTCCATATCACCTATAGACCTGGGTCAAAGAACACCAAGCCTGATGCGCTGTCACGCATGTTGAGGATCCAAAGGACTTACCAGTATCTGATACCATCTTACCAGCAGGGAATATTTTGTTGTTACAATCCGATCTCATGTCACAGCTGAAGCAGGCATCTGCAGTTACCCCTGACCCTATCAGAGATACATTACAGGCAAGAGAAGGACTTCTTTGGAAGGGGAACAGAGTCTTCGTCCCAGAAGCAGTCCGGATACCAGTTCTGGGATCCTGCCATGATCACCCCCTAGAAGGTCATTTCGGAATTCCCAAAACAATAGAATTAGTACAACGCACATTCTGGTGGCCAAATCTCGAGAAAGACTACACGAAATACATAGATACATGTATTATCTGCATCTGAAGCAAAACCACCCGAAATAAGGCTTGGGGCTTGCTCAGACCTTTGCCGGTGCCCGACAGGCCAAGGACCATGATTTCCATGGACTTTATTGTCGAACTACCACCCTCTGAGGACTGTACATGCCCTCTTCTGCAGCCATCCTCTGAAAAGTAACCAACTGAGCATCCGGAGGCTGCCCGTAAGGGTGGGCAATGTCAGGGAAGTCGTCCTTAGAATACAGCTGACATCCTCAGGCACATATCTGTGCGCAGGTATGAACAAAGTTTACCCAGATCTGCCACATGTGCATCAGTGGACGCGTGTGCACGCCTGTTACCAGAAATGGCGCCAGATGGCCTATTTAAACACAGAACTCAACACTGTCTGGTTGCTGCTTGATCAGTGTCACTTGAAATTCTGTTACCCTGTGTTGTTTCCTGAATACCGTTCCGGCTTGTTACCGGACTACGCTCCTGCCTGCTGTTATACCTGATCCGCCTACCTGTTGCCAAACCTGCCTGTGACCTGACCACGCTTCTGCCTGCTGCTATACCTGATCTGCCTACCCATTGCCAACCTGCCTGTGACCTGACTACGCTTCTGCCTGCTGTATACTTGATCTGCCTACCTGTTGCCAAACCTGGTCTGCCTACTTGTTGCCGAGCCCGCCTGTGACCTGACCACGCTCCTGCCTGCTGTTGTACCTGGTCTGCTGCCAAGTCCGGCATTTCACCTGTGTGTTCCTGGCTCCTACCGGCACAGACTTCAGGACTTATTACAGGCACTCTTACTCCACCCTGCCCTAGCGCCAGCTGTCCCACTACCAGCGGCTCTTGGGCCGGAGTTGTACAGGAGGCCTTCCACTAAATGTCAGGCTCACCACCAGGTACGTGACAGTTACAAAAAAAGTTAAAAAAAATATAAAATAAAAAAACTAAAATAGTTGTCGTTTTATTGTTATCTCTCTCTTTCTATTGCTCTGCTCTTTTTGTACTGTATTCTATTCTGCAATGTTTTATTGTTATTATGTTTCATCATGTTTGCTTTTCGGGTATGTAATTTTTTTATACTTTAATGTTTACTGTGTTTTATTGTTAACCATTTTTTTGTTTTCAGGTACGCCATTCAGCTGCAGCGTGGATTTATTTATCTTAACAGCAACAGCGTTTGCTTCCACAATACATAAAGCCGTGACTCCAGCACTGTCGGAGGGGATTTCACCACCACAGTTAAAAAAAAAAAAGAGAATATATGCCGAAGCATGGGGGCAGCAGGGGTGGAGGAGCGATTTGCTCCTAACTTTTGGGGTGGATGACCCCATGTTTCATCCTATATTTTTAAGGCCATTCAGCTGTAGCACGGATTTATTTATCGTATTTATTTATTTATTTATAGTGGGAGCGTTTGCTCCCACAATACATAAAGCCGTGACTCCAGGGCTGTAGGAGGTGATTACATCACCACAGTTAAAAAAAAGAGCATATATGCCGAAGCATGGAGGCAGCAAGGGTGGAGGAGCGATCTGCTTTTGCGGGCGGATGCCCCCATGCTTCGGCATATATATATTTTAGGCACAGATTGTGTTAAAAAATGTTTTTTTACTATTTTCTTTGTATATGCTTTGCAGGTATGGTATGTCTTACTGTTATACTGTAATGTTACTTTGTTTTATTGTTAACCATCATTTTCTTAGCAGATATGCCATTCAGTTTCAGCGCGGATTTATTTATCTTGACAGCAACATTGTTTGCTCACATGATACATTAAGCCGTGACTCCAGAGCTGTCGGAGGTGATTTCACCACCACAGTTAAAAAAAAAAAAAAGAGCATATATGCTGAAGCATGGGGGCAGCAGGGGTGGGGGAGCGATTTGCTCCTAACTTTTGGGGTGGATGCCCCCATGCTTCAGCCTATATTTTTAAGGCCATTCAGCTGCAGCACCGATTTATTTATCTTGACAGCAACAGTGTTTGCTCCCACAATACATAAAGCCATGACTCCAGCGCTGTAGGAGGTGATTTCACAACCACAGTTAAAAACAAAATGGTGCATGTATGCCCATCATTAGAAGTGGGTGGATGAAGGGAGGTATTCTAATGGTGGGCATACCCACCGATCAATCTCTTTTTTTGTTCATCCCACAGGCTGCATGAAAAAAAAAAAAGATTACAATATATGCCCAACAAGGAACGGCAATGTACTGGTATGTTGCTGGACTTTAAGTGGTTATACCAGAATGATGCCTGTGTGTTTAGGTATCATCTTGGTATCATTCTTTTCAGCCAGCGGTCGGCTTTCATGAAAAAGCAATCCTAGTGGCTAATTAGCCTCTAGACTGCTTTTACAATCAGTGGGAGCGAATTCCCCCCCCCCCCCCACCGTCTTCCATGGTTTTCTCTGGCTCTCCTGTCCCAACAGGGAACCAGAGAATGCAGCCAGTGGTTCCGCCAGCTGACCATAGAGCTGATCAGAGACCAGAACAGTTCTAATCATCTCTATGACCTAAGAAACCAGAAGCTACGGGCATTTTATGACTTAGATTTCGCCAGGTGTAAACAGCGCTATTGGGAAATTGGGAAAGCATTTTATCACACCGATCTTGGTGTGGTCAGATGCTTTGAGGGCAGAGGAGAGATCTAGACCCCCATTTTTTCAAAAAAGAGTACCTGTCACTACCTATTGCAATCATAGGGGATATTTACATTCCCTGAGAACAATAAAAAATTATAAAAAAAAAATGAAAGCAACAGTTTAAAAACAAGATAAAAAGCACCCCTGTCCCCCCTGCTCTCGCGCAAAGGCAAACACAAGCTTAGGTCGTGCGTCAAATGTAAACAGCAATTGCACCATCCATGTGAGGTTTCACTGGGAAGGTCAGATTGAGGGCAGTAATTTTAGCAGTAGACCTCCTCCGTAAATCCTAAATGGTAACCTGTAAAGGCTTTTAAAAATGTATGTAGTTTGTCGCCACTGCACATTTGTGCGCAATTTTAAAGCATGTCATGTTTGGTATCCATGTACTTGGCCTAAGATCATCTTTTTTATTTCATCAAACATTTGGGCAATATAGTGTGTTTTAGTGCATTAAAATTTAAAAAAAGTGCGTTTTCCCCCCCAAAAAAGCGTTTGAAAAATCGCTGAGCAAATACTGTGCAGAAAAAAATTAAACTCCCACCATTTTAATCTATAGGGCCTTTGCTTTTAAAAAAATATATGTTTGGGGGTTCAAAGTAATTTTCTTGCAAAAATAAAAAATGTTTTCATGTAAACAAAAAGTTTCAGAAAGGGCTTTGTCTTCAAGTGGTTAGCAGAGTGGGTGTTGTGTGACATAAGCTTCTAAATGTTGTGTACATAATGCCAGGACAGTTCAAAACTCCCACAAATGACCCCATTTTGGAAAGTAGACACCCCAAGCTATTTGCTGAGAGGCATGTCGAGTCTATGAAATATTTTATATTGTGACACAAGTTGTGGGAAAAAGATAATGTTTTTTTTTTTTTTTGCACAAAGTTGTCACTAAATGATATATAGCTCAAACATGCCATGGGCATATGTAAAATTACAACCCAAAATACATTCTGTTGCTTCTCCTGAGTATGGGGATACCACATGTGAGACTTTTTGGGAGCATAGCCGCGTACGAGACCCCGAAAACCAAGCACCGCCTTCAGGCTTTCTAAGGGTGTAAATTTTTGATTTCACTCCTCACTGACTATCACAGTTTTGGAGGCCATGGATTGCGCAGATGGCACAAAACCCCACCAAATGACCCCATTTTGCAAAGTAGACACCCCAATTCATTTGCTGAGAGGTATGGTGAATATTTTACAGATCTCGCTTTTTGTCACAAAGTTTTGAAAATTGAAAAAAGAAAAAAAAAATACATTTTTCTTTTCTTTCCTCATTTTCAAAAACAAATAAGAACTGCAAAATACTCACCATACCTCTCAGCAAATAGCTTGGGGTGTCTACTTTCCAAAATGGGGTCATTTGGGGGGTTTTGTGCTATCTTATGGCCTTCAAAACTGTGATAGGTAGTGAGGAGTGAAATCAAAAATGTACTCTCTTAGAAATCCTGAAGGCGGTGATTGGTTTTCGTACGCAGCTAGGCTCCCAAAAAGTCCCACACATGTGGTATCCCCATACTCAGGAGAAGCAGCAGAATGTATTTTGGGGTGTAATTTCACATATACCCATGGCATGTGTGAGAAATATATCATTTAGTGACAACTTTGTGCAAAAAAAAAAAAAAAAAGTTTGTCATTCTCCCGCAACTTGTGGCAAAGTATAAAATATTCAATGGACTCAACATGCCTCTGAGCAATTTCCTTGGGGTGTCTACTTTCCAAAATGGGGTCATTTGGGGGGAGGGGTTGTACTGCCCTGCCATTTTAGTACCTCAAGAAATGAGTCATAAACTAAAAGCTGTGGAAATTCTAGAAAATGTACTGTAGTTTATAGACGATATAACTTTTGCGCAAACCAATAAATATACGCTTATTGACATTTTTCGGCAGGGACCAGTCTTGTGCTTGGAGGATTGGCAGATTAGGTAAGTATATCTCTGTTCTGAAATCCCCTAGAAGAAAAAGAGCAGGTAACGGGCACAGCTCCACTGCAATGGGAGAAAAAAAGTTTTGCCCGGAGTTCTTCTTTAAGGAAATACATAATTAAAAAAGAAAATAACCTAAAAGTGAATGATAAGTGTTTTTTCTACAAGCTGTATTATTTGTTATTATAGCCAGAACTGAGAAAAATAAAATCTGTAGAGTGTTTTTCCTTCATTTATTTATCTAAAGTCCCTAATAAAGTTGAGTTTTTGGCAGCACTTTATTAATATCAGTTGTCAGCAGATTCCCTCAAAACTCTGAAAATGATGTCCCTTTCACTGATCAGAGCAGCTATAACGCATTAGGTTATACAAAAAACTGTATTTACAAAAGCCTTGACAGCATCTTAAAAAATATGTCCAGACATTATTATAGTACACTTTAAGGCTCAGTACCTACTGACATTGTTGGCTCACAGTGAGTGTGCATATCAACACCCTGCCAACTGCTTACTGCACAAGTTTGAACAGCAAATGAACGTGACAGTACACATACAGGCAACCAATAGCATAGCATATTTTAAGTGGCCACTGGAAAACATCCACATCATTCCAAGGCTGCCAACTGCTTACAACTGATCATTCTCAATCCGTCCGCCCCTATTCAAAATAATTGGTGAAATTAACAAGTGGTTAGAAGGTGATTTTTGGCGTATTTAAAACAGTTTTCTGAGCATTCTGAAAGCATTAGGTACGCTTTCTGAATGCTTTTTAATTGCTTACCAAATGCCAAGAAAACACTATATGCATTTGGCAAATTAAAAAACCACCAGTGAGAAGTTAACTTTAAAATGGGATCACGACAAAAGCTGGTTGGTAATCACAAATATTTGCTTTGTTAAAACATAGAATCCTACAGTTACTGCCATAAACATTGGAGGCTTTGTTCTTATAAAGTAAGATGTATTAACAAGGTGTGGGAGTCTCCGTGCCTTCAAATATCTTCCATCTTATTTCATAATAAAATCTAAAGCCAGGGAAAAGCTTGGGATCGAAGTGACTGCTCTGCACACATCCTGCATCCTGAACTGATTCTCATAACGTTTGACTTTTGAAAACTATTTTAAATGAAAACTAAAGGAACACTACTTCCAGGTAATCACGTGCTCCAAGCCTTTCTTACTGAGCCAAGACAGACAAAAATGAAGAAAGTTCTTACTTTTCAAGCCAAATCCTATAAACAGAAACATTCAGGCTTGGCATTATTGTTAACCCACTGGCAGGATAACAAGTGTTTAACTTGCAAATAAAAATAGAAATTCTCGGCTGAATCAGTTTTTGGTAGTTCATCAAACCCAAACATTCCTTGAAACTAAAATACACACTGTTCAAGTGATGGAATATCACTAACACAGTGAAGTGAAAAACAATGAAGAACTTAAAGTGGTTGTAAACCCCAGGCATGAAATGTGAACAAAGCATATCCCTCTATAGCATATACTTGTCTCAATTAAGAGCACTACATGTAAATTCTGTCTGCTACTTTATTACTCTGCTATCAACATGAATCAGTTCTGACCAGTTTTCCCAGCACCAAGAGAAAAATGGTAACAAGGGAGGGACCTCCAGCTGATTGATAGCCTCAGTTCGGTTCCTGTGTGCTGTGTGGAGGGGGGTGCATCCCTTGCCTCCAATCAGCTCTCAGAGCTCTCCTCACTGAGCTCTAAAGTGTGTAATTTCAGCTCTTACCCCCTGCTTTCTGCATTCAGACAAGCTTTATAAATTCTGCAATTTGAATGGCTATAGAGAAGAGAAGACAGGTACAACCTATGTAGGAGGATTTGTTTCATTTCTGTGTATCACATGGGGCCAGTCCCTTCACTGGCTGTATGTAAGGGTTTACAACCACTTTAACCACTACAGATCCGCGCTATTGCCAAATGACGGCATCAGCGCGGACCTACATTTCCGGGACTACGTCTATTGACGTCGTCCCGGATACGAGCGGCCTGCGCGCCCCCTGAGGGGCGCGCGCGGCGCGCTCTGTGATCGGCGAGTCCGTGAGACTCGCCTGATCACCGATCCGTGCAAGGGGTCGATCCCGACCCCTTATCACGTGATCAGCTGTCAGCCAATGACAGCTGATCATGTGATAGAACGGAGCCGGTAATCGGCTATTATTCCTCCTCGCGCTGACAGCGCGAGGAGAAAAAAAAAAAGCCGATCACCGGCGGCCGTGATCGGGACATCAGTCCCGATCACGGCCATCAATACAAGGGACCACCTGCCACCTGCCAGTGCCCACCTGCCTCCCGCAGTGCCATCCTGAAGTAAAATAAAACGCAAAAGTAAGTGCCCCCCGTCAGTGCCCCCCGTCAGTGCCCATAGTGCCCACAGTGCCACCCACAGTGCCACCCCACAGTGCCACCCACAGTGCCACCCAATCTGCCTCAAAGGTGCTGCACCCCAGTGCCGCCCATCAGTGCCCAGCAGTGCCGCCCATCAGTGCCCAGCAGTGCCACCTATCAGAGCCACCTATCAGTGCCACCTATCAGTGCCCATCAGTCCCATCTATCTGTGGTACCTATCAGTGCCCATCCGTGCCACCCATCCGTGCCACCCATCTGTGCCACCCATCCGTGCCATCTTATGTGCCCATCTTTGCCCATCAGTGCCGACTTATCTGTGCCCATCGGTGCCGCCTTATCTGTGCCTATTAGTGCCGCCTTAACTATGCCTATCAGTGCCCACCAGTGCAGCCCATCAGTGCCCACCAATGCAGCCCATCAGTGCCCACCAATGCAGCCCATCAGTGCCCACCAATGCAGCCATCAGTGCCGCCTAATCAGCGCACTTCAATGAAGGAGAAAAATGACCCGTTTGCAAAATTTTATAACAAACTATTAAAACATGATTTTTTATTTTTTATTTTTTTGCATCTTTTTTTGTTTGTTTAGCAAAAAATAAAACTCCGAGCTGTAACTAAATACCACCAAAAGAAAGCTCTATTTGTGGGAAAAAAATGATAAAAATGTCATTTGGGTACAGTGTTGTATGCCCGCGCAATTGTCATTCAAAGTGCATCAGCGCTGAAAGCTGAAAATTGGTCTGGGACTGAGGGGGGTTTAAGTGCCCAGTAAGCAAGTGGTTAATGAAAAATGTGTCAGTAAATAGAAAAGTAACAGAGCTAGAGACTATTTACACCTCTCCTAGAAAATACGCTGCTGGCAAGGACTGTGAACACAAATATGTGTGCTGTAAATGTAGATGTGGAAGTACAGGTGCCTTCCCAGTGTCACTTAGGACCCACATTGCGGAGAAAATGTTACAGGAAGACTGAAGAAAGCACTGCACTGATAACAATTTATATCCGTACTTTCTAATGTCTCTGATATTAGATTTTGTTTATTTCACGAAAAATAAAAAATCCAGTGGTGATTAAATACCACTAAATTAAATCTCTATTTGTGTGGAAAAAATATATAAAAATTTCATATGAGTATAATGCATGACTGCGCAATTGTCATTCAAAATGCGACAGCACTGAAAGCTGAAAATTGGCCTGGGCAGGAAGGGGGTGTAAGTGCCCTATAGGCAAGTGGTTTAAAGTGGTTCTAAAGTCAAAAAGTTTCATACATTTATGCATTCCCTAAACTGGGGTAAAAAACATCCCACTACCTGTTCTATCCACACCCATCCCTACATACCTACCTGACTCCTTTCACTGCTCCAGCACTGTCTCAGCTGCAGCACTGCTCCCTTCACCTCCTGCTCCCACAGGAGACACTGAGTGTGGACAGGGCTATAGGATCCTGCTGCTGTCAAAGTTCTGTGAGAAGAGAGTGGGGGGGGGGGGCGTGGCTTACGGTGCTGTATATGTCTATGGACACACACAGTCTGCCTTGGGAGCATGCATACATGGAGGAGCAGATAGCACAGGCGGGGAAACACCAGAAGAGGAGGTAAGGGACTTTTTTTGTGCAATTTTGTTACACAGATCAAGTAAGTATAACAGATTTTTATTTTAACCCAAAACATTTTTATCCTTTAGTATTACTTTAACCATTTGGCTGCTACCGTTTGCACTTTTACACTCCACTGTCGGATTGCTGATGGAAGTATCGTGCTCCTAACCTATTTGCATACATAACCTAAAATTTAAGACACACAAATTGCATTCTTTTCAACACCGTGCAGAATATAGTCCAGACTTGTATTCACATCCTCTTCCCATTCTTCTTTGGAGTCCCAATAGTTTTTAGGTTTATTTTATTTTTAAAGTGTAAGTATGATATACAGACTGCAGTAATCCATAGCAACCAATATTATTTAGGTTTACTGTAGTCAGATCTGTGAAAATAATTTATGAACAATGGCTAAGGAACATTGTGGGGGATTGTCAATATCTGCATCTGATTCAAGGACCTGTCACAGACAGGTACATGAATCTGTCTGTGCCTGGCACTGACATCGGAATGTTCATACTGGTGCTCCCACCCAGGAAACTTTGTCACATTGACAGGCAAAAGGCAAGTAGTTTTGTGTTGTGGTGGGTGAAACCTGATTCGATAACTGATAAGACTATTTACTCATCAGGTCCGCCTTGCTGTTAACTGACACAGTGCATGACAGGGGGCAGATCCATAGCTGCCATTCAGTCCAATAACGTCTTCAGAATACACCTATAAACAATCAAAATTAGGGTGGGCTTAATGGGGAACAACTCTCTCAGATCCCCCTCAGGCTCTCCCCACCAAGTAACTCAAGTCAATTCCCAAATATAGGAATTGTCATATTTGGGTAATGACATCACCACTCTCCGCTGTAGAGCCCTGTTTAGGAAGCTGTCACATTGACGAAGAGTTCCCAGCACAAGCATGCCCCACTCTGAGTACTGGTGTACTTCCATGATGCTGGATGTATTTAGTGCCAGTTTCCTGATCTGTGAACTGGCGGTAATTTTTTGAGAACATGTTGTTTCCATAATCACAGGTTCTTAAAGTGGTGCTAGTTAGAACTACCTGAATTTGGCGTATGTGACCGTAATGTTAATCGAAAATGGTGCAAATGCTTGCCTGAATTTTACGTAGGTAGTTCTAGACTATTGCCAGAAAAGTGTTGTTAAAGCTTTATTGAATTCCCCTAACTGTGTATTGCGCAACATTATTGCTGTTTACCAATGGAAAGAGCGTAAAAGCCTTAAACATATCTACTATTAAGAAATAATGTCTGGATATTTTATCTCCGACATATTTACAAAACAGATGTCCTACTTTTACAGAAAAATACATTGAACTAAAGGCACGTGAGCTACTGTCAGGAACAAAATGTACATTCAATAGCCCTAAGTGCACTTCCAATTCTTATTATAATGTCACAGGTTCCCTTTGTGCTTTTTATGCATTTTTTTTTTTTGTGAGATTACATTTTATTGTGTGCTTTTTTGGAAAATGTAAAAGCAATTGCAAATTTAAACACAGAATATAAAATGTATTTGATGAGGAGAAAGAAAAGCCTGTAAGGTTTTAGTAGATAGCAAAACATGAGGTTGACAAGTGAATGCAAATAAAAAAAAAAAATTATCAGATAATTGAGGACTCTTTAGCAGAGATGGAAAAAAAAATGAAAAAGTGAATACACATACCGAAGCTGCAGCTGGTATAAATCCACCCCTATATACTGTATGTTCAGAACTGCCATCCGTCTATTAGCAGGAGTATGGAAAACAGGAGAGATACCAATAGATACTTGAAGCCCGACATTGTGTATGTGACTCACGTTCAGTTGTATACAGGAGAAGACCGAACATGACATCTTAATGCAGACTTAATGGGATCCTTTACAGAAAGTAGATGTACTATATTGATATTTTTCTCATAAACCCATCCAGATATATTTAAACACAAGCATGAAAGAGATTAAAGTGACTCGTAATCTTTTAAAATGAATAAATAATTGTTTTTTAAAACTGCTTAAAGCACAAAGACTATTGGGCTGATTTACTAAAGGAGTTGAGACTTTTTACACTACAAAATGTGTGAATATTCACTTCAGGCCGCGTACACACGGGCGGATTGTCTGCCCAACTAAGTTCGGCAGACAATCCGACAGACAGTCCGTTCAAAATTAGCATGAACGGACTTGACCACACACGATGAGCAGACAGTCCGCTGAAAGCGTGCGTGATGACGTGTACAGCACGTACGACGGGACTAGAAAAACGACGTCCTATACACTGCAATGCAACCTTCGGCCGTGTAAACCCTTTCTGAGCATGCGCCATACTTAGTCCGTCCAACTTGCCTACACACGAGCGGACTGTCCGCTGAAACCAAGTTTGGACGGACAAAACCAAGTTTGAACGGACTGTCTTACGGAAATTCCGTAAGACTTTGTTCGTCAGACTGTCCGCTGAAAAAGTCCGCTGAAGCCCACACACGAGCGGATTGTCCGCTGAAACACTGTTCAGCGGACTAAGTTGGGCAGACAGTCCGCCCGTGTGTACGCGGCCTCACTTGTCCAATTATGTGCAGATAAAATAAGCTCACCGGAGTTTGCTTTTTTTATGATTGGATAACTGAAGTGATTGTCCCCAATATATTGTAAGAAGAGGATCAACTTAGTAAATCAGCCTATATATGTAATGTGCAGTAACCTCTAGTAACCAATGATAATCTATCAACTACTCTTCCACATTATAAATTTTTCTTCCCACTGACTTCTTAACTACTTCAGCCCCGGACCAATAAACACCCTAAGGACCAGAGGTCTTTTTACAATTTCGCACTGCACTGCTTTAACTGGTAATTGCGCGGTCATGCAATGTTGTACCCAAACCAAATTTGCGTCCTTTTCTTCCCACAAATAGAGCTTTCTTTTGATGGTATTTGATTGCCTCTGAGATTTTTATTTTTTGCGATATAAATGGAAAAAGACCAAAAATTTTGAGAAAAAACGATATTTTCTACTTTTTGTTATAAGAAAAATCGAATAAACTCAATTTTAGTCAAACGTTTAGGGCAAAATTTATTCAGCCACATGTCTTTAGTAAAAAAAAATGTCAATAAGCGTATATTTATTGGTTTGCGGAAAAGTTATAGCGTCTACAAACTAGAGTACATTTTCTGGAATTTACACAGCTTTTAATTTACGACTGCCTATCTCATTTCTTGAGGCGCTAAAATGGCAGGGCAGTACAAACCCCCCCCCCAAATGACCCCATTTTGGAAAGTATACACCCGAAGGAAGTTGTGGAGAGGCATGTTGAGCCCATTGAATATTTTTTTTTTTGTCCCAAGTGATTGAATAATGACACAAAAAAAAAAAAAGTTTACAAAAAGTTGTCACTAAATGATATATTGCTCACACATGCCATAGTTATATGTGGAATTGCACCCCAAAATATATTCTGCTGCTTCTCCTGAGTACGGGGATACCACATATGTGGGACTTTTTGGGAGTCTAGCCGCGTACGGTACCCGAAAACCAATCACTGCCTTCAGGATTTCTAAGGGTGCAAATTTTTGATTTGACTCCTCACTACCTATCACAGTTTCGAAGGCCATAAAATGCCAAAATAACACAAACCCCCCCCCCCCAAATGACCCCATTTTGGAAAGTAGACACCCCAAGCTATTTACTGAGAGGCATGCTGAGTCCATGAAATATTTTATATTTTGCCACAAGTTGCAGGAATTTTACAATTTTTTTTTTATTTTGCACAAAGTTGTCACTAAATGATATATTGCTCACACATGCTATGGGCATAAGTCAAATTACACCCCAAAATAAATTCTGCTGCTTCTCCCAAGTACGGGGATACCACATGTGGGGGACTTTTTGGGAGCCTAGCCACGTACGGGACCCCGAAAACCAAGCACTGCCTTCCGGATTTAAATATTAAATGCTACCAAAAAAACTGTTAGCGATCGCAGGGATCAGGCCTGACTCTGCGATCGCTGCAGTTATGTGTTTAGTGTTTTGTAAGTAACAGTGATCGATCGATACTGCACTTGGGTGGGCTGGGCAGAGGGGCAAAACGCAGGTGCTAGCAGGTATCTGGGCTTATCCCGCTAACAATGCGTTTTTTTGGAACCCTAAACTGCTGGGGACGCTAGTATAGATCTGATCAGATCAGATATTGATCTGTTCAGATTCTATACCACTACGGGAGGTTTATGCTTTGCGTGTGGGTGTTAGCGGTACTGGCACTAACCTAGCGCTGCCTGGGGCGACGCAGATCCTGACCCTAAAACCTAATTGATATCACCCGCCGGGTGATCACGGGGTTAAACCTTTATTGGGTAATAAATGGTGGGTGCCCTGATGCTATAAAAAGTGAGCTACCTAACCAGAGTCACCCGTAACACTTATACGGTGATCACTGGTGAAAGGGTTAACTAGGGGCAATCAGGGGGTTCAAATTTTTATTAGGTAGTATATGGGGGTCCCTGACGCTATATAAAAACCTGACGGGGAACCTAAATAACTAACTGGCTAACCAGCGTCACCAGTGACACTTATACTGTGATCGCTGGTGAAAAGGGGGTGAAAGGGTTAACTAGGGGCAATCAGGGGGTTAAAATCATTATTGGGTAGTATATCGGGGTACCTAGCGCTATAAAAACCTGGCGGTGAACCTAAAAAAATAACTAGCTACCTAGCGGCACTAGTGACACTAATGCAGCGATCAGAAAAATGATCGCTTAGTGACACTGGCAAAAGGGGGTGAAAGGGTTAACTAGGGGCAATCAGGGGGTTAAAACCATTATTGGGTAGTATATCGGGGTACCTAACGCTATAAAAACCTGGCGGTGAACCTAAAAAAAACTAGCTACCTAGCGACACTAATGCAGCGATCAGAAAAATGATCGCTAGTGACACTGGCAAAAGGGGGTGAACGGGTTAACTAGGGGCAATCAAGGGGTTAAAACCATTATTGGGTAGTATATTGGGGTACCTAGCACTATAAAAACCTGGCGGTGAACCTAAAAAAAAACTAGCTACCTAGCGACATCAGGGACACTAATGCAGCGATCAGAAAAATGATCGCTTAGTGACACTGGCAAAAGGGGGGTGAAAGGGTTAACTCTAGGGGCAATCAGGGGGTTAAACCTTTATTGGGGGGTGATAGGGGGCTACCCTGGACCTAACACTAACTGCCCTGACAGTTTTTACTTTTACAACTGACACTGAATGCAGTGATCAGTAAATAAATGATCACTGCAATCAGTGACACTGTGACGGGGGGGGCGGGGGGGATCGGGGGGGGGGGGGTTGTGTGCCTGTGTGTACCTACATGTCAGTGTAGTGTTGGTGCACACTTACTTTCTGTCTTCTCCTCGTAGTCCGGTCAAAAAGACCGCCCCGAGGAGAATGACATCACTTCCTCCTTCCTGTGTATACAATACACAGTGGGAGGAAGCTTCTCATTGGCCAGGAGCGATCGAGAGGGGGTGGCCAGAAACCAACGGCCATCCCCTCATCACGGATCTCTCCTGCAGCGAACCGGACCACCGTATCCAGCGGGAGGGGGTCCGATCGGACCCCCCACCCGCTGGAAGGCAGGCACGTACATGTACGTGCTTGTGCCTGCCTGTGCCATTGCGATGACGTACAATGGCAATACGGCGGTCCTTAAGTGGTTAAACATATTTTACCAGAAGACTGGACAAGATATAACTTGGAGGAGCATGACAATGTACACTATGCTTATGTGATGCCATTAAAATGGGGAACTCTAATATCCTTGAAGGATTAACAAAATAAATATTCTGTAAATACTGATTAAGACCTTGCCAACACTTACTGAAAGTGACGTCTAAGGAAAAAGACTGGCTTGACTATAATCACAGGATCAGTCGAAAGCCATTCATCTGGTTCCTGATAAACTGGGCAAAATTCATGTCAGCAACTTCCACCCAATACCCTTAGACTGAAAAATCAAAACACAGCGTTGAAAAAATTTCAGCCCATAAGCTCCTGCCTCCAATAATATAAATGCAAACTTTAAATATGACCGCTGGCTGTCAGCATACAATAGCCATAGCAGGAAATTCTTGCATCCACCCCAGTTTATGCATGTATGACCAGCTTTAGTGTTGTAAAAAAAAGAAGCTGCAGCCCCAGCACTACCTTTATATTGGATGTACCTGTACGCCAATATGCCTGCCCGTGCCATTCTGTCGACGTACATCATCGTGCGCTGGTCGGGAAGTGGTTAAAGCAGGGTTAGGTTATAAAACAATATCCCAAGCTTATATCTCACAGAGCACTGTTCAATCCATCATCCGCAAATTAACGAGTATGGCACAACTGCAAACCTACCAAGACATTACCGTCCACCTAAACTGACAGGCCGGACAAAAAGAGCATTATTTAGAGAAGCAGCCAAGAGGCCCATGGTAACTCTGAAGAGCTGGAGAGATCCACAGCTCAGGTGGGAAAATCTGGTCACAAGACAACTATTAATCATGCACGCCACAAATCTGGCCTTTATGGAAGAGTGGCAAGAAGAAAGTCATTGTTGAAAGAAAGACATAAAAAGTCCCATTTGCAGTTTGTGAGAAGCCATGTGGGGATACAGCAAGCATATGTAAAAAAGTGCTCTGGTCAGAGACCAAAATTGAACCTTTTGGCCCAACTATGTGTGGCGGAAAGCTAACGCTGCACATCGCCCTGAACACACCATCCCCACCGTGAAACATGGTGGTGGCAGTATCATGTTGTAGGGATGCTTTTCTTTAGCAGGGAAGCTGGAAGCTGGCGGGAGTTCCGCCAGCAAAAGTCCAATGGAGCATACACACGGTCGTAATTTCCAACCAAAACCTCACATCGGACTTTTGCTGGTGGAATTTCCAATTGTGAGTACGGGGCATTAGGCTTATGTCTTTTATCAAACAGAGGTTTCTGTGACACCTTCTTTAAAATTTATTTTGAAACAATTGTTTGAATTCTCTACTGAAGTGCTCTCTAAGTGACCATAAATCAACTTCTCACTTATCGGCTTCTTTATACAAAGAGAAGAGCCAGGAGGTTGACAGAAGGCTATGGTATGAGAGATGGCAGCTATGAATATATATTTTTTTTGCATTATTGAACAGGGCAAATTAACAAATACATACTTATCACAAAAGAAAGTTTCAGCCTCCTGTATAAGTGTAATGTACAGCAGTACACTAAAGTTAGATGAATATATGAGGTTTAAATTTATCGCATGCTGATCTGGAGCAATGAAACTGAAAGTATTCAGTGTACAGAAAACTTGACAGTCTGACCATTCACACAGTTGCTAATTTGTTAAACATACCTGAGAGACATTCTGGCGGGAGGTGACCGGCACAATCAAACATCTGACAAATGTCAACTTGGAGGGGAACCCTGCAGCTTGTTTGCTCCATCTTTCCCAACAACCAATTAAGAAATACAAGGTCTCCTTTACAATCCAACTACTGATTGCAGCTAAGGCGTGCATTCCCCTTTGTTGGAGATCCAACACCCCACCATCCAAAATCCTGTGGTTCTCTAAAGTAAAAGAACTAAGAGATATGGAAGATCTTACCGCCACCCTGCAGAACTGGGAGGAGACCTTTTGTGAAACCTAGAGACCCTGGCACCACTTTATGTACACTGACGCATATAGTATCTCCAGGAGGTTTCCTAATTTCGGGAGACTTCCTTGATTTAGCTCTGCTCACAGGGGCGAGAAGCATCTATTACCTACTATCTGTTCAATTTCTCTCTCCCCTCTCCTCCACCCAGTTCTCCTTATTAGGGACAACCGCTATACTCTTTCCCCCTCTCCCGTTTAATAAATCCTTTATCCTCCTGCCCCTCCTTATTCGAATATTAGCCTTAGTTATAGGTATTACCTTTTCAAAATGTTTTGTTTCTTTTCTTTCCCTTTTACGTTATATCATAATCCCACTGGCCATCGGGAAGCACAGATTTATGTTTTCTGCTAGGGTAATTTATGGTATTATGGTAATTTGTGGATTCCCTCAGCTTTACCTGTTGTCCATGATTTTTGAAACTGGTATATCCTATGTGCCCATAGGATTAGGGTAAACAGAGACAACTGATTTGTATATTGGCTGATGTGACCCTATTGTTTCTGTTTCATAATGGTATTATACGTTATAGCTTTATGTCATTTACTTGGGATGTAAACCATATCCTCTTTGAAAAATAAAGGAATTACAAAAAAACATACCTGAGAGAGTATCAGCTGCCCATGAAATTTAGTCACAAATTTTCTCAGAAAAGAGAAATACGCATCTTGACCCATGATTTTTTCAAGATATCGAAGAAGAAAATAACCCTGAAAATAAAATACATTTAACTCAAGAAATAACTCACATCAATGTCTTTTTGTTAAAGGGAAAATGAAACCAGTTACCTTTAAATAATGCACTTGCATAAAAGCCTTGTCTGCATTTAGTCCATGTCGTACAACAGAAGCTCCAGAGTCACTCACTTCTCCTGTGCTATCACCTTGGGGCCTGAAGGTATGAGAAATGAGGGATGTGCCATTATTTTCAAAAACAATAAAACACTCTTTTTGTCAAATACTGATTAAAGTAAACCTATGCTTTATCCATTTATGTTCACATAAAGCAAAACTGTAGGCAAAACTTTTTTTTTCCAATTTGGATAGAGTAAGGAAGGGTCATAAGCCAATTTATTTATTTTTTCCTTTGCCATATATGTCCCATTAGGGAGATTTCCCTTCACTTCCTGTCCCATAGACAAAACAGGAAGTGAGAAGATATTCCTGTGAACTAAGGAAATCCCTTGGGGCCCCCCAGGTCACTAGAATGAGTGTCTTCGTTGGAAGAATACTCCTCTAAAGTTTGGGATCCAAATTTGGGGATTTTCTTTTATGTTTACTTTCAATGATAATGGTAAATAGGACAAATAGAGAGGGTGGATCTCCCTAAAGGGGGCACAGAGAACAATAAAAACTGACAGGGACTCTAATCTCGCTACACTTTTTTTTAAATAGAGGTTTTGCCATTAGTTGTACTTTAAATTTGCAGATAGACATACATTATATTGTCAAAAGTATTGTGCCGTCTGCCTTTATACGCACATGAACTTTAATGGCATCCTAGTCTTCGTCTGTAGGGTTCAATATTGAGTTGGCTCACCTTTTGCAGCTATAACAGCTTCAAATCTTCCGGGAAGGCTGTCCACGAGGTTTAGGAGTGTGTCTAAGGGAAAGTTTGGCTATTCTTACAAAAGCACAATTGTGAGGTCAGACATTGATGTTGGACGAGAAGGCCTGGCTTGCAGTCTCCGCTCTAATTCACCACAAAGGTGTTCTATCGGGTGGTATCGCTCATCCATATCTTTACGAACCTTGCTTTGTGCCCTTGTCAAATTAATATGATGAAGGGGAATTATGGTGTGGGGTTGTTTTTCAGGGGTTGGGCTTGGCCCCTTAGTTCCAGTGAAGGGAACTCTTAAGGTGTCAGCATACCAAGATATTTTGGACAATTTCTTGTTCCCAACTTTGTGGGAACAGTTTGGGGATGGCCCATTCTTGTTCCAACATGACTGTGCACCAGTGCGCAAAGCAAGGACCATAAAAACATGGATGAGCGAGTTTGGGGTGGAGAAGCTTGACTGGCATGCACAGTGGCCTGAGTCCTGACCTCAACCTGATAGAATGCCTTTGGAATTAATTAGAGCAGAGACTGTGAGCCAGGCCCTCTCAGCCAACATCAGAACCTGACCTCACAAATGCGCTTTTGTAAGAATGGTCAAACATTCCCATAGACACACTCCTAGACCTTGAGGACAGCCTTTCGTGAAGAGTTGAAGCTGTTGTAGCTGCAAAGGGTGGGCCAACTCAATATTGAAACCTACGGACTAAGACTGGGGTGCCATTAAAGTTCATGAGTGTATAAAGGCAGGCGTCGCAATACTGTTAACAATATAGTGTACTTACATTCCCTTTTGCTAGTCCTTCACTCCAGTTGCTCACAGCGAAGAGAAAAAGCCCTGTATAAGACTCAAATTGTAGCTCTCATTTTACCCTCATGTGACAGTGCTTGGTGCGCGAGCAGCCAATTATCAAGCACCAGCGCTATCACATGGTAGAGATGGGGAAAGTCATATGCTCCCAATACCTGGACAAACTGGGTAAAGGGAAATTATACATTTTTTACAGCCCTCAACTTATTAACAACCACAGTGGTTTTGTCTGCAGACTCGGTCCTTATCTGACATCAACTGGGTAAAGATGGATTTGTTGTTAGGTGGTGGTGCCATAGATGTCTAAATCAGTTCCAGGAGCATTCCCATTACAATTTTTTTCCATGGAATTTTTTTTTTTTTTGTATGGTTTCGATATTTACCTTGGTACCAGATCTGCATGTTTTTTCTGGTACAATAGTTTTTTTATTGAGTAAAAAAAAAAAACTAACATTTATAAATAAAGTTGATTCAGGGAATATTCGATTGCCTCAGGGAATCAGGAAGGAATTTTTGCCCCTGCTATTTGAAATTGGATCATACTTTGATAGGGTTTTTTCGCCTTTCTTTGGATTAACTGTGGGTACAGGATTGGGTATATAGGAGTGTATAATTTTTTTATTGGTTGAAATAGATGGACTATTTTTGCTGGTTTCAAATTAAAAAGTAGAAGCATCTGGCATCTAGTGTCGAACGTGACAATGAGTAACTGGGCTTGGAGGCCCAGGACATAGTGAGGCAAAAAGAAGTGGGATAATGATCCCATAATGAAGGGGAAGGAAAAGAAGAAAAAAAAAAGGTGGAGTGGGAAGAGAAAAGGCAGAAGTCAGTCAGGATGTGGGAGAAAGCGGCAAACAATCAAGGCAAGAAAGGAAGGAAAAAGGTGTAGACCTAAGCAGGAAGGGAGGACGGAACCTGTGTGTTAGATGGTGTTCCAGAATGGTCTGGAATACCGAACCTTGCCAGGGACCGAGTGGGGAGAGCGTTAGACCACCACATTTTGAGGAACTTAGTGTGAGAGCCATGAAGGGTTTGAATTAGCTATGCGGAACCAGAACCCAATACCAGCGGAGGGTTTGAATTAGCTATGAGGAACCAGAACCCAATACCAGCGGAGAAAACCTTATAGGCTGCCACAATGGTGATGGTGTTAAAAGAACATGTGGCTACAGATGACCAGGCCTTGCTCCAATCCTCTAAATCTATGGATACTGCTATGTCTCGCTTCCATTTCCATTACAATTTTTTTCAATGCACGCCCAAGGTAAACATAATAAAAATACATGCCTTGATAATCCTCGATAAAAACAAATCAGCTTAAAAAAGCAACCACATAAAAGAAAAACTTTTTTTTAAACTGAAGGAGAGGTCCATCAAATGGTACCAGAACCTAAATCTTAAGAACAACAATAAACACTGTAAGGAAATCAAATATGCAATTAAAGCAGAAAACAAGACACAGTAGAGAAAGCCCAGGGTGTCTATTTAAATGTTTTATTCATTAAAATAAATTGTTAAAAGTACCAAAAAATCTTCACTAAAATCAGGGAATTTGCTGGCCTGCTATTTAAAATTAAATATTTTAGTTTTTACTAAAATAAAAAACATGTTTTACTTATGTGCTCTGTGCAGTGGTTGTTAATTGATAAATAAATAGGATTTATTTCATTATTTTTTTTTAAAGCATCAACACAGCATTTTTTCACTAGTGTCTAAAATATTTGCACACTACTGTAAGCCTACTGTTTGTACAGTTTACACCTGCTCTCTGAATTTTTACTGGCCAAACCCAAGTAGCAATGAACAAGTGTGGATCAGAATTAGGCAGAAAACAATAAACCTGGAATTTTTACAGCAGAATTGGCAGTGGTTTGGTTTTTCTCCTGATCTTGGAAGTACCACATGGCTCAGCAAAAATACCAAAATAAAAATACATTAAAAAGAAATACAATAGCCAGCAGTGGAGATTTCTACAACCAGCATGGATGTGGGAATCGAATCAGCAATGTATGGTGGCCTTTACTTCTCAGGGGCTGTTGCTAGTCCTGTATTTTGTGAGCTGTGAGCTCAATTTAGATTTTAGGCCTGCATAGGTGATCTTTTCTTCTGTCTCAAGTGAGCTCATGAGACACACTTAAAAATCTACCATGTAGCAAACCAACTGTAAATCTAGTCATAGAAAGATCAAAAAGTTTGATTGGTCCAGCAGGGCCAGGCTGAAATTCAATCCATGTGTGGCAGCTTCCGCTCAACAGAAGTTAATCTATTGATCGACTTTTGTCGAGCAGGCTTGTTGGAAAAATGTTCTCTGGCTGCAGCCAATTTTACTCTCCTTCAGCCACTTACAGAGAGCATATGTTTTCAGAATTGAGCTGAAGCAGGAAATAAGACTCTGGTGAGTACACTGTGCCTGCTTTTCCACACGAAAAAGCTAATGTACTGCAATGTGGATGCTGTGCCCAAAACAAACAAGCAAAGGACTGTCTACCAATAATGCCTGTATGTTAGTTGCAACTGATCTTTTCACCCATTTATAATTCCTAGTTCCACTTTTTACACGGTCTACACAGAACCAGCAATTGTGGTAGAGACAAGGCTTTGCTTCCTTATGCCAGAGCAGTCTCGATGAATGTTGTTCAGATGACTGATGGATAAATAATCAAGCAACAGCAGGAGAAGGAGAGGAAGCACAGATCCATGGAATGTAGCACAAGCAGAGAGATCCTTCCACTGCGGGTCCTCATGTACAGTTTTTTCTCCAGAAAGGAGAATAGAGACTAGCAAGGTAGTGACAATACCAAAACCTCACTTCAAATCTTGTGAGACTAGCAGTCACTGGTGAAGTGCCTTTGATGATCTTAGAAATCCCTACCAACAGTCACGTCAGGAAGTATACTGCTATTATTTAACAGGAATTTAAGGAAAAAGATACATTTCTCAGGGTACAGCTTAGGCACAGTTAACCGTCTAGATCAGGGGTGTCAAACTCAATTTTATTAGGTCACATCAGCATTATGGTTGCCCTCTAATGAGTTGAATCTGTAAGACTAGATGTCCAGAGTACCCCACTCCCGCTAACATAAGATGTCAACACCCCACCTCATCCCTTACATCACAGGACACTCCTCTTAACTTGTGATGCTGCTGGGAAGAAGCTTGGGCAGAGCTGGGAAGCAAAAAGTGCAGCGTCTAAAGGAGGACCAGAAAAGGGCTGGAGTCAGCTGCCAGAGTCTGCTAAATGTTGAGACCAGAAAAGCAGAGGAGGTAGAGATGAGGGCATGCTGTGGCTGCATGGAGAAGCGCAAGATCTGACGGAGGAGTTCTGTCCTCCTCTCTGCTGCAGACTGCTGAGACAAGGTGAGGATGGAGATGAGGGGGGTGCTGCAGTTGCAGGAGAGGTGTAAGGGCCACATGAAATGGCCTGGCGGGCTGAATTGGGCCACAGGCCTGGTCTTTAGCACATGTTCTAAATGTTATCTATATCACAGCAAATCTTTACTTTTTGAGTTCAGGTCCACTTTAAAAAACGGAACTCACTAACAGGCATTACAATTATCCTAAGGAAGTAAACAGAACTCATTAACAGGCATTACAAATATTTTTAGAGAAGTAAGGCTACACTGATACAACTAGGGGAGACAGTTTTATAGATAAATGCTTGACTATTTTTTTTTTCACTAATAATTTTTTACAACAAAAAAAAAGAGAAATAGTCCATATGTTTAGAATTGTCACATTACAAGAAGAGACACGTTTAATATTTTTTTCTTAGCTGGATGGATCTCAAATCACCAGAATGGCTGAGAGCACAGGTATTCTATTACACTTCCAAGTATTGATTTAAAAGCACACAATACAAAGACTGCCAGAATGAATGGCTCTTTTCATCCCTACTCCATGAAGCTGATAAGGAACAGTAGATTAGCAAAAAGCGTCTTTCAGAAACTTTTAGAGCAAGATTCAGCAAGGCAAGATACAGTCAGCAAGGCTATAGTAAGTTTATTATGTGAATTTGTATTTTTTCCCCCCCTTCTAAGTCATTTTATTTTAACTTTAGACATTTAACAGACTGTTCTAAGATAACTTCTGCAAGTGCCCAAGTAGTGTAAAAAATTCTGTGAGAAATGGTGTTCTGATCTGGCTGATCACACTACCAAAGTAATAAAAACTTTAGACAGGAGCCTAACTATTCTTGAAGTGCCTTCACCTTGGCAAATCAAAGTGCAAAATGTACTTGTCTAATCACTAGCTGTGTGTTCAGTATGATAACTGCAGACAAAACTGCACAGGCATTGCTATTGCCTCATTATGCCAGGGTTGCAGTTGTTGCTGGGATGCCAAATATGCTCCTTGTACACTCACTAAGTAAGAAAACATTATTAAGAGCATCAAATTAGTAGAATCAGCATCTGTGCAGGGCCTTAATAAGTACAGAAAGTGATTTATGTCCATGGAGCGCTGAATTTAACAAAGGAGAGAGTTTTCCCAGTGAGATTTACGACAGATAAGCTGTATTTTGCAGTTCTACCCAGTATTCTGCACAGAGAGATGCTTTGTCTGATGACCTGCACTTCATGTGCAGGAGATCCTATGCTTACGGTAGATGTAAACAAGAGTTGCATTCATTCATAGACATGATTAGGCCAGCAGCTGTGGCACTGGATAGGGATGCATTAAAGGAGAAGTCAAGCCAAAGCTTGTTTGGCTGTACTTCTCCTATGGATCACAGGAGTGCAATTCGTTTTGCATTCCTGTGATCTGTTTTCAGAAGAGTGCTGACTGAAGTGCGCTCTCTGCTGATGTCACGGATGTCAGTCCGGGCACTGCGTCATCATGACAATGCAGTCTGGATCCGCCAGGTGCCTGGACTGACACCTGTCTCAGCCTCTCAACGCGCCACCGAGAGCCTGGCATGGCCCCACTGTCCCCTCAACAGCTCAGCGCTCCAGTGAGCGAGGAGGGAGCAGAAAGGAGATCTGTGACTAACAGTCAGCACTCTCTGCTTAACGAGCTGTGAGAACCGAGCCATCTGTGATTTTCGATCAATCGGTTCTCAGTGCAGAGATGGCGGGGGACAGATGCAGCATCGGACCGATGCCGCACCCACCTAGGTAAGTATGATGGAGGAGAAAACTCCAAATCCATACTTTTCTTTTGAATGTCTGCCTTCAGAAGACCTTGACATGCTGGGCTTAAAAACATCATACTGCAAAACCTGTGTGCTGCAACTCATGACAACCAATTACTAAATAGCTTTCATTTGCCAAGGATGGGTAAACTCAAGAAAATTACTTTGTGATTGTAAACTCTCTTTTTTAAATAACAAACCTGTTATACACACCTGCTGTGTGGAGTTGGCCCTCCCTGCTATCGAGTGCCCCCTCAGCCAGCAGTTTTCTATGGGGGCACCCCGAGCCGAGTCAGAGCTCCGTGTATCCATTCAGACATGGAGCCCCAACCCGGCCCCCTTCCCCCCTATTGGCTGACTGACACTGAATGACAGCCGCGGGAGCCAATGGCACCACTGCTGTGTCTCAGCCAATCAGGAGGAGTGTCCCAGGTGGCTGAGACACTCGTGGACATCACTGCAGAGAGGTGGGGCTCTAGTAAGTAATTAGGAGTGCTGGGGAGGCTGCTACACACAAAAGTTTTTTTTATCTTAATGCATTAAGATAAAAAACCGTCTGCCTTTACAACTCCTTTAAGGCTAGGTTCACATCTATGCAGCTGCGCTTGATGCTTTTTCAGGCACTTTTCCAGTGCCTTTTGCATTTTTTAAACTTGTTTTTATTTATTTGTTTTTGCATGTAGTTTTCATGCATTTTGCGTTTTTTTTTCACTCTTTAAATACACTGTAAACACACTGTACATTGTTGATTGCTAAGGAGGGGGCCAGAAAGCCGGCTGCCACGTCCTTAACAACCGATGAGTCATCAGCTGTAAGGAGGATTTCCCGCTGAATGCAAAAATAAAAAAATCACGGAAAAAAAAAAAGAAACGGCATGGGGTCCCCTCCAGGTCCATACCAGGCCCTTTGGATATAGCATGGACACAGAGGGGACACCCCCATGTCACTGTATCAAATTGGTCTGCACGGCTGTTGTCCCAGAGGGAAGCCTGTTCTAAAGATGATGCACAAGAAAGCCCGCAAACAGTTTGCTGAAGACAAGCAGACTAAGGACATGGATTACTGGAAACATGTCCTGTGGTCTGATGAGACTAAGATAAACTTATTTGGTTCAGATGGTGTCAAGCGTGTGTGGCGGTAACCAGGTGAGGAGTACAAAGACAAGTGTGTCTTGCCTACAGTCAAGTATAAATTGCCCTTTTTCCCTTTGTTGAATCTCATTGTTGCTAATCTCCTGCAGCCTGTTTGTTGGCCATCTACATGCTTGCAGTCCAGCGATGACTACAAGACATTTTTCTTTTGGGCTTCCTGATGGTAACAACAGGGGACCATGTCTGTGTAAAGTGTGTTGAAAAGGAGAACAATGCAGAAGCACAACTGGGAGACAGGAACACAGCATTGTCATCCGGTCACAGAAAGTACCTGAACTAGGACCTTCCTGGCATGATCACCAGGTATTATTTTAATTAAAGCAGCAGATTTAGGGCTCATTTACACTGCAATTTCCACTTTTAGTGGGCAGTTCTGCATGTGCTTTTACATCAGTTTTTAATGACTTTGTGGTGCATTTGTGGCATGTTTGTGGTGTGTTTTGTTAATGAGACACATTTACATGAGTGTGTGCATTCATGTGCACTCTTCTGGTGAATTCCAGTATGCATAACAGATTCCAGTGATCATACTTTGGCTTTAACTATTTAAATTAAAACAATTTGGCTGCCAGTACCACATACAAAAAGAGAGTTTATGGAAAACAATATATTCAGTGTACAGTACCTCGAAAAAGTATTCACACCCCTTGAAATTTTTCTAATTTTGTCATGTTACAACCAAAAATGCAAGTGTATTTTATTGGGATTTTATGTGATAAAACACCACAAAGTGCCACATAATTGTGAAGTGGAAGGAAAATTCTAAATGGTTTTCCCTTTTTTTTTTTTTTTTTTTTACAAATAATTATATTAAAAAAGTGTAGCTTGCATATGTATTAATTTGTATTACTCTGATACCCCTAACTAAGATTTAGTGGAACCAATTACCTTCATAAGTCACCTAATTAGTAAGTAGAGTCCATTTGTGTGTAATATATTCTCAGTATAAATACAGCTGTTCTGTGAAGCCCTCAGAGGATTGTTAGAGAACCTCAGTGAAAAAACAGCATCATGAAGGCAAAGGAATACACCAGACAGGTCAGAGATAAAGTTGCGCAGAAGTTTAAAGCAGGGATAGGTTATAAAAAAATATCCCAAGCTTTGAACTCATGGAGCACTGTTCAAGCCATAATCCGAAAATGGAAGGAGTATGGCCCAACTGCAAACCTACCAAGACATGGCCATCCACCTAAACTGACAGGCCGGGCAAGGAGAGTGTTAATCACTGAAGCAGCCAAGAGGCCCATGAACGCTAGCGGAGCTATAGAGATCCCGGGCTCAGGATAATCTGTCCACAGGACAACTATTAATCGTTTATTTCACAAATCTGGCCTTTATGGAAGAGTGGCAAGAAGGAAGCCATTGTTGAAAGAAAGCCATAAGAAGTCCTGTTTGCAGTTTGCGATAAGCCATGTGGGGGACCCAACAAACATGTAGGAGATGAGACCAACATTTTACTTTTTGGCCTAAAAGCAAAAAACACTATTTCTGGTGAAAAACTAACACCGCACATCACCCTGAACACACCATTCCCACCCTAAAAACGTGGTGGCAGCATCATGTTGTGGGGATGCTTTTCTTCAGCAGGGAGAGTAAAGCTGCTCAGAGTTGATGGAAAATGGATGGAGCCAAATACAGGGCGATCATAGAAAAAATGCTGTTAAGAGTCTGCAAATGACTTGAGACTGGGGTGGAGGTTCACCTTTCAGCAGGACAACGAAGCTAAACATACAGCCAGAGCTACAATGCTATGGTTGGTATGCTATGGTTCAGATCAAAGCATATTCATGTGTTAGAATGGCCCAGTCAAAGTCCAGACCTAAATACAATTGAGAATTTGTGGCAAGACTTGAAAATTGCTGTTCACAGACGCTCTCCAGCCAATCTGACAGAGCTTGAGCTATTTTGCAAAGAAAAATAGGCAAAAATGTCACTCTCTAGATGTGAAAAGCTGGTAGAGACATCCCCAAAAAGACTTGCAGCTCTAATTGCAGCAAAGGTGGTGCTACAAAGTACTGACTCAGGGGAGCTGAATACAAATATACTTTTCACATTTATTTGTAAAAAATGTTGAAAACCATTTATAATTTTCCTTCCACTTCACAATTATGTGCCACTTTGTGTTGGTCTATCACATAAAATCCCAATAAAATCAATTTATGTTTTTGGTTGTAACATGACAAAATGTAGAAAATTTCAAGGGGGGTGAATACTTTTTCAAGGCACTGTATGTATTCTTAACTCAAATTAGTACCTTATAATGCTTATGGAGGATGTTAGAAGGAGGCGGAAAAACACAGTGAGAAACTATTTCATGAAAAATCGATTACAGGGTCAATAGGTAGATGTGTATAAATTATTTTTGGAAAATAAGGATATCATTTAGTGCCATTTTAAATGTGCACCTCTATGTATGTCTGCGTATTTTTTGTAAATGATAAAAAGAATATAACAGACTTTACTAAAATACAAGGTTTCTGAATTCTAAATCAGATTTACAATACAGTGATGTGCTATTAAAAGAAGGTTGGTGAAGCTGTCTCTCCAACTCAAACCAGCAGTGGACCAAGTAAAACAGCTAGCCAGTCTTGAAACCTGTAACTTAATAACAAGCTGCAAAATGCATAGAGGATAAGGAACGGGCTCTGTAAAAGCTATTAGGAATACACTTGTTAAGGTTTATAAAGAGCTATTGTGTAAATCGTTAAATCTGCACAATGGGCCTCATTTATAAAAACAGGTAAGTGTCTATGCTGTCCATAGCAGCCAGGTCAGTTACTAAATAAACTTACAAGAAAAAGTACCTCTTGAAACAATAACTTTATTATAATTTTGTATTGGACCCAAAGACTGGCTGCAGATGTATCAAACAAAGGGGACAGACACCAAAAAACAACAAAAGACAAAATTAAAAACAGGGACTGGAAGTGCTATGAGCCATCAAACAAATGTAACACATTTTTCCAAAACCCCTAACAATATTACAGTATGATTAAGGCAATGAACAATTTGGGTATAATAAACTGAACAGATAGTAAAGTGGACCTTTCCCCATCTAATACTAATGCCCTGTACATACAATCGGATTTTCCGACAACAAATGTTCGATGAGAGCTTGTTGTTGGAACGTTCCACCGTGTGTATGCTCCATCGAACATTTGCTGTCGGAATTTCTGCCCACAAATGTTTGAGCGCAGGTTCTCAAATTTTCCGCCAACAAAACTTGTCAGAATTTCCGATAGTGTGTACACAAGCCCATGGCACAAAAGTTCAGGCATGCTCGGAATCAAGCAAAAGGAGCCACATTGGTTATTGAACTTCCTTTTTCTTGGCTCAACGTACGTCTTGTACGTCGCCGCATTCTCACGTTCGGAATTTTAGGCCAACATTTGTGTGACCGTGTGTATGCAAGACAAGTTTGAGCCAACACCCTTCGGAAAAAAATCCACGGTTTTGTTGTCGAAAAATCCGATTGTGTGTACAGGGCATAAGTTTACACTTGTAAATTCCCCGAAAAGCAATTCACAGTGGACCACTTTTTAGAGTGGGCCCAACAGTGATACTGGCACCCAGAAGAACACATGTTCCTATGTCAAAATAAGTACAGTTCACAAATACACTATATATTAGGCATACATTGGCAGACATACCTGGGCAGAATAGCAGCAAAGTGGTTAGTACTCTGCCTTGAAGCACTTGGACAAGTGCTTGGGTTATATGTCAACAAAGCACCTGTATGTAGTCTGTTCTCCTGGTTTTTTCTGGGTGCTCCCATATCCAAACAAAAAAATAAAATAAAAACAGGGCCTGAGATTCCACAAAATATGTGTATATCAGACCCATAATGGAGACTGGTAGAACATTTTGCACAAAGGGAAAATAAATAGCCAGACCAAAAGGATCTAAAAAGAAACATTTTGATGTACCTTTAAATTACAGATTTTACAGTACAGGAATTGATTCATAGAGCATGGGTTATATACCTGATTCTAAGTCCTGTACTGTATGATAAAGATAAAAGGAATTTTGATGTACCTGTAAACTCTATCATGGATACAGTACAGGACACAGGAATTGATTTATAGGCAATGGTTGCCATATATAACCCATGGTCTAGGAGTCGATTGCTGTGTCCTGAAATGTATGATAATGATATTTTAATTTGTGCTTAGTTATCGTGCAGTTAGAAGCTTTAGTCTAAATAAATAATGGGCAGCACTCCAGACAGTGAACGTTTCAAGTTCCATATATTTATGAAAGGAAGCATCATGTAAAGACATAACAGTAAATTGTAGTACAAGCACAAGATTTCCCCATGCTTCCTATATCTACACAAAGGAAAACTCTCAGCTACAAGGATCTTTATACATTTATACATCTTTATACATTTTTATTAGAATAGGGAGAAGATCCAGGCTAAGGCTGGCCATAAATTATACAATTTTCTTCCACAATTTTTCTTTAATTTTGGCAAAACCATATAATATGAAGTCAAACCTAAACACTTTGAATTTGTATGCAAGAAGGCAGGCCATTTCACTACATAGCTGAAGGTAAATCTAAAGGAAATTGGATAAGAAAATTGCATAATGTATGGCCAGCTTAAAAATAGAGTAATTAGCAAACATCAATACACATGGATACCAGAAAAAAGTTGGCATGTGGATACTCAGGATCAGGTGAAGGTGGGAACCACAACTCATCAAATGAGATCTACCCGACAAAGTGTTTTTACTCCAAAACGTGATTCCCACCTCCATCTGATCCTGAGCATCTACATGCCAACTGAAGGTTTTTTCTGGTATCTATCCATGGCTACAGATGTTTGTTAATTACTGTACTTTTAGCCTAGATCTCCTCCCCTGTTCTAATGAAAATGTATACGATGCTTGTAGTTGAGAGTTTGACTTTGTCTAGATAGAGGAACTGTGGGGAGATCTCGTGTTTGTACTACAACTTAAGCCTCGTACACACGATCAGATTTTCAGACGATCATTCATCCGTTTTTGGTTGCACGCTAGTCTCATGTCGAAAGTGAAGAGGATACTCACCATAGGAAAATTCTCGTACGACAGAATACAACTTCAGAAGTGATGTAATGTGTTGAATAGTTTTGTATGTATTCTTTAGTTTCTGAGCATGCGTAGTCTTGCTCTTATGATTTTTTTTTGTACAAAGACCATACTAATTATATGAAAATCGGACATTGTGTTCACATCTGACAAAAATTTTATAGTCTGCACATCCAGCTTTTGTCAGACGAAAGAAAAAGGAATCGGCTGTCAAAAGGACCGTACTAACGATCTGAAAATCTGCAGATGGTTATGAGACAAAATTTTACTTCCGATTTTCGTATCGTGTGTACTGGCCTTGAGGATCCTTTAACACGGAGCGGACTCTGCCTGTGATCCACTTGTTCAGCAGCGGATCTGTCCGCTGAGCAGGCGGATGGCAGGTCCATGTCTGCTCCACTTATGCAGAGTGGACACAGACACAGCCTGCTCTCCTCTAAGGGTGGTCAGATGTAAATGGATTACCTGTTAGTTTTTTTTTTATATTTTTATTAAGAGTTTAATAACAGACAACACTTATAACAACACTGCTTACAGTATACAAGAGTCATCGATTGACATAGAAGTATGCATTTCAACACAGCATTTCAACATTCCACAATTGTAAGGGTATTTCACTGGTAGCCCCAACTCAACCGGCATATTATGTTCGATCCCCCGTTTGGACTCACAAGAGAACAGAACACCCCCCAAAACCCTGGCGGGGAGGGGGGAGAGAGAACAGAGCCCTGTCAGCAGCCCAACTCCACTCCACCATCTAGGCTGTTTCGGGGTCAGCCAACCAAGAGTGCCAGACCTTATCGTATTTCTTTGGACAGCCCCGGTGTAGGTAAGTATCTTTGTATAGGGGAAGACTGTTGTTCACCAGGCGTTTCCATTGCACCATGGAAGAGGGTTCTGCCTTTTTCCAGTGCATAGCAATATTCTTGCGAGCATAGAAAAGCAATAGACTAATCATTGTGCATTTAGCAGTGGACTGCACCGTGGGCTCAATGAGTCCTAGCATGCAAACCTCCATGGCCAAAGGCACAGCAGTCATGGTGACCTTTCCAATTAGATTCAGCACTAACTCCCAGTACTGTTGGACCCTTGGACATTGCCAGAAAATGTGCGAGAAGTCCCCAGGTAAGGCACCACACCGCCAACAGCTCGGAGAGTGAGAGGGGTTCATCCTATGGAGTCTGTACGGGGTGTAGTAGGCCCGGTGCACAATTTTAAATTGCACTAGGCGGTCTCGAATAGAGACCAGGGAGTTAAAAGGAAGATCCCATACATCATCCCAATCATCCGTGTCTAGTGTGGGGATATCGGTCTGCCATCTGGTAAAAAGTTTATCAAGAGTCGGCAGTGACACATTAATGAGATGCGAGTATAAGATGGAAGTAGGTTTTTTGTCGCAGTCGACCCTGAGTGTGCGTTCCAGTTTCGATTGTGTCATATTGCAGGAGGAATGCGGGAATTGCACTGCAAACGCGTGGACCAATTGAAGGTATCTGAATAGGTAGTGACCCAGCACGTTAAACAGAGAGGTCAGGCTGGTAAAGGGGAGTAGAGAGCCCTGCACCACAACATGTGACATAAGCTTAATCCCGTGCCTAGTCCATGCGTATGGGTCAAGGATCTTGTAGAGGTGAAGTAGGCAAGGGTTCAGCCACAGTGGGGCATTTGGGGATATATCAGTGCGCTTGCGCTCCTCCAGGGCCAGCCCTGCCCGCCATGCTCGCAATGTAGTGAGCATGGAGGGCGTCAAGGGATATGGGGCCCGAGGGCCTCGATAGATGAGAAGCTGGAGGGCCTCCAGCAAACCCACAACAGTAGCCTCCAGCACAGTGGAGGAATTTGTTTAGTCCGGTTGCAGCCACCAGGCCACTGTAACCAACTGCGCAGAGAGGTAGTATTTGTAGCAATCTGGAAAAGCCATACCTCCCTGTGCCCGTGGTCTCATCAAAGTTGTGATTACCTGTTAGTTTACACCCAACAGCCGCCCGATCTGATCTGCTGGACAGAAGGTAAATGGATACCCGTCCATCTGTTTTTCGTGGATCGGATTGGATGTAGGCTGTTGTAAATGGACACATGTCCTTTTACATCCGCTGCTTCATAGCGGATAATGGAGGTTTCCGATGAAGCCCGTCTGTCCGTTTTTCAGGATCAGAACGTTCATGTGAAAGGGGCCTTAATTTTATGTCTTTTTATGATGCTTCCTTTCATAAATATATGAAACTTGAACATTTAGCTGTCCGGAGTGGTGCCCATTATTTATTTAAGAGTGTATTGATTCCTGGGTCTTTTGTGAGCAAACCCAGTCTTTGGTTTCAGCACCTTTAGGCTGGGTTAACACTTGTGCGATGACAGACATGGCAAGTGATTCGCATTGCATTGCTATGCAGATCACATGCAAAGTCTGTGCAACGCAAATTCAGCCACACAAATTGTATGGCTAAAATTGCATTCGTACCAAAATGCAGGTGCAGGACCCTTTTTTTGGTCTACACTGGAATCGGATCGTATGCGTGTTCACACCTATGATCTGATTCCTGCACCATTTGACAGTTCTCACTGTGAACCGATCTGGGGGTGCCATTAACTTTACATCTGTCAGTGTGAACCACCGGCGAGTGAGATGCGATGCGGGAACCCACACTGGAATCACGCTGGTTTCCGCTTCGCATATGTGTGACCTGGGACTAATTTATGTTATTAACTCTTTATGCACTGATTTTGTGATTTATGTGTGCATTAGCTTATTTTTTTGCTTTACTAAATTAGAAGCTTTAGGACATTACTGCGGCCTTTTCAGACACAAATAGTGTTTAGTGGATTTGTCTTTTTAAGAAGAAATAGCAGGAAATATTATAGCATAGACATAAGAATGACCTTAGATATCCCTATATGAAATGATCTGGCAGCTGTAAAGATATGTGTCTCAGGTTCTATTTTTATAGCAAAGATCACTAAAATAATACCGCCGACAATGCCGTATTGTTTCCGTACGAATGCCACAGCTATGTCGGCTTTGTCTCACGTGAGCTTGTGTTTCTTCACAGCATTATCAGGAAATCAAGAGCTGTAAAATACAAGTCTCACGAAAACAGCTTGAGCCCCAGGCACTGCAGAATTTATTATTGGCAGACTTCCTGTCGTCAACCACTCCCAGGATTTTCTGGGAGAAATCCCCCAATAACTTCTTGTGAAAATCACCAGTTATGATGACAGGACAATAAAACACGCAGACAGAAGGGGGAGGTGACAGTAACAGTGTGCAGAGTTCATAGGGGGGGGGGGGGAAATAAAAAAAAAAGCTCCCTTGCTTTGCTATGTGCATTTAGAGTCAGTAAGGGTTAAACAGAACTTCCATTTCAGTGACATTCCCAAATGCGTTCATAGAACATAAAAAAAAAAAATGAGGAAATCCATCGGCAGATAAGTGATGTATCTCTGAAAGGTGATAGTTATTCTTTAATCCTTACAATAAAGGCAATCAGCAGCTGTTAGTCAGTGTTGTATGCTAGCAGGTGATAAGCCTTCTGTTATTGTGGCTGCAAACTATCAAGTCATTGCACACACAGTGCTGGCCACCAGAGTGCCACCTCCTGTATCAGAACTGTCCCATTCATCACGTTATGTTTGTAGACAAATGACTGGCAAGGCATTTCTCAGCTCAGTGTCGCCCCCCCCCCCCACCCCACCCCATGTCTGATGATGTGTAGCCACATGGAAGGATACAAGCTCTGAAGTAGAGACAGCAGGGTGTGGTTTTCAGAACAATATGTATTTTCTTCTTTGCTAATCCCGAATGTGGTACACTCAGTAACCTGAGAGGGGAAACAAGCCGGCAGGCATGTTTTCCTGGCCTGTGTGTCTGTGACAGGGTATGGTAGTGGTTACTGCACAGAACAAAGGCACAGGCGGCGTTCCAGAATTAATCTCTAAGCTTGGGAGGTGCAGTCTCTTTCCTTTCTCTGCTCCCTAAATGTATGCTCTTCTTTTGGGTATCAGGACGGGGGTAGGTCAGTCCAGTGTTCTTGGGTCTCTGGCATCTCTCTTACCTAGATCTGCCAGCAAGAACAGATAGATGGCATCTGCTTCTACTAAGGCTGCCTGGGATCTTGTTTTCTATATCCCATTGATTTCCTTTAGTCTGCCAGTGCTGTACTTATATTCCCCTCTGTCTGCGGTTACAAAATGAAGCAACCATGAAAGACTTCAAACAAAGGACTTTTGCTTGGAAAGGAAGAATCTGGAACTGTTTTTTTTTCCCCCGATTAAAACGAACGTTTGGAAAATGCCAGAAGGCATTTATCCATTACTAAAATATTCAAATATCCAAAAATACACTGCATAAAATGTATACTTACTGAACTCGGTTGATGAAAAAATACCCAAGACCCAGTTTAGTTATTTCATCTCAGTGTATGTTCATCCAAAGACTTTTAAAGTGTATTTAAAGACAAAATGTTTCTTATTTTTTTTTTTTCGTTTTAATTTAAATTTTAGACTGTCTTATTGGGGAGATTTACCTTAACACCCAGTCCCAGAGGACCCAGTGGGAAGTAAGAGGAGATCTCTTCAAAGTAAGAGTATATCCTGTCTTATGCCACGTACACGCGACCGGACTTTTCAACAGCAAAGACAATTCGATAGTGTGTGGGCTTCATCAGGCTTTTGCTGTCTAAAAATCAGACGGACTTTAGAAATGGAACATGTTTCAAATTTTTGGGCTGGAACTCTGCTGGAACTAGTTCCTATGGAGAAATCCTCCTCTTCTCTATGCTAGTCCGACGGACGAAAACCAACGCTAGGGCAGCTATTGGCTACTGGTTACTGGCTATGAACTTCCTTATTCTAGTCCAGTCATATGTAATCACGTTAGAATCCGTCAGCCTTTGGTGTGATTGTGTGTGTTCAAGTCCGTTCATTCGGAAAGTTGGTCGGAAGTCCGCCAAAAGGCCATCAGAAAAAAAGACATATGCCCCATTGGAAGGTTTACTGTCCACTGCCATGTGTTCGTGTTGGAGAGATTTTTTTAACCCATATCCTAGATTTATCTGGAGGTCTATGTTACCTTTATAAAAGCAAAAAAAAAATTGACTGGCTAAAGGAGAAGCAGTCCTATGATAAAACAATGTTTCCAACTACCGTACCTAAAAATTATTTTACTTTTGACCCACTCATGATTTAAAGACGTACCATGGGAAAAAAATGTTTTATTTTATTTTGGATAGAGTAAGGGAGGGTTATAACCCTTGTCATTTTTTTTACTCCATCTAAGTCCCATTTTGGAGATTTCCCTTTACTTTCAGTCCCATAGTCAAACAAAGTGAGAGGAAATCACTGCAAACCCCAGGTCACCAGAACCAGTGTTCCTGTTGGGAGATTTCCCCTCCATTACTTTTCTGAGGACAACCCATAATAATAAGGACAAATAGAGGGGGTGAATCTTTCTAACTGGGACACCTACAGCAATAAAAACTGACAAGTGTTCTAATCCCTCTCCACTCTATCCAAAACTAAAAAAAAAGTAAATCCCCTTTTTACATGGGATATGTAACATTCTATATAATGCCAACATTTAATAGACAGTGGCTTTTCTGTTCCCCAAACATATCATACACAGAGTCTCTGGCCAGAAACAACAAGGTTATGTCAGTTTGAATCAATAACCATATTAAAGCTCAAAAGTGGAACTTCCACTTTAAATACTCTGCACCCACTGACATGCCACAATTGGCATGTCATTTTTTGGCGGGGGGGGGGGAGTGGGTACCTAGTTTTGATAGGTACCCAGCTCCAGCTTCCTGGTCTGGTTGCCTCACCATCTAGGCGACTCCTCCCTCCCTGCAATCTTCTGGGACACGTCACAGGTCCCAGAAGATTGCCTGGCCATTGACAGAGCTTACCGCGACTCGCGCATGTGCACTGCACACCCGGCTGTGAAGTCGCAAACTGTCACAGCCGGGCGCCCACGCTTCTAAAACCGGCGCCGCAGATAGGCTGGAGAAAGGAGCAAGGCATCGGGCGGCCACATTCCTGGACTATGGGACAGGTGAGTGTCTGTTTATTAAAGGAGAAGTACAGTCTGAGGTCATTTGGCTGGGCTTCTCCTATGGATCACAGGAGTGCAATTTGTTTTGCAGTCCTGTGAGCCATTTTCAGCAGAGAGCGGTCTGAAGTCCATTCTCTGCCGACGTCACAGGAATCAGTCCAGGCACCATGTCATCACAACAATGGGAGTCTGGATTAGAGGTCGACCTATATATCGGCCGATATTTGGCAATTTTAATTAATCAGCATCGGGCGATTGTGCTGCTAAAAATGCCGATGACATGTTCAGCGGGACTTGCAAAAGACTTCTGTAATAGAAGTAAATGTAAGTTTCCTGAAGACATCAGTGAAGGACTTTCCTCCTCTCTGGGCAGGCTGCCAAGAAAAGTGATACAATGTTTCTTCTTCAATGGACTGAACTCCCTGTGTAGAAGTTCTCAGTTTAACCATTTAAAGACTAAATCTTTTCTGACACTTGTCGCTTACAAGTAAAAATCCTGTATTTTCTGCTAGGAAATCACTCAGAACCCCCAAAAATTATATATATTTTTTTAGCAGAGACCCTAGGGAATAAAATAGCGGTTGTTGCAATATTTTATGTGACGCGGTATTTGCGCAGAGGTCTTTCAAACGCAATTATTTTGGAAAAAATACACAGATTAATAAAAAATAAAAATAAAACAGTAAAGTTAGCCCTTTTTTTTTCCTCCAAAAGTTTTGAGTACCTGTTTTCCTGTTTTTGTGTATTTAATATATAGTTATTTTTTAATCTAAATTATACAAGTGAACTGATTGGAGGTTTGTTTTGTTTAATAAATGTGTAAGCAATTTTCTGCATCACTTATTAAGGCTGCTTTCACACTGGAGCGGACAAGCGTTGACAGTAAAACGCTGCTAGTTTTAGCAGCGATTTACCGTCATTTTAGGCCCGCTATTCGGCTGCTAGCGGGGCAGTGACACGCTGCTGCAAAATCGCATTGCATGCGCTTCAGCAGTGGTGCCCATTCATTTACACCGCTCCAAAGATGCTGCTTGCAGGATTTTTTTTTTTTTTTTTATGTCCTGCCAGCGCATCTCCTCAGTGTGAAAGCACTCTGGCTTTCTCACAGACTGCAGGGGAGCCATTTTGAAGGCAATTTACAGGCACTATTTTTAGCCCAAAATCGCCTGAAAAACATCCCAGTGTGAAAGAGATGAAGGGAAAAAAATAAATAAAAATCGGCCTAACATATCGGCCCAAAAAAATCGGCATCATATATCGGCCATCGGCCACCGCAATTTCTAAATATCGGCATTGGCCAGAGAAAAACCTCTAGTCTGGGTCCGCCAGGTGCCTGGACTGACACCCGTCTCAGGCTCTGAGTGAGCAGCTAAGAGCCCGAGACGGCTGCTCCTCGCCCCTCCACAGCTCAGCGCTCCAGTGAGCAAGGAGGAGCAGAGCAGGAGAGCTGCTGATTGACAGGCAGCAGCTCTCTACTCAGGGAGCTGTGAGAACCGAGCCATGCTGCATTCACCCAGGTAAGTATGAATATGGAAAAAAAAAAAAAAAAAACCTTTACTTCTCTTTTAAAAGTGAGCACTTTTTTACAACATTTCAGTTACCTTATTAAATGAGACATTTAAGGCATCACAGCACAAAATGAACAACAAGCATGTTAATTAATGGGTAGTGTCAAAATGTAGACAGAAAAACAGAAGTATTGTTTACAAAACAGTTATAAAATCTGCTTATATCTAACCCTAACAAGGCATTCATAATTTAAATGACTTATCACTGGTTTCAAAGGCAACTCTTAACCACTTGCCTACTGGGCACTTATACCTTCTTCCTGCCCAAGTCAATATTCAGCTTTCATCGCTGTCACACTTTGAATGACAATTGCACGGTCATGCAACACTGTACCCAAACAAAATGTTTTCGCATTTTTTTTACACAAATAGAGCTTTCTTTTGGTGGTATTTAACCTCCTCCCGTCCGCCCTATAGCCGAATGACGGCCTTAGAGCGGGCGGCTTCCTTCGCCTGGCCGTCCCTGGACGGCCTGGTGTTTACTTCCGCAATGCGCACCGCCGGGGGCGCGCATCGCAGAAGTATTGTATTTGCCGTGTCTCCCGGAGACAGGCAAATACAGATCGCTGTGAACGGCCAATCAAAGCGGCCGTTCACAGCGCGATCGCAGCTGCCAATGGGAGATGATCTCATATGTAAACATATGAGATCATCTCCCATTGCCGTGTCTCTCCCTCCTCACAGAGAGACAGCGTGTGAGGAGGGAGAGCGATCTATGTGTCAGCCCCAGTGCCAGTGTCAGCCCCAGTGCCTGTGTCAGCCCCAGTGCCAGTGTCAGCCCCAGTGCCAGTGTCAGCCCCAGTGCCAGTGTCAGCCCCAGTGCCAGTGTCAGCCCCAGTGCCAGTGTCAGCCCCAGTGCCAGTGCCATCTGTCAGCCCCAGTGCCAGTGCCATCTGTCAGCCCCAGTGCCAGTGCCATCTGTCAGCCCAGTGCCATCTGTCAGCCCAGTGCCATCTGCCAGTAGTGCCAGTGCCCCCAGTGCCACCTGCCAGCGCCTGCCGTCAGCCCCAGTGCCGTCAGCCCCAGTGCCGTCAGCCCCAGTGCCACCAGCGCCAGTGCCACCTGCCAGCGCCAGTGCCGCCCGTCAGCCCCAGTGCCGCCCGTCAGCCCCAGTGCCGCCCGTCAGCCCCAGTGCCGTCAGCCCCAGTGCCACCTGCCAGCACCAGTGCCACCTGCCAGTGCCACCTGCCAGTGCCATCCGCCAGCCCCAGTGCCGTCAGCCCCAGTGCCGTCAGTGCCGCCAGTGCCAGTGCCACCTGCCAGTGCCACCTGCCAGCGCCAGTGCCATCCGTCAGCCCCAGTGCCAGTGCCGCCAGTGCCACCTGCCACCACCAGTGCCACCAGTGCCACTTGCTAGTGCCACCTGCCACCTGCCAGTGCCACCTGCCAGCGCCAGTGCCACCTGCCAGCGCCATCCGTCAGCCCCAGTGCCGTCAGCCCCAGTGCCACGTGCCAGTGCCACCTGCCAGTGCCACCTGCCAGTGCCAGTGCCACCTGCCAGCGCCAGTGCCACCTGCCAGCCCCAGTGCCACCTGCCAGCGCCATCCGTCAGCCCCAGTGCCGCCAGCCCCAGTGCCACCTGCCAGCGCCACCTGCCAGTGCCATCTGCCAGCCGCAGTGCCATCTGCCATCTGCCAGCCCCATTTGCCAGAGCAATTAGCCAGAGCAAATAGCCAGTGCCATCTGCCAGTGCCAGCCCCAGTGCCAGCCCCATCTGCCAGCAACATCTGCCAGCCCCATCTGCCAGCCCCATCTGCCAGCCCCATCTGCCAGCCCCATCTGTCAGCCCCATCTGTCAGCCCCATCTGCCTCCAGTGCCATCTGCCTCCAGTGCCATCTGCCTCCAGTGCCACGTGGGGTCACTTTGTGGGCATTTCCATTGTCCTGGAACTCCAGGGCCTTCAAAACTGTAATAGGTGGTTGAGAAATAAGATGTGTAATTTATGCTCCTAGAACGCCTGATGGTGCTATTTCAATATTGGGCCTCTGTATGTGGTCAGGCTGTGTAAAAGTCTCACACATTTGGTATCGTTATACTCAGGAGGAGTAGTAGAACGTATTTTGGGGTGTCATTTTTGCTATGTACATGCTATGTGTTGGAAATATCTTATAAATGGACAACTTTGCGTAAAAAAAATGCGTTTTCATTTTTTTTCCACATTTTCCCAAAACTTCTGGAAAAAAAATGAACCATTCAAACGACTCATTATGCCTCATAGATTATACGTTGGGGTGTTAGCTTTCCAAAATGGGGTCACTTTGTGGGCATTTCCATTGTCCTGGTGCTCCAGGGCCTTCAAAAATGTAATAGGTGGTCGAGAAATGAAATGTGTAATTTATGCTCCTAGAACGCCTGATGGTGCTATTTCAATATTGGGCCTCTGTATGTGGCCAGGCTGTGTAAAAGTCTCACACGTTTGGTATCGTAATACTCAGAAGGAGTAGCAGAATGTATTTTGGAGTGTCATTTGTGGTATACACATGCCATGTGAGAGAAATAACCTATTACATTGAAAATTTTGTGAGGAAAAAAAAAAAAATCTTCATTTTGCAAAGAATTGTGGGAAAAAGATGACAACATCAAAAACCTCACCATGCATCTTAGTAAATACCTTGGAATGTCCACTTTCAAAAAAGGGGTCATTTGGGGGATATTTGTACTTTCCTGACTTGTTCGGGTCGCAAGAAATGAGATAGGCCACCAGTACATCAGATGTGATCAATTTTGTGCGATTCGCACCACAGCTTGTAGACTCTCTAACTTTCACAAAGACCAAATAATATCCACTAATTTGGGTTATTTTTACCAAAGATATGTAGCAGTATAAATTGTGGCCAAAATTTATGAAAAAAAAATTATAATTTGCAAAATTTTATCACAGAAACAAAGAAATATGCGTTCTTTTTCAAAATTTTCGGTCTTTTTTCATTTATAGCGCAAAAAATAAAAACCCCAGAGGTGATCAAATACCACCAAAAGAAAGCTCTATTTGTGGGAAAAAAGGGACACAAAATTCATTTGGGTACAGTGTTGCATGACTGAGTAATTGTCATTCAAAGTGTGAGAGCACCAAAAGCTGAAAATTGGTCTGGTCAGGAAGAGTGTTTAAGTGCCCAGTAAGCAAGTGGTTAATCACCACTGGGTTTTTGATTTTTTGCAAAATAAACACATAAAGACAAATTTAAAAAAATAAAATTTGTTATAAAATTTGGGAAACAGGTACATTTTCTCCTTCACTAATGGGCACTGATAGTATGCACTGATGGGCTGCACTGATGAGGCAGCGATGATGGGCACTGGTAGGCAGCACTGATGGGCGCTAGTAGGGCAGGATGAGCAGGCACTGATTGGCAGCACTAGTGGGCGCACATTGGCAGCACTTGTGGGCACTGTGTGGAATGCACTGATAATCAGTGCCCTGATTACCAGTGCTGTGTAGATGTCCCTTTTAGAGAAGCCAGGTATCGGCTCTCTTCTCCTCTCCTCATGCTCTTAGCATGAGAAAAGGAGTGCAGAGAACCGGCTTCTATTTACATCTGTGATCAGCTGTGATTGGACACAGTTGATGATGAAAGAGCGGCTGACTGGCTCTTTACCTCAACCTGTGATCAGCAAGGTCCTCTGGACACTGCTGATCACAGAGTGTGCTGCATGCACCCCACAGCAGGCCCAGCCATGGAAGGCAGTCATATGATGGCCGCCCAAAACTAGCCATCTGTGCTGTAGCCGTCATTCGGCTATAGCAGGGTCAGCAAATGGTTCAATTGGTTGTAACCCTAATACATTTTTTTTTTTTTTAAAAGCTCACGTTCCTTTAAAGCATTATCAGTAGCACAGGGAGTGCTGTTTCAGTGTAATTTGTCCCTTTTTTAAAATCTAAAATACCTGGTTGATTCTGTCTCCCCCTGTGTGTGCTGACCATGGTAATCATGGCTGCTGATCCACAATTACCATGGGCAGGTTGCATGCCTTCGTAATCCCGCAGTGTTCCAAGTGTCTCTCCCTCTCCCCCTCCTTCCTTGCCTGTCAGCTCCTGTTTGTGTCTGCAAAGCCGATCTCCTCCCTGCCCCTCCCCTCTAGCCTCTATTCCAAAGTATTACATAACACAATTACTTGTATCCTCTATGTTTTAGCAAAATATTTAGTGCATTATGTCAGTTTTTTTAAAATTTAAATCCTAAATACCTTTTTGCACAGCTCCTCTGTGAGGTCACATGATCGACCAGGGTCGACTTTTCATTCCCATCTGCAGCTAAAAGTGCATTTTGTTTAGCTGTAGATAGCTGAGGTGCATTTAGCAGCAGAAAATTACACACTTCCCCCTTTCTTCCTGAAATGGTGGTAGTTCTGCTCATGTTGGTTCTCATACATTCCCATGTTGGCGTTCATTCTTTGCAGACATGGTCTAACAACAGTTAGTAAACAGTCAAAAGTGGACACTGACATTCTGGTATCTGGTAACGTTTATCGGGATAGGCTCTGAATTTGTCATACATCAGGATAAAATATCTCCTAGTTAGATGATAGGATGTTAATGGTTATTCCTACAGTATCTTCACTTCCTTTGACCCTCTCTCTGCCTCACACCAGAATGCAGTGCAGGAAAGAAATGTTCCCTGGACTGCAGGTGACAACACTGCCCTTGTAATCTGCATGCAGGTGCCAATGTATTGTTAACAGCACCCCAAACATAGATCGCAAATGCAGTGCATTTGCAAGCACCAAATCGTATGGTACCACAGTAGCCTGTCAAATTACACCACATAGGAATGCGTGCCACGTTCCTGTGCAATCCTGGTGTGACCGACCCTCAATCTTCTTCTCCTCTCAAGCAAGCACGCAATGGTAAGCACCAGCTTTGCTCTGTACTCCATTTCAATTACACGGATTTCATTGTTCAGAAAACTACCCACAAAGAGGAAGATGAGGTGCTTGGGGTATATTTGGTAAATACTGTTGCGCACAACCTTTGCCAGATGGGTCTGATTTTAATTTTAGGAAGCTGCTCACATATAAAAGTGTTCTCTGCACTCCAAAATCTAAATAAACAGTGTTTATGTGGCGCTACCTAGATAAAAGAATCATATACAATTTCTTATAAATATGGATTCTCAGTGAAATAGATAAATTATCATAAATAATAATAGTGCATCTATTGAAAAATGTATATATAAAAATGCAAAGGGAATGTTACCAATATAAAAAGATACAAAATGAATTATATAAATATATCAATATGTGCAAATGTGCAAAAGTGCAAATAATAAAATCCACCAAAAAATGTGTTACTCCCAATATGGATTAAATACAATAACAAACATGAAAAAAAATTTGTGTCTAAAGAATATTGAATATGTGCAAATGTGCAAAAGTGCAATTCGTAAAACACACAATCACATAAAACTTATGAAAAAACTGGTGTTGCTCCCAAGGAGCACAAACTTCAAAGTGCAGAGTGCATATAAATCAGTCCATACAAATGTATCCAGAGTGTGCACACAGTCCAACAGGTAATAATGACCATGCAAAGTGGATAAAGCTGCAGACTATTCCGTTTCTCCACACTTCAGTGCTTAGGGTGTACCCCTTATTTCCCCCAGCCTCTCACCTCAAAGTAAGGTCCCTAAGGACTGGAAAACACTTCAGGAATACTGGGCTGACAGTCTTCCACCTCCTCTTAGATTTAACCACAAGGAATCAGCTTTGTATCTCCATAACTCCCAATCCGGTTTACACCATAACAAGGAAAGAGAATAAAGGGGCCTCCAATGTGTAGTATAATTACACAGTGTTTATTTATCAAAATATCCACACTTACAATAAAATCCAGTGAATCACGAATGTAAACAGTGATACTTCCAGTCTAAGCCGCGACCGGAAGTGACGATCGACACCTAGCTCCTCCCTGACGCGTTGCGTCACATACCACCTGACTTTCTCTCATATTTATAAGAAATTGTATATGATTCTTTTATCTAGGTAGCGCCACATAAACACTGTTTATTTAGTGCTTGGGGTATACCATTCCCCAAAAAATGGGGTATTTCGAAAAATATGGCTGAAAATGCAGATGCACCTAAATGCAGCTAAATGCTTCTAAACATACCTAATTGCGTCTACAAACCACGACTACCTGCAGGAAATAGTTCAACATTTTCATGTGCAGATTTACTGCTGTCAGATAAAAATGTCCATGTGAATGTAGCCTTAGAACTCGGTTGACGTCTAGATTGGGTAGACATTATTTTACCAAATTATAAAAATTGAAATGTAACAAAAAACATGGAGTTAAAACACAATACAGAATATACTGGACAGAAAGGGCTAGTTCACATCAGAAAGCATTAACTTTGACCCATGTTGCATTAACATTATGTGGTAAAAGTGGTATGCATATTCAACCCTAACGTTTGTTTTACATTTTGGATAGAGTTGGCAGAGATTAGAACCCCTGTTGGGTTTTTACTGCTATTGGGGGCTCTGTTAGAGAGATTTCCCCTCACTTATTTTTTCATCAGACAAGAAATAAGGGACCAGCAAGACAGACCGAAATTAAACAGTCAGAAGAATTACATGATCTTACTACTGTACAGAAAAAATGCATTTTTCTTTCTGTGTGTCTCTGCTGAAGATAATGCCTAATCTTTGGAGCCCCTGATTGGAGTAAAGTACCAACAAAGGTTCTAATCCTTCCCTACTCCATTCAAAACTCAAAAAAAAAAAAAAAAAAAAAATCTTGCTTTCACATGGATTTTAACTGCAAAGCAGGCCAACACACCTAAAATACAGCACAAAAGAATAATTTTTCAATGAAATGCAAGATGCTGGCTGGAGCAAGTCCTAGTGAAAACAATAGATTATCTTACATCCATGTGTTTGATTGTCCTGGAAAACACATGATCATGCATGAAAATTCATATAGTCTCAAATGATCAGATTAGGATCAAAAACTTTTTTCAAGAGCCCTAAAAAAAGAAAAAAAAAAAAACAAATAAAAAATATTGATAAATTACATACCTAAGAATTTGTAGTTCCTGTTGGGAATTTTTGAGTTCATCACTAAGGCGATGCCATCGAAGAAGAGCTTTTAACTCATGCTGCTCCCTGGCCTCCTCTGCTGTGAGCTGTCCAGAAATAAGAACATTAGTGTCCTAGTTATGGTTTGATATTTAGCACAAGACAATCTTCTATATATTATTGTAAAGGGGGCTTTTGCACTAAGCACTAATTTAACAGGGGTAGTTATACTTACCATTAATGCAACAGAGGATTCTACACTTGCAACCAATGTATCAATAGCATTTAAGTTTACTACCAATGAAATATTTAAAGTAAAGTAAATACATATATAATGGCATCATTTACATTGGCTACCAATGTAACAGGAAATTCACATTAACCAGTGATGAAACAGACAATTACAGCAACCACCAGTGTAACAAAAGAATTCTGCACTGAATACTAATGCCACCAAAATAATGGTGGTCAGTGTAAAACATCCCTATTACATTGGTGTCGGTGCAAATGCTCCCATTACATGGGTGGTCAGTGGTGAGTGCACCAATGCAGGTGTTCATGAAGAAAAGAACCCCTGAACATTGTTGTCAGTTAGAGAAGGCTTCCCTTAAAGTGGTTGTTAACTCTTATAAACCACGTTGACCTACAGGTAAGCCTAGATTAAGGCTTACCTGTAGGTCCAAGAAATATCTCCTAAACCTACACGGTTTAGGAGATATTTACTAAAAGACAGTCACCGCTGTCTACGGCGCATGCACCGTAGACAGCGGTGCGCAGGCACACTATCGCTGTTAGCAGCATGCCGCTGCCAACGCCGATATGCCGTTAGTGGCGGCTTCTGTGCGCATGTGCGGGAGTGACGTCATCGCTACTCCAGCACTGCGAGTGGCCGGAGCAGCAATTACCAGAAGAAGATGGACACTTCGTACTACAGGGGACAGTGGTGACATCGCTGGCTCCTGTGTCAGGTAAGTGACACATAATGGGCTACTACCGTATGCGATGCATAGTAGCCCATTGTGCTTTACCTTTGCAGGGAGACAAAGAAGAAGTGAACCCATCAGGGTTTACTTCCTCTTTAACACCCATTGGTGTTAGTGGAAGAAGGACCCTCATTCATTGGTGTTCTGTGATTAGTTGCCTCAGGAAGGAAGTGGAGAAGAGACTCTGTTGATGCCACCAGCTTAGTCTTAGGAATGTTAAGTTTGAAACTATTCTGCCACCTTTGGGTGGAGATACAGTATCTCACAAAAGTGAGTACACCCCTCACATTTTAGTAAATATTTTATTATATCTTTTCATGTGACAACACTGAAGAAATTACACTTTCATACAATATACAGTAGTGAGTGTACAGCTTGTATAACAGTGTAAATGTGCTGTCCCCTCAAAATAACTCAACACACATCCATTAATGTCTAAACTGCTGGCAACAAAAGTGAGTACACCCCAAAGTGAAAATGTCCAAATTGGGCCCAATTAGCCATTTTCCCTCCCCGGTGTCATGTGACTCGTTGGTGTTACAAAGTCTCAGGTGTGAATGGGGAGCAGGTGTGTTACATTTGATGTTATCGCTCTCACTGTCTCATACTGGTCACTGGAAGTTCAATCTCATGGCAAAGAACTCTCTGAGGATCTGAAAAAAAAAAAGAATTGTTGCTCTACATAAACATGGCCTAGGCTATAAGAAGATTGCCAAGACCCTGAAACTGAGCTGTAGCACGGTGGCCAAGGCCATACAGGGGTATAACAGGACAGGTTCCACTCAGAACAAGCCTCGCCATGGTCGACCAAAGAAGTTGAGTGCAGGTGCTCAGCGTCATGTCCAGAGGTTGTCTTTGGGAAATGGATGTATGCGTGCTGCTAGCATTGCTGTAGAGGTTAAAGGTGTGGGGGGTCAGCTTGTCAGTGCTCAGACAATACGCCGCACACAGCATCAAATTAGTCAGCATGGCTGTCATCCCAGAAGGAATACTCTTCTAAAAATTATGCACAAGAAAACCCGCAAACAGTTTGCTGAAGACAAGCAGACCAAGGACATGGATTACTGGAACCATGTCCTGTGGTCTGATGAGACCAAGATAAACTTATTTGGTTCACGAGGTGTCAAGTGTGTGTGGCGGCAACCAGGTGAGGAGTACAAAGACAAGTGTGTCTTGCCTACAGCCAAGCATGGTGGTGGGAGTGTCATGGTCTAGGGCTGTATAGATACAGTTCATTGAGGGAACCATGAATGCCAACATGTACTGCAACATACTGAAGCAGAGCATGATTCCCTCCCTTTGGAGACTGGGACGTAGGGCAGTATTCCAAACACAGCTCCAAGACGACCACTGCCTTGCCAAAGAAGCTGAGGGTAAAGGTGATGGACTGGCCAAGCATGTCTCCAGACTTAAACCCTATTGAGCATCTGTGGGGCATCCTCAAACGGAAGGTGGAGGAGTGCAAGAACAATACACAATATATCATAATATGCATAGAAGTGAAAAACAAAACGAAGTGAGTATAATTCACACTAAGGGAATTAACTCCAATATATCATATAATAAAATAGTCTACGTGAACGCAAATGTGCGAATATAGATGTCCAATGGGATGGTGCCAGAAACAGAAAAAATCTGGAAGAAACGATACAAATGGTGGGGCTGAAACTAGTTGTCTGAAGTCACATCAACACCAACTGGCTATCTGAAGTCGCATCAACCACTCAAGGATAACAGATGAGTACTCTTACCGATATAGTTGGACACACATGTCATACGACAGTGGGTTAATAAGGCTTGCGGTCACAATCTGGTGCTGTGTATGGACGATTATTGAGTAGATCCTGGTGGGGGTCCTCGGTTCTCTATCTCCAGGCTCCAAGGGAGCAGATACGCCCATTCTGGAGTACTACAAGTTCTCTTTTTTTTCTCTCCTCACAATGCTCAAGGTGAAAATATGAAAAGAAAAAAAAGCAGAGGGGCTCCAAATGGTGCAGGTCAAAAAAAACAATGGGTTTATTATATGTCAAAAATTGTAAATGACACACCAAAAGTTGTATGTTAAAAAGTGATCACAAAAGCATACAGTAATTACTGTATGGATTACTGTGCGCTCCATAGCCTAAGTCAATCTGAGGCTTGGAGAGCAAATTTCATCATCCACTTCCTGCTCTGCCCCCTCATTAGGGGCGGACCAGAGATTCAGTCGTTTATTTATTGAACAGCAATGTGAGGGGATACAGCCAGTCCCTGTTGAAGACCCTTAGTGTCAAAACACGTCGGTCAGCTTTACTGTACCCCACATTGCTTTTACTTTGTTTTATCCTTTTGTGATCACTTTTTAACATACAACTTTTTGGTGTGTCATTTACAATTTATGACATATAATAAACCCATTGTTTTTTTTTTACCTGCACCATTTGGAGCCCCTCTGCTTTTTTTTCTCATATTTTCACCTTGAGCATTAGAGGAGAGAAAAAAAGAGAACTTGTCCTAGATATGCCCATTCTGGAGTGTTCGCTCCCTTGGAGCCTGGAGATAGAGAACCGAGGACCCCCCCACCAGGATCTACTCAATGATCATCCATACACAGCGCCAGATTGTGACCGCAAGCCTTATTGACCCACTGTCGCACGACGTGTGTGTCCAACTATATCAGTAAGAGTACTCATCTGTTATCCTTGAGTGGTTGATGTTGATGCAACTTCAGATAGCCAGTTGGTGTTGATGTGACTTCAGACAACTAGTTTCAGCCCCACCATTTGTAACATTTCTTCCAGATTTTTTCTGTGTCTGGCACCATCCCATTGGACATCTATATTCACACATTTGCGTTTATGTGGACTATTTTATTATATGATACATTGGAGTTAATTCCTTTAGTGGGAATTATACTCACTTAGTTTCACTTCTATGCATATTATGATATATTGTGCATGGTCTTGTTGTGTGTTTTATCACATTTTTTCACATATTTGTACATACAATATTTAGCGCTAGACTAATTATTTATCACTTTGTCCAGCTTTGTTTGCTTGAGTGTTAGCTGCTTATTGTTTTTTACATTGTAGCTCAGTGTTTTCTTTCCCTCTGAGCAGTGCAAGGTCTCTAACATACACCAGATTAGTGATGGCATCATGGAGCAGTGGAAGAGGACTGGAGTGGCAACCTGTGAAGCTCTGGTCAACTCCATGCCCAAGAGAGTTAAAGCCAGTGGTGGAATATCATGTTGGCCACACAAAATATTGACACTTTGGGCCCAATTTGGACATTTTCACATAGGGGTGTACTAACTTTTGTTGACAGCGATTTAGACATTAATGGCTGTGTTGAGTTATTTTGAGGGGACAGCAAATTTACACTGTTATACAAGCTGTACACTCACTACTTTTACATTTCTTCAGTTTTGTCACATGAACAGATATAATAAAATATTTATAAAAATGTGAGGGGCGTACTCACTTTTGTGAGATACTGTAAATCTATCCACAGAATAAGACCAAAACTGACCAAGGTAATTTTATTTACTGCAAGTATCCCAGCTGACTTGGAACCTCTGGGTTCCTAGTACCTACTGCAGGCAGGGGTAGCCTGTGTCTGTAATATGCAGAACATGGAAATGCAATTATTTTATTAAACATGCCATTGGTGCACATTTTACTAAATGTTGTAAGTCATAGTAATAAAAAGATACAAAACATAATTTAAAAAAATCAAGCTTAAAATATTAACATAAACGTGATCATAAATTCGTTTTTGAGCATGACCACAAAACTTTGCAGTAGGGTAACGCTCTGGTCAGGAAGGGGGTAAATCCTTCCAGGGCTGAAGTGGTTAATGAATAAATTACTAACATGTTGCAAAATATATCAACAATTTAATTATTTGGAAAGATGTCCCTTTTGTCCTGAAAATGCAATTATTGAACTCAGTTCACCTTTTACAGAAACTAATAAATGCACATCCTTTTGCAGGTAAAAAAAATGTGCATTTATTATTTGTGTACTCTGCAGCCTGTAAGGCACTGCACCCACAATCAGCAGCTCTAGTGTGCAAATTCTGGATTCTGCAGACTCTCAGTACACTGTCTGCCCATTACTCGGATATAGACCGGTACAGGCAGACAGTAACTGAATGACAGGCGGCATCAATGGACTACAAGAGTGTTAGCCAGCACCCTCACAGTTCATTGAGAAATACAAGCGGTTGGCTGCAGATGACAACGGTACTTGTAGTTTATTTCTTCACAGAACTTTAAGAATAAATAACCCGGTCATGTGGGCGGAGCCTTTTACGGACATGCTGTTTTTAAGTTCTGCCAGTGACTGCAGGGGGGAAAGATCCCACGCTCACTGTAACAGGGAGGGAGGATTGGGGGGAGAAGATGCAAGAGCTGGAACATGTTATATGTTTCACCCTAAATATGGGTGGAACATGTACTGTACCTTGTTCCATAGCTCAACTTATCCTTTAGGCTGGGTACACACTGTCCAAAAGTCCTGCTGAACCAGCTGGCTTTCGGTAAGTATGTATAGCAGTCTGTCCATCAGAAGCTGCTCTAACGGGACATGCTGGAAATCCAGCATCTGATCAGCACTTGCAGCCATTGGCTGCGAGTGCTGATCAGTGTACTCTGGCTAGGGGAAGCTCCCTGTCAGAATACAATAGCACAGTGGGAGAGTTTGCCGCACCAACGTCGCTTGAGTTGGTAGGGTGATCTGTCAGTTTTTTAAATGTAACCCGCTGGATTGAACAAAAAAGGACTTGCAGTGTGTACCGGATTTAGTTTGTACAATTAACCTCTGTATTAGATCATTAAGAGGCTGCAGTAGATGAGATGTACATAAACAGCCAAGAACATTTAGGCTACTACACCAGGATTTACATGACTGTGTCATCTATGGGCCATTCTCTTCACCCAGGCAGTAAATTAGGCTTCGAAAATATGGCGGCCACGAGTTTCATTTTCATCCTGATGGCTGGTGTGGAAGCGCTCACTGTTGCCCCAGTGATGATGTCTGTTTGGATGAAATGCATAGGGGCGGAGTTACAGTGGTGACATCATCACACTCGCCGGGGTGTGCCAAGTGGTCGTTTGACATGCGGTTTGATTTTGTGACAGTGTGAGTAGACAAACAGCTTTTAATAAACTTGTTTCTTTTGCTACACTATGAGTGATTCTCCCTTCCTCTTTTATATGCCGTTTCCTTTGTGGCTGAGCGGTGGTTTGCCTGTCAGACTGAGTGAATGGAGATATATCACACCTATCCACTCATCCAGGCACTGAGCTGCAGGAGTGAAAGCTCTGATCCAGCCATCGGGCAGGTCAGCATACTGTAGATGAGGAGGCTGACTTCCATTCATTTACCCACTGAGGCGAGTAGGAGCTTACTCTCATTCAATCATCCATCCAGTTAACAAGTGGTGTGATTGGCAACCTTTCATACTATCTATGCATCAGTGGGGTCTGTAACCCCCAAGCACTGTCATGCCCAAATGAGCGGATTTTCCGTCGGAAAAAACTTGGATCGTTTTTCCGACGGAATTCCGCTCAAGTTTGGCTTGCATACACACGGTCACACAAAAGATCGCTGAACTTTCGACCGCCAAGAATGCGGTGACGTACAACACCACGACAAGCCGAGAAAATTAAGTTCAATGTTTCTGAGCATGCGTCAAATTGTTTCCGAGCATGCGTAGGAATTTGTACAGACGATCAGATTTTCCGACTTTTTCCAACCGAAAAAATGAGAACCTGCTTTCAATCTTTTGCTAGCGGGAAATTGGCCAGTAAAAGAGTGATGGAGCATACACATGGTCGCATTTTCTGACCAAAAAGCTCTCTGTGGCCTCTTGCTGGCCGAATTTTCCAATTTCCGAATTTCCAATCGTGTGTACGGGGCATTAGACCTCTTATGTTCTGGGGTCTAACATTCCGGTAAGCAAATTTTGTGTTGCATGCTTGGGTGCACTTTGGTGACTTTGAAGGATTCTGATTACACAATTTTGGGACAATCTAGAGTCGTATTTGGATGCACTGAATAGACTTTTTTGGTGATATACCTTTGTACTGGACTCTTGTTTCTTTTGGTAATATCTTGTAACTTGGATTTGTTTTATAGTTTATTTGCTTGATTTGAGCATATACTCTTTGACCATTGATTTGATAATGTATTGAGTATTTATATGACAGCGCAACACATATATGGTTTTACAGGTAGATGACCCTGACCAAAGTTGGGTCAGCCTCCTGGTAAGAGAGGATGTTGAAGGAATCATTAAGGGGAGTAGTGGATGACAACTAAAAAAAATACAAGTGTTGCACTGAAACTTTACTTAGTGTACATGTGCCCAACATGAGTAAATTATATCTGAGATTAAGTCTGCATTTATACTTATAAGCATACTCTAACCCAGTGATTCTCAACTAGGGTTCCTCCAGAGGTTGCTAGGGGTTCCTTCAGCATTAGGCAATTTCTGCCTCTTAGGCCGCGTACACACGCGGGGACTGTTCGCCCAACTTTGTCCGTCAAACAGTTTCGGCAAACAGTCCGCTCAAAATTAGCATGGACGGACATGGCCACACACGACGAACGAACAGTTTGCTGAAACCGTGCGCGATGACGTGAACGGCACGTACGACGGGACGAAAAATACGACGTCCTATACACTGCATTATAACTTTCGGCGTGTAAATCCTTTCTGAGCATGCGCAGAACTTAGTTTGACGAACAAGCCTACACACGAGGGGACTGTTCGCTGAAACAAAGTTTCAGCGGACAGTTTTTCGGAAATTCCGAAAAACCTTGTTCAGCGGACTGTTCGCTGAAACTGTCCGCTGAAAGCCCACACACGAGCGGACTGTCCGCCGAAACACTGTTCAGCGGACAAAGTTGGGCGAACAGTCCCCGCGTGTGTACGCGGCCTTAGAGAAGTTCCCTTGGACACCATTGATCTTTTTAGCCATCTGTAAGGAGGTAATTCTTCCCAGTGACCACAAGTGTAAGGACCATTCTTTCCACTGACCATCACACTAGTGTATCATGAGTTGTAGATTTCTAAAATTTAGAAGGGGTTCCCCGAGACCAGAGAACTATTTCAAGGGTTCCTCTGTGTTGAAAAGGTTAAGAAAGGCTGCTCTAACCTGTGACCTTAGGATGTTAAGAAAAAGCACAGTAGAAAAAAAAAACAAAAAAAACAAGATCAAGCAAGTCAGAGTTAGCATGACCTATATTTCTTGATAATAGTTTCAAAGAAAAATTCAGTTTTAGTAACACTTCCTGAATTAAATTAAAATGCCTGATTGTTTTCATTCTCTGCAGACTGCATTATGACATTACTGTTGTTTTGTACAAAACTAATCACTCAAAATCTACATTTCCTGCCATTACAATTAAAAGCAGAGTCAAAAATACTACATTTTGTATTTATAGCACACAATACCACGCTAGAGGATAATGGAAACAATTTCTGCAGTTAAAAGGGAGAAAGGATGGAGCCTTTCCATGTTTTTGCTAAATGTGGGATGGCGTGGTGATGTTGCTCTCAGATAACACTGTGTTTGAAAATGAGGACCGCCGACAGATGTGCTTTGCACTGGTCGCCTCCCCTTCTGTGTACTTATCAGCAATCAGTGTTCTGTCAGTTCTATTTTACAGAATATAGAACATTTTTTATTGCAATCTATATAATTACTAAAAAATGTGTAATTTACAGAAAAGGAGTATAAAGTGATCTCTAAATGACCAACTTTCTGTTCAGCAGAAAGTTACAAAACATGACACTGGCAACTTGCATATAGATAGTATAATCTCTGGCTGGCAGGATCTCATGAAAAAAGGAGTATAGAGCCCTGACAGATCTAAACAAATTATGTGAGGTGGGCTATACTTGAGATGCTGATGAAAATGCAGAAATTGTAGAACAAAAGTAGACATGCAAAACTACAAACTTCAAAAAGAGATCGACCACTTCCCCACCTTTGTCTCAGAAGGTTGCTATCTGCATATTTGACAGGACATTGTGCAACACAATCATAGAAGAAAAGCTCCCTGGTATACAAAAATATAAGCTTTGGAACAGAGGCATGCTATTTCCAATTCAGACTAAAGATAGGATGTGCTCTACTTTGCAAAGGTTTTAGGCCTGTTTCAAACCTATGCATTTTTTTGGTGCTTTTTCCTTTTTGCAGAAACACAGTACAGTGCTTTTAACATGGTTTCCTATGGGACACGTTCACATCTATACTTTTTCCAGCCGCTGCATTTTTGGAAAAAGTCAGGCGGCGTACACACGGGCGGACTGTCTGCCCAAACTAAGTTCGTCAGACAGTCCGCTCAAACTTTTGAATGAACGAACTTGCCCACACACGGCACTTTTTGAGCGGACTAATACGGCAGACTAAGTTCGTCGTACTAAGTCCGCGCAACTTTTGAAATGAACGGACTCGCCCACACACGCGGAGGAAAGTCCGCTCATTTTGAGCGCGTGTCAAGGTAGGCGGGGTCCGCGACGGAGACGTCGCGGGCCCCGCCGCCTGGAATGGACTTAAAGGGGAACCCCAACGCCGAAAAAAATCAGCGTGGGGTCCCCCCAAAGTCCACAACAGACCCTTGTCCGAGCACGCTACCCGGCCGGCCAGGAAAGGGGGGCGAGCGAGCGCCCCCCCCCCTCCTGAGCCATACCAGGCCGCGTGCCCTCAACATGGGGGGTGCCTTGGGGAAGGGGGGGCCGCGCGGCCCCCCCACCCCAAAGCACCTTGTCCCCATGTTGATGAGGACAAGGGCCTCTTCCCGACAACCCTGGCCATTGGTTGTCGGGGTCTGCGGGCGGGGGGCTTATCGGAATCCGGGAGCCCCCTTTAATAAGGGGGCCCCCGGATACCGGCCCCCCACCCTAAGTGAATGAGTATGGGGTACAATGTACCCCTACCCATTCACCTGTGAAAAAAAGTACAAAAAAAAAACACAACACAGGGTTAAAATATTTTATTGCACAGCTCCGGGGGTCTTCCATCTTCGGGGGTCTTCTCGCCGGACTCCTCTGCTATCTTCTTGTAGCTCTTTTGCTAGCGGAGGAGTCCGGCTTTCTTCCTCCCCGCCGCCGGCCTCTTCTCCCGACTTCGGGGGTCTTGTCCCCCTCTTCGGTTCTTCTGCCGGGCCACCGCGCCTTCTTATAGCTCTTTTAGAGGCGGTGGCCCGGTCTTCTGTCGCCGCCTTCCGTTCTTCTGCCGGGCCACCGCGCCTTCTTATAGCTCTTTTACAGGCGGTGGCCCGGTCTTCTGTCGCCGCTGTCGCTGTCGCCGCCTTCCGTTCTTCTTCTTCTTCTTCTTCTTCTCCAGGAGATGTTGACACGACGCTCTCTCCGGCCGGAATGCCAGAGCCGCGCTGCGCGGCCACTTATATAGTGACAATGGGGCGGTGTCACATGGTATATGTCACATGGGTTGGTCACATGGGTTGATGTCACATGGGGACTATGACATCGTAAGGGGGCGGGGTCACCATGTGACCAACCCATGTGACATATACCATGTGACACCGCCCCATTGTCACTATATAAGTGGCCGCGCAGCGCGGCTCTGGCATTCCGGCCGGAGAGAGCGTCGTGTCAACATCTCCTGGAGAAGAAGAAGAAGAAGAAGAACGGAAGGCGGCGACGGCGGCGGCGGCGGCGACAGCGGCGACGGCGGCGACAGAAGACCGGGCCACCGCCTGTAAAAGAGCTATAAGAAGGCGCGGTGGTCCGGCAGAAGAACGGAAGGCGGCGACAGAAGACCGGGCCACCGCCTCTAAAAGAGCTATAAGAAGGCGCGGTGGCCCGGCAGAAGAACCGAAGAGGGGGACAAGACCCCCGAAGTCGGGAGAAGAGGCCGGCGGCGGGGAGGAAGAAAGCCGGACTCCTCCGCTAGCAAAAGAGCTACAAGAAGATAGCGGAGGAGTCCGGCGAGAAGACCCCCGAAGACGGAAGACCCCCGGAGCTGTGCAATAAAATATTTTAACCCTGTGTTGTGTTTTTTTTTTGTACTTTTTTTCACAGGTGAATGGGTAGGGGTACATTGTACCCCATACTCATTCACATAGGGTGGGGGGCCGGTATCCGGGGGCCCCCTTATTAAAGGGGGCTCCCGGATTCCGATAAGCCCCCCGTCCGCAGACCCTGACAACCAACGGCCAGGGTTGTCGGAAAGAGGCCCTTGTCCTCATCAACATGGGGACAAGGTGCTTTGGGGTGGGGGGGCCGCGCGGCCCCCCCTTCCCCAAGGCACCCCCCATGTTGAGGGCACGCGGCCTGGTACGCGCTCGCTCGCCCCCCTTTCCTGGCCGGCCGGGTAGCGTGCTCGGACAAGGGTCTGTTGTGGACTTTGGGGGGACCCCCACGCTGATTTTTTTCGGTGTTGGGGTTCCCCTTTAAGTCCATACCAGGCGGCGGGGCCCGCGACGTCTCCTTCGCGGGCCCCGCCTACCTGGAGACGCGCTCGAAATGAGCAGACTTTTCTCTGGGCGGGAACAGTTCGCTCATTTCGAAAGTACAGCGGACTGGCACACACACGGGCGGACTGTCCGCTCAAACCAAGTTTCAGCGGACAGTTTTACGGAAATTCCGTAAGACTTTGTTCGTCAGACAGTCCGCTGAAACTGTCCGCTGAAGCCCACACACGAGCGGACTGTCCGCTGAAACACTGTTCAGCGGACAAAGTTGGGCGAACAGTCCGCCCGTGTGTACGCGGCCTCAGGGACTTTTTTCAATCCAAAACGGTGCTTTTTTGGTTCAATGAAGCTGCAAAAAATCATTTAATACATTTTTGCCTCGATTTTCTTTTTGTATTTTTTATGCTTTTTTTGACCCATTTGTTGTTGGGCAGATTGAAAAAAGCAAAACGCAAATCACAGCAAAAACGCACTACATGCTTTCCTGCAGATTCTCCATTAAAGTCTATGGAACCAAAAAAAAAAAAAAAACACACACAAAGAAAATGTCACCGACCCTTTCCACAAATGCAGCAGCTGAAAAAAGCATAGATGTGAATGTTTCTTATAGGAAACTGTTAAATGGACTGTAGTGCGTTTCTGCAAGAAGCACCAAAAAACGCATAGGTGTGAACCAGGCCTAAAGGCAGGTGTCGAAAAAATGCTGTAAATTAAGAATGCTTTCAAAACTAGAAGTGTTAATAATTAAATTGTATTAATTAACAAAATGGAAAGTAATGAACAGAAGAGCAATCCAAATCATATCAATATTTGGCGTGACCACCCTTTGCCTTCAAAACAGCATTGGCTCTTCTAGGTATACTTGCACAGTTTTTGAAAGAACTTAGCAGGTAGGTTGTTCCAAACATCTTGGAGAACTAACCACATAGCTCCTGTGGATGTAGGCTGCCTCAGATCCTTCATCTCTTCATGTAATTCCAGACAAACTTGATGTTGAGATCGGGGCTCTGTGGGGGCCAAACCATCACTTCCAGGTCTCCTTGTTTGTCGTTACGCTGAAGATAGCTTTTAATGACATATATATTTGGGCTTATTGTCCTGCTGCAGAATAAATTTGGGGCCAGTCACACGCCTCCCTGATGATATGGCATGATGGAGAGGTATTTGCCTGTATTTCTCAGCATTGAGGACACCATTGATCCTGACCAAATCCCCAACTAGATTTGCAGAAATGCAGCTATAAATTTGCAGGGAACCTCCACCATACTCCGCTGTTGCTTGCAGAAACTCCAATTCTTCAGCGAGCAAACTGCCTCCTGTTACAGCCAAATATTTCAAATTTTGACTCATCAGTGAAGAGCACCTGCTCGCATTAAAATGAATGATAATGTAATGCACCAGTGTGAATGGGCCTTCAATGTATTTACTTCCGTCTATGAGCTGTACTGTCCCACTAAGGTACACTAAGCATTGTTTCATTTCAGCAGTACAACCTGCAGACTGGCAGGATATGAAGCAAGGAGTCCAAAGATCATTGAAGGGTAATGCCCCCTACACACGATCGGATTTTCCGACAACAAATGTTGAATGTGAGCTTGTTGGCAAATGTTGGCTAGCAGGTTCTCAAATTTTCCACCAACAAAACTGTTGTCGGAATTTCCGATCGCGTGTACATAAGTCCGACACACAAAAGTTCACACATGCTCGGAATCAAGCAGAAGGAGCAGCACCGGCTATTGAACGTCCTTTTTCTCGGCTCGTCGTACGTCCTGTACGTCACCACATTCCCACGTTCGTAATTGTTGGCCAACATTTGTGTGACCGTGTGTATGCAAGACAAGTTGGAGCCAACAACCTTCAAACAAAATTCCACGGTTTTGTTGTCGGAAAGTCAGATCATGTGATCGGGGCATAAGGCTTCACAGTAGAGAGATCTAGAATATTGCTGCAATTATGCTTCATCCAGTCTTCACATAACTCTCTGAATAAATTGTGCAATGATCATGTAGGTCAATGAATCATTGTTTTAATTTAGCTGATGCAGCAGAACACCTTGCAATATTAGTTGAAGAAACATCACAGTGCAAATGCCCATCTGATTAGGCTCCTTGCATATAAGGCTTTAAGTATTTCACACATGTCAAACTGGTCTTGGATTATATTCAGTCTCCTTGCTGCTTTTATGCTGCCCAAAATCTGTTCAAGGATCTAAGCAACCAAGCTGAATTTAATCCTAAACTGTTATTTTGCTCACTGCATTGTGTTTTTAAAAGGTCTATACCAATGTTTTCTAACTTTTTTAGCGTGATAAAATTTAACAAACTAACAAATTATATTTTTTTCCCTGTAAAATAACTATTAGTGTTTAGAACTGGTATGCTAATCTCCAAAATATTACAACATTTACCACCTACAGGCCTCAGTAGCACTAATGAGGCCCCTTACAGAGTTATTCTAATCAGCGTGGCACTCTGTTTCATTTCAATTTGACATTCCTGGCTGAAAAAATGTCTGACAGAGAAGTGGTGCTAGAAACTGTAAAAGAGGAGATATTTCCAGTTTCACTTAGATCCAACCAAACTTTGGGTGGCTGCCTACAGGTATCTAAATCTATTAACTTATCCCTGACCACAATCTGTAGATTCACATTCTGAGGCATTGTATCCCATGCTGAAAGAATGATAATTAAAATTTCACTGAAAAACCATCAGCGTGCAATTGTCACTGACAGCTGCTGGTTTCAACAGTTATCGGCAACCACATAGCATGGTTGCGATGATCAGCCAGTCATAGTGATCACATATAGTGAGGTCTGTTTAAAAACAAATTTCTTGGCTGCAGCTGTCACTGAGGCTGAGGCTATAGTGTTTAAACTGGCAGGCAACAGCTTTCACTGTGCAATACTGGGTGTAAGAAAATTGGAATTTATATTGGAGTACAGTACAGGACACAGGGCTTGTATTCATAGATCATGTGGCCACCCTTAGTGAATATATAACCCCACCCACTCTATGAGACTCCAGTTTTTTGCAAATAATAAGGAGTCATGTGTCCTGTACTGTACTCCAAGATAAGAAATGTACAGCTAGGTCAAAATTTACATTATCTTAATCGTACAGTACAGGACACAGGGCTTGTATTCATAGATCAAGGGACACCCCAAAGCAATAAACTGAAGACTGGGCAACAACAAAGTAAACAGAACTGCCACCAGGCCCACAAAAACAAGGGTTAACCACTTGCCGACCGCCGCACGACGATGTGCGTCGACAGAATGGCACGGGCAGGCATATGGGCGTACCTGTACGTCCCTGCCTTCCCGCGGGTGGGGGCCCGATCGGGCCCCCCCGGTGCCAGCGGCGGTCGGTATCCGTGCAGGAGCGATCCGGGATGAGGGGGCGGCCATTCATTCATGGCCACCCCCTCGCGATCGCTCCTGACGAATGGGAGTGAAGCATTGCATCACTTCCTCTCCTGTAATGTAAACACAGGAGAGGAAGTGATGTAATCTCTCCTCCGTGTCGGTATTTTTCGTTCCGGCACCGAGGAGAGAGGATCGGTGAGTTGCACCAACACGACACTTCACAGTAGAACATGCCAGGCACACTCACACCCCCCCTTTACCCCCCGATCACCCCCCCAATTACCCCTGCCCCCCCAGTCACAGTGACACCAATTGCATTTTTTTTTTTGCATTGGTGTCATTTGTGACTGTAATAACTGTTAGGGCAGTTAGGGTTAGCCCCCTTTAGTTCTAATGTACCCCCCTAACCCCCCCAATAAAGGTTTAACCCCGTGATCACCCCCCGTCACCAGTGTCACTAAGGCTGGGTTCACATTGCAGCGGTTTATGAGAACGGATGTGATTCGCACCGCACTGCAGTGCAAATCACATCCGATCGCTGTGCGATTCGAGTTCAGCCATTCGCCGCACCCGCCGCAAATTCGCACGGGACCCTTTTTTTGGTCCGCAGCAGAATCGGATCGCATGGATGTTCACACCATGCGATCCAAGTTTGCAGATCGCACTGCGATATGCGAACTGATCTGGGGGTGTCATTAACATTTCACTGACACTCCCAGCAGTTCGCATAGGGCAGTGTGAACTGCCGCCGGGAGGCATGCGATGCGGGAACCCACCGCGGATTAGTGGCGTTCCTGCATCGCTCCAGTGTGAACCCAGCCTAATAAGCGATCATTTTTCTGATCGCTGTATTAGTGTCACAGGTGACGCTAGTTAGGCAGGTAGGTATTTAGGTTCGCCGCAGCTTTTTATAGCGCTAGGGACCCCCATATACTACCGCATAAAGCCCCCTGATTGCCCCCTAGTTAACCCTTTCACCAGTGATCACCATATAACTGTTACAGGTGACGCTGGTTGGTTAGTTATTTTTTTATAGTTTCAGGGCACCCGCCATTTATTACCTAATAAAGGTTTAACCCCCTGATCACCCGGCGGGTGTCATTTGTGACTGTAATAACTGTTAGGGCAGTTAGGGTTAGCCCCCTTTAGTTCTAAGGTACCCCCCTAACCCCCCCAATAAAGGTTTAACCCCGTGATCACCCCCCGTCGCCAGTGTCACTAAGGCTGGGTTCACATTGCAGCGGTTTATGAGAACGGATGTGATTCGCACCGCACTGCAGTGCAAATCACATCCGATCTCTGTGCGATTCGAGTTCAGCCATACAGATAGTATGGCTGAATTTGCGTCGCACCCGCCGCACCCGCCGCAAATTCGCACGGGACCCTTTTTTTGGTCCGCAGCAGAATCGGATCGCATGGGTGTTCACACCATGCGATCCAAGTTTGCAGATCGCACTGCGATATGCGAACTGATCTGGGGGTGTCATTAACATTTCACTGACACTCCCAGCAGTTCGCATAGGGCAGTGTGAACTGCCGCCGGGAGGCATGCGATGCGTGAACCCACCGCGGATTCGTGGCGTTCCTGCATCGCTCCAGTGTGAACCCAGCCTAATAAGCGATCATTTTTCTGATCGCTGTATTAGTGTCACAGGTGACGCTAGTTAGGCAGGTAGGTATTTAGGTTCGCCGCAGCTTTTTATAGCGCCAGGGACCCCCATATACTACCGCATAAAGCCCCCTGATTGCCCCCTAGTTAACCCTTTCACCAGTGATCACCATATAACTGTTACAGGTGACGCTGGTTGGTTAGTTATTTTTTTATAGTTTCAGGGCACCCGCCATTTATTACCTAGTCTCACTAGTGTACCCCTAAATTTAGGGGTGTCTACTTTCCAAAATGGGGTCATTTGGGGGGGGGTTGTGCCATCTTGGCATTTTATGGCCTTCAAAACTGTAACGCCCTTAGAAAGCCTGAAGGCGGTGCTTGGTTTTCGGGGCCCCGTACGCGGCTAGGCTCACAAAAAGTCCCACATATGTGGTATCCCCGTACTCAGGAGAAGCAGCAGAATTTATTTTGGGGTGTCATTTCACATATGCCCATAGCATGTGTGAGCAATATATAATTTAGTGACAACTTTGTGAAAAAAAATAAAAATAAATAAAAGTTTGTAATTTTCCCGCAACTTGTGGCAAAATATAAAATATTCCATGGACTCAACATGCCTCTCAGCAAATAGCTTGGGGTGTCTACTTTCTAAAATGGGGTCATTGGTGGGGTTTTTGTGCCATCTTGGCATTTTATGGCCTTCAAAACTGTAATAGGTAGTGAGAAGTGAAATCAAAAATTTACGCCCTTAGAAAGCCTGAAGACGGTGCTTGGTTTTCAGGGCCCCGTACGCGGCTAGGCTCCCAAAAAGTACCACATATGTGGTATCCCCGTACTCAGGAGAAGCAGCAGAATGTATTTCGGGGTGTCATTTCACATATGCCCATAGCATGTGTGAGCAATATATCATTTAGTGACAACTTTGTGTAAAAAAAAAAAAAAAAAAATTGTATTTGTCATTATTCAATCTTGAGGCAAAAAAATAAAATATTCAATGGGCTCAACATGCCACTTATCAATTTCCTTAGGGGGTCTACTTTCCAAAATGGGGTCATTTGGGGGGGTTTGTACTGCCCTGCCATTTTAGCACCTCAAGAAATGAGATAGGCAGTCGTAAACTAAAAGCTGCGTAAATTCCAGAAAACGTACCTTAGTTTGTAGATGTGACAACTTTTGCGCAAACCAATAAATATACAGTTATTGACTTTTTTTTTACCAAAGACATGTGGCTGAATACATTTTGGCCTAAATGTATGACTAAAATTGAGTTTATTGGATTTTTCTAACAACAAAAAGTAGAAAATATCATTTTTTTTCAAAATTTGCGGTCTTTTTACGTTTATATCACAAAAAATAAAAATCGCAGAGGCAATCAAATACCATCAAAAGAAAGCTCTATTTGTGGGAAGAAAAGGACGCAAATTTTGTTTGGGTACAACATTGCATGACCGCGCAATTACCAGTTAAAGCAGCGCAGTGCCAAATTGTAAAAAGACCTCTGGTCATTGACCAGCAAAATGGTCCGGTCTGAAAGTGGTTAAGAGACCTGTACAAAAAACCCCCACTAAGATGACAGCTTGAAGCAACTTACGGCCGAATATTCCTGCAGCCAAAGCCAAAGGCAAAACCTTGAGGGCCAGGTATCCTTGAAAATCTGGGATATAGAGATCAGGGAATTATCAAGGCATTTGAGTCTAGAGCTAGAGGATCCCTGGTTCTGGCAACAAACAAGTGGTAGTCTGCTGTTTAATCTGGAGGCCAGGATGTTCACATACTGAATTCTTGATTTATTGCATATGAGATTGAAGACATCTGGATGAAAAGTCTGATCCCCCTGATCCAGGCGATGGTAGCTAAGTTAATCCACTTTCCAGTTGTCCACGCCTGGGACCTGGTCTGCAAAGATCACTGGACAGTGATTGTCGGGTTAGCTTCCTTCATGGCAGCCAGACTCCTGGTGCCCTCTTGATGGCTCATTTAGGCCACCGCTGTGGGATTGTCTGGCGACACCCTAATTGAATTAGGTCAATTGCTGCAGGGTCAACATGACTGCTACGAGCTCCAAGTTGTTGGTAAAGAACTTGGCTTCCCTTAATGAGCATGTTCCTTGTACTGTTAGGGAATGGAACACATCTGCATCAGCATGAAATACTTGCGTCTGTTGTGATAGCTTTTCAGCAATAAGGAAGGAAAGACTTCCATAGCCTGGGGTGGTGATTCACCAAGACAGGAATTCCTTGCTTGGCTGGACAGGAGCATGGGCAAATCGAGAGAAGGAGTTTTAATCAGATTGACAAGATATTTTGTTTGAGAGTTCTTAAATGGAATTCGGTGCATGGTACTGCTTCAGAAAAGGGCCATCATTAGGGCTAGAATGCTGAAGAAGAATCTCAAGGTGGGATTTCTCTTGGAACTTCATTCTCGAGTATGCGCTCTTAGAGACAGACGTTTTATCATAGAATGACTTTTACTTACGAATGTATCCAGGACCAGACTCGAGCATTCCAGGTGAAGGGAAGGCTGGAGAGTAGATTTGTTAAAATTGATCACCAGTAAATGACCTGGAGCATCTGAATTGTCTTTTATGAACATTTTATGATACCCGGGATGGAGATGGGTCCTTCAAAAGAAGGTTGCCTAGATAGTCTGACTGGATGCCCTGAGCTCTGAGCAAGACAACTAGAGGTGCTACCAAGTAAACGCTTCCTTGGAATGGCATATCCCAGATAGCAAGCAACTGTGCTGCAAGTTTGAAAATGACTTGCTAAACTATTGCTAGACTTGCCAGACTTCACAAGTTTGTTGCACAATTGCAGCAAGTCCGCATTACATGACTCCAGATGAACTTTCTTTGCAAACAGTCTGCAATTCTGGTTCTTGCTGTAGACTCACCACTACAACTTTGTTCTTGCTAGAGACTTACCAAGCAAATTTGTTACAAATTGGAAAAGTGTCAACTAGAACTTGTGCTTCAAGTGCTCTGCAAGTGTACAACTTGCCAGTCAAAATCTGCAGCAAATTAACAGACTTACAAATCAACACTGCCACAAATTTGTGGCAAGTTATCCTTGCTATCTGGGATTCATGAGGCACCTATGGCAGGCAGCTTCAGCTCCAAGCTTTTAACCATAAGAATCTGTGCATGTGAATGGGGATTAGGGCCATTATGAAAAATGGTTTCATGGCATGTTCACAGAAAAACAGAGAAGAAGGCAGTTGTACATTGTCCTTGATCCAGTTAGCTACAGACAGACATAGTGAAATTGCAGAAAAAACTAGTTGCAGGGATGGGCTTGCAAGGTTAGAGAGCTTTTAGAAGAATCTCAAACTTTCTATCTGCAGAATCTTTGAAAGAAGGAACATCTTCAATAGCAACACTGACATTTTTGTTTAGGACAGAGATGGCAGGATCAACTACAGTAACATCCCTCTTCTTTGTGAACTCTTTGCCACTGGATAGCATTCATTAAAGATTTTGTGGAAGTGACATTTTTTTAAAGCATCTCCCAGTTGTCGCAGAATGCACGTGAACAGACTGCACTGTTCAAGAACAGGGAATGTTTTGCAGAATTTTGTAGGCCTCTATACCCAAAGTGGCATGGTAAAACACAGGAGACACAATGATCAAGGTTTTTGTGGATAGAGGAAATTAGCTTTTCAACTTTAGCAAGCATTCTGCGTGAAGCTTCCTCTTCAATTTAGTAACAATCTGGGGCAGAAGAATCCTCCAATACTGCCTCAATGTCCTTTTTCATTTCTTCTGTGTCTGCGTCTTCTAGGACTGGCATTTCAAGATCCAACTGCGGTGGAGAGATGGGAGTAGGAGAAGAAGCACAGCATTTTTGGGCACTGGACAGGGATGGCTGCATTAAACCCATAATCTGCCCGAAGAAATGTGACATAGATGCACAGAATTTTGCTGTAGTCACATAGGCTGCTTGTTGCGTGCTAGAAATAAAGCTAGCATCAGATGCTCTGCCCAATGTTAGAGCCCTGTTCTTGTCCTTGTGCAAGGGATGCATTCTAAGGCTGGGTGTTGCGTGGACCTTTGGTAGAGTGAATGTTCGACCTGTGAATTTGCATCGACTCATTTTCACCTGGTCGACAACATCACTACAGCTGAGGTTATTCAACTGGGGTAGTCCATCCTGTAACAAATACTTGTGGTGAAAGGTAACCTAAGAACCTTACTGCTCTAAGCAGAAGTGGCGTTAAAGTATGCAACTAGTGATGTGACTGGTCATCCACCTGAGACCGAGCTCTGAGTGGTTAAATTTTTTCACCAGGTTAGAAAAGTTTACACTTCAATACAAATATAGCCCAATTTTTAAAGTAATGATCAGATACAGGGTAACCCAGTCTTACCTGTCTACGATAAGGTCCAGACCCATCAAGGTGGGCATACACCTGAAGGGGTCTTCAGGGACTGGGTTCCATAGTTTTGGATCTGTATAGCACCCTGTGGCTAACTTCTCACATTGCACCAAGTGCCAAAGTAAGCACCCATACAGGATCCAGTGTTCAAATTATAAAGACCTTTGTCACAAGGTGGGGTTTGGGTGTGGCTCCCATAGTTTTACAGAGATTGTGCCGATTCAGATACACTGCTTATATGCTGGCATTAGAAGCCCAAGAGGGCTTGATTAAAGAATCAGAATATAAAATAATCAAGAAATATATTAAACTAGTTAAGCTAAGGGTGATTAGTCACAGAGTGGGGTGGGGTTACAGGGGAGGCACCCAGGGAACATTTTTTCTAAATCACCTAAAAGTACACACCTATATCGTATGGTGTATGGATTTCCTGTCTGTGTTCTGTACTCTACAGTTAAGATAGGAAATTACCAATGTTTGCTTTTTTGCGATTTTTTAGAAGCAAAAATAATGGCGCATACAGATTTAGCCCTGTAGCCAGCAGCCAGCCTGCTTCTGTGGCAAAACTGATTTGCAGGCATCATTGCAGCTCACAGATCAGGAAAGAAGGTAATGCAACAAACAAGCAGCAAGTGAAAGTTGGAGAAATATTAAATTACTTTATCCCTATACTCATTTTAGTTCAGTAACAAAAATATTGAAGCCTGGTGAGGCTACCAGGCAACAAGCCTTTTCAAAAGAAGTGCAAGAGCTGCCATCATATTTTTTTTAAACCAGGAAAAACAGACAACAAGAGAAGTATAATACAGAAACGTATAGGAACGCCTTCTGGGTAATAAAAACCTAATGGCATCAAAACAACTTCCTTTAAATAATATATTTGTGATTTAATACTCCCAGAGAAATCTGAAATTCTATGGCAAAGTCACAGTATTAGCTTATTTTTGGCAAGAAAATCATAACATAAAAATAGTCCAACTGAGTCATAAATAAATAGATCATCACTCCGTCTGTTATTTCCCTGCACCAAGTGTTCTTGTTACCAATAATGACTGTTGAATCTATCCTGCACTATTAAGATAAGGAAAGAGGTTTGTGTATCAGCATACACTGCAGTTCTCGTTGTCATAAAAGATATAAACTATGATCTAAGTGTCACAAGCATTGTATAAAAATACTGCATTTTGTGTTTATGGTGATAAAGGCAATTAAGCACAATATTATATTACCTTAGCAGCTCAGTGCATGTAAAAATCCTGTTTTGCACTTATTTGAAAATAAGAATTTGTATGCAAACACAAAATAATCAGGTAAATAGGACTTGCCCCTTAAAGCATCTACAGTGGGTATAGAAAAGAATCCCCCCACTCACATTTTGTTGCTTTGCAGCCTGAACTGAAGACAGACACAGTTTTTGTTTTAGCTAGCTGCATTTACTAACTGCAACGTATAACATCCAAGTGTCAGATACAACACCAACGTGTCAGAATGTGATTAATTTAAATGGGGTGATTCTTTTCAAAATATGCATTTACTGTATAAAAATAAAACTTTACCGCAACAGGTCTCCCAAAGGAGTGTAAAATATACCTATTTCGTAATATCTAGCCCTGCCATGAAATGGCATCCACACTACAGTTCTCACTCCTACACTTGCATTATGACCTCCAGCAGACCATGGCTGAATTATCTTGATAAATGTTATTATAGAGGGGAAAACCCTGGTTTTTACTGCTGCAATAGCAATGTATTCAAACAGTCGTTATTCATCTAGCTAGAGGGAGCACAGCAGGTTGGAGAGGAAGGTGTGCAATATAGAAAATGCTGGGGTGGGACATGCCAAGGCAATGATTTATTTAAGTATAACATTTTGTGAATTTGTGACTTTTGCAAATAATGCAATAGTCAGTGCAAGGTTAATTTTAATGTGAAAAATATGACAAGTGAGCCCACACACACACAATCCTTTATATCTAAAGTAATATAAAGATAAGGACAAAAGCTAAGTATATGCTTGTAGATGTAGAGTCCAAAAAATAAAAATAAAATAGACTCCATCATTATTGGATATGAATGCCTTCACTGTGTCTCTTGGTGGAGAAAGTATATCGACGACATTATCATTTTATGGACTGGATCACAAGATCTTTTGGTGCAATTTGTAAAGAGCTTGAATGTTAATGACTGGAATTTAAAATGTACCTTAAATTTGGATGACCTCTACCTTTTATGTATCTTACTATTAAAGGAGTTGTAAAGGCAGAAGGTTTTTTATCTTCATGCATTCTATGCATGAAAATAAAAAAAGTCTTCTGTGTGCAGCAGCCCCCCTAATACTTACCTGAGCCCCATCTCTATTCAGCGATGTCCACCACTGCCTCGGTCATCTGGGACTCCCCTCTTCATTGGCTGAGACACAGCAGCAGGGCCAGTGGCTCCTGCTGTTGATCAAAGTCAGTGAGCCAATGAGTAGAGACAGGAGGCGGGCCAAACCGCAACTCCGTGTCTGAATGGATACACGGAGCTGCAGCTCAGTTCAGGTGCCTCCATAGCAATCTGCTTGCTGTGGGGGCACTTAAAGGGAGGGAGGGGCTGGGAGAGCTGAAGAGGGACCCAAGAAGAGGATCTGGGCTGCCCTGTGCAAAACCAACTACATAGAGCAGGCAAGTATAACATGTTTTGTTTTTTTGTTTTTAAATGAGACTTTACAATCACTTTAAGCATACCTCCCAACTTTTGAACTTCAGAATGAGGGACAAATGAGGGAGTAAGTGAGGTGTGGTGCACGTAATGGCAAAATATGGGTGTGGCCAATGTCTTAATGGTGGGAGGGGCTAAAGGGGGTAGTTAAACAAAACCCAGCTCTCTCACCTCTCACAAATGTCCCCCCAGCTCTCTCATCAATGCCCCCACCCTAGCTTTCTCAGCAATTCCCCCGCCCAGCTCTCTCACCAATGGTCCCCCCAGCTCTCTCATCAATGCCCCCCAGCTCTCTCACCAATTCCCCCCCTCCTCTCTTACTAATGGCCCGCTCAGTTCTCTCACCAATTCTCCCCTCCCCTCTTACTAATGCTCCCCCCAGCTCTCTCACCAACTATATATTTTTTTTTTTCCAAGACTAGAATGCACTCCACTGACCCTTACACTGACTTACCTGATTCCTACACTAACCTCTACACTAACCTACCTGATTTCAATACTGACAATTGCACTGACCTACTCGATTCCTACCCCCTCCATTGGGGGAGTATGTCACATCCTCAACTCTGAGGGGCTCATGCTGGGACTTGCAGACTTTCACTTTTGGGGGCTTACATCCCCCAAAAATTAAGGATTACACGTTTCAACATGAACTCCTCAGCTCTAAGAATGTGACTCCCTCCAAAATTGAAGGACTACAAGTCCCAGCATGAACCCGTGAGATCTAAGGGTTACACCCTTAGATCTCACGGGTTCATGCTGGGACCTGTAGTCCTTCATTAGGAGGGTGGGATCAGTGGCAGTGCTGGGGGGAATGGGCTCAGAGGCAGTGCTTGGGGGATCACTAACTCTCACTTGCTGTCACCTTTTAGTCAGTGGTTGGTTCCCCCACCTACATGCAAGAGAGGGGAGGAGAGAGAGGGGTGTGAGGATGGGGTGGAAAAGGAGGTGTGAGAAAGAGGGGGGGAGGGAGAGAGTGAGGGGAGTGGGTGAGAGAGAGAGGGAGAGAGAGGGAGTGAGAGGGGGTGAGTGAGAGAGAGAGGGTGAATGAGAGAGGGGGGTGGGGTGTGAGAGGGGGTGAAAGGGGGTAGGTGGCCTGTCTTCTTGCTGATGAGAGGGACAGCTGGGAGGGGACATTGGAGGAGTGCAGGGAGGCTCTGGGAGGTGCTGGGGGATGCTGCGCCCACTGCTGCTCAGGTCAGGGTGGCGACCGGTGAGGTCTTCTACCACTCCCTGTTGTTTCCAGCCAGCCTCCGTGGCTGAACCTCATGCTGCTCACCAATGCCGCCCGCCTTTTGAAGATCGCCACCGCGCTGGATATCGCTCCACTACCCTGCACCCCCCTGCCACTGGACCAGTGGGACTAGACAGGGGAGCAGTGGCAAGACTCAACTCAAAGGGCAGCTGCTTGAGGTGCAGAGGAGGAAGTTAAATCCTGCTCCGCTTTCGATACTGGGCAATGAGGGAGTCGTAGCTGTGATGTCACTAGTTGATAGACGCCAGGTGGCTCTAGCAACCAGTGACGAGGAGTAGACTCAGGATAGGTGGAGACGGAGCCAGAGCCAGCGCTACAGTTGCTCAGTCTGTCCAAGTCCCCTGCATTCCAGACTGTTCCCTTTCTTTTAATTAGAGGGGGCACAGAGCCACTGGTTCCGGGAATTCAGCTGAGGACCACGGGACTTACCTCAAATCACGGGACGGTTGGGAAGTATGCTTTAAGATCAAGATGGTGTAATTTTCACTAATCTTTTCAGAAAACCCACCGTGGGAAATTCACTACAACACACGGATAGTGCTCATCCCAAACATGTGATAAAAGGAATCCCTGTAGAACAGTATCTGCAACTACGCAGAAACTGTTCAAATGACAAAGTTTTTGAAACACATGCTGGGCTCCTGAGAAACAGCTTCCTTAGACGGGGCTATACTAGAAAGTCCATGAAACATGCTTACCAAAATCCAGTCCTCGTGAACTCTGTTTCAAGGTGAACAGACACAGGAGCAAATAAAAGTGAGAACTAACAGTACAACAGGCAAAGTGGCAAACATTGGCACCTATTGATCGATGATAATATCATCAGACGTTTGTGGATGACTGCCAGCACCAGACATTCAGACATGGACGACTATTGAAGGGTACTCTGGTACAGAGTGACTTTGAAAGAACAAAGGGACAGGACCCATGTGGAAGACATCCCAAGGGGACTTTTAACTGTTCTTTTTGTAGATTCATACTTTAACAAGCAGTGCAGTAAAATTGGGATCAATAAAATTCTTGCCCAAACATTTTGTAAATTGCAAAACTATTGGCGTTGTATATTTGCTCACTTGTGGCTGTGATGCCTTTTATGTGGGCAAAACATGCAAAATGTTTTGGCAATGTATTAAAAAGCATGTTGCTGACATTAAAAGGTGCTAACTTAGAAAGCCCAGTTGGGAGACATTTTGATGACAAACATGCGTATATTTTTTTACTCATTTCAATTCTTTGCTCTGGAAAGAGTACGTAGAGGCGATTTTGACCAGCATAAATTTCAAGTTGAGGTGAAGTGGATTCATGCTACAGCCCCCCCCCCCCCCGGACTTAACGATTCCATCAGTTTTGCCCATTTGTGACAGACATATAATATATTTAGCCATCTTTCTTTTCTCTTTGTCCCTGTAACAGACATGCCACAATATCCAATGGAGTTATGTTTTGAAATATAATTGAAGAATGGGAGCATGGAAGAGATGATCGGGGGATTTAGTGGTGGACTAATACCAATTTATTTATAATAGTTTTTTGTTGTTTGTGTTATTGTTTTGTTCTGTCTCATTTTTAGTTTATTTGTTCCTGCTTTCTGTGTTTAGGGCTAAGCACACTGCATCTTAAAGAAGCTCAAAGAAGCTGCTCTTAAAGGCTTTGATTTTTTTTTTGAGCTCTCATTTTCTTCTGCCTGGAAACTCCCATGTGGTAGACCAATGTGTCAATGCACATTATGGATTTTTAAGGAGTTTACAGAAATATGTTCTTACAGGCAGAAAAAACCCCCCACCAAACTTGCATTTTCAAGAGGAGCTTTCGAACAGAGAAGACGCCTAAGTGCCCGAAAACGTACGAAAAAGTTCAAAAAAAGCTCAAAGAAGCTCGAAAATGCACAAAAAAAAAATAGAAAATGAGCAGAGGGGAGGGTTTGTGAAGAAAACCAATTATGCTAGGAAGCTCAATAAAAACGCTCAAAAGAGCACAAAAAAAGCACAAGCTTCTTCAAGCTTTTAGCCAGAAAATAAAAGCTCAAATGCCTGTAAAAGCTACTTTTTGAGCTGCAGTGTGCAAGAGCCCTTAGGTTTGTTGCTGTGTGGTGGATGCTTTGCACCAGTCCAGGCTGTCCCATGTGGCATTTATTTGGTTTTGCTCGTTTTGATGCATTTTTTCCTCTCTGATATATCCTGTTGTATCAGAGTTGTTGAGTTGTGTCAGGTTGCACGTCACTCCCAGATTGTACGTTTTGATGTAATTTCCGACTTGGTGGCCATTTTGTTTGGCCTATTTTCTTTTGCCTTTTGAAAGGATATACATGGTTGGACATTACCACAATGCAGAACATGCACTGGGAATGGCATTTTCCTTTTTTAGAACTATTTATTCTCATCATAGAGGAAATGGTAGCCCTAATATACATTGTTTTTCATAGGGAGAGGACCTCCTCCAGCCTTCCAGGGTGTCACTCCAATAGTTTATTGAGAGATATTTGGTGGATGGGAATTGGCAGGTGGGATCTCGGAAGGTCCAGGGACTATTTAAAGGGTATTCTTAGTGAGCCTCCATTTCCTTTCTCTTTGGTGGTGGATGAGCAGAGATATGTGCTATCTATTGGAACACAACCAGTTTGGTAGGTTTCTTCTCTCTCTCATTTATCTATTTAGGACAATTTGGTACTTGTTTTACAATGTGAACAATTTTGTTTTACCATCCTTCGTTTTTTATTTTGTTTAGGCAGATTCATTTTGGGACTGCCTCTTCTGATCCATATACTCCAAATTTTGGGTCTGGATCTTGTTGAACTACACTATACTGGATCACTTTTGTCATACTTGGCCTCAAGGTTGGCATCTAGTTTGATTTGGTTTTGTTGTTATATAGCACAAATTTTAATTTAATTTAGTTACTAATGAGAGGATTTTACTATTCATAGATTATATGGCCCCATCTGTGAGCATGTATACACTATTGTTTTATCACTAGTGATCTGGCATAAGTTTTATGGCCTATCTTCCAGTACCCATTTTTTCACATCATTTTTGATGATGGAGTCTAATTTCTTTTTTTTATTACATGTGAACATACACTTAGCTTTCATCCTTATCTTTGTATTACTCTAGATATATAGGACTGTGGGTGTGGGTTTACTTGCACCCCCCCCCTTTACTGGTCCCCTCCTATACCTCCCCACAGCCTGGAAAGATGTGACTGGTCCTCCACAGATTCATGTTGTTTTTGTCCCTTCTTTTCCCCTCTCCCTTTCCTCTTTTCCCTTATATGGATAGCTTTCTGGGAAAAACAAAATCCTTCATATGTGTATTGTATGTGTATATCCATGCATCTATAATTATTGTATATTTTTTTCGTTCTTTCAGCTATATATATAGGATGTTTTACAGTGGATATGTCTTTTATGAGTAAATGTTTTGAAGAAGCGCCAACAAGCGCAAAACACATCAAATGACTCAATATTTATGACAGTAATCATGTTTTGTGTGTAAACTATTCGACTTTTGCACTTCTGCTTTTTAATATTTACAATACAATTTTGTATGTTGATGGTTTTACATATTCAATTGTCTCTGATATATTATTAATATACCAGTGGGTCACCCTAGAACACCCTTTCTCTTTCTTTGTTTTTGCAATTTTTGGGTTGGTGCCCCTCCGGTATAAGACTGCTTGAGCTACCAATTAAGTACCCCTCAGCTGACATGTTAGCCCCACATTATTTATAATGGTTAATGTACACCTTACTCATAGCACCACGGTGCCATTATTTGCACTGGATTTTATAACACGAGCCAATAAAGAAGTTGTTTATTTGAGCCAATTAGGAAGCTGTTTTATTGAAGATTTTCTGTGTTGCCAGATACTCCTTTATCCTCCTAGGAGGGTATGACAGCAGGCTAATGTTCAGTACAGGAGTGTGGAGGGTTTGACAGCAGGTAGTATGTGCAGGTGCAGAAAAAGGAAGAGGGTAATACTGGGGTGGGAATATGTGCAGGAGAGGAGTGTGGATGACCGTGGGCAGTATGTGAAGGAGTGGGATGTGGAGAGTATGGCAATGGACAGTAGAGGCATGCAGAGGGTATGATAATAAGTAATATGTATAGTAGGGCTTCTGATGTATGACAGGGGGCATACCTCCCACCAACAGTACCACTGATCTTAGTAGCCTTGGAGGGATAAATTGGCTGAAAAATCTTTATATCTATATTCTGATATCCCTTTCCCTGACACCTATATCACTATAGTGAGAGGACATTGCAGTGACGTAGCAATCAGAGAAAGGACAAACAGCATCCAGTGGGGGACCAGATATCTGACAAACCCAGAAATGTTATGGATGCTGAAAATGTCTGAAGTCAGCATAGTGGAAATTTAGAAAAGGGACAGTTACTTTAAATCAGAGGTGAGCTGGTAAAGGAAATTCATATAAATACATTGAAAACTTTTCAAAGAACAGTATACCTTTTGAACTTTTGCTGAGAATACATCCTCTAGGTGTGTAGCAAAGCCTTCACTTATCCATTCTTCTGTCCAATCACGTGCACCAATGGCCAACCCAAACCAAGCATGTGCAATTTCATGGCTGACACGTGTCAAGCAAAGCTGCTTTCTTCCAGACAGAACACTCTGAGACAGGTAGATAATGTGTGGGCTGGATCATAAAAATAAAGAGCAAATTACATATTAGGTGGCAGTCTTGTTGCAGCATGAACATCTCTCCTATTAGGTGTTCCTTTTTCGTTATGTCGATTTATTATTGTTAGTATGTGGTGCCAGGTTCTAACAAGCCTTTTGCATCACAGACATCCTTAACAAGGTTAAAAAAAAAAAACAGCAGCAAAAACAAAAGCTCACTGTCATTCGAGCACAATTTAAAGTG